>NC_067138.1:89161286-89761286 GCF_903995435.1 Acomys russatus | reverse complement strand
TACTGGAAACCCCAAGATGCCTGCGGTGCCAGAACCATGAGACATCTGAGGAGAGCTACACAGAGACAGGAGAGCCAGCCCAAGAAAGAAGGTGTTACAGGCAGCAAAGCTGAGAGGGAGGAGCCATCTGTGCCCTTTGACGGCTGACATGGAGCTCCAGGATTTGAAGTTTGTTTTGATTGGTCCCCATTCCTCCTTTTTGAAATGGTCATGTATATTCTGGACCGCTGATCTTGGATAGATGCACTTTTCTTTTTTATTTTACTACTATTGGGACTGACTACTGGGGGTTGTAGCGTACAAGGGACATACAAGAATTATAAAAGGGGGGAGGTTAACAAAAACAATCCATGAAAATGCCATCATGAAATGTATTAGTTAGTATGTTAACTTAAACTACAAAAGGGCCACTAAGATGGCTCACTGGGTAAGGGCCAGTGCCACGCAAGCCCAAGGACCCCAGCTTGGTCACCAGAACCCACACAGAGATGGAAAGAAAGAACTCACCCACAAAGATGTGCTCTGGTCTAAGCATGCATGCCTCCACACACAATAATAACTAATTAATTAATTTTAAAACACAATGCCTACATTGGCTATAGATTTAGCAGCCCAAAGGCATAGACTGCAAATCCATATTTAATATGATGATGCATAACTTCACTTTCATTAGAGCCAAAGCTTCAAATGTGCAGCAGACCTATGGGTGAAATCATAGTGCCAAGAATTATCTGAATGTCTAAAATAATTACTTCAAGTCAATTATATTGGCATCAAAATGTGCTGTGTATTAGTTGCTTTCCTACGGCTATGCTTAAACATCCTGTCCGAGGCAACTTACAGAAGGAAGGGTTCATTTGGGCTCACAGCCACAGACAGAGCAGAGTTCATCACATCATGGCTGCAACGAGTGGCAACAGCTAGTCAGGCGAGGCTGCCAGAGCAACACGTTAAGAGCTCACATCTTAGGCAGGAAGCACAAAGCAGAGAGAGCAGACTGGGAAGGGCACAAGGCTTTCGAAATATCAAAGCTGACCTGCAGTGACATCTTCGTCCTGCAAGGCCACACTCTGCAACCTACCCAAACAGCGCCACCTACTGGGCACTAAGTGTTCAAACACCTGAGCTTATGGAGACACTTACTGAAACCACCACAGCCACCACCTTTCTTACCTACACACGTGATAGATAGTTTTTTAATTGCCTCTATAAACAAAACATTTCACAACCTTAAAAACTAAATATGTTACAAGTTGGCACTGAAAATATATGTATTCTAAGAACTCTGCAACTTTCAAGAACCACCAATGTTTGGGGAGCTGGAAAGATGGCTCAGTGGTTAAGAGCACTGGCTCTTCCTGCAAAGGACTTGGGTTTGGTCCCCAGCACCCACATGGCAGTCCATAACAATCTAGAAGTCCAGTTCCAGGGGATTCAATGGCCTCTTCTGGCCCCCGAGGGCACCAGGCACCAAGCATCAAGCATGAATATAGTGCAGCTATGCATGTAGGAAGAACAGTCACACACCTAAAATAAAAATAAACTCAAAGCCAGGCGGTGGTGGTGCAGGCCTTTAATCTCAGCACTTGGGAGGCAGAGGCAGGCAGATCTCTGAGTTCAGGCCACCCTGGTCTACAGAGTAAGCTAAAAGACAGCTAGGGAAACAGAAAAACCCTGTCTTGAAAAGAAATAAAATGTATTTTTGAGAGTATACATTTTGTCCCAAATAGTCCAGCCTCACTGGACAATCCAGTGAGTCCCCTCTCACTGTTCCTCAGGAGCTATCTGCAGCCAGGTGGTGGTGGCGCAGGCCTTTAATCCCAGAACTTAGAGACAAAGGCAGGTGGATCTCTGTAAATTTGAGGCCAGCCTTGTCTACATAGTGAGTTCCCAGGCAGCCAGCTTTCTTCCTGGATAGACAGGTAGATAGGTAGGTAGGTAGGTAGGTAGATTGATTGATTGATTGATTAATTGATTGAGCTACCTGCAGGAAATAATAGTCATCTCCAAATTAAAATTACTTTAACTATTAAAGAAACATTTTTTACAGAAATTGCTAAACAAATGTCAGAAGACATGGTTTCCTCAGCTGTACTACATTTTATTATGACGTAATACCATCTGATTATCTTTGTTCTCCTGTACTTTTGGCACATGATATAAAATAAGAATCCTCTCTGCTTGCTTTACCATTCTCCAGCGTTTCCCCTGCTCTAGCAGTTTGCCAGCCTTAGGTCTGACTCTTAAGTCTTCATTTCATTATGAGCTGTAACTGGCACTATGATGGTCCAGCCTCATCCCTCCGCAGCAGCGTGTCCAATTTCCCATCTACTGAAAAGACTGGCCTTTCTCCAAACATGTTCTCAGCTCCGCTGTCAGCTGGGCATAGATGCAGGGTTTGTTTTTAGACTCTCTCTTCCATTGGTCTGTCTGATTCTATGCAAATCCATACTTGTTTGACCAGTACAACTAATAATTTAAAGTCAGGTAGCACTATGCTCCTACCTGATTTTCTTATATTCTTAAGATTGCTTTGACTATAAAGAGTTTTAGTGGTTCCATCAAACGTTTGGGTTTTTTTTTTTTCTATAAAGTCTGTCATTAATGTTGTTTATTTGGCTTGGTTTGGTTTTTGAGACAAGGCCTTGGGTTCCTGACCCTCCCATGGTGAGGAGGTTCTGCTGGGATGACAGCCACGCAGCACCACACCAAGCTCCATCCCTGATATTATAGCAAACATTTCACTGAACCCATCATCAGTTCCCATGTCTGCTGTGTGACTATTCCCGGGAAATGTGAATATGCTGGTAGGACACTGAAGAAACCAAAGAAAAAAATCCCACACACATCCTGCTTGATGAACTAAGTTCCAGGACTACTTTCAAGAACACAGCTGACAGTTGGGCGTGGTGGTGCACACCTTTAATCCTAGCACTAGGGAGGCAGAGGCAGGCGGATCGCTGTAGTTCGAGGCCAGCCTGGTCTACAAAGCGAGTCCAGGACGGCCAAGATAACATAGAGAAACCCTGTCTCGAAAAAAATTAAAAAATAAAAAAGAACGCGGCTGACTTTCAGGCAGCAGCATGGGTAGACAAAAGCATCTCTGAAGCTCCCTGTCCAACTGGCAGGCAGCTCCTCCAAAGACGGTTGCTGTTCCCACTCAACTGCTCACTGTCTCTAAGACACTGGGAGGGTTCTTGTGAGCCCTGTCGTTTCCTGATCTTCCTGAGCTTTTAGCCCCCTCCTTTCTCATTCGGAGGAAATAGCTACACAAAAGTGTCAATAGTTTTATATGTGCTAGACACATACCTACAGACAATGTTTCATAATTGGAATCCCTGTAATGATTTAAACTTGGAAAAAAATATTAACTCTCAGTAAGACGAAAAAGGTTAATTACAATACATACATAGAATAAAATTAAACAGCAGTCAAACTGAGTAGCCAGAGCTATATATTAACTTGTCTAAATCTCAAAAGCAAACACCAAATGGACAGGCAATATACATATTGCCTATTGGAAAAATCTTCATATACCATGGTGTTCCACTTATATGTGCAAAGGCATATCAAAGTGTATAGACAATACAAGTGTATAGACAATGTCAAGTCCAGATGGAGGCTTGCTGTCGGGTGGGGCAGTGATGAGCTGGAGAAGATTCAAAGTGGTCTTCAATGGTGTACAAGTCTACTGTGCTTCTGCATCTGAACTGAGAGTAGCAGACACTAGGATGCAGGACATAGCAGGTCCCAATTACATCACCCGCACTGGCTGCCTATATTAAGTGTTCAAGTATTTAAGTGTATGGCTTTATTAACCTAATGCAAGTATGGGATGTGTTGTAAAAAAACAGACTAATTATCGCCATATATACTTAACTTTAATTTTTGTTGCAGAATTTATCTTCTAATCATACAAAAAGCAACCTCAGTCCTCAGTTCTTACACTAGGAAAACAAGACTGACCCTGGGGATGAAACAGCAATTCTTCTTCTGTCCACTAGAGGGAAGTGTTGCACTTCAAATGTTTTTGAAGCGTGGCTTGTTTTTGAACTGGCAGTTAACGTCACAGAAAACCACATTGTGCTGTGACTTGTTTTCCTTCCACATCTTCTGCGAACACACACCAAAAACTATAATTCTCTATATGTACTTATGTAAACAACACTTCTCATAACCCAAACTACAGCTCCAATCCCAAGGAAGTTTAATTATAGAAGGAATTTTAATTATAGAAGGAATTTTAATTAAAGTATATTTAGACACGTGTCAGAGCAAATGTGTTCCTTCTGGCATAGAAAGCCCATCACGTGGCTATCTTTAACATTAATCTGCTATAAAGTTGTCTCCTCAAAGCACCAGGACAGAAAAAGTTTGCTCCTGAAGTGTAAAGTGTACATGTCGGGGCTGGACAAATGGCTACGCAGTGCAGAAAGTGTTTTGCTGCTCCAGAGGACTCAAGTTCGATTCCCAGCACCTGCGGCCACCTGTAACTCCAGTTCCAGAGGATGTCACACTTCCTCCCATTGCAGATGCCTGGCCCACCACCATAACTAAAAGTAAATTTAAAAAGCAAGACATGTAACCACACAGAGGCATAAGGGATCATGGAGAGAAAAAAATTAAAGAAAAATAAACCAATAAATAAATAAGCTGTGCACTGTGCCATAACCAGCATAAGTCCATCCACTATTGAAGGCTGCTCATCTCACCCAGTCTTTTCCTCCACACCTAGACCAGCTGTGGGTCTCTATGTTAATCACCATCTACCACAGATAGAAGCTCCTATGATGAGGGTTCATAAGCGTATTAATCTATCAGTACAGCAATAAGTAAGCCATTAGGACTCAGTTAATACTATGCCCATTTAGCAGCATAAAAGTGGTAGATTCTCTTGGGACACGGTATGAGTTTCCTCTTCTGTACTGAGACTTAAATAGAAACAGAAAGTCTCCTGGTGTTTGCAGCCACTACTGTACCCATAGGCATGTCTTGCCAGGCCAATTCTTTTGTTTGTTTGTTTTCTTCCAGTTTTTCAAGACAGGGTCATGGCTGTCCTGGAACTCTTTCTGTAAACCAGGCTCACACTGGTAGGATTTGCTGAAGGAGATGGAGACAGGGGTGGAGACAAGAAGATCACAAGTTCACGGCCAGGCCAACTCTTATGAGGCTCACAGGGTCCACAGCTAGGTTAGGATTTTTCTCCTCTGGTAGCATGCATAGCACCTCCCGGAATGACGAAAGCCAGAAGAAGCTGCGAGGTCAGCACCAGCTTGACTTCTCCCTGTTCTATGGCTCCAGTGTGTGGTGCCCTCAGCAACAACAGGGTCTTCTGGAGGGGAGCCAACAGCAGAACTGATGGCCAGGAACATGGGAGGGCCTATGAGGGCTTATGGGAACATCTCTGGCCAACAACTCCAAACAAGATAACCAACTCCGGCCCTGGCTCTTTATCTGTTAGCATGTGGTGTCTAGCAGCATCAGCCTGTTATAGTGTAAGCCCATTTTAACTTTTCATATATATGCATATATATTTTAGGAAGCTTCTAAAGTAGTAGGTTTCCATATAACTTTTTGGAAAGGTCTTCAGTATTATTTTCCTTGTGTTCCCTCCTTTACCCTGCCCTTCCATCCCCAATGCCAATTCAATTCCTCTGTGCCACTGATCTCATGTAAGTTTTTTTCAGATTTTATTTTATGTATATAGGTGTTTTGCTTGAACATATGTCTGTCTACCACGTGCACTCAGTGTCCTCTGTGAGTTTGAGAACAGCTTGATCCCACATACAAAATTCCAGGCCAGCCAGAACTAAACAATGAGACCTGTCTTCAAAAAAACAAAAACAAAAAACTCCACCTGAAAACTCTTAGAACTGATGAATACATTTATCCAAGTAGTAGGTTAAAAATTAACACACACACACAAATCAACAGCTTTCCTACATGGCTAACTAAGAACCAAGCTGAAGAGAAGGGGACCAGGGAGATGGCTCAGCAGATGGAGGTGCTTGCTGCCAAGCCTTATGGATGACCTGCATTCACTCCCTAGAATCCATATGTTAGAAAGGGGAAAATTCATACTTTGATCACCAAAAATGCACTTTCATGCATACACATGTTAAATAAATAGAAGTAATAAAAAATAAAAAAAGAAGAAATCAGGGGAACAATCCCACTCACAATTTCCAAAATAAAAGATTAAAATGTGCCAGGTGGTAGTGGTGCATGCCTTTAATCCCAGCACTTGGGAGGCAGAAGCAGGTGGCTCTCTGAGTTCAAGGCCAGCCTGGTCTACAGAGTGAGTTCCAGGACAGCCAAGGCTACACAAAGAAACTCTGTCATGAAAAATAAAAACACATAAATAAATTAAATAAAATTAAAATACCAAGGCTACACAGAAAAACCTTGTCTTGAAATTTTAAATCAATTAATCAAAATTAAAAATACCTTGGCATAAACTTAACCATGAAAGTGAAAGACCTCTCGAGTGAAAACTTTAAAATATGAAATTTTAAAAAGACACAAGAAAACAGAAATGCCTCCCATATTCATATATTCAAAGAATGGATATTGTAATAGTGGCCATCAAAAGCAATCTGCAGATTCAGTCAATACCTATCAGAATTCCAACACCATTCATCAAAGAAATAGAAAAACAATTTTACAATTGATTTGAAAACACAAAAGACCTCAGTTAGTCAAAGCAATTCTTAGAGGTAAAAAAATAAGGCCAGAAGTATCACCAACCCTTACTTGAAGCTATAGGACAGAGTGATGGTAACAGATCACAAAAATAGCATGGTAAAACAAAAAACAGGCATGCACTTCAGGGGCAGCATGGAAGGTCTTCCTAGCTACAGACTCCTGGTTGACAAAGACGCCTCACATTCATTCCCAAAAGTCACTGAGCAAACCAGCTGTCTACACAGTGAGAGACAGAACCAAATCCTTGCGCTCCGTCTGCACAAAATCAGCTTTAACAGGATCAAAGACCTTAACACACCTGAAACTCTGAAGCTACTAGGAGGAAGTGTCCCAGAAATGGGCATGTGAGAACTTCCTGACAGGACTCTAGTCACTGATGAAAGAAAGACAACTGTTGACAAACAGCTCTCAAGAAATCAAAAAGCTTCCGTACAGCAGAACACTTAGTTTTGTGAATGAGAACATTTTGGCTAGCTATAACCTGACAGAGGATCGACATCTAGACTCAACAAGAACCTCAAATACTAACAAGGAAAACAACCAGATCGCACTAGGGAACTGAACACAATTCTCAAAGAAGAAATACTAAGGAGCAATAAATATTTCTTTTCTGGTTTTTTTTTTTAAGACATATACACAGGGCAGGAGAGATGGCTCAGAGGTTAAGAGCCCTGGCTGCTCTTCCAACGGTCCTGAGTTCAATTCCCAGCAACCACATGGTGGCTCACAACCATCTATAATGAGATCTGGTGCCCTCCTCTGACCTGCAGGTGTACGTGTATACACTGTATAAATAAATAAATCTTTTTTAAAAAAGACACACACACACAGAGCCAGGAGTGGTGGTGCACATCATTAATCCCAGCACTCAGGAGGCAGAGGCACGTAGATCTCTGAGTTTGAGGCCAGCCTGGTCTACAAAGCGAGTCCAGGACAGCCAAGGCTACACAGAGAAACCCTGTCTTGAAAAACAAAACAATAGGGCTGGAGAGATGGCTCAGCGGTTAAGAGTACCACCTGCTCTTCCAGAGGTCCTGAGTTCAATTCCCAGGAACCACACGGTCGCTCACAACCATCTATAATGTGATCTGATGCCCTCCTCTGGCCTATCGGTATACATGTAGGCAGAGCACTGTATACATAATAATGAATAAATCTTTTTTTTTATTTTTAAAAACAACAACAAAAAAAAAGAGATGATGGATTCCTAAAAACATTCTGAATGTAACATTTTTATAATTCCTGATTGTTTTGTGGTTCTTCTTCCTGTATGTAGTTTGTTGTATTTATGTGTAATAATATAAATGTATATTTAAAAACTGAAAATTTAAAAAGGCAGGAGAGAGAGAGGTAATGGATGACAATGGTAGCCTTCAGTCTGTGGAAAAAGGGAACCCTGACTCACTGCTGAGGCAGGAGTACGGAAGCTTTGTGTAGCCATTATGGGAATCACTCTGGAAGTTTCTCTAAAAACTAAAACTAAACTGCCATTTGACTCAGCTATACCTCTCCTGAGCATATACCCAAAGTAGTCTATACCCTACCACAGAGACACTCGCACATCCATAGTTAGCACTATTCTATTCACAATAACAAGGAAACAGAATCAGTGTAGACACCCATCAACTGATCCTTACATAATGACAATGTGGTACATACACACAACCAAACTTTACTGAGCAGTTAGGAAAGATGAGATCATAAAACTTGTAGGAAAATGGATGGCACTGGAAATGCTCTATTAATTCAGGTAACCTGTGCTTAGAACTACAAACAACAATGTTCTCTCACATGCAGATCTTAGCTTCTGATTTTTACCTATGTAGTAGTGTGTATAGAGACCTGGAACCTAGAAAAGAACTCCCAAGAGGAAGGGAAGGAGTGTGCTCACATGGGAGTAGCAGAACACATGACCTGAAAGTAGGAGAGAAACATTGAGGGCGGAAAGGTCTACACAATGGTTCAGAAAATTGGGGGTAGGGGGTTGAGTCAACCAAAGCTAAATATGTGTGAAAAGGTATAAGAGACCCTGTTACTTGTAGACTAATTACAAAATAATCTTTAAATGGAGGAGAGGTGTTGAATGGAGATACCCTGTGGGAAAAGCCATAAAGTTATTAAATGAAAATTGCATGGAGGCTGGAGAGATGGCTCAGTGGTTAAGAGCACTGACTGCTCCTCCAGAGGTCCTAAATCCAATTCCCAGCAACCACAAGGTGGCTCATAACCATCTATAATGTGATCTGATGCCCTCTTCTGGCCTGCAGGTGTACAAGCAGGCAGAGAACGGTATACAATATAATAAATAATTTTTTTATTTGCATCAATTTGCTACATGACACAACAATGCTGCTCCTATGAACTTGCCTAAAAACAGAAACATCTGTCAACACAAACGCTTGCACGCAATGTTTATAGCAGCATTGCTCATAGTAACAAAGAGCAGAAACAATACAAATTCACACTGACTGCTGAATGAGTAACTAAATGTAGGAAACCTATACAGAGGGACGGACTATTAGCAGTATTAAAGAAACAAAAGCCTATATATAGTACAATGTGATATATCTCAACAAGAAGCCTAAAGAAGCCAGACACACAAAGATGCATGATTCCATTGACATGAACTATCCAGAACAACAAAGCTATAGATACGGAAAGCCGGTGAGTGGCAGAGTTTAAATAACTTCCTTCTAGCATGCTGCATAAATATTTCTCCATTAAAAATAAGGGAGGTGGGCTGGAGAGATGGCTCAGCAGTTAAGAGCACTGGCTGCTCTTCCAGAGATCCTGAGTTCAATTCCCAGCAACCACATGGTGACTCACAACCATCTGTAACGAGATCTGGTGCCCTCTTCTGGTGAGCAGAAAGAACACTGTATACATAATAAATAAATAAAATTTTTAAAAAGTACGGTAGGCTGCAGAGATAGCTAAGCAGGTAAGAGCACATGCTGCTCTTCCAGAGACCTGAGTTTGAATCCCAGCACTGACTTTGTGCAGCACACAACGCCTATCACTCTTGTCCAAATGGTACGACAACCTCTTCTGTCCTCCCTGGCCTGGTCACCTCACACATGCTCACTTAGAGAGAGACAGAGAGAGAGACAGAGAGACAGAGACAGAGACAGAGACAGAGAGAGAGGTAAGTAATAAATAAATTTTTAAATGCACGTTATAGATGTCTACTGATGTTTTCTCCCTAAACTGAAAAAGCATAATACTATTATAATTCTAAGGTGTACATTTATATAATGTGTTGCTACTTCATAAGAAAAGGCCTAGACAAATATTTAGCAAAGATTACATGTATATAAGGCTAGATGGATATGATGTGCCTGTCAAACTACCTTCCATAAAAAACAGCTGAGATCATGAGAGGGGATATAAAGCTAACTATTTTCTACTTTAACTCTGTCGTAGATTTTTCAAGGTTGTGTGTATATGTGTGTGTGTGTGTGTGTGTGTGTGTGTGTGTGTGTGCATGTATGTGTTTGTGTGTGGTGTGTGTATGTGTGTATATGTGTGTGTGTGGTATATGTGTGTGTGCTTCTTTGTGAAGGTGTGTTAAACATAACTGAGAGTACCACAGCTTCAGAATGGCTATTCTAACTGTATACAAGTTCATTGAGATGTATAAGCCTTGGGTCTGGCTAATCTCAATGAGTGATATTTTTTGCAAGTTCTTCACAATAAAGTTTTAATAATTAAGAAATTTACCTTCTAAATATTTATGTTTATAGCTGGGCATAGTAGTGCACACCTTTAATCCCAGCACAGGCATACAAGCAGATCCCTGTGAGTTTAAAGCCAGCATGGTCTACATAGTGAGTTCCAAGACAGCCAGAACTACATAGCAAAACCTCATCTCAAAACAACAACTAAAAAAAAAAAAAACAGAAAAGAACTAAATATTTACGTTTATGCTCACAGATTAATGCTACTATCAGCTTTAGACAGAAAGCATATTTTTGCAGTGGTTAATGGCTACTACAAATTATGCTAACTAGTCAAAGTGCTAAGAAAAAGTGACTGGGTCTCAGGGCACCGCGTTGAAGGATCGAGAGGATCCTAGAAACCTACAAGAAGAAAATTATGATAGGCAGATTTGGGCCCAGGGGTCCCGCTCAAACTATGGCACCAGCCAAGGACAATACAGGCCGTTAACTTCAAACCCCTACCCAGATCTAGCCAATGGACAGGACATTCTCCACAGTTGAGTGGAGAGTGGGGTCTGACTTTCACATGTACTCTGGTGCCTCATATTTGACCACGTCCTCTGGATGGAGAGGTCTGGCAGCACTCAGAGGAAGGATAGCAGGCTACCAAGAAGAGACTTGATACCCTATGAGCATATACAGGGGGAGGAAGTCTCCCTCAGTCACAGTCATAGGGGAGGGGAGTAAGGGGAAAATGGGAGGGAGGGAGGAATGGGAAGATACAAGGGAGGGGATAACCACTGAGATGTAATATGAATAAATTAATAAAAGAAAAGAAAAGAATAAGTGACTGTAGGAGCTATAGAGATGGCCCAGAATAAGACCGCTGGCTGCTCCTCCAGAGAAGCCAGGTTCAGTACCTAGCATCCACATAATGGCTTACAACTATCAGTAACTCCGGTTCCAAAGGATCCAACACCCTCTTCTGGCCCCCACAATCACGAGGTACATACACGGTGCACATACATACAAGCAGGCAAAACATTCATATATATAAAAATAAATAAATAAATCCTTCAGAAGAAAAAGTGTAACTGTTGGCTGCTCAGCCCTAAGTGGGCCATCTGTATCCCTCACCCCAAGGTTCATGGAACATGACGAGGGACAGACGTAAGAGCTGGTGGAACTATGAAGGGTGGTGTGGAACTGTCTCCCACGCAGGCCACAGCCTTGGCATCCTGAACTCTCAGCAGCTACCATCACTTGCACACGACTTGACCTGTCAACATACTGTCATGGGAAGGGAAGGTGTTCTTGAGGCCACACCCACCCCTAAGAATTTTTAGTCAGTTAATGGATGCTAAGGAGAGGTCCTGGGCTGGAGAGATGGCTCAGAGATTAAGAGCACTGGCTGCTCTTCCAAAGGCCCTGAGTTCAATTCCCAGCAACCACATGATGGCTCACAACCATCCATAATGAGATCTGATGCCCTCTTCTAGCCTGAAGGAGTTCCTGCAGGAGTTGCATGCAGGTAGAACACTGTATAATAAATAAATTAATAAATTAATTAATCTTTTTGAGAGAGAGAGACCTGATGTGGCCCCACCCCTCTCTAAGCATCTGTAAGCAGTTCATGGTTCTGTGGTGCAGCCACTGCTGAGCTGCCCAAGCTCCTGCAGTAATCCCCCATCTACACCCTGTGGGCAACTATAAATAAACATGATAGGTCACCCAAAAAGAAAGACATAAAAAGAGACTGGGAACCGTTGGGAAGAAAAAAAAGATAATGAGAATAAATATGATCAAATACATTATATGTATGTACACATAAAATGCCATATGCCACCATTATGTATAGTTACTGTATCCTAATAAAACCTCATAAAAATCACATACTTTAGGTATGCATGGTGGTCCTGCCTATAACCCCAGCTCTCAGAAGGTGGAGGCAGGAGAACCAGGAGGGGCAGAGGGGCAGCAAGAGATGGGCAAAAAGTTTGAGTGGGGCCTGGTCTACATGAGACCCTGTCTCAAAAGTAAGTAAAATCTATAACACATATACACGACGCAACGAAGTCATCCAACTGCCATATCTGCAACAGCCGCCCTACAGACACATCACTTCAGGTGCAACATGGCCTTCCAGAGATGGAAGACTTGGAATTGTTTTTCTTTCTTTTTTTTTTTTTTTAAATAATTTATTTAATTTTATTTTAGCATGAGGGTGTCAGAGGCATTGGAATTAGGATTAGAGACCATTGTGAGCTGCCATGTGGTGGCTGGGAATTGAACTCGGGTCCTTTGGAAGAGCAGACAGTGCTCTTAACCGCTGAGCCATCTCTCCGGCCCCGGAATTGTTTTTCAAGTGAGTGAGCTAGTAGACTGTGTGTTAAGAGAACTTTAATATCATAAGCACCGAGAGACATTTCAGAGGCGGAGCTGTTTTCGGAATACCTGGACTATAAGCTGAAGCTCTCTTCGTTCTGCTTCCCACTGCTCTTCTTGTGATCTAAACTCCTCCAAAGCAGTCTCCCTGACGTGAGACTCCATCTCAGCCTTCTCTTGCTGGTGCCTTTCCAGGGCTTCCTTTATGTGAAGAAAACCTTGCTTTACTAGTGCATGAATAAAGGTTCCCTGTTATCTTTTAGCCCTAGGTTAAATGTTCAAAGGGCTCTCCCTTCCAATAGACTGCTAGAAACTCTCAATCCATGTTAATGTCTTGGGGCTGGGGATGTAGCTACTAGTAGTTGCTTAGCATGATTCAGCCTGGATTCAATGCCTAGCTGTGCATAACAGCAGGCATGCGGGTGCACACCTGTATCTCAGGACTGGGGAGTGGAGGCAGAGGCAGAAGCGCATGGTCATCCTTGTCTATACTGAGAGGTCACGGACAGCCATGAGCACATGAAACTGTCTCAAAAAAGATTAATAATTCATGCTTAAAATCTCAATAAAACTATTATTTTGACTATCATAATATAAATCTGAGCAATTTAACATCAGAGGTTGGGACAAAATTAAAATAAATTCCAGTTAGTATGGACATCGTTTTTTTGTTGGTTTTGTTGGTTTTGTTTTTGTTTTTTGTTTTTTGAGACAGGGTGTTTCTGTGTAGCCTTGACTGTCCTGGACTCACTTTGTAAACTAGGCTGACCTCGAACTCACAGCCATCCACCTACCTCTGCCTCCTGAGTGCTGGCATTAAAGCTGTGCGTCATCATGCCCAGCTAGTGTGGACATCTTTAACTGTGAGTAAACTGTATTATCCCTAAAATTTATAGGAAGTCTGGCTAAGAAAATAGGTTTGTTTTTTTGTTTTTTGTTTATTTGTTTGGGGTGTTTGTTTGTTTTTTGTTCTTCCAGACATGGTTTCTCTAAGTACCCTTGACTTTCCTAGAACTCACTATGTAGACCAGGCTAACCTCGAACTCACAAGGCTTGCCTCTCTTCCCAAGGGATTAAAGTGTGTCACAACAGCCTGGCAAAAAATAAAAGTGTTTCTAAAAGAAGAGAAAGACTGGCCGGGCATGGTGGCCCATGCCTTTAATCCCAGCACTTGGGAGACAAAGGCAGGCGGATTGCTGTGAGTTCGAGGCCAGCGTGGTCTACAAAGCAAGTCTAGGACAGCCAAGACTACACAGAGAGAACCTGTCTCAAAAAACAACAACAACAAGGAGAAAGACTGTTGTTCAATAAATCAGAATAAGAAAATTCCTAAATGTTAATGCAAATATTCACTTCAGGCTATAACCGATTTTTAGTTCTACAGATAGTTTTAAAGGTTTTTCTTTTTAATTTTCTTAAGCATACCACATTTATAAGAGCTAATTAGGTTTAAATCCTTAGTATAAAATACAGGTTTCCTGTGAAGATCAATTTTCTAGCCTACAGGTCTAAAATGAAGCCCTTGTTACCATGAGAGAAGGGGTCTGTGGTTTATGTGAGGCAAAAAGAGATCTGACTACATGGGTTGTTTTGTAAATATAACCCTCATAACTTTCAGCAGGAAGAGACTAAAGAGCCTGAGGCTTCCCCTACCCCAGGACTAAAAAGTGACCCCTGTTCAACCCCACACTCCTCTAAGGATCTCAGTGCAGAGGGGCACAGAGACCATAGCCTAAACTCAAAGCCTAAGTAGGATTTGATACCCTCAGGTGCAGGCTAATTGATGGAAGGATTCTGCCACTACCAGCCTTCCTTCCTCCTACTGTCACATTTTATGCAGGCAAAGTAACACATGTCCACCGAGGACTGATAGACTAGCCACACACACACATCCACCTCTCAAACATTAGGGTACAGCAATGCACAGGTAACCAAGAGACAAGGCAGGATTATTGACAGGGAGAAAATAAAAGTGGATCTGGGGACACTTGTAACAAAACTTTGACATTTTGGTAAAATCCTTTCTTAGTGAAGATGCAGTATAGGGAGCAAGTAAAGTTCTGAGTAAATGTGTGCTGTTTGACACAGGCACAGCCATGTCAAGGACCAATGCCTCAACCCCATGAGAGTGGCAAAGCCTCCCCAAGGTTAGGCTCAGAAGAACGCAAAGTCTTCCTAGGGCACAAGTGCAAATGTTGGCAGTGTGCGCAGAAAACGTCCACCATACCTTTCTCCCCAGATGTTCAGGACCTGAAGGTTGTTCCCCTGTAGAGACTGTTCCCACTTCCTTGACCACCTGTACACCATAACCCCACCTCCTTGACCACCTGTACACCATAACCCCGCCTCCTTGTACACCTGTACACCATAACTCTGCCTCCTTGTATACCTGTACACCATAACCCCGCCTCCTTGTATACCTGTACACCATAACTCTGCCTCCTTGTATACCTGTACACCATAACCCCGCCTCCTTGTATACCTGTACACCATAACTCTGCCTCCTTGTATACCTGTACACCATAACCCCACCTCCTTGTATACCTGTACACCATAACCCTGCCTCCTTGTATACCTGTACACCATAACTCTGCCTCCTTGTATACCTGTACACCATAACCCCACCTCCTTGTACACCTGTACACCATAACCCCGCCTCCTTGTACACCTGTACACCATAACTCTGCCTCCTTGTATACCTGTACACCATAACCCCACCTCCTTGTACACCTGTACACCATAACCCCGCCTCCTTGTACACCTGTACACCATAACTCTGCCTCCTTGTATACCTGTACACCATAACCCCGCCTCCTTGTATACCTGTACACCATAACCCCGCCTCCTTGTATACCTGTACACCATAACTCTGCCTCCTTGTATACCTGTACACCATAACTCTGCCTCCTTGTATACCTGTACACCATAACCCCGCCTCCTTATCCACCTGTACACCATAACCCCACCTCCTTGTCCACCTGTACACCATAACCCCGCCTCCTTGTACACCTGTACACCATAACTCCACCTCCTTGTCCACCTGTACACCATAACCCCACCTCCTTGTCCACCTGTACACCATAACCCTGCCTCCTTGTCCACCTGTACACCATAACCTTGCCTCCTTGTCCACCTGTACACCATAACCCCACCTCCTTGTACACCTGTACACCATAACCCCGCCTCCTTATCCACCTGTACACCATAACCCTGCCTCCTTGTACACCTGTACACCATAACCCCGCCTCCTTGTACACCTGTACACCATAACCCCACCTCCTTGTACACCTGTACACCATAACCCCACCTCCTTATCCACCTGTACACCATAACCCTGCCTCCTTGTACACCTGTACACCATAACCCCGCCTCCTTGTACACCTGTACACCATAACTCTGCCTCCTTGTATACCTGTACACCATAACCCCGCCTCCTTATCCACCTGTACACCATAACCCCACCTCCTTGTCCACCTGTACACCATAACCCCGCCTCCTTATCCACCTGTACACCATAACCCTGCCTCCTTGTACACCTGTACACCATAACCCCGCCTCCTTGTACACCTGTACACCATAACCCCGCCTCCTTGTACACCTGTACACCATAACCCCGCCTCCTTATCCACCTGTACACCATAACCCCACCTCCTTGTCCACCTGTACACCATAACCCCACCTCCTTGTACACCTATATGTAGTATCCTCACCTCCTTATTTAACTGTATATAGTATCCCTGTTTCCTTGTTTAGCTGTATGTAGTAACCCCCCCTCCTTGTTTAGCTGTATGTAGTAACCCCCCTCCTCATTTAGCTGTATGTAGTAGCCCCGCCTCCTTGTTTAGCTATATGTAGTAGTCCCGCCTCCTCATTTAGCTGTATGGAGTAGCCCCGCCTCCTTGCTTAGCTATACGTAGTGGCCCCGCCTTCTAGGACACTTCTCCATCAGAGAGCCCAGGACATCCAACACGCGCTGTTCTATGTCCCTTGGTTCTTTTTTCATTCTCTTGCCTCTCTAGTCAGGGCAAGTCCCTGAGACCACCCAAGGATGCAGCAATGCAGAAAAACAATGTATACTCAAAGTAAATACAGAACATTTTTAGTTTTCTTTTCTTCTTAAAAAAAAAAAGTTAAACTACTATAGCCAGGCAGTTGGTGGTGTACATCTCTAATCCCAACATTCAGGAGGCAGAGGCCGGTAAATCTCTCTGAGTTCATGGCCAGCCTGGTCCACAGAGTGAATTTTCTAGACCACCAGGGCTACACAAAGGAACCCTGTTCAAAAACAAACAAAAACAAGCAAACAAAACAATACATAAATAAATAATTACTTCAAAATCATAACACATATACTCAATTCCATATCTACTATCTAAGTCGCTTGTCAACTTCAACTTTAGCCCACTTATACTGTAGGGAAGGGAAAAAAAGGACAAAAACTATGGAAATATACACCCCACAATAGCCTTAGTACAAATTAAATATTTTGCCTTTTATAATTCATCATAGAATATGCTCTATATAAGATGCTTAAAACACATAATTTCTGTATTTATTGCATATTCAAATTGAAATCTAGAACCCACACTTTTTTACATCTCACATTTTAATGTTGCTAGAACAAAAGCGATATGTGTCTTCATTTTACAGTGTATCCAGGGAAGTAGTTGCTGCTTTCATTTTGGTTATCATTTTTACCTTGTTTGTTTAGTTCTGTTGTTTTTCTGCCATTTACTTATGGTGCAGGAGACCGAACCCAAGGCCTCAGTCAAGGCAAGGACTCTACCACTGAGATCAGAGATCTCAAACGCTTTTCACAAAATAAACACTACACGTATTAATGCAATGCTGAGGCACAGCACAGGAGATACATAAAAATGCCTCTAAAAGGGAAGGAACGAAGGGCACCCAAGGGGAGTTTGATGTAATGTCCATCTCAATGGGCATTGTATGAAGAAACGTTCACTATGTGAGTATTTTACCTGTAGAGTCTTTTGTAGCCTGCTTTTTTCCTGCATAAGTAACTCATATTCCCGGTTGCAATTTTGAATTATGTTGTCTCTTTCCTCCAGATGGTGTTCAAATCTCCTGCATTCTTCTTTCCATTTCTCTTGGGAAGCCTGAAGTGTATTCTCAATCTCATTTACCTTTTCTTGAAGTTCTGAATTCTGAGCTATTAAGAATATGGTAGAATAATCAATATACTTCTAACCACAAACTAATTCATTGAGAGCCTAAGAACCTAACCAATGGAGCTGGCTTTATTTACAACACCATCTTTAGACAATTTTTTTTTTTGAGACAGGGTCTCTCTGTATAGCCTTGGCTGTCCTGGACTCACTTTGAAGACCAGGCTGGTCCCAAACTCACAGTGATCCACCTGCCTCTGCCTCCCAAGTGCTGGGATTAAGGCGTGCACCACCACGCCCGGCTAGACAAAATATTTAACCTTCTCCCTCAGTAAAATCTAGAAAAACTCACTGTGCCTGTGCTACTTTTTGATTTTTCCCTCTCTGCCTTCCCTCAGATGGAGGTGGTTCTGCTATGAGCCAATATGGCATACTCTTGAAGGCATGCCGTGGTCAAGGGCACCTCTAGCACAAGCTGCCCCTAGCAGTTACCTTTCCCTCTGTTCAAGAAAATGAATCCAGCCCGGTGTGGTGGTGCACGCCTTTAATCCCAATGCTCTAGAGGCAGACACAGACAGATACGAGTTCAAGTCTGGCCCGGCCTACAGAGTTCCAGGACATTCAGAGCTATGTAGAGAAAGTCTGTCTCAAACAAACAAAAAAGCCTTTAATCCCAGCCCTGGGGAGGCAGAGGCAGATGGATCTCATACTTTTAGTTTGCTTTCTTTTAAAAGACTTGCTATTGTATAAAAGTGTGCTGTGGAATGCATGTGCGTGTGTGTGTGTGTGTGTGTGTGTGTATGTATGTATGTATGTAATGTATGTATGTATGTATGTATGTATGTATGTATGTATATATGTATGTATGTATGTAATGGGATACATGGGAAGTCAGAAAATAACCTTCTCAAAGTTTGTTCTTTTCTTCCATTGTGGAATCTGGGAATCAGACTCAGGTCATCGGGTTTCCAAGGCTAGTGGTTTGCCCCACTGAGCTAGCTATTTGCAGGTACAGATTTACTTACTTTGAATGTATAGGGGTGTGTGTGTGTGTGTGTGTGTGTGTGTTCCTTTCTTTCATTCAAAAAATGCATATTTTTTTTATATAGGATTTCTTTGTGTTAGACTTGGCTGTCCTGGACTCACTTTGTAGGCCAGGCTGGCCTTGAACTCACAGCAACCTGCCTGCCTCTGCCTCTGGAGTGCTGGAAGTAAAGGCGTGCACCACCATGCCCAGTTTATTTGGTGCCTTTTTATGGCTGATTAACATTTCATTATATAAATACAACACAATATTTGCTTAGGGACTTTTCTACAACATGATCTGGATGCTTGCTTTGAGTTATATAGTAACCTAAGTGCATTTGTATGCATTTATCTATTCTTAAATAGTTTATTTATAACTAAATCCTACATAGCAGAAGGCTTAGTTTTAAAGTTGGTGCCTTTTTCTTTTTAAGGCACATATTCTAATGCAGTGACACATAAACCTACATCATCAAAAATTCACTTGCAGTATTTCTTGAACATGCAGACTGTCTGGATAGAAATTTTGACCCAAACTATATGTTACAAAGGGACCTAAAGTGTCCACAGGACACAAGCACAACTCCTTTGTGCTCTTGCCTATTTGCTTAAAGAGCAAGTATCCTAAAGCCCCAGCCAGCAGAATTCTGTACTCTTTTTCCATTCATGCAGCAGTATGAAATATTAACAGGCCTGCGGTTAGAGTTCAGCTGGGAGAGTACGGACTAGTATTCGCAAGCCCTGTGCCCAGTCAACCCTAGCACTGCGTAAAGCAGGAGCAGTGGGACACACGGTAGTCCCAGCACTTCCAAGGTGAAAGCAACAAAGAGCATGCGTTCAAGGTCATCCTCAGCTTCACAGCAAGTCTGAGCCATCCTGGGACACACACCCTTCCCCTATACCTGAAAGCCCCCAAAAGTTAATACATGGCTGAAAACCCAATTCAGTGACAGAGTGCTTGCTTGCTATACACAAAGCCCTGGGTAAAATCCCCAACGTGGAAGCAAAAGAATTTAAACATTTTACCAACACATAAACTAGTCCCATGAGTGAAAACCCTACATGAGATCCACTATGGGTGTGCAACAGCGAACAAGCATGCAGAACGAAGCTTCGGAAGAGGAGAAGCTGCCTTACCACAGAGCTTTTCTTGAATCCTCTGCGCCTCCTCAGCTGCCCGCCTTCCAAGACTAGCCTCCTTCCTAATGACAGCCAGGTCGTACTCCAGACGCTGCCGCTGCGCTTCTCCTTTTTCCACCTCAGACCGCAACCTGGCAATCTGGCTCTCGTAGCCTGACAGCTAAAAACAGATTCCTGGGCTCATGAACTGGCACTAAAACATGCCTGTAAGATAATTAGGCTGCACACACAAGCATTTACATTTCTTAGCAAAAGCTCACTCTGTGTTTACTGGAATTCATGAATTGGCATTTCCTGGAACACTGGGAAGGAAATACTGCTTTACTAGGCAACAAAGACTCCACTAGAGGAAAAGCCTTTTTAAACAAACAAAAGAAAAAATGCTCGTGTGAATCACTAAATCACGCCTAGATGACAAACATGCATGACGCGTAATCAACATTTAAAAGTCCGTGTAGTCCTCTGCTTTCATCTCCTAGATGCTCTCAAGAAGCAAACAGGGCTCTGGAGGGGGTTCCTGGTGCGGAGTGCTGGCTGCCCTTCCAGAAGACCCCAGGTCTGTTCTGAGCATCAGGATGGGCAGCTCACAAGCACGCAGGACTCCAGCTCCAGGGCATCCACCACTCTCTGCTAACCTCTGAGGAAACCCACACACACATGACACATAGTCATATGAACACACACACATCAAAATGTATGTATAAAATGTGGCCTTTAATCCTAGCACTCCGGTGGCAGAGGCAGGGGGATCGCTGTGAGTTTGAGGCCAGCCTGGTCTACAAAGCAAGTCTAGGACAGCCAAGGCTACACAGAGAAACCTTGTCTCAAAAAACCAAAAAATAAAAAAATAAAAAAGAACCAAATGGCAACAAAGTACAATTTAGTGAATACTGTGTTATTTTTCTTAGTTAAAACATCAACAACAGTATAAAATAATAAAAGTCACAATATTACACAGATTTTAACAAAGGGCTATCTAATTGTAACATTCCTTTAGGTACTGTGACAGAAATGGCTGGGAAAACTAGGATGTGCTGATCTGTAATATCCTTTCTTACTCTAAGATTATGATATAGTCAATGGCTAAATAATTGATCATTTATAAATAACTTATATACTAAATTAAACTTAATGCTTGTGATGTGGTAAATAATATAAAATAAAATAAAATAAATGCTTTAGAGCTCTTGGCTCAACAGCCTAAGTCCTACAGAAAAGTATATGAAATAAATTTTGTAAAAGAAATAAAAATAAAATTTTGATAGTTTGAGGAAAAGTAAAAGTACTATGTGTTTGGGTTTTGTTTTTAGGTTTGGTTTGCTTTTGGCTCTTCCAGATTTCTCTGTGTAACAGAGGCCTAGCTGTCCTGGAACTCAAAGTCAGAAGGTCACCTGCCCCTGCACAGCCTCACCCACCCCTTTCTATATTACTTGGGAGGGAAATGAGCTCTACCTCTGCGTTGTGCTTAGTTGTCATTTCTAGTTTCTCCTTCTTAGCCCGATGGAGCTTCTTTCTGAGATCAGCAGTGATATCTGACTCTGTTTCATTTTTAAGCATTTGTTTTACATCCAATGAGGGATTTTTCAACCTACAAAATAAGGTCATAATAAAATATAATTCTCATGCAATAAAAAAAATCTAACATTTTTCATAGCTTATTTTAAAAACAGAATATGATAAGGTTCTAGGATAATAAATTCATAACCTAGTAAACATGTGTCCACTACATAATGGAATGTGGGGGGAAATGCAGTCATATTGTGCTTGTAACAAAATACTGTCCACTGAAAATATACTACACTGTTCAAGATTTGTATATAAACCAGCCAATTATCAAGTGCTGGATACCTTTGGAAGAGCGAGACGTCTTTTTTAATATTTTTCAATTACTATAAATGTAATACACATTATAAAAAAGGAAAGTATAAACAAAAGAATGCACATTCTTGGGCCTGGAGAGATGGCTCAGCAGTTAAGAGCACTGACTGCTCTTGCAGAGGTCCTGAGTTCAAGTCCCAGCAACCACATGACAGCTCACAGCCATCTATAATGTGATCTGATGCCCTCCTCTGGCCTGCAGACGTACATGAAGGCAGAGCACTGTATACATAATAATAAATCAATAAATCCCAAAAAAAATGCACCTTCTTGCTTTAAAATGGCAAACTAAAGTAATATGCCTTCCCTGACAAATAACAATACTAACTACAACAACAGGTAAGAGCTCCCAAGTACAGAATACAAGGAAAGATGAAGTCACAGCAATAAAACAGTAGAAAGGGACAAACAGGTAGATAACCTATGAATTCCAAGCAGGCAGTGAGGAAAGCAACAGGCCAAATACCATGGCTTAAAGCATAGAAGACTAGAGGACAGCAGCTGTTTACTTTGTCCTTGTTGAGTTTTTGTCAACCTGACACAAGAAAGAGTTCCCTGAGAAAAGGAACCTCAATTGAGAAAATGCCTCCATCAGATGTGCCTGTAGGCAAGTCTATGAGAAATGCTCTTGTTTAATGAGTGGTGTGGGAGGGCCCAGCCCACGGGGGGTACACAGTGCCACCCCTAGAAAGCAGGCTGAGCAAGCCAGGAGGAGCAAGCCAGTAAGCAACACCCATCCACGGCCTCTGCTTTAGTTCCTGACCCCACGTTGCTACCTTCAGTCCATACCTTCACTTCCCTTAGGGATGAAGTGTGGCTTGAGATTGTAAGCTGACATAAGTCCTTTCCACCCAAAGATGCTTTGGCCATGGTGTTTTATCACAATAGAAAAGTAACGAAGACAATTTTCATGTCCAACTTGACAAAGAACATGAAGTATAGGTCACTGTTGCTGCTTGGCCTCACAGTGGCCTCACAGTGGCTATTATACCACATGTTGCTAACTCAGCTGAAAGTTGTCATGATTTTAACACTGTAAATATTGAATAATAAATTTAACCAAGATGTGGGAAAAGAGGAGGAAGCAGTCAGGTGCAATGGCCCATGCCTGTAATCCCAGCATTCTGGGAAGCAGAGGCAGGTGGATTTCTGTGAGTTCGAGGACAGCCTTGTCTACAAAGTGAGTCCAGGACAGCCAAGGTTACACAGATAAGCCTTCTCTTCCTTAAAGTTCTCAAATATTTGTCAGCAATAAGAAATTGACACATTTCAATAATCAAAACAAGGTGGTATTTAATTAAGAACAGGCAATATGTTTGAAAAAGAAAACAAAAGTGTGAAGAACCTAATATCACAAAAATTAACTGATTATCAGAATTTAGACTCTTGAAAAGCCCATATTTATATGGTCAAGCAATCTTCAACAGCAGTGCTAAGAAAGTTCAATAAGAAAAAAATTGTATTACTAACAAATGTTCTGAGACAACTGGCTATCTATGTGCAAAGCAATAGATTTAGACCCTGACCTCACACCATACACAAAAAGTAACAAAGTGGAACAAACATTAAAATAAAAATAAAAATAAAACCATAAAACTCCCTGAAAGAAAAATAAGAGAAAAGTTATCTATGACCTTAAGTTAATTGAAGATGTCTTAGATATAAAATGAAAAGCATAATCCACACAGAAAAAGAATTGATGAGTAGAACTTAGAAGTTACGAACATTTTCACTTCAGAATACTCCCGGAGAAAGAGGGGAGCACATGTACCTCAGCAGCAGCGCAGCTGCCAGCAGAGGAAGGCCCTGGACTGCAACTCCAGCAGAACCAGCACCCTCACACCATAGGAGAAACCAACAGAATGAAAAGTCAATTTACTTAATGGGATAAAATGCTTGTATGGTTTGATAAAGGACTTAATCCAGAACATACAAAGAATTCTTAGAGTTCAGTTATAAAAAAAACAATTTTAAACTGGTTAAAGAGCAGAAACGACATTTCACAAAAGAAGATGTGCAAATGGCCAAAGGCACATGTAATGATGCTAAGCATCATTAATTACTGAAAATATCCAAATTAAATCCATAATAATGTATCATTTTACATTCACTAGAATAACTATTTAAAACTTAAGTAATTTTTAAAGTGCTGACAAGGATATGAAGAAACTAAATACTGCCGTCAGGGATGTAAAATTATCCAATAAATTTGGTGGTTTCTTAAAAATTTTAGCATCACGCCTGGGCATGGTGGTATATGCCTATAAGCCCAGCACTTGGCAGGCAGAGGCAGGCAGATCCCTATGAGTTTGAGGCCAAGCTGGTCTACAAAGTAAGTCCAGGATAGCCAAGGCTACACAGAGAAACCCTATCTTGAGAAAAACAAAAACAAAAATAAATTAGCATCAGGGGCTGGAGAGATGGCTCAGAGGTTAGGAATGCTGCCTGTTCTTCCAAAGGTCCTGAGTTCAATTCCCAGCAACCACATGGTGGCTCACAGCATCTATAGTGTGACCTGATGCCCTCTTCTGGCCTACAGGTGTTTGTGTAGGCAGAACAATGTATACATAATAATAAATAAATAAATCTTTTTTTAAAAAAGTTCTAACATTTAGTTCCCTGTTTTGCTGTTTATTTGAGCAGGGCCTCGCCATGTGTTCCTGGCTAATCTGACACTTGCTCTATATACTAGGGTGCCTGAACTCACAAAAATCTAACTACCTCTGCTTCCTGGGTGCCAAGAGTGCAGGCAACAGACACCACGCCAAGATACTTTGAATTACTAAACTTATTTTCTTAAGAAATGCATTTAGAAAAAAAAATCACACCCTTCAAAATGGTCCATTTTGTACTATGGACCCCATCCATCAGAGGTAATAAGCAAAGCATCTTACCACGGAGAGAAGGAATGCATGGCACAGGAAGAAGAGGAACACCAGCCATGAGATTTGACTTCCTGAAATGCACACTCAACCACACCTAGTGAGAGCTAAAACTAATGGAGCGCTCAGGCGGTCCCGTCCGAGGTGCAGGAAGGAGGCAGAGCTACAGAGGTTACTGCAAGCAGAGTAATGGCCAGCACAAATGAAAACAGGCAGAAACACAGGAGAGAAAGTCAGGAGTGTGGAGAATAAGCAAGTCAATAGCGAGAAGAGACAGTTTGGACACATAGACCTTTTTGAACCCAGTTAAAAAACAAAAACAAAAACAAGGGGTCCCGAGAGCCAGTACTATACTTAGAAGGTGCTGTTGCCTCTCAGTCCCAGGAAGCCTACCTCCTTAATCACCCCCAGGAGAATCCCTGCAATTAGCTTCATTGCCCACTTAATTCTCTCTGGTTCTTGCAATCAAAAACATTTTACACCTGGCATGGTGGCACATGCATTTGATCCCAGCACTCAGGAGGTAGAGGCAGGCAGATCTCTGTGAGTTCGAGGCCAGCCTGGTCTACAAAGTGAGTCCAGGACAGCCAAAGCTACACAGAGAAACCCTGTCTTGGGGAAAAAACAAAAAAAACTTTTTCCAACTGAAGGAAGAGACCGAAGGCTTACCTTTGGGTATCCCCAGTAGTGGCATTACTTGACGTGCTTAAACTCATGGTAAGTCTTCCAACTGTTTCAAAATACCCCACTGTTTCTTAATGCTATACTTCCGTATGGTGATGTCTGTGACTTACAGCATAGATGGACTAAAGTCTGTTAACATAATAAACAATACAACAGCAGTTTTATATCTGAATCCTGAAAAGATGATTTTCATTTTGATCTATAGCCTATTTCTTAATGTTTAAATTATTATGTAAAATAGGACACAAGTAATTCCAAAAAACCTATACTGTACAGCTGGATATGGTGCACACACCTGTAAACCCAGCAGCTGGATATGGTGCACACCCCTGTAAACCCAGCAGCTGGATATGGTGCACACACCTGTAAACCCAGCAGCTGGATATGGTGCACACCCCTGTAAACCCAGCAGCTGGATATGGTGCACACACCTGTAAACCCAGCAGCTGGATATGGTGCACACATTTATAAACCCAGCACCTGAGGGAGGCAGGGAACCAGCTCAAGGTCATCCTCAGCTACTAATAAAACAGAAGCAAGCCTGGGATAAATGATACTCAGTCTCAAAAGATGATGATGATGATGATGATGATGTTTTTATTAATTGAGCCGGGCGGTGGTGGCACACGCCTTTAATCCCAGCACTCAGAAGGTAGAGGCAGGCAGATCACTGTAAGTTCAAGGCCAGCCTGGTCTACAAAGTTAGTCCAAGACAGCCAAGGCTACACAGAGAAACCTTGTCTCGAAAAACCAAAAAGAAAAAAAGAAAGAAACTTTAATTGGGTGGAAAGATGGTTCAGAGGTTAAGAACACTGGCTGTTTTTCCAAAGGTCCTGAGTTCAATTCCCAGCAACCACATGGTGGCTCACAACCATCTATAATGAGATTCTAGTGTGCAGGCAAAACATTGTATACATAATTAACAAATCCTTTGGGAAAAAAAAAAAAGAAACTTTAATTGATTAGTTTTTTTTTTTTTTAGAAATTTATTTATTATGTATACAGATTTCTGCTTGCATGTACACCAGAAGAGGATACCAAATCTCATTATAGATGGTTCTGAGCCACTGTGTGGTTGCTGGGAATTGAACTCAGGACCTTTGGAAGAGCAAGCAGTGCTCTTAACCTCTGAGCCATCTCACTAGCCTGAATGGTTGGTTTTTCAAGACAGGGCTTCTTGTGTTACCTTGACTGTCCTGGAACTAGCTCTATGGACCAGGCCTCCAACTCAGAGAGTCCTGCCTACCTCTGCCATCAGGTGCACCAGCACGTTCAGCCATAGTTTCTCAAATAAAAATAAAAATAACAAGTTATTCTTGCACTTGGAAAGGAATATATAGTACCAATCATGGGACCCAGAATTCAGCTCAAATAAATGAGATATTTTAACACGATGTTGCCACTGAAGATGCCAAAATACTCCCAAACAAATGATGTTGTAACAATTTGTTCCTTAATTTTAGATATTTTTATTCAAAAACTCAAAAGAAATAAAACACGATAGTTTAGAATCCAGTCAAGGCCAGGTGTGGTAGCACACGCCTTTAATCCCAGCACTCTGGAGGCAGAGATGGGCGGATCTCTGTAAATTCAAGGCCAGCCTGGTCTATAAGAGCCCAGGTCAGCCAGGGCTATTACACAGAGAAATCCTATCTCAAAAGAACAAACAAACAAACAAACAAAAACAGAAATGTCTTTTGGTGTGTTAATAAGTCCTAGGGGGAAAAAAACTACACCGTCATCTTCAGCTAGAGATATCAGCTACCTAGAGAGCAAAACAAAGCCTTAACCCCACTATTGATCAAACCGCATCACCATGACAACATTCCTTACATGTCTGTTCAAAAGATCTTCCTTTATATATTAATGCAGTAATTTAGCCCATTTCCTCCAAAGAGGAAGCAGGAAATAAAGAAGTGTTTGTCACTTGCTCTGGCTGACCCTCTGGAGATATTCCAAATTACACAGAGCCAAGTATGTAAATCAAGTAGTGTTACGGCAGGCATCTCTGGCTAACCCCTCTAAACAAAGGTAACACTAATGCAAATGTCAACATCCCACAAATACCTCCTTATAGTCCCTAAAAGCCAACGTCCTAAGAAAGATGGAGCTTTAACCTCAGAGACCTGAAGCAAGATCCAGCCAGTACCCTACAAGGATATATGGCCTTAGGCAAGACACTGGGAATCTTTGAGCATCCTTCCTCTGCCCAAAAGGGAGGAGCTGCGGCAAGCTCTCACCTTCTGAATCCTACAGACAGCACACCCAGGACTCAGCTGCTATCAGCTTTATTACTGAGTCACGGAACTCTGAAAAGCTTAATGATCTCCAATAAAAGGGAATGACTGAGTAATTTGGTCTGGGAAAAAGACATAATAAAATAACCATTTGGTGATATTATGAGGGTATAAAGGTACCCAAAAGACAAAAGCAAGAGGAGAAAAGATGTCAACATGTTCTGCCTCTGCCCTGCTAACCAAGCCCCAGAAGAGACCATGAGAGAAACTCATTCAAGTAAATGAAGTCCAAAATAAAATCCTGGTACTGAGAAATCCCGATTCCACCAAACGGTGACTTGTGCAGCTCAAAGAATAATTTAGTTCAGGGGAAACAGGATGGAATTTTAGCCATGTCCAGAAAAATATAATTTCTCCAGTGACCTAAATAACTAAATTTAAGAAGAGTGGTGACAAACTCACCTACTGGGCACCCACTGCAGCATCCAGAACTGTAGTTCAAACATCTAGAACTCTGCTCCCTACAAGACTACAATGAAAGGGCTTCCCTGGTTTTTTGTTGTTGTTAGTTTGGGTTGGGTTTTTTTTGGTTTTTGGTTTTTGGTTTTTTTTGTTGTTGTTGTGGTGGTGGTGGTTTTTTTGGGGGGTGTTGTTTGTTTTGTTTTTTTGGTTTGTTTGTTTTTGGTTTGGTTTGGTTTTTCAAAGGACAAAATGAAGACACAAGAGAGTAAAATAGAAATATCTTCACAAAAGTAACCAAGTTAAAGGACCAAATCCCCAATACCTATGATTCCAAAGCCCATGTTCTTCCTGCAAGGTCACAGATGACTCAGTGCAGCTGCTGTGACCTTCCCCCGCATTTGTTACCCCTGCCTCAAGGGAAGAAAGTGAGCTGCGCCAGAGAAGCTGTGTGACTCACCCAGGACCAGTCACCCACTAAGGGAACGTGGGGAAGATGGCACCAGTAGTCAGCCATGTTTTGGGCAGGATTTAGTTTCGATTAGTTGGGGGTTTTGTGTGTGTGTGTAGTTGGTTGGCTTTTTGGTTTGGTTTGGTTTTGTTGTTCTTTTTGGACCATGAGTTCACACAACCAGGCTACTCCCAAAGATCAGACCCCAAACAAGCACCCTTCAGAACATTTGCAAGAAGAGTTGGGCTCGAGCAGAAACACAATCTTCAGTGCTTAGAATGATGTCCAGGGATTCCTGGTACACACAGCAAAGGATTTTGTTTTCTTTTGTTTTTAATTTTCTTATTTTATGTGTATAAATATTTTGTCTGAAGGCTATGTAAGTGCACAGTGTGCATGTCTGGTGTCCTTGCAGGTCAAAAGAGAGTGTAAGGTTCCCTGGGACTGGAGTTACAGACAGTTGTGAGCATCGAGTGGATGCTGGGACTTGAACCTCGGTTCTCTGCTAGAGCAACAAGTGCTCTTAGGCACTGAGCCATCTCTCCAAGCCAGCAAAGGCTTTCACTTCTGGGGGGTGGGGGGTGGGCAATACACACATACACAGTCTCTACACATGTGTATATATGTAGTCCAAAGGTATAAAAAGATCTCAACTTTACCCGCTGGGAAAAAACTTTAGAAGGACTAAACATGCAAGACACCCACTTAACAAGCAAGGGATCCTGATTTTGATCCTCACCAGCACACAAAAATAACAAAAGTAATTTTTAATTCTTTTTTTTAAAGATTTATTTATTAAGCCGGGTGTGGGGGCGCACGCCTTTAATCCCAGCACTCAGGAGGCAGAGGTAGGCGGATCGCTGTGAGTTCGAGGCCAGCCCGGTCTACAAAGTGAGTCCAGGATGGCCAAGGCTACACAGAGAAACCCTGTCTCGAAAAACCAAAAAAAAAAAAAAAAAAGATTTATTTATTATTATGTATACCTGCCTGCATGTACAGCTGAAGGCCAGAAGAGGGCATCAGATCACATTATAGATGGTTGTGAGCCACCATGTGGTTGCTGGGAATTGAACTCAAGACCTCTGGAAGAACAGTCAGTGTTCTTAACTGCTGAGCCATCTCTCCAGCCCCAAATTTTAATTCTTAATTGTTTATGTATTCATTGAAATGTGTATAAGTATTTTTCTTGCATATATGTCTGTGCACCACATGTGTGCTTGATCTCCTCAGGGGCCAATAGAGAGAGCCAAATCCTGTGGCACTAGAGTGGCGTGGTGCTGGGAACTAAGCTCAGGTCCTCTAGAAGAGCACCCAGTGCTCTCAACCCTGAGCCATCTCTCCAGCCCCTAGAAGTTTTTTAGATAGTAATAACCTTAAAAATGCTTATCTTTGTTTTATTTTTCTTTGTCTTGGGACTAAAAGTAGGTGTAGAAATAGTTAGCAAATGTATTGAGTTTGTTTCAATACAAGCAAACTGAAAGAACTCATTTTTTCTGTGTGTTTAGACATCTAACATCTTCAGATCTAAAGTCTTCTAGACACAGGCATCTGAAGACCCCCCCACAGCATTCCCCCAGTCTCCAGATCAGATCACTCACATGGCTAATAACAGGGTAGCAGATGGTCCCCACATCTTCGCCCCCAGTGAAGGGGTATTATATTCTTTCTTATGTACTATCCTGCACCTGAGAAGGAACCACCTGTGACTTGCTTCTGTAGCAAAGCTGACAGGATGACACTGCTATGATTATAAGACTCTTGCTGGTGGGTGCATAGCTCATCAGCACAGCACTTGCACATATGTGCAGAAGCCTGTCTTCAAACGCCAGCACACCAAAAACAAAAACAAAAACAAAAAGCTTACCATCCTTAAAGAAGCAAATTGCCACGCTATGAACGACCTAAAGGACGGGCCACAGGAAGCACAACACCCATCAGATAACATACAAGTAGATCTCTCAAGCAGCCAGCACACTAGAAAAAAGGACTTGAGTAAGGGCCAGATTCCACCCAGTCGACTACAGGTGAAAATACAGCCCAGTCAGCATCGTGTGAGTCCCCAAGCGGAGGGACCAGCTAACCTGCACCAGGACTAGTGAACAATACACACTGTGATAACAGATGCATGCTGTTGGCCAGCTGTGGTGGAGGACACCTGTAATGCCCACGCTTGAGACGCTAAGGTAGGAGGTTCCCAAATGCTAGTCCAGCATGAGCTACACAGCAAAAGGTAGTCTCAATAGCCGGCAAATTAATAAAGCCATGTTCCAAGTGTACATGGTTTTAAAACACTAAGTTCCTGGAAACTTGTTATACAACAGTATAGAACTAATCTTGGTAGCTTGAAAATAGTCAAACAAGGGGAAAGTTTTTAAAGTTGAGTAGCACAGGGCTGGAGAGATGGTTCAGTGGTTAAGAGCACTGTCTCCTCTTCCAAAGGACCTGGGTTCAATTCCCAGCACCCACATGGCAGCTCACATGTCTGTAATTCCAGTTCCAAGGCATCTGACACTCTTACCCCCACACCAATGCACACAAAATAAAACTAAATAAATTATTTAAAAAAAAAAAAAGTTGAGTAGCACAAGAGTACAATAGGAGGATGGATTCTCAAACTACTTCTGGCTTCAAGTATCTTGATTTAAGGCTCTTGCTTTGCTTTTCATTGGTTTTGTTCTTTTTGTTTTGGTTTTCAGTATTGGAACATTTGATTGGATGATTGATTTTGTTTTGTTTTGAAACAGGATGTCACTGTGTAGCCCTCACTGGTCTAGAACTCACTCTGTGAACCAGGCTGGCCTCAAACTCAGAGATTTTCCTGCCTCGGCCTCTGAGTGTGAGGATTAAAAGCCTAAGCATCACACTGACTGGCTGGTTGGTTGAGACAGTCTCATGAGGCTCAGCTTGGCCTCAAATTTGTTATGTAGCGGAGACTGGCCTTCAACTCCTGATCTTCCTGCCCTCACCTCCCAAGTGCTGGGATTACTGGTGTTTGTTTTTCTATAACATAATCTGTTTTCATTTAAATAAGTGAGTCTGTAAAATGAAGGCAACAAGCTGGGTGGTGGTGGGACACGCCTTTAATCCCAGCGCTCAGAAGGCAGAGGCAGATCTTTGTGAGTTTGAAGCCAGCCTGGGCTATAGAGTGAGTTCTAGGACAGCCAAGGATATACAGAAAAACCCTGTCTCAAAAAACAAAAAGAAGAGGAGGAGGAGGAAGAGGAGGAGGAGGAGGAAGCAACCAGATAATCCAACCAACCATGGAGAATACTTAGCAAAACACCATCAGTCAAGAAAGCTACAGAGAGCAGTGGGAGTCTTTAGAGACCACAGAGGGACAAGGCTGCATCTGACAGAACCCTGAGGAGAAAAGAGACATTTATTACAGGCCAATTTGAGAGCAGCAGATCAAAGTGGGAGAACTTTGCCCATTCTAACAGTGGGCACTTGAGACACGTATCATAAAACAGTCATGAAAGAGCTGGTTCAGCGTGATGAACTCTCAAAACAGTCCTGGTAAGGTCCTTCCTGGGCTGAAGAGAAACTCCTGTGGCTGAAATCTAAGCAGAGCAGAAAGAAAGAGAGGAGGGAGGGAGGGAGGGAAGGGAACCAAACTGGAGGAGAAAACAGAAAGAACTCAAAGCAAAGTCCCATAGCATTAATATACAGAAAGAAACAATGTTATAAAGTAGGAGAAGCATATCTGAGCCTCATTCTCAAGTTGTAGGTCTGTGTTATCCCTCATAAAAATCAACAAAAGAGCCAGGCAGTAGTAGCACATGCCTTTAACCATAGCATTCAAGAGGCAGAGGCAGGTGGATCTTGGAGTTTGAGTCCAGCATGGTCTATGGAGAAAGTTTCAAGACAGCCAGGGCTACACAGAGAAACCTTGCCTTGGCTGAGGGTGGGGGTGGGGATTCTCAAAGGTTCCAGATGGTGGCACATACCTTTAGTCTGAGGAGGCAGAGACAGGTGGATTTCTGAGGATCTCTGTGAGTTCAAGACCAGCCTGGTCTACAACGTGATTCCACAACAGCCAAGGCTACACAGAGAAACCCTGTCTCGAAAAGCCAGGGGAAGGGGGGATGGCTCAGTGGTTAAGAGCACTGTCTGCTCTTCCAAAAGACCCAGGTTCAATTCCCACAACTGTCTGTAACTCCAGTTCCAGGTGATCTGACACCCACACACCAATGCATATAAAATTAAATAAAATTTTTTAAGAGGTAAAGAGTGGATGAAAAGTCAGAACCTAGTATGGGACACCTACTATGCACAGAGCTAAGCATTCTCCATCCCATCCTCCCTTTAACCTTGAGAGACTATTTGCACATTTCACAGATGATAAAACTGAGTTTTCCAAATGTTGAGTGACCTATACCAAGACATTCACTAAAAGAACTAAAACGCATATGCACATCTTGCCTTCTTCTTCTTCTTCTTCTTCTTCTTCTTTTTTTTTTTTTTTTTAATGTTGTAGAGGAGTTTATTAAATGAGCATGGTGGGGAGAAGGAAAGGGGGGAAAGGTGTACCCCAGAGAGGGACAGGAATAGTGAGAGGAAGAGGAAGAGTGGCAAGAGCCACATCTTGCCTTCTAACGATTCTGTACAAAGAAAACAGCACCATGGCCTCGAAGAGGACTTAATGTTTCTCCAGAAAAGCCTCCCTGAGTACAACCTAATCTCTCCTTCCTCCCCCTTCAAACCGATGAACACCAACTCACCAACCAGCAGCAGGTTTGAGCAAGTATTTAAGCCAGCCCCTCCGCCATTACAACCTGTGTTCATGACGCTATTCCAGTATGGTCTCAGCCTGGGTGTCTAACCGGATAATACTGTTTCCTTGACTCAACCACTTGTTCTCAAGTCAGACTTTTTCAAATCGAGAGTAAAGGGCTTAGACGCCCTCCTACTAAGACCATCTTTTTCCCCCTATGCAGTTTTGCGTTCATTAGTCACTACACCTGTGTAGGGAGTGTCAGCAGCTACACTTTTCACTCGGGGGGGCGGGGGGGACTGAAGAGCTGGCGTGCAGCTCAATAGCAGAACACTTTCATGCCTTTAATTCCTGTCCAGTCTCCACCACCTTTCACGCCACCCCTGAAAAAAATAACTGAAGTGAGGCTTTCCAAAAAACAAGACTAAGATAAATGAACTGAACCAAAAAAAAGTTAAAAGGAACCCTGAAGACTAAGCCCAGTTGCTTATCCGACATAAAGAACCCTAAGGTCCAGCTGGGTGATTTGCCTGTCACAGCTAATAACGGCTGAGCCAGGATTTACACAGAAAGCTCCAGGCCTTCACTTTCCCTAGGATCAGGTTACACTGCCTTTATTCCTCTGCCTTTCACTGGAAAGCACGTTCATTTCCGACTCGACAACTGTTTGGGTCATTACTAAGCACTGCTATTGCAAAGAACAAAACGGCAGTTTCTTTTCTCCAACATTGTGAGAAGTATAAAACATCGATGTGTAAAGCCTTAAAAACTGTTGATATCCACTCTGATTAGTTATGTATTTGCCTAAGATGACTATCGCAAGGGATTAAACAGTCAAAAAAAAAAAAAAAGCGCTTGTACACAAAATTCGGTTTTTAAAAACTTCCTAAGGATCCTAGTGGGTAGGCCTAAGGTGCAGAAAGAAAGCTGGCACAACTCATTGTTTTGTTTATCAAACGTTTCTAGGGTGCCTAATGTGTGGCTAGCATTTAAATGAAAGGGAAGTAAAACTCGAAAAAGCGGTGATCCTTCGGGACTGATCTCAAAGAGCTCAGATGACTCTCGCCTCCGCTGGTCCTCCGGGTAGCACGGAGGATGCTCATCTTTCTCGCGGTGGGCGGAGAGCCTGGGCGAAGGATGGAGCTGGAGGCGTGTCCCCACCAGCGAGCGTCCCTAAGCCCGGACCTCACTGCAAGCCCAGTCTCCTCTCAGCACCTCCCGGCCCCGGGCGCTCGTCTCCACGCACCCACAGCCCGCGGTTACCTCGGACTCGCGTGGTCCGCCTGCACACCCACGACCCCCGGGCAGCTTCAGGTCTCGGGGCGGAAGGCCAGGCAAGCCTCAGGAGAAAAGAGTGACAACTGAGGAAAGCCGGTGGACTCTAGGACCAGGATGGAGAAAGTCTACGAAGTGAAGTTTACAACGGCCACTTCCGGGGGCTGGGAACACGCGACTGGACTCTGGGCGGCCGGGACTTTCTCCGCCTCCCTGGCCCCGCCCTGGCAGGCCCGCCCCTCGCCTCCGCGACCCGCGGCGTCCCGCCCTCCCTCCAGCCCTCCCGCCGCCCGAGCCGCCGCTCCAGAAGACGCGCGTACTCAGAGAACGCGGCCTCGCGCTGGGAAGACGGACGCGAAATCGCGCGCAAGCGCGCTCCCGCGCCAGGAGGACTGGCCTGCGCATGCGCCAACGCTGGGGCGGGCGTGCGCAGAGCGCCCGAGCGGCTCGGGAGCGCGGTTCGTTCAGTGCGCGCTCCAGCACCGATTATTTTATTCTTCCTCCTAGTCTCAGAACACCCACGACACACTAAACGTGCTAAATTCCAGCTTCAGACCCCTTTTTCCCTGCCTTCCAATGACAGCAACCCGTCCTTGCTCTGTAAACTAGCTTCCAAGCTGCTTCTCAGGGTCTGGGAAACCCCTTGGGATCGCTACGGGGCCAGCGTCCCCCAGGAGAGTTCGCCCCAGCTCGGGCACAGGTGGCAAACTCGCTCCCCAGAGACTTTCCCTTGCACAAAGCCTGTCTCCTCCTCCCATCCATCCCCTTTGTATCTCGGCTTGCGTGGGGAAAAATGCAGGTCTGTTCTCCGATGCTATTGAACGTTTTTTATTATAAATATTGCAGAATTGGATTCAATGACAAATAAGGCCTCGGAGCCTTGGCGTGTGCTACATCTCGCCTAGATGTGAGCCCAGCCCCTCCGCCCACAATTTATAAAGAGCTTTGGGTCTCCCTGTAGCCGCTTCCGGGGATTGGAAAAGCAAATCCTCTTTTGTTCCTTGCCTTTTGAAAGCCTATTCCCCAAAGAACCATGCAAATTGGCGGGATTTTGTTGAAAGGTTTTTATCCTTACCACCACTAACTACCTTCTTTCCATAAGTGTTGATACAAAATGAGCCTTTTATGCTAAACTTGTCACGGGTTGGTTGTAATCAGCCGGAACCAGGTGTTGGGGTCGTTCTCACAAGCTCTCACTCTAGAAAACCAACAATGTTTTTTGTTTGTTTGGTTTGGGTTTTCGTTTTTCGTGACAGTTTCTCTGTGTAGCCATGGCTACCCTGGACTCAGTTTGTAGACCAGGTTGTCTTCAAACGCACAGTGATCCGTCTACCTCTGCCTCCCGACTGCTGGGATTAAAGGCGTGCACCACCACGCCCCGGCAAGCGAACACATTTTAAAGCAAATAAATTAAAACTTTGATCCTTGCACTGCTGAGAAACTTTAATTGGCTTAAGGTCAGTCCTTAGTTTTTTGGTGGTGGTGGTGGTGGTGGTTTTTTGTTTGTTTTGTTTTTGTTTTTATACAGCACTCTGCCCCCATGTGTACGTGAATGCCAGAAGAGGGCACCAGATCTCATTATAGATGGTTGTGAGCCACCATATGGTTGCTGGGAATTGAACTTAGGACCTTTGGAAGAACACACAGTGCTCTTAATCTTTGAGCCATCTCTCCAGCCCGCCCCACCCACGTCGTTAGTTTTTAAAAGGTCTTCCTTGCTTCTTACTACTTTAGCCAGAAAATATAACTGCTTCGAAAACAACAACTGAAGGAAAACAAACAAAAGTAGCCCACGCTACTGAGGAATCAAATGAAAAATTGCAATAAATAAGATTACATGCCCCACCCCAGCTCCTTCTGGGTTTCTCTGTGTGGCCTTGATGGTAATTTAGAGCTTTTTAAAACTCATGTGTGCTTTAGTTTTGTTATTTGCAAGGTTTTTGTTCTGGGTATGATTTTTTTTTTCCTCTCTTTTGTCTTCTTGGTTTGGGTTGGTGCTTGTTTGTTTGTTTTGCTTTTTTTTTTTTTTTCCTTAATTCCCTATGTAGCCCAATCAGTCCCCAAATTCTGGATCCCCCTGCCGTATCCTGGATTTACTGGCTTTACAAAATGTGGGCCACACATCAGCTCAAAATGTCTTAATGGCATCACAGAAGAAAGCATTATACTGCAAAACTAAGTGTTTAGTGTATTACATTGTACACTTTTTTAAAGAAAAATTGGGTGACATGAAGCCTTACAAACTTACTTGGTTTTTATAGAATAGGGGGCAGGTACCCAACAAGGAGCTAGGTGGCAGAAATGCAAGATATAAAATACAAGTGCAGTGGAGATCAGGGAAAGGGACTGTTAACGTCCACCTTGAGAACATGGAAGTAATTTATGGAGAATTTAAAGTCTAGTGTAGGAAGGTAAAGTAATCGGTTCACCAAAGTAACAGCAAATTGGACCAGAAAAAAAAAAAGCAGGAGGCTTTTGGGGAGAAAAGCAGAGCTTTGTGTGCAGAGGAGAAAGAATAAAAGATCTCCTAGAGAAATTTGCTCCACTCGGATCACAGAGAGCCTGGCAGGTTATATTAGCAACAAAGCTAACGAAAATGATGGCAATTACGTGATGAATCTGCTCACCTCAGAATCCTTAGAGAGTTTCTATTTTCCTCTCATAGTTACAGGTCTGTTGTCTCGTGGTTGGTTAAAGACTATAAACAATGAGATGCTCTTCAGCCCACTTCCCTGCTGTCTTCAGCTGTCCCCTAAGCCCCTGCTCCTCTTCCTACCAATCCTTTGGAGAAAAAAATTAGATCCGCCCCCACCACTCCCTCAAAGCAGCTTACAACCTCAGTAATGACCTCATTACCAAACCCAGGACCCCCTCAGATTTCTCCCCACCTTAGGTGAGGATCAGTATCAGAGTACTCCCTCTCTCCCTCCTCCCTCTTTCTCTCTCCCTCCTCTCTCTCTCTCTCTCCCTTCTCTCCCCCCCCCCCCCCCCCCACCAGTTTACTGCTGGGACAGTCTGCCCTCAGCCTTCCTTCATACCTCATAAGCTTATTCGGTCCTTCCAAAGTGAAGGGACTGAAATTTGATTATTCATATCTGAGTTTGAATTTTTAATTCTTATTTCAGCAGTTCTGTTTTGGGGAGCTTTGCCTTGGAGTATTTTTGCTGTGGTAGTGGTGACAGTGCTTAGGCTTGCTTCCTTGTTCTTTTCAGGCAGGCTCTTCCTGCAGAGCTGGCCTGCTGGTCGGTTCTTCCCTAGTCTCCCAAGTGCTAGGATTATGGACTTGTGCCCCAGGGCCAGTTTTAGCTGACAGTATTAACATCAAAATATCTAAAACTTGCCAGTGGTGGTGGCACATGCCTTTAATCCCAGCACTCGGGAGGCAGAGGCAGGCTGATCGATGTGAGTTCTAGGCCAGCCTGGTCTACAAAGTGAGTCCAAGACAGTCAAGGCTACACAGAGAAACCATGTCTTGGAAAAAAAAAAAAAAAAAAACCTCAAACAAACAAAAAATCTAAAATTTAACTGTCTCCGTCTATCATAAATTGCCCAAACTATCCTTTTGCCTGTTCATAAAGCTTAAGCTCTCAGGGGAAAAATACAGAAATAACTTTATTTTAATTTTTCTTCAAGATTTCAGTTCTACATCCAAGAAGTCCGCCTTCTGTCTTCTTTCTATTCGTGCTACTGGAAGCTTTGTGTCTGGTCCCTGTTTGTCCCTTCCCAGACACTTGTAATCAGTCACTCCGTACACTTAGCAATTAACAAGTAGAGTGTTTTTTTAATTGACAACTATAAGATGAAAGGACTAAAAAACATTTTAAAAAAAAATCAAAAGGAGGCCTGGAGGCACAGGTGTGTTTTTGCGGCACAGGGGAGTGTTACAGCAGACTGTACATGTGTAAGCTTCAGAGTCAGGCCCCAGCTGATTCACATCCCCTTGACCAGCCGTGACCTCCCCCAGAAGGCTCAAGTACCAGGTGCTCCATTGTTATGGCATCTGATGTCAAGTCACAGAACTGAAAAGCCTTGGCATAGCTCTTGCTCTCAGTGGCTCTGGCCCTTTGTTCCTTCCATATGCTATAACAGAAACTGTCTTTCTGAAGCATAGCTCTGACTATGTCCCTATCTTGATTAATCCTGCTTACAGGATAAAACTCAAACTTCTTCTGTGTCAGTCAAAGGCCCTTATTAGCTTCCTGCTGCCTTTCCAGTGCTGTTTCCTCCCGGCTAACAATAAATCTTCCCTTTCATTCATACTGGCAACAGAAAACATACAACTGGCCATAGCTGTAATAAGATGTGTGTACAGGCTTCAGGCTAAATGAAGTCTTTTTTTTTTTTTTTTTTTTTTTTTTTTTTTTTTTGGTTTTTCGAGACAGAGTTTCTCTGTGTAGCCTTAGCTGTCCTGAGCTCACTTTGTAGACCAACCTGGCCTCGAACTCACAGCGATCCACCCAATGAAGTCTTAACATACACACTTTAATACATATACTTTACATACAGGTAGCATAAAGTATATAGTATATGTCAAGTTCTATGCTATGCAACTTCACATTTCTTCCAATTTTCTTTGTTGTTGTTGTTGTTGGGTGTTTTGTTTTGTATTGTTTTGTTTAAAATAGGATCTCTCTACATAGCCCTGGCTGTCCTGGGAATTACTATGTAGTCCAGGCTGGCCTGGAACTCACAAGGCTACACCTGCCTCTGCCCCTTGAGTACTGGAATTAAGGGCCTGTGTCACCTTGCCCAGCATATATTCCAATTTTTCAACAGTGCAATGATGGCTTACGTGAGACTATCCCCTATAGGCTTTCATATATGCCTGGTTCCCAGTCCATCCACTGGGCAATGTCTGAGGTGCTGAGGAGGTGAGGCCTTGCTGAAAGAAGTACTGAAGAAATTAGCCTTGCTAAGGCTATTCTCCCTGGACCTCCTGCATAGGCCAGCTTGGGAACAAGCTGTAAGTTTCCACCGTTCCCAGGGAGAGCCACAAACATACAGCTAACAACCTGTTCCTTGGAGCTCTCACCCAGGGCCAACCAATCAGAGCTACAGGTCACAATGACCAGAACAAACAAAAAATCCCCTCCTGCTGTCTGGCCCTGGTCCCCTCCCTTAGCCCTAGTCACCCACCCAATCAGCTTAAGAGTCACCCTGTTGCCGGGCGTGGTGGCGCACGCCTTTAATCCCAGCACACGGGAGGCAGAGGCAGGCGGATCGCTGTGAGTTCGAGGCCAGCCTGGTCTACAAAGCGAGTCCATGATGGCCAAGGCTACACAGAGAAACCCTGTCTCGAAAAACCAAAAAAAAAAAAAGAGTCACCCTGTTGGCCAATCAAGTTTACACTAATCACTGTTGCTGAAGTCTGCTTCTGTAAAGGGTATAAAAACCCACTGCCTTCGAAGTCTCCTCCTTCCCAAAGGCAGGTAGACCTCATCGTGACGGATCAATAAAAGCCTCTTGTGTTTGCATCGATGTCGGTCTCTGTCTCTCGTTAGGAGCTTCCAGGAAAAGACTCTCCCGACACGAGTCTTACAGTACCCCACTGTGGAAAGACTTTGGGTGCTCAAACCTCACCTTACTTCCAATGTGCTCTCTGCTTTGTGCTTGCAGTTGAGATGTGAGCTCTCAGCTTCCGACCCCTTCCACCATGCCTGCCACTCATTGCCAAAGTAAACTCCTTCCATAAATTTCCTTTAGTCGTATATTTTATCACAGCAATTAATGACTACTACAAATGCAAATACATCCTTCCCATTTGTTTTCATGGTAGTCATTTTTTTTTTTTTTCTTTTCTTTTTCGAGACAAGATTTCTCTGTGTAGCCTTGGCTGTCCTAGACTCGCTTTGTAGACCAGGCTGGCCTCGAACTCACAGAGATCAGCCTGCCTCTGTCTCCCAAGTGCTGGGATTAAAGGTGTATGCCACCACCGCCCAGCACTAGTGATTTTTAAGATGAGGATAATTACAGAAAATCAAGTAAGTCTCTCTAATATTCCAAGAAGTGTTTGTGTGTCTGTGTGTGTCGTGTGTGTGTGTGTGTGTGTATGTGTGTGTGTATAAATTCTTAAAATTCAATAATAAGAAAGTTTGGGCTAGTGCTGGTGGCTCAAGCCTTTAATCCCAGCACTCAGGAGACAGAGGCAGGTAGATCTATGTGACTTCGAAGCCAGCTTGGTCTTCAGAGTAAGTTCTAAGATAGCCAAGGCTATACAGGAAAGACATGTCTCAAAAAATAATAATAATAAAATTCTAAAGATTTATTATGTATACAATGTTCTGCCTGCATGTAACACCTGCAGGCCAGAAGAGGGCACCAGATCTTACTGGAGATGGTTGTGAGTCATCATGTGGTTGCTGGGAATTGAACTCATGACCTTTGGAAGAACAGCCAGTGCTCTTAATCTCTGAGCCATCTCTCCAGCCCCAATAAAAAGATTTTAAAATGGAACAGAGTGGGCTGCAGATACTGCTCAGTGGATAAGACTGAATGCTGCTGCTTGCTTGTCTCCAGCAAGTTGGCTGCAAGATTACTTCTCGGAGTAGGCGCTCTGGCACTGCAGGCCCTGAGGACCAGAATGGCTTCTGGAGGTGGTGTTCACACTGATGAGGAGCAGGCCACCAGGCTGGAGAGGGAGATCATGACAGCCACACAGAAGGGACTGGATCCATACAATATGTTACCTCCAAAGGCAGCTGCGAGCACCATGAAAGACCCTAATTTAGTCCTATCCATCACCGACCAGCGAATAGTGGGCTGCATCTCTGAAGAGAAGAACTGTACCATCATCTGTTCTTGGCTGCACAAAGGCGAGAGTCAGCGATTGCCCAAACAGTGGAACCCATTACAAGCCAGTGCCTCACTAGCTGGCCCACTGAGCCCTGTGTTACCTTTCCGAATGTCGTGGCAAGTCTCTATAATAAAGACTAGCCACTGCATAGGCTTGTGCCATTTAAAAAAAAAAAAAAGATTGAACACTGATTTCTCAGAGAACATGGAACTCAGTTCCTAGCATCCATATGATGGTTCACAAACATCTGTAATTCCAGATGCAAGGACTGTGACACCCTCTGCTGGCCTCCACAAGCATAGCAAGTACATATATAAAAACGTGATAAATATATTTTTTGTAACAAAGGTTTTTGTTTGGTTGGTTTGGTTTGTGTGTGTGTGTGTGTGTGTGTGTGTGTGTGTGTGTGTGTGTGTCTGTCTGTCTGTCTGTCTGTCTGTCTGTCTGTCTGTTTTCAAGACAGAGTTTCTCTGTGTAGCCATGGCTGTCCTGGACTCCCTTTGTAGATCAGCCTGGCCTCGAACTCACAGTGATCCTCACCTGCCTCTGCCTCCGTGAGTGCTGAGATTAAAGGCATGTGCCACCACACCCAGCTGTAACAAAGGTCTTAAGGAAGACCTCACCTAAGAAGATATACAGAAATAATTACATGAAAAGCCATTTTACACATATGTCAGATGAGAAAGAAATCACTACACATCCATCTGGATGACAAAAACCTGAAACAGAGGCAGAGACAGACAGATTTATGTGAGTTCAAAGCCAGCCTGATCTACATAGTGAGTGCCAAAACAGGCTACATAATGAGAGCCTGTCACACAAAAAAGAATTAAAAAGAAAGAAGTAAATAAATTCTAACTTCTGGTAGGAAAAAGGATGGTACAGCCATTTTAAAAGACACTTTACCCATTTTCATTTTTATATATTTTTTGTTTGTTTTACTGGACTAAACATACCCTTATTATGTAATGGAGGAATGATTGGCCTTGGAAACCATGTTCATACGGACTCCAGCACACAAACATTCCTAGTAGCTGCCTTTAAAACTGCCAAAACTAGCCAGGCATGGTGGCGCACGCCTTTAATCCCAGAATTTGGAAGGCAGGGGCAGGTGGATCGCTGTGAGTTCGAGGCCAGCCTGGTCCTCACAGTGAGTCTAGGACAGCCAAAGCTACACAGAGAAACTTGTCTCGAAAAACCAAAATAAATAAATAAATAAATAAAACTGCCAAAACTTAGAAACAACTAGGACACCCTTCACTGGGCTTCACTGGGTGAGTGGAAAGGTATTCAAATAAAAAGAAATGAACTTTCTAGGCCCCTACACAGAAGTAGTCAACAGGTAACTCACTCTTCATGTGGGTCCTCTGGTAAGGAAAGTGGGGGCTGTCTCTGACAGGGACTCAGTTGCCTGCTTTTGAATCACTCCCCCCTCACCAGGCAACAGGGGAAGAGGATGAGCTCAGTCCTGACATAACTTGGTATGCTGGGGTGGCTTTGGAAGCTCCCTTTTTTTTTTAAAGTAGGGGAGTGGGGATGGGGAAAGAGGGTGAGACAGGGAGGGGCAGAGGGAGGAGGCCACGATCAGGATGTAAAGTGAATAAATAAATTAGTTTAAAATAAAACAACAAGGCAGGGCATAGTGGCTCATGCCTTTAATCCCAGCACTCGGGAGGCAGAGGCAGGCAGATCGCTGTGAGTTCGAGGCCAGCATGGTCTACAAAGCAAGTCCAGGACAGCCAAGGCTACACAGAGAGGCCCTGTCTTGGAAAACCAAAAAATAAAAAATAAATTAATTAATTAAAATAAAGAAATGAACTTTCAAAGCAAGGAAAAGAAATGAAAGGGCAAGGCATGGTGTCATGGGCCTATTGTCCAACACTCCAGAGGTTGCCCCCAGAAGAATAGCAAGTTGAAGGCCAGCCTAGGCTACAAAATGTGTTCCAGTACAGCCTTGGCTGTGTGTCAAAAGCACATCTCAGAGAGAGAGAAAGAGAGAGAGAGAGAGAGAGAGAGAGAGAGAGAGAGAGAGAGAGAGAGAGAGAGAACTTAACCTACAGAAAACTGCCTTGCTGGGATCACAAGCACACCACTGTTATTTCCCACCACACATCCACCTGTCATTTCTCTGGCTTTTAGGGCCTTCCCTAATATCTTTCAGCTCAAACTCTAAAACCTTAGAAATTGGTGGCTCTGGTTTTCTATTTTGAAACACTCAAGATGACAGACTTTGTTACTGCAACAAAAGTAAGACACTTAAATTTGTTTGATCAACTATTTCTGTGATGAGAGTTTGAAAAGCATTTGATGGCACATTATAATCACTTATACATAGCACATTGCCTTCCAGGGAAAATGCACCTGCATGGAATCATACAAGAGTATCTACTTCTTGCTACTATAGCGACGCGAGATGTTTTATGGTATTAAAAAATTACAATCTGAGGCCAGGCTTGGTAGTGCATACCTGCAATCCCAGCACTCGGGAGGCAGAGGCAGGCAGATCTCTGTGAGTTTGAGGCCACCATGGCCTACAAAGCGAGGAAGGGGGGAGGAAGATGAAGAGTGAGAGTGAGGGCAATGATAAAAGATCGATGTGTACGTAGTAATGACGCTCTTGCACATTATGAGCAATAATAACTTGTTTGTTTGTTTGTTTTATTTGTGTCAGTGCAGGAGACTGAACCCAGGCCCACCTTGTAAACACCATGTAAGCTCTCTACTAGTGAGCTACAGATCTAGCCCTTCTTTAAATATGAATTCTCTCTCTCTCTCTCTCTCTCTCTCTCTCTCTCTCTCTCTCTCTCTCCTACTCATCTATCTCTCTTTTAAGATAGGGTCTCACGGCCTAAGTAGTCCAAGGATGGCCTTAAACTTGGGTTCCCTCCACCCCCACCTGTTTAGTGCTAGGACTGGAAGAATGCATAACCACAACAGTTCATTTGTTACTGGAACAGAACTCAAGACTTCTTGAAAACTAGGCAAGCACACTACCAGCTGAGCTACGTCCTCAGACATATGTACATATGTGTGTGTGTGTGTGTGTGTGTGTGTGATATAAATATGTATATATCAGCCAGGCAGTGGTGGCACACACCTTTAATCCCATCACTTGGGAGGCAGAGACAGAAGGATCTCTGAGTTCGAGGCCAGCCTCGTCTACAGAGTAAGTTCCAGGACAGCCAGGACTATTCAGAGAAGCCCTGCCTTGAAAAACTCTTTGTGTGTGTGTGTGTGGGGTGTGTGTGTGTGTGTGTGTGTGTGTGTGTGTGTGTGTGTGTGTGTGTGTGTGTGTGTGTTTGTGATCTAGTCCTTATAGCTTCCCCACTGGAAGCTTCATATTCTGGTATGAAGATCTGAAAAATATGCACATATGGCCCTACTCAGCATGGGTTTCCTCTGCCACAGACTTGCAGGTTAAGGTTCAAATATATAGAATGATTCTTCCAGGAAGAAGACTGTCTCCCATGAAGAGACCTTCTCTGGTGCTCAGAGGCACGATTTCCTAAAGGAAATAGGAAGCTGTACTGCTAATAGGGTAGTGCTCAGCAGTGAGGGAAAGCTGGGAGCCACGCATAAGTCTACAATGGGCCACTTTTGGCCATGTTTGTTTCACATTTTGATGTATGGTTTTGTGGTGGTTTGAATGAGAATGGCCCCTATAGGTTCATATGTTTGAATACTCAGTCCCCAGTTGGTGGAACTGTCTGGGAGGGATTAGGGATTTGGAAGAGAGTGTGTCACTAGGGGTGGCTTTGAGGTTTCAAAAGACTACTACCATTCCCAGTGTGTCTTACCTTCTCTGCCTCCTACTTGTGGATCATGATGGGAGCTCTCAGCTGTTCCTGCCCCTATGCCTGTCACAGACTCTAGCCCTCTGAAACCATAAGCCCAACTTAAGCACTGATGTGAGTTCAAGGCCAGCCTGGTCTACAAAGCAAGTCTAGGACAGCCACGGCTACACAGAGAAACCTTGTCTCAAAAAAGCAAAAAGCAAAAACAAAAAACCCAAACAAACAAAAAAATAAGTTGCCTTGGTCCTTGTGCCTTTTTTCTTTTCTTTTCTTTTCTTTCTTTTTTTTTTTTTTTTTTTTTTTTTTTTTTTTTTTTTTTTTGAGACAGTGTTTCTCTGTGTAGTGTTGGCTGTTCTGGACTAGCTTTGTGGACCAGGCTGGCCTCAAACTCACAGTGATCCTCTTGCCTCTGCCTTCCAGGTGCTGGGATTAAAGGTGTATGCCACCACACCTGGCCTCCTTGTGCCTTGTTGGTGGTAGTGGTGGTGGTTGGTTTTGTTTTGTTTTCAACACAGGGTTTCTCTGTGTCTCCCTAGCTGTCCTTGACTCACTTTGAGACCAGGCTGGCCTGGAACTCTCAGAGATCCACCTACCTCTGCTCTGGAGTGCTGATATTAAAAGTGTGCACCACCATGTCTAGCAGTCATGGTGTCTTATAACAACAATAGAAAAGTAACTAAGATGGGTTTAAATGTCATGGCTCCTGTTAGCGAAACTAACAGCTTTATCATTAGAACTGATAGTGAAACTATGTACCAGTTTACAAAAGGAAGCCAGGCCTATGATGTAATACCCTCTTCTAGTCTTCTGTAGACATCTGTGGAGATATCAACATTGCCATTTGAAGACACTGTAGCTTTTGCAAGCCTTTAATCCCAGCACTGGAGAGGCAGAGGCAGACAGATCATGTGACTTCAAGGCCAGCCTGGTCTACAAAGTGAGTCCAGGACAGCCAAGGCTACACAGAGAAACCCTGTCTCAGAAAAACAAAACAAACAAACAAACAAATATATATGTGTATATATATATATATATATATATATATATATATATATATATATATATATATATATATATATATTTGAGGGGCAGGAAATATGGCTCAGAGGTTAAGAGCACTTTCATTCATACACTTTTTTTTCATTCATGCACTTTTTTTTTCATTCATACACTTTTTTTTTTTTTTTTTTTTTTGGTTTTTCGAGACAGGGTCTCTTTGTGTAGCCTTGGCCATCCTGGACTCACTTTGTAGACCAGGCTGGCCTCGAACTCACAGCGATTCGCCTGCTTCTGCCTCCCGAGTGCTGGGATTAAAGGTATGCACCACCACGCCCGGCTCATTCATACACTTTTTATAGTATGATTCTTTACTGCTACTGACTCCTCACTTCAGATTTTTCTTGTCTCTCTAATAATGTATTTATTCAGATTCATTCATAAAGTATTTACTGGCTGGGCATGGTGGCACACGCTTTTAATCCCAGCACTCAGGAGGCAGAGGCAGATGGATCTCTGTGAGTTTGAGGCCAGTCTAGTCTACAAAGAGAGTTCCAAGACAGCCTTACACAGAGAAACCCTGTCTCAAAAAACAAAAACATAAAGTATTTCCTGAGCCAGACGTAGTGCCTCACACCTTTAATCCCAGCACTCAGGAGGCAGAGGAAGGTGATCTCTGTAAATTTGAGGCCAACCTGCTTGAAAAAACGTTTTTTTAAAGATTTATTTATTGATTCATTCATTCATTTATTATATATACATTGCTCTGCCTGCTTGTACCCCTGCAGGCCAGAAGAGGACATCAGACCACATTATAGATGGTAGTGAACCACCATGTGGTTGCTGGGAATTGAACTCAGGACCTTTGGAAGAGGAGTCAATGCTCCTAACCACTGAGCCAGCCCGAAAAAACATTTTTTAAAAGCTTACTGAGCACCTATTTTTTGCTAGATTTTAGAAGTGCAGAAAATAGACCAGTGAACAGCACACACAAAACTCTGCTATCATGGAGCACACATGTTAGTGAGGGGTCTCCAGTGAGAGCTGTATGAGGGTGTTGGGTCCCCTAGAACAGGAGTTATAAAACAGTTGTGATTTGCCATGTAATTACTGGGAATTGAACCCAGGTCCTCTGTAAGAGCAGCCAGTGCTCTTAACTGCTCACTGTGCCATCTCTCCAGCCCTGATTAGGTCTTCCTAACAGTCTCCAATTGGTAATTAACTTAAAACTGTGGTGGGAGCTCTGTCAAACTTAGGAGAAAAATACAATTATGGCTATGCTTTATTTTATTTCTGTCTCAGTAATTAATTTAATATTATTTTGTAAATCCACTGTTTTCGCCCTGATTTGTGAGTCTAGCACTGAACCTTAGGATCCTTCCTTTTTTTTTTTTTTTCTCCCCCTCCTCCTGGATGAAATGTTACTGTTCATCAGCAGAGGGCACTGGAGTGACACTGCTTGACACAACAGCAGTTAGCGTGGGCTCCAGTCCTTTTTTTTCTTTAGTGTGTGTCATAGTGTAGGTATTTGTACATGTTTGTGCACATGTGTATGCAGGGATGTGTGCACATCCAAGGAAGATGCTGAGGCTGACATCAGTGTCTTCCTCTATTGCACTCCACCTGTTTTTTAAGGGTTTGTTGTTGTTGTTGTTGTTGTTTGTTTTGGTTTGGTTGGGTTTTTGTTGTTGTTTGTTTTGTTTTGTTTTCTTGGTTTTTCGAGTCAGGGTTTCTCTGTGTAGCCATGGCTGTCCTAGACTTGTTTTGTAGATCAGACTAGCCTCTGCCTCCTGAGTGCTGGGATTAAAGGTGTAGCCACCATGCCCGGCCTAAGATTTATTTTATTTTATTTTCATTTAATTGATATATTCAGATTACAACTCAATTGTTATCCCCTTGCTTGTCTCCTCCCATTCCTCCCTCCCTCTTTCACCCTATTCCACTCCTCTAGGTCTGTGACAGAGGGGACCCCCTCCCCCACCATATGGTCACAGCCTATCAAGTCTCATCTTGGTAGCCTGCTTATCCTTTCTCTGAGTACCACCAGGTCTCCCCACCAAGGGGAAGTGGTCAAATATGGGGCACCAGAGTTCATGTCAGAGTCAGTGCTCGCTCTCCACACAACTATGGAGAATGTCCTGTCCATTGGCTAGATCTGAGTAGGGGTTCGATGTTTACTGCATGTATTGCCCTTGGTTTGTGCAGTAGTTTGAGCAGGACCCCTGGGCCCAGATCCGCCTGTCGTGATGTTCTTTTTGTAGGTTTCTAGGACCCTCTGAATCCTTCTATTTCCCCATTCTCCCATACTTCTCTCACCTAGAGTCCCAATAGAAAGTCCTGCCTCTATCCCAATCTCCTGGTAAGTGAAGACTTTCATGGGGCATCCCTTTTGGGCTAGTGCCCAATTATAAGTGAGTATACACCATGTGAGTCTTTCTGGGTCTGGTTTAACTCACTCAGTATGATCATTTGTAGTTCCATCCATTTGCCTGAAATTTTCGGGATTTCCTTGTTTTTAATAGCTGAGTAGTATTCCATAGTGTAAATGTACCACAGTTTCTTTATCCATTCTTCAGTTGAGGGACAACTAGGTTGTTTCCAGGTTCTGGCTATTACAAATAATGCTGCTATGAACATGGTTGAGCATATGTCCTTGTTGTGTGGTGGAGCATCTTTTGGGTATATTCCAAGGAGTGGAATAGCTGGGTCTTGAGGTAGCCCTGTTCACAGTTTTCTGAGAAAGCGCCAGATTGATTTCCAAAGTAGTTGTACAAGTTTGTACTCCCACCAGCAATGAAGGAGTTTTCCCCTTTCTCCACATCCTCACCAGCATGTGCTGTCATTTGAGTTTTTGATCTTAGCTATTCTGATGGGTGTAAAATGGAATCTCAGAGTCGTTTTGATTTGCATTTCTCTGATGACTAAGGATGTTGAGCATTTCTTTAAGTGTTTCTCAGCCATTGATTCATTTTATTTTTAATTATGTATGTGTGTGTGAGTTTGTGTGTGTGAGTGTGTGTGTATGTGTGTGTGTGTACCCACAGAGACCAAAGGGGTCACAACCCCAGGAGCTGGAGTTACAGATAGTTGTGAATGGCCTGATGTGGTGCCCGGAATCAAACTTGGGCTTTTATGGAAGAGTAATGCATGCTCTTTAACTGCTAAGCCATCTCTCTAGCCCAGGTTTATCTCACACACCTCCTCCCCCTCCCCAACAGGCTTTCACTATGAAGCCCAGGCTGTCCTGCAAATGTAGACCAGGGCAGCCTCTAACTCACAGAACTCTGCGTCCCTCTGCTCCTGAGTGCTGGGATCAAAGGTGTGTCCCATTGCTCCTGGCCCTATTTGGCCCTATTTTTATTCTGCAGCACAGGAAACTGACTCAGGAGCCTCAGGCATGCCTTCAAGTTAAGCTCTCTCTCTCTCTCTCTCTCTCTCTCTCTCTCTCTCTCTCTCTCTCTCTCTCAGGCTACTTTTCTGCCAGATCCACACCATCTACATCTGGTGACCATTTCTACAGCTTAATTCTGCCTGCTGCTTCTCTCAGCATTGGTGGCCCACTTCCACAGTCACCTGCAGTGAGTTTCTTCACATGGGCCTGGTGTGTGGCTGTGTGTCATACCACTGGCCTGGTGTGTGGCTGTGTGTGTCATACCCCTGGCCTGGTGTGTGGCTGTGTGTCATACCACTGGCCTGGTGTCTGGCTGTGTGTGTCATACCGCTGGACGGGTGTGTGACTGTGCATGTCGTAACCCTGGCTGGGTGTGTGGCTGGGTGTCATACCCCTGGCTGGTGTGTGCCTATATATGTCATAGACATGTTCTCTTTCAAGGAGTCTCAGTCTCAGTTGTAGGGGTGTGGTCTCTCCTTTCCTCTTCCTTAGTTCCCTCAGTTGTACTTAATCCTGACCCTAGAGGAAGCAACTGTTCTTCCATACCTGCTACTGCTGCATCCCCATTTACCTCTACTAGTATTTATCTGCCTCCTACTTAATTAATCATCCTTCATATGAAATTATCTCTAATCAAGAACGGATGTGTGCCTGCTGTGGTAGTGCACACCTTTAGTTCCAGCATTTGGGAGAGAAAGAGGTTAATGGATCTCTTGTGAGTTTGAAGCCAACCTAGTTTACTTAACAAGTCACTAGAACTACATAGTGAGACCCTGTCCCCCCTCCCCCGAAAAAACACAGAATTTTAGGAGATGTGGGCAGGCCCAATGATATTCCTTGTTTTGTTTTTGTTTTTGTTTTTGTTTTTGTTTTTGTTTTTTGAGAGACAGGATCTCTCTGTGTTAGCCAGCGATATTCTTGTAGACCTAGCTATTTCTAGAAGCTAAGGCAAGTTTGCTTGAGTCTAGGAGTTAGAAGAAGCATACCCTGAAATTATCCGGGGTGGCACAGTGATACCTTGTACAAACAAGAAAACAAATATATATTCATTTTTCTCCTAAGTAATCCCTGAATGTCATGCTGTAGGAATATACTTTTGTTCATGTCCAAACATGAACATGGGTCAAGGCTTTCTTTAAAGGGATTTTATTTCTTGGTTAAGTTGCCATGTCTTTGTCAGACAAGGACTATTATAATTCACCTAGTACAATCATTAAAAGTCTCAGAATCAGCTCTCTGTTCATATGCACTCCCAGGATAACTACTGAGTATAGCCTTACATACCAATTTGTTTTTAACTTCAAGAAATTCTAGGGCTAGAGAAATGGCTCAGTACTTAAGAGCATTTGTTGTTCTTGCAGAGAACCCAAGTTTGCTTCCCAGAACCCACATGGTGGTGTACAATCATCTATAACAATGTTCTAGTTTCAGGGGACAGCACAAGACACAGGGGTGGTGTACATATGTTTGCAGGCAAAACACTCATGCAAGTAAAGTCAGCAAATCTAAAAATAAATTTTAAAAATATAAACTTGTATTGCTTTCTATTCTGATAGTGATCTGGAGGTTGTTTGTTTGTTTGTTTTTTCATGTTAAAGAGGAGGTCTCGAAGGTAAACAGTCTCTGACTTTCACAGAAAAGACCCATGCCAGTTACTTTAAACACTAATACTTGAGGTTGAGGATTTAGCTCAGTGGTAGGGCACTTACCCAGCACGTGCAAGGCTCTGGGTTCAGTCCCCAGCTCTGAAACAAACAAACAAACAAACAACAACAAAAACCCATTAATATTCCAGAAAAAAATCTAGAATGTTGGTGCTTATAATTATTTTTCCCAACTAAAGAGACTTAGTCATCCTTAAATACTGTAAAACCTTACTGACCAGAAACCACAAATAAGCAGTCAGCAGATCCTACCTACACTGGTTAGATCAAGATGCCTGCCTGAGTTAAACAACCTCATCCAAGACTTGTGAAACCAGATCTGTGTGCTTGGCCCCAGCGACCTGATGACTCAGTCTGCATTGCTTTTACTTTTTATTTTCCAAGCTATTCTTTCTTTCTTTCTTTTTTTTTTTTTTTTTTTTTTTTTTTTTTTTTTTTTTGAGACAGGGTTTCTCTGTGTAGCCTTGGCTGTCCTGGACTCACTTTGTAGACCAGGCTGGCCCCGAACTCACAGTGATCCACCTGCCTCTGCCTCCCAAGTGCTGGGATTAAAGGGATGCGCCACCACGCCCGGCACTATTTTCTTTCTTATTGGTTGTTTTGGAAAGGTTTTCAATTAATTCTGATATCTATAGCTATATCCTATCTATTCTTCATAAGTATCTAGTCTTCATAAGGCTTCTTTCATTCTTAAGTCCTTTCCATAACTTGGGGCTGGGGAGATCAAGAGACCTTGCTGTTTTCAGAGAGGACCTGAGTTCAGCTCTTAACACCCACACCCACCCAATGATCTGTAACTTCAATTCTGGGGGAACTATTGTGTGACAACGCTTTCCCTGAGGAGCCGATATACAGATCCCAGATAAGGAGCCCAAGGCAGATTAAAGTACAGATAGCACCAGTGCCCTACTTGGTAAGACAATGAGTCTCATCAGGGTTACTTACAGGAATATGGGTGAGGGGTTACTTAACAGGACCAGAATGACTCAGAGTCATCACAAAAGCCGAGAAACCTGCAGCCGGAGGCAGCTCAGCTCATTAGACAGTGTCCTTCCAAGGACACTGGTCTTTAGCCTCTCCCAGGCAGGGTGGCCTGTTTCTGCTTTGTCCAGGCAGCTGGTCTGGCCTCAGAGTCTTTTTTGCAGCTTGTCTAAGAGTAAATCTAGGCAGTATTTATTGCTTACTCTGCCAGGGAGGGGCCTACTGAATCTGGTCTGTTTAAGGGGCATCCTGAAGCTATTTTGAGGTGTTTACCTTCCTGCTTACAAAGGTTCCCTGAAGGATGGAATGTTTCAATCTCTGAGGAAAGGAAACAGCAGCAAACAACACACATTTTTGAGAAAGTAGCAGGATACAAAAATTCACACACACACACACACACACACACACACACACACACAAGGGGTGTGTGTGTGGGGGTAATGCTATTGCCTTTAGTACCACCAGAGAGGCAGAGGCAGACAGATCTTTGAGTTTCATACCAGCCTGTTCTGCAGAGCAAGTTCCAGGACAGCCAGAGCTATGCAGAAAAACCCTGTCTTAATGCTGCCCTGCCCCCCAAAAACCCAGCAAATTGTTTTCGTGCTTAACAATAACAAACATGCCAGCCTGGTCTACGAAGTGAGTCCAGGATAGCCAGGGCTGTCACACAGAGAAACCCTGTCTTGAAAAAACAAAACAACAAACCAATAACAATCACAACCCCATTCACAATTTTAAAAAACAACCCGAACTTAGAGTAAACATAACTAAGGAGATGAAAAGGCTATATACAATGAGAACTTTAAAACACTGAAGACACTGAAAAAGACACTAGATGATGAAGACCACCCATGTTTTTTTGTGTTTTGTTTTGGGTTTTCGAGACAGGGTTTCTCTGTGTAGCCTTGGCTGTCCTAGACTTGCCTTGGAGACCAGGCTGCCTCTGCTTCCCAAGTGCTGGGATTAAAGGTGTGGGACACCACGCCCAGTCCCAAGACCACCCATGTTTATGAAAGCATGAATATTTTTTTTACATGGCTGCACTACCAAAAGCAACAGATGTAATGAAAGCTCTATCAAAATGCCCTTATCATCTTTTACAGAAACAGAAAAAAAAATTCAAATGAATTAGAAAGACACAATATAGCCAAAGGAATCCTGAAAAAATATATAAATAAATAAATAAAGAGTAGTGCTGTAGGGATCACCATATCAGATTTCTTTTCTTTCTTTCTTTTTTTTTTTTTTTTTTTTTAACTTATTAGTCTGTATACAGTGTTCTGCCCGCATATACACCTACAGGCCAGATCACCATGTGGTTGCTGGGAATTGAACTCAGGACCTTTGGAAGAGTAGACAGCACTCTTAACCTCTGAGCCATCTCTCCAGCCCCAGATTTCAGCTTTTACTACAGAAGAGCCAGGCTATGGCATTGGCAGAAACACAGACTGGGGTGCAGCAAAAGGCCCAGATACAAACTCATGCAGCCAAAGCTGCCTGGAGGTTTGTTTTGTTTTTTAATCGTTTCTTTTTCTTTCATCTTATGTGTATAGGTCTGAGTACTGTGTGCATGGTTGGTGCCCAGAAGGTCAGAAGATGGCATCAGTGTCCTGGAACCAGAGTTACAAGATGGCCCTGGGTTGCCGTTCAGGAGCTAGGCAGTGATTCCAGAATCTCTGGGAGAGCAAAAAATGCTCATGACCACTGAGTCAGCCCCAGCTGCCCGATATTTCTCAATTTTTTTGTTTGAGAATTTCATACACGCATATATTTTTAATCAGATACAACCTCAGTTCCCTCTGCTCCAAGTCTCCCCCTATCTGCCCAGCCAGCACTTCCCCCTCCTAACTTCATGTGCTTATTTCTTTGTGTATGAGCGTTTTCCTGTTCCCACATCCATGCATCACATGTCTACCCAGTATCCGCAGTAGGCAGAAGAGGGTGTCAGATCCCGTGGAACTGGAGTTTCAGGTGGTTGTGAGCTGCCATGTAGGTTGCTGGCTCTCGAACATCATCCTCTGGAAGAGCAGCATGGGATCTTAACCGCCAGCCATCTCTCCAGTTCCACAATGTGCTGTGTTAAAAAAAAAAAAAAAACAAAAAACAAAAAAACCTAGCCGGGCATAGTGGCGCATGCCTTTAATCCCAGCACTCAGGAGGCAGAGGCAGGCAGATCACTGTGAGTTCCAGGCCAGCCTGGTCTACAAAGTGAGTCCAGGACAGCCAACGTTACACAGAGAAACTCTGTCTTGAAAAAACAAAAAACAACCAACCAAACCTACTGGGTCCATGTAGTGTTGCCTGTAGGTGCATGGGTGTAGGGACACGCACAGAAGCATGGTTAGCGGTTCAGGGGTTGCATCCCTGAAGAGAACGGAAACTACCTCAGTAGCCATCGTTTATGAGCAGCCTTCCTGAGCCCCTTCCCTGTCCATGCTTAGAGTTTTCAGACACCGAGTTTTTGGTTTTTTTTTTTTTTTTTTTATAAAGATGCAAAAAATGAGAGAAGAGACAGCATCTTTAACAAATGGTGTTGTGAAAACTGGGTATCTGCGGGTAGAATGAAACTCGTTCCTTATCTCTCAGTCTGCACAAAATCAACTCCAAATGGACCAAAGGCCTAAATGTCAACTTAAAAGTATGAAGCCACTAGCGGAAGCTGTTCCAGATCCGCAAGCAGAGGCACAGTCACGGAAGTTTTCAGCAGGCCTCCCTCTAGTCACTTGGGAAATAAGGCCCGCAATTAGCAAATGGGACTCATGAAAGGAAAATGCTTGGGGACAGCAAAAGAAGCAGTTAACTGGGTGAATAGTCAGCCTTCAGAATGGTATAAAACCTTTGTGAGCTCTACATCTGACAAAGGATTAGTATCTAGGGGGCTGGAGAGATGACTCAGAGGTTAAGAGCACTGGCTGCTCTTCCAAAGGTCCTGAGTTCACTTCCCAGCACCTATAAGGAGATCTTGTTCCCTCTTCTGGTCTGCAGGCAGAACACCGTAAACATAATAATCATCAAATCTTAAAATAAAAAAATAATTAGTATCTAGATTACACCAAGACTCAAAAAAATTAAACATCAGGTGCAGGAGATGTCTCATTGGGTAAAAGTGCTTGCTGCCAAGCCTGACAACCTTAGTTTAAACCAGGACCCACATTCAGGTAAGTCTTTCTCTCTCTCTCTCTCCTCTCTCTCTCTCTCTCTCTCTTTCTCTCTCTGTGACGCACATGTGCACGCACATACACACACACATAAATAAATAAGTAAATAAATGTACTTTTAAAATTAAAAAACAACAAGAAGAATCAACCAGACTTTAAATGGGCTAGTGAAATAAACAGAATCCTCAAAACCCTTCTCACAAATTGGAAGGCAGCTGGGTCTTTGCCTGAGGGCACTCCCTTTGCTCCGTTTAGCATCAGGTTTTCTTTAACCCTTTTGTCTCCTTGGGCTCCCTGGCTCCAGCACTACACTTTCTGGTGTTCCTCTCTCCTCACACTGTAGGTTTTGTATTTCTCCTGGCCTCATCTGTTCCCTTGCACTGTAGTTCTGCATAAATGACCACTAATAACCAAGCAACACAGTCAATACCAGGCTGTCCTGAACTCTCTCCTCTGCCAGTGCTGGTAACTCAAAACTTCAATTTTGCCTCACAAAGACGTTTAGGACAAGGGCAAAAAGCAGCCATAGTCTTTGCGGAAATATCCCGAGAATGGTCCCTGGGACACACACTAATGAATGTTCTTCCTCTTGAAAGCCCTTGAGCTGGGCTACATTGACCTCAGCACTGCTTCCATGCCACCAACTAGGATGGACTCATAAGCCACAATGAAAGTCCCAAAGTCTTCCACATTCCTCCAAACAATGGCATGGTTAGGCCTATCACAGCAGGCACCAGTGGGTTTCTCTGTATAGCCTTGGCTGTCCTGGACTCACTTTGTAGACCAGGCTGGCCTCAAACTCACAGAGGAGGCCAGCCTCTGTCTCCCGAGTGAGTGCTGGGGTTAAAGGCTTGCGCCACCATGCGCAGTTTAAAGAGAATCTTAAGCACTAAAAGGAACCATCAAACAGAAAGATGATGAAAATGTAACCTAAAGAGGGGGCCAACTTTGACTTGGGTTCACCTGTGGTTTGTTTGTTTTTTCTTTTGCATTCTAATCCTAAATTTATCCATCGCGGTCTTTTCTCTCTACACAAGCACAAACACCACCTCGTCTAAAATGCTACAAAGTTATAAAACTCAAAACAAACTTTATAGTGCTGACTGTACAATAAAAGCAAAAACACTGCGGAGACTGACCTGCGACATCACCGTGAACGGCAGGTGATGACAGGGTAGGGGTAAGTTCCGTGAGGACCCTGTAGAAATGGCTCACCATTTTGAGAGAGCGACAGAGACTCAGCGGGGACAGAAAAAGAACCCTTCAAACACTTTTAACCCTAGAAGTTCAAGAGCTCTCAGCAGGAGGCATCGTCAGGCCTAACAGAACAGCAGCTTGGTCCTTTCTGCCGCAAGGGTATGTGAGCAGGTTGTGTGACTGGCTCTGGGTGGAAAACGGTGTGCTGCCATTTGAAGGCTTGCTTGTCCCAGTTGGCTCTGCTACCAGATTCTCAAGAACTGGAAGAGGTGAGCTTTTTAGCCAGAAAACTACAGGGTACCTCTATGGTCACCGTCCCGAATCAACAGTCCCCCTGCAGCCAGAACCCTCTTGCAAGAGGAAATATCTCAATTGCTGTCTTCAAAGCCTACCCTGGTTAAGGGACCCTTCCCTACAGATCCTCATTTGGTGAGAGAAAGGACAAAAGTGAGCCGGGGACCATAAGTAACAATCCCTGCTTACGGAGAGGAGCTGGAGCCGGAGTGGCTCTTGTGGCTGCGGCAGCATCCAGGAGATCGAGCTCTCCAATGCACAGGGGACCTGTGTCTCGGGCATCTGGACCTTCTCCTCATCCATGGGGGTGACCTGCCCCACGTGGGAGGCGGTGGGTGCATTCTCCTGCGTGGGCTGAATCACCGAGAGGGTAGCCGAGGCCAGGGTGCCAACACAGCAGTTAGCAGTGATCCCTTGGCCATCGACTTGTCCTCCGTCCACACCACGTGTTTCAGCGCCCGCTCCACGTCACCTGGATTCTCAAAGTCCACATATGCCTAGTCTTTGGGCAGATGAGGGTGCATTCTCTCTACAGGCATGTCAATTATCTTAATTTTCCCGTAAGTAGAAAATATTTCCGGGGCTGGAGAGATGGCTTAGCGGTTAAGAGCACTGACTGCTCTTCCAGAGGACCCAGGTTCAAATCCCAGCACCCATATGACAACTCACACCTATCTATAACTCCGTGATCTGACACTCTCACACAGACATACATGCAGGCAAAGCACCAATGCACATAAAACAAAAATAAATTAAAAACATAAAATGAAAAAAAAAGAAAAATATTTCCATGATCCTGATCCTTGGTCCCATTCCTGGTGAGTCTCCCAATGTGCACTTTGCTTCTCCTTTTCCTCTCTTTTAGGTGGCTTGGATTTGGAGCTGGGACGATGCCTGTTGTCACGCCTAAGCCGAGATGGCCTTGGGGAGCTGGAGGAGCTCCCAGCCGTGCTGTACCTACCTGAGCGGCTGGAAGCAGAGGATCAGCTGGAGCCACGGTTTGAGTCTGTGCTGGGGCTGGAGCCGGAGCTAGAGGTTGAGCCGGACTGAGGTCTGGTGCGGCTGCTCCCACTTGAAACACCGCGCCACGATCCCTCTCACTTGACTCTTGAGTGGCCTCTTTATCTTTAGAGCGATCCTTGGACTTCTCGCCAGAGCGGTCCGAGCCCTCGTGCTGGACTTTTTATTATTTTCTTTGACTCCTAGCAAGCTCTTCTTTTTCACTCCTGAAAAATCGATTCTCCCCTTCTGAGGTGTTCAGAGCAGCAATGTGGGCCTCACTTACCTGAACTCTTCTAACTTGAGTCTGAGAAACGACCACTAATTGGTTGCAATTTATGACAAAGAGCAGCATCTTCCATTGGCCGCCCCCTCCTCCCGCTGTTCTCAGACCTGGGTGCCCCCGCATACGTTTTGTATACGAAAATACAACTTTTTAAAAAAGATTTATTTCTTACATATACAGTGTTCTTCTTGTATGTACACCTGCACCCCGGAGGAGGGCACCGGATATCATTATAGATGGTTGTGAGCCACCATGTGGTTGCTGGGAATTGAACTCAGGACCTCTGGAAGAGCAGGCAGTGCTCTTAGCCGCTGAACCATCTCTCCAGGCCGAAAATATAAGCTTTAAGAAGTACATTAATTGTCGGACGTGGTGGCACACGCCTTTAGTCCCAGCACTCGGGAGGCAGAGTTCGAAGCCAGCCTGGTCTACAAAGTGAGTTCAGGACAGCCAAGGCTACACAGAGAAACCCTGTCTCGAAAAACCAAATAAAAACAAAGACAAAAACAAAAACAAAAAGAAACTCATATATTCTGCTTGTAAGGATGTAAAGTAGTCCAGACACTGTAGAAATCAGTATGTGTTTTCTCAAAAACAAAACCAAAAAAACTAAAAGTAAATTTTCCATATGACTTATGAGCCATATGGATTTTTTTTCCCAGACAGGTCTCTCTGTGTGGCCTTGGCTGTCCTGGACTCACTCTGTAGACCAGGCTGGCCTCGAACTCATAGAGATCTATCTGCCTTTGCCTCCCAAGTGTTGGGATTAAAGGCCTGCGTCACCACACTCGGCCCTGAGCCATATGGAAAACCTGTGTTTAACCAAAAGCATCCAAGACATCCCCTCACAGAGATAATTTCACTCCAGAGCCAAGTTTCTGTATGCAGGCCTCGATCCCCTTTGTACACACCTAGGAGGGTTGGACAAGATTCTGCTCAATGGACCATTAGAAAAAGCGGAGTGAGACTCCAGGGAGGGCTTCTGGTGTGCATGAGATGGCTTAGTAACCCTGTCCCTTCATCCTATGCAATTCCTTCCTTCCTGAAACTCAAATACGGCTCCCCAAAGAGCTCTCATCTCATGTTTGTGAGTAGACTGGGTGTCAGGCAAGGCCGCGCATCAGCATTCCAGTTCTCCAGTGGCAACTCCAGCACTTGGTTTCCTCTTTCCTGTTCCTTGTTTCTTTCTCTCCCTGCCCCCACCCACCTTCCCCTTGAATCCAGGTTCTTTGATGTACTAAGCGTGCACCCTTTCGTGGCCCTATTCCTCAGCATCTTATCTTCTCCAGAAGAACATCCTCCTGTCTCTCCCTCCAGAGTGCCAGGTTTACAGACTCACCACACTTCACTTTGCTAATTCTTTTAGTTTACTTTTTGTTTGTTTGTTTGTTTGTTTTTGTTTTTGAAGACAGGGTTTCTCTGTGTAGCCTTAGCTGTGCTGGACTTGCTTTGTAGACTAGGCTGGCCTCGAACTCACAGCGATCTGCCTTTGCTAATTCTTAAATGAGTACTAAGGACAGTAGTGAACATGGGGTTTGATGACAGGATGACAAGGTTAATGAAGAAGGAGACAAGAGTCATGCTGTATTTCCACAGGCCCAAAGCAAAGCAACCAAGTGGCCGTGGACTGCAATCTCTGAACTCAACAGCCCAAATGTTCCTTTTCTCCTTAAAAGTCGAGTGCCCCAGTCACGTTGTCAGAGTCACTGAAGGCTGAGTGCCACAATGCGGATGGTAAGGAGACTTAAGATGAGGTAAGCAGTCTATGCTTCATTTGGACCAGTGAACGTCAACCGTGTGGGCCATCAGGAGCTGTGTGTGTGACGTAAGAAGTCTTAGAGCAACTGTCTAGAGGAAGAAACGCTTTCTGCTTTCCTCCTTGGCACAGCAGCAGTATCAGGCTCACCATCTAACAGAGACTCGGCAGCACAAGGACAGACAAAAATGGAATTCTAATAGGGAAATAACCCGCAGGAAGGTAGGACAAAGCAAATAATGGGATCAAAGGAAAAGAACAGGGAAGAAAAGCCAGAATTTCAAAATAAAGCCCTGAGATGTCAATGACAATGTTAGATATAACCCATTTAAATGCACTGGCTAAAGGACAGAGAGGAGCATTGTGGGTTAAAAAACAGAACCCACCGGGCGTGGTGGCAGCGAGCGCCTGTAATCCCAGCACTCACAGCGTGTTTCTAAGAAATACCTCAAACATATAAACACGTTAGTTTAAAATAAGAGAACTAAGGAATAGTGGGGGGTGAGAATCAGGCAATATATGTATTAAATAAGTTTAAAAAAATATCCAGGCAGTGGTGGTGCACACCTTTAATCCCAGCACTTGGGAGGCAGGGGCAGGTGAATCTTTGTGAGTCCGTGAGTCCGTGAGTCCGAGGCCAGCCTGGTCTACAAAGTGATTCAGGACAGCCAAAGCTGTTACACAGAGAAACTGTGTCTCAAACAACAAAAAGGTAAACTCGAAGGCCAGGCATGGTTGTATCTCAGCACTGGGTAGGTAGTGGCAGGCAGATTTCTGAGTTCGAGGCCAGCCTGGTCTACAGAGGTAATTCCAGGATAGTCAGGACCACACAGAGAAACACTGCCTCTCAAACCAAAGCAAGCAAACAAAAAATAAGCAGAAAGCTGGGTTCAATGGCCCAGGCCTATAATCCCAGCTACCCAGGAGACTGAGGCAAGAGGATCACAAGTTCAAAGCCTGTCTGGCATGTAAGAGAAAGTTCAAGACTAGCCTGGGGAATTTACAGAGACTGTCCCAAAATACACAATGTAGAAGAAACGGCTGGGAATGTAGCTCAGTGGTAGAATGCTTGATTAGCACGTGCAAGGCACTAGATTTAGTTCCAAGTAGCCACACTAGTAGGTAAGGCAGGTCTCAAAGGGAAAATAACAGCAGGGGGTGGGAGGGAGCATTCAGACCCAGACACACCAACCAACAAAGCTACACACTCACAAAGCGAAACCTATGTCATTCACATAAGGTAAACCCAGAATTCTAGGTACAGACTAAAATACCCCTCTCTCAACTACTGGCAGAATCAAGGCCGTAGGGGTGGGGTGGGAGTGGGGGAGAGAGCTTAGTGTTAGAGTCCTTAGTGGTGCCGGCTTAGCTTGTATGGGGCCTTAGATTCGTTCCTCAGGAACACACACACACACACACACACACACACACACACACACACACACACACACACGAGAGAGAGAGACAGAGAGAGAGAGAGAGAGAGGGAGAGAGACAGAGAGAGACAGAGAGAGAGAGAGAGAGAGAGAGAGAGAGAGAGAGAGAGAGACAGAGACAGAGAGAGAGAGAGACAGAGAGAGAGAGTCTCAAAAAGAAAACAACAGGGCCGGATATGGTGGCGTTCGCTTTTAATCCCAGCTCTCGGGAGGCAGAGGAAGGCAGATCGCTATGAGTTCAAGGCCAGCCTGGTCTACAAAGCGAGTATAGGACAGCCAAGGCTACCCAGGGAAACCCTGTCTCGAAAAACCAAAGAACAAAAAACAAAACAAACAAACAACAACAAAAAAACCAAACCAAAACAACAACCCTCATGAATCTGATACTATCAACTGGACATCATAATTGTTGAATATTTCACTTAATTAAATAATTCCTTTTAAAATTCAAAATGTCAGTATGTGGTGTTTCTTTATTTCCAAGGTTTTCATAATAAGATTTAAAAATATCTAAAAAATGAAAACCGTAAAAGGTAAGTGCGTACACAGGTTGGAGGGAGGGATCGCAGTGCCCTCTGTCTGATGTTCCTCCTGCCGTCTCCCCCTTCCGCCTCCCGGTGTTGCCCGGCTCCTTCAGTGAGAACTTCCAACCTCTTTTGTGAAGATGCAACTGAGACTGTGCCGAGCTGCACAAGAACCCCAAGGGACAAGCGGAGAGCGAGAACAAGGATCATATTATTTTGAAGGTAGTGGGGCAGGATGATTCTGTAGTGCAATTTAAGATCCAAGAAGCTTGAACCACTTAGTAAAGCAATGAAAGCTTATTGTGAACGACGAGGTTAGTGAATCCAGCGGCTAGGATTCCCGTTTGATGGACAGCCAATCAATGAAACGGACACACCCACTCAGTTGAAGCGGACCATGAAGATACAGCTGATGTGTTCTTGCAGCGGACAGGAGCTGTTTCCTGAAAGTGGAGACAGCTACTTTACTCTAGAATTTTGTTGCTGATTAAGACACCGTCTCAGCTAGAAAGCAACAACTTGGTTCCCCACAAGCCGGAAGATAGTTTTCTTTAGTCTTTCAATTTTTCTTTCCCCATTCATGTAGTGTGTGTGTGTGTGTGATATCAAATAAGCGCCCTAGTAGGTGGGTTGGGAGTTAGGAAAGAGCATTGCTCTTGCAGAGAGCCCAAATCGGTTCCCAGCACCCATGTCAGTCAGCTCACAATAGGCTATCACTCCAGATCTATGAAATGGTGTTTACTGGTTTCTTTTTTTTTCTTTCTTTCTTTCTTTCTTTTTTTTTTTCTTTTGGTTTTTCGAGACACGACAGGGTTTCTTTATGTAGCCGTGGCTGTCCTGGACTCACTCTATAGACCAGGCTGGCCTTGAACTCACTGAGATTCACCTGCGTCAGACTTCCACCTGCTGGGATTAAAGGTGCCACCACCGCCCAGCATTTTGCTTTTTTTTTTTTTTTTAATGTAAATATGTCGGTCTTATTATTAGGTTTTCCACATTGATGATATCTCTGTGTAGCCTTGGCTGTCCTGGACTCACTTTGTAGACCAGGCTGGCCTTGAACTCATAGCAATCCACTTGCCTCTGCCTTTCAGGTGTGGGATTAAAGGCGTACGCCACCATGCCCAGTTTATTTTCAAGATTTATTAACCCAGAATAACATGAAAATTACAAGCTTTTGAAATTTTGAGTTCATATACAGAGCAGAAAACACAAAGTAGTTGAAATGAATTTTTACATTTTCTTTCTTTCTTTCTTTTAATTTTTTATTTTTCGAGACAGAGTTTCTCTGTGTAGGCTGGCCTTGAGCTCACAGCGATCCTTTTGCCTCTGCCTCCCGAGTGCTGGGATTAAAGGCCTGTGCCACCGAGTCTGGCTAATTTAAAATTTTTCTATGTATGCTAATTACCCTGCTGGGGCAGTGGGGGTGGGGGGGAAGGGGAGTAGTTCAGTTCTTTTCCTGACATTTTCTTCCCTCCCCCCTCCACTCCTTTCTTTCTTTTCTTTTCTTTTTTGTTGTTGTTTTGTTTTGTTTTTTGATACAGGGTTTCTCAGTTTAGCCTTGGCTGTCCTGGACTCCCTTTGTAGACCAGGCTGTCCTCGAACTCATGGAGATCCGCCTGCCTCTGCCTCTGGAGTGCTGGGATTAAAGGCGTGCGCCACCACCTGCCTCACTCCTTTCTTTCCTAATTTTTTTGGGGGGGTTGGTTTTTTTCTTTCTTTCTTTCTTTGTTTTTTTCTTTTTGGGGGGAGTTGTTTTTTTTTTTTTTTTTTTTTTTTTTTTTTTTCCAAAAGAGTTTCTCTGTGCTAGCCTTGGCTGTCCTAGACTCGCTTTGTAGACCAGGCTGGCCTTGAACGCACAGCGATCTGCCTCCCTCTGCCTCCCTGAGTGCTGAAATCATAGGCATGCGTTACCACTCCTGGCTTCAGATGGGGGCTTTGTTTTTGTTTTTGTTTTTTTGATTTGATTTTTATGAGTCCTATGCACAAGACAGCTTTGGCCACCACACCAAGCATCAGGCTAGGATGAACAAAGGACTGCCATCTGCTCTGCCCCTGGCTGATATAAGAGCAACACCAACAAGGTGTCTCCAGCTGGGTGTTTTAAAAAAAGAGAGCAAGTGGAGGGTGGTACATTGGAGGGAGAAAAGGGAAGGTGGAAATGATGTAGTGGTATTATAATTTAAAAAACTAAAAAATTAAATTAAAAAGAAAAATTGGGGGTGGGGGTTAGAGACAGAGTTTCTCTGTGTAACAGCCTTGTGTAACTGAATGTCCTGGAACTCATTCTGTAGACCAAGCTGACCTCAGACTCAAAGAGATCAGCCAACTTCTGCCTCCTGAGTGCTGGGATCAAAGGTGTGTGCCATCACTACCCAGCATAAAAAGAAACATTTTAAATAAGACTATCAAGTGAAGCTCATTTAGGTGGTCTATAATTCCTTATCTAATTTGAGTGTTTTACAGTTTGTAGTCAGATGGGTTGGGTTTCCAGGCTTCAAAAGCCCGTGTCTGCCTCATGCTCTCTTCCCCCTCCCCCACCCAATCCATCTCTTTCTCCCCCCGCCCCTTGCCTGTGGATCAAGACTTGGCTATCAGCTCCTGCTCCAGTACCATGCGAGCTACTATGTTCCCAGCCCTCATGATAATGCACTAACCTTTGAAACTGTAAGAAATCCCTGAGTTCATTGCTTTCTTTCATAAGAGTTGCCATTGTCATGTGTTCCTTCACAACAATAGAACAGTGACTAAGACAAATAACATATGTATTCGTTGTATTCATCATTGAAACTGCTTTTGTTAAGCAGATGCATTGTAACCAAGGAATAATATTTAATAACTGTATCAAAACATTCAATTACCTTCTTTCATTCCTACCAGTCATCCGATAAAGACGGTGGGAAGCTGGAGAGATGCTAAGCAATTAAGACCACTTGCTCTTTTCCAGAGGACACAAATTTAATTCACAAGTGTTTATAACTACAGCTCAAAGGACTCTGATGTCTTCTGGCCTCTACAGGCACCTGTACACATATGGCAGATATATAGACACTTACACTTACATAAACTTTAAAACAAAAATCCTAAAAAGTAAATTTCATAGTTTCTATAAATTTAATTAAAGGGGGAATGTGTGTGTGTGTGTGTGTGTGTTTCATTCTAACATTTAACATATATTCAAATTTTTTTTTACCGCATGTTAGAAATATTTCAACATGTCGCAGGATAAAAGTAATCTAAAAGTTAGGTAGAAAATGTTATAATAAGTTTGAAATATATTCTTATTCCAGAATACATTCCATTTGACAGACTCACATTTTTATCTTGGATTTGAACTGACATATTTGGAAATAGTAATCTTGGAAACTTCCCAGATATGTGTTAAAATCATGCTTTGCTAAGAGAGTGGGAAAGCAAAGCGATGAGTAAAGAGAATACTGAGGGGCCGGAGACTGTCGGGGTTCAGTTCCCAGCACCCACGTTGAGGGGCCGGAGACGGTCGGGGTTCAGTTCCCAGCACCCACATGGCAGCCCACAACTGTCTATAATTCCAGTTCCAGGGGATCCAGTTTAATCTTCTGATCTCTGCAGGCACAAGGCAAAATACCCGTAACACATGAAATATGATCACCAAGAAGAATTATTTATAAAAAGAATGAGGAAACACTTGAGTAGCCTCTATTTCTTGTCAGTACTGTGTCTGTTTTGCTCATGTGAGAGCCGTTCCTACTTATTTTATACAATTTAAGAGATGGAAGAGACAGAACTGGGCCACAGTCTGCTGTTCTGTTAGTCCGTAAGTGCTGATGAAGAGAATTGAAAAATCACAAATAAAAGTCCAATTACTATCGCAAGCCTGAATTTCACAAACGTTTTATTTTCACATAGCCTAGGGTGGCTTTACTCAAACTTGCTGTGTCACCAAGGATGACGTCCAACTTCTGATCCTCCCACCCCCCACTTCCCAAGTGTTGGAATTTCAGACATAAAGCCGGAAATGGGACCCAGGGTTTCAATTGTCTTCTTTGCAGGAACTCGACCAACCTAGCAACATTCCAGTTCTACAAACGCGAACAGCAAATATCTAGGGCCAGGTATGACGGCCTCTGTCCACAGTCCCAGCACTGGACAGACTGAGGCAGAAGGAACATGAACAGCCGGGTGTGCTGTCCCACGCCTTTAATCTCAGCACTCAGGAGGCAGAGGCAGGTGGATCGCTGTGAGTTCGAGGCCAGCCTGGTCTACAAAGTGAGTCCAGGACAGCCAAGGCTACACAGAGAAACCTTGTCTTGGAAACCATTTAAAAAAAAAAAGGAACATGAACTATAGGCCAGCCTGTGATGTAAGAGAGGGCCCATATTTTAAAACAAACAGAGCACAAAACCACATCAGAAAAAAGTTATTCTGACTCCAGGAAATTCAGTCTTACTGTGAGGTTCCCTTCTTCCTTCTAGAACTTCATAAGAAGCCAATAGTCTACGTGTGCACAAATGCATGCAGAAACCTTCTTCTCTTCAGGTCAAAAGTATAGACAATTCACAGGGGTGGAGTGAGGGTGGAAGTGGATGGTGGCTCATGTCTTAGTCCCAGCACTGTGGAGGCAGAAGCAGACAGATCTCTGAGTTCAAGGCCAGCCTGGTCTACAGATCAAATTTTAGGACAGCCAGGGCTACCCAGAAAAATCCTGTCTCAAAAAAAAAAAAAAAAAAAAAAAAAAAAACCAAAACAAAAGTCCCAAATCCTGACAACAGAAGGTTCGGTTGAGGCTATGTACCAACAGGGGCTTTTATTCATTGTTGATAAGAATACACAATGATGAGAAAAAAAGTGGAGCAATTCCCTAAAAACTAAACATATACTTACTACATGACCCGGGAATCACACTCTTCAGCATTTACACAAAGGAGTTAAAGTGTATGTTTACACAGAAAACTGCACACAGGTATTTATAGAAACTTCATTCATAATTACTAAAATGTGGCAGCAGGCAGGATATCCTTCATTACGTGAGCAGATAAATGAACTATGCTGTATCCACACAGGGGAATGCTGTTCAGAGCTGAAAAGAAATGAGCTATTGATCTGTGAAGACAGAGAAAACCAACGTCAGTTAGTAAGTGAAAGAAGGCAACGTCTTGACTCTCCTTTAATTTTGCAGTGCCTGGAACGAAACCCAGGGCTTATGAATACTAGGTCCATGAACTACAGCACCATTCCAATAAACCTATCCTAAGGGCTGCATACCATGATTTCAACTATGTGATGTTCTGGGGGAAACAAACAAACAAACAACCCTGGAGACAGTAAAGGAAAGATCCATGATAGTCTAGGGATGTAGAAATAACAGATGATCAGGGGAATGCAGAGTTTTTAGGAGAGTGAACCTTTTCTGTGTGATATCATAAAGGTGTCTACAAGTCGTTATAGATGTTCACCACCAGGGGAGAATCATAATATAAGTCATCCTTTTGGGGTAGTGTGTGAGACCAGGATCAGCAGCCACAGGTAAGGTAGCACAGTGGTGGGGAATGTAGGCAGGAAGGATGCTCTATGTGCATAGAATATTTTGCTGAGAACGTAAAAGCATTCACACACACACACACACACACACACACACACACACATACACACACACACACACACACACACACACACATATATATGACGAGTATTTGATCCCTAGCCCTACTTTCTGGAAGGAGAGACCCCACTCCTGCAAGTTGGCCTTTCACCTCTATTGACTCTAGAGCACACACGCACACACACACACACACACACACACACACACACACACACACACTGAAAGTTTACAAATACTAAATAAATGCTTAAATAAAATCTTTAAAAAATATCTTTGCTGGGTGTTGTGATAATATGCCTGTGATCCTAGCACTTAGAAGGCAGAAGATTCAGGAATTCAAGGTCTCCTCCTTTTCCTCCTCTTCTTCCTCTTCTTCCTCTTCCTCTTCTTTTTCTTAATTTTGAGACAGGGTCTCTCTACATAGCTGGCTATCCTGGAACTTACTATATAGACCAGGCTGGCCTTGAACACATAGAGATCCATCTGTCTCTGTCTCCTAACTGCTGGGATCACTGGCATGTGCCACCATGCCTGGCAAAAATATTAAACATTTAAAAATTACGTAAAACCCCTAATGTTCTTCTATAGAAGTGCAGAGGCCTATGCCCTGTGCATCAGTGAGCTAAGAAAGCATATCACCAAATGATGCACAGTATGCTCTACCATCACTGGTCCTTCATGAAAGTTTCCCAGGAAAACAACAGAGAGTCCTAGCATTAAAGGACTCTGGACTAGACCAAGCACAGTGGTGCACACTTGCCAGGCATAGGGGTGCACACCTGCCATCCTAGCACTTAGGAGGTGAAGGCAGGAAGAAGAGAAGTTCCAGGTTATCCCTAGCTGCATAGTAAAGTCAGGGCTATCTTGGGATAAGTTAGACTTTGCCTCCAAAACAAATACATAAAAATCTTTGGATGGGGGACTAAAATCCTCCCTGAAAACTTCAACAGCAAATTAGTATATTAACAGCTTTTTAAAAGGTATCCTATGTTCAAAGTATGTTGCGCCCTCCCGCCGGCAGGAACGACGCAGACACCAGGATTCTTCTCAATCGCGCTTTATTGGGAGCACCCTTGAAGCTGAAGCAAAAGACCCCGAATGCCCGCGAGCGCATCACTTAAATAGCTCTGTGTATGTGACGTGTCAATATCTCATAGGTCGTGTCTGGATGCCTCATTAGCATGCCTCATTAGTATGCCTGTGGCTGAGAGGGCAGCTCCAGAATACTTCATTTGCATACCCCTGTTCGGGAGGGGCAAATTGGGAGAGCTTATGTCCGCGCTTGTGCGGGAGTTATGGTTGCCGCTGTCGCCATTACTGGGTGCGGGCGCGCCTTACAAAAGTAGTTGTGTAACTTTGACTCAACATCTTTCTTTTTTTTTTTTAAAGATTTATTTATTGCATATGAGTGCTTTATCTGCAGAAGAGGGCATCAGATAACATTACAGATGGTTGTGAGCCAACATGTGGTTGCTGGAATTGAACTCCGGACCTCTGGAAGAGTAGGCGGTGCCCTTAACGACTGAGCCATTTCTCCAGCCCAACTCAACATTTTTCAGACTCACTTTACACCTTTTAATTTGTATTATCAGAAAACACACACTGACCTAGAAGACTTAAAAACATAAAAATAATGAGACATCATCATCTGGCTAGCAGACTATACACCGGAGTGAGAAAATATTTTGGTCACCTGGCTAGCAGACTACACACCAGAGTGAGAAAATATTTTGGTTTTTCAGAGACATGGTTTCTCTATGCAGCCCTGGCTGTTGTGGGCTCCTTTTGTAGACCAGGCTGGCTTTGAATTTACAGAGATCCACCTGCCTCTGCCTTCTGAGTGCTGGGATTACAGGCGTACGCCACCATAGCCTGGCCTTAAAAGCCATCTTATAGTAAGGACAAACTAGGTTTATTCCTGCTTGTGATTAAACCTTTTTCTCAAGGATTAGGCTATGCTCCACCTGTAACCTTAACTACAAATGGTTCTATACTACCTGTTCCAGGAAATGGCAACCATGCCTTTTTGTTTTGCTTTTTTGTTTGTTTTTCAAGACAGGGTTTCTCTATGTGGCCCTGGCTGTCTTGGAACTCAGTCTGTAGACCAGACTGGCCACAAACTCAAAGATCTGCCTGCCTCTGCCTCCTGAGTGCTGGGAGTAAAGGTGTGCACTACCATAGCCAGATCCATGCCGTTGTTCTAAAAAGTTGTTACGACAACCCTACCTTTGTTTCAAAGTTATAACCATCTGTTTGTTTGTTTGTTTGTTTTTTCTGAGACAGGGTTTCTCTGTGCAGCCTTGGCTGTCCTATACTCGCTTTGTTGACCAGGCTGGCCTCGAACTCACAGTGATCCACCTGCCTCTGCTTCCCGAGTGCTGGGATTAAAGGCATGGGCCACTATGCCCGGTTTATAACCACCTGTTATTATGGCCACCTTGTTACGCTCTTCTTTTGTAATCCTGACTATTTGTCTGTCAAGTGGCCCATTTGAAAACTCCCTACCCCTGAGCTATAATTTGACCATGATGATTTGGGCTAGTGGTCTTTCTCCTTGAATATTTGGGATTCAGTAATTACTGTTAATGTAAAGTATGTTGTCAAGACTGTTGGAAAGGAAGAATCCTGTGAGAATACGAGAGATTTTTTTTGTAACAAGCATCAAGTTTCATTTAGAAAGATTTCTATTAAACATATATTTTAAAGATTTATTTATTTATTATGTATACAATGTTTTGCCTGCGTGTATGCAATGATCTGCATGCAGTTTTTTTCTTTTTGGTTTTTTGAGACAGGGTGACACCAAATCTTATTATAGATGGTTGTGAACCACCATGTGGTTGCTGGGAATTGAACTCGGAACCTCTGGAAGAGCAGTCAGTGCTCTTAACCTCTGAGCCATCTCTCCAGCGCCCTATTAAACATATTTTAAGATCCACAGTATATTCAAGATAGTATGTATATATGTATATTGGTATGTATCTGTGTGTGGGTATGTGCACATGAGTGCAGGTGCCTGGACTCAGGCCCTCTGGGAGAACGGCAAGCACTTTTAACCACTGAGCGATCTCTCTAGTCCTAATAAATAATGTGTAGAGAAAAAAATGACTGCTTTTAAAGGTCAACCTTTAAGTATATAAAAAAAAATCAAATTTGAACATCTTCCTTTGGTTTGTTTGTTTCTAGCCCTAAGGATTGAATGCCAGGCCTCTTGTCTCTTAGGTAAAGGCTGGCCTCCGGCTTGTGGGCCTTTGCCCAGTGGTTCTCAACCTTCCTAATGCTGTACCCTTTAATACATAGCCTCCCAGCCAAGGGGAATATAGGCAGTAAGCTTCGAACCCCTACCAGGACCTAGCCGACGAACAGGATACTCTCCACCGTTGAGTGGAGAGTGAGATCTGACTCTCACACGAACTCTGGCGCCCCTTTTCTGACCATGTCCCCCGGATGGGGAGACCTGGTGGCACTCAGAGGAAAGATAGCAAGTTACCAAGAAGAGACTCGATATTCTGAGAGCATATATAGGGGGAGGAGGTCTCCCTCAGTCACAGACATAGGGGAGGGGAGAGGGGGGGAAGTGGGAGGGAGGGAAGAATGGGAGGAAACAGGGGAAGGGCTAACAATCGAGATGTAATATGAATAAATTAATAAAAAAATGTTTAAAAAAATACATAGCCTCATCTTGTGGTGGCCTCCCCTCCCCTCAACCATAAAAGTATTTTCTTTGCTACTTCATAACTTTAATTTTGCTGCTGTTATGAATCGTAGTGTAAATACCGGATATGCAGGATCTCTGCTATGTGACCCCTGTGAAAGTCGCAAGCCGCAGGTTGAGAACCGCTGCGCCAGCTTCAACTTCCTGAGGAGCCGGGGCCACAGCCTCATGTGTCTTCTGACCTGTTTTCTTTCCTTGAAGAACTAGTGCCTTGGCAGAGCTTATCATCTGTCTATTCGTCTATTCATTCAGTAACTCCCTCTTGGGGTGGGGAGTGGGGGAGAAAGGTGGGGGGGGGTGACGGGTGGGCGGATGGGCGGATTTTGTTGAGTACCTGCACTGATGAAGAAGACAGTGTTTGTTCTAAGTAGTTTAAAGGCTAGGAAGATTGCAAATAAACAAGTAAGCCATGGGCTGGAGAGGTGGCTCAGAGGTTAAGAGCACTGACTGCTCTTCCAGAGGGTCCCAGCAACTATATGGTGGCTCACAACCATCTACAATGTGGTCCAATGCCCTCTTCTGTCATACAGGCAGGGCACTGTATACATAATGAATGAGTAAATCCTTTAAAAAAAAAGAAAGAAAGAAAGAAAGAAAGAAAGCCGGGCATGGTGGCACACAGCTTTAATCCTAGCACTCAGGAGGCTGAGGCAGGCAGATTGTTGTAGGTTCAAGGCCAGCCTGGACTACAAAGTGAGTCCAGGACAGTCAAGGCTACACAGAGAAACCCTGTCTCGGAAAACCAAAAAAAAAAAAAAAAAAAAAAAAAAAAAGCCACGAGGAGATGATATGTAGGTGTGATTTTTGGGTTGAGTCATTTAGGCCCATAAAGAGTTAAACAGAAGAGCTGGGAGAGGGGAGCAGCTGGGGAGTGGAGTGGGCCCAGAGAATTGGAAGCTGGAATAAGGGAACTGGGCTGCGTCTGCTCCCAGCATCTTTTTCTAATTATGGGCCATTCTCATTCGTCTGCAGCGCCCAAGCCTTCCTGTGCTACCTAGAGGGCTTGTGAAATCACAAAAGCGAGCAGTGCAAGGAAGGGCCGCAAGTTGGCGTGGGCCCCTTGACCCTAGGTGTCCTCGAGCAAGATGCTTAGCGACTGAGCCTGCTCTCTCACCTGTAGGACGGGAAGAATGCAGCTTGGGTTTTGCCCCGACACATTTAGGTTTGCCTGCCTTTTCTGGCTAGCTGCTTGCACTTTTGGAAAGTGCGTTCTTTCTCCTGTGGGGGAGGAGCAAGGCTCTGCCAGCGGCTTAGACACGCCCACATTTCCATACCACCCCCCCCCCCCCCCCCCCCCCCTTTCTCTTTTTTTCCCTCCCATTTAGATTCAGAACTGTTGTACCAGGGGATCGTGGCCTTTGTTCTCTGGAGGCTTAAACTACCACCTGTTTTGCCTTGATTTGTTGTTTCAAAGGTGTCACCTGTTGTTTCGGACTTTTACTAGCTTAAACTGCCAAAATGTATAGCTAGTGGGAGTATCATATTGATTCAACAGTAATACATCAAGTGCGCTCCCATTTGCTTATTTTTTTACTTTTGTATTTTCCGATTATAACCACCTCCTCTACTTGTTGGCGTAGCCATTCAGCCTAACACAAAGGCATCTTTTAATAGTAATATACATCTTCATGTGATCTCCTCTCTTCATCTGTCTGTGTCTCTCGCTTTCAAAAATGCTTTGCCTACAGGCTGGCCTCCAATTTCCCATCCTCCGGCCTGAGTTTGACTGTTGCAGGGATTACAGCCACGACTACCAAGCAGGACTTCCAGTTGATTGCAAATTTTCTTTCCAATCTGAATATTCATAAGAATCACCTAGGGGAGGGAAGGGACAGTAAGGTGGCTCAGCAGGTAAGGGCCCAGTTTGCCAAGTCTGACGACCTGGGTTTAATCTTGGGACCTACATGGTGGGCGGTGAGAACCTACTAGAACTGATTTCCACAGGCAGTGCCCCCACCACAAATAAAAAAACAAACAAAAACCTAACCTGGCGCGCGCGCGGGGGGGGGGGGGGGCCGCAGGGAAGGAAGTCTTGCTAAAATGCAGATTAGCATGTGGGGGAGGGGCTGAGGTGCTAACCACTCCCCCGGCGAAGCTCTAGCTGAGTAGTCCCAGCACCAGCCTAGTTTCAAGGCCTTATGAAGTTGCGGACAATGGCAGGGAGAGGTGTCCACGGAAAATGATAGCTGGGCGATGCTTTGCTGTTTATTACTCAGGTTTAGAAACTTCCCTTTCAGACCTCTTTCTGTGCCTTCTCAGGTCCTTGGCTTAGCGCCCACACCTGACAACCGTTTCTGTAATTACTTAGCTGTGTTCATTCTTCCCTTTCTCCCCCTTCTTAATCAGCAGCCTGATGAAAAAGGGTCTCTTTCTGCCCACATCTGCATTAGCAGTTTTAAAGAATCAGTTTTATCCACTTCTTGCCCTGCGACCTTGGCTCGCTCCCCTAGCAAACAACATCAAATTCAGAATGAGAAGCTTGAAGGCCTATCACCAATAATTCCCTTTATTTGTTTTAGCTCGAGGTGGAACCCTTGCAGGCCAGCTAATACTGGGGGTGTCTTACTACCTTTTAAAGACATGCAATATTCCTTTTTTAAAAAACCTTCAATTTTTGCTTATTCAAACAAATCTCTTCCTGATTTATTCCTAGGTGTGATTCTTTATTTAAAGCAGTATTAGATAGTTATCGATACTTACATATTTTAGTATTCTTTTTTTGGTTTTTCGAGACAGGGTTTCTCTGTGTAGCCTTGGCCATCCTGGACTCATTTTGTAGACCAGGCTGGCCTCGAACTCACAGCGATCTGCCTGCCTCTGCCTCCCGAGTGCTGGGATTAAAGGCGTGTGCCACCACGCCCGGCTATTTTAGTATTCTTAATGTCCTTAATATTTTTAGCCACTTTCATACAGGAAATACCTAATCTTGTTCATGGTTGTACAATCAACACCAAACTGCTTTATTATAAACAGCATTGGGGGAAATTCAATGAAGGATGAAACAAAAGATTCATTTAAAAAAATAGTTAAATGTCTTCTAGTTTGCCATATACTTATTGGAAACCTGGGTGTTAATGGATGAAAAAAAATTAGACAGTTCTGGTACAGTAAAAATGGTGTAGTGTTAATCCACATCAGGATATATTACCAAATATTTAAAAAATGCATTGGCTAAAGGATAAAAAATAAGACCACCTTTAAAAACCCTTTAAGAGTATTTCAAATACTCTTAAATATTCAGAGAATAGTAACACTGTTTTTCTGTACCATCTACTATCATGTCACTTTAGGGAAATAAAAATTTAAGGGCAGCTGAAATTTAGTTTGGGCCCAAATCCACATCCTAGCTTACAAGCTTACTACTCTTTTCCGTGTCATTGTTTTGTACCCATGACGTTTTGCATTCACTGGGATTGCATTTTTAACAGCTCTCCGTGGTTGAAAAGTCAAAGAAATGATATCGGGTTTTCTCTTGTTACAGTCCCAAGGAAAAGGAGACTGCAAAGCCCACTATGCGAGGTGTAACAGGCCTACGAGGTGCACACCCGGCCACTGCTTCATACTCCAATTTGATCTCGGGTTTTTGCACAGCTCCTTTTTTTTTTTTTTTGGATGATGTAAACCGCGCAGGAGCAGTACAGTTCCACCACCTTGGAGAAGGATGAGAGAACAAGCATCTTGGGCTGCCAGTTTCTCTTAAACATGTAGCCGTGGGCTACAGGCCCGGATACCCGCCCCCAAACCGGGTCCTCAACAATCGTTTCCTCCCTCCCCGCCTTTTACATACAGTACACATACAAATACACGCAGAGCAACCAGCAGGGGCGGGCCGGGCGCGACCACTGTTTCATCCGTGGGGAGGGGAGGATGGGGTCAGCCCTGGCGCGCCTCGCACCAGGGCCTTTTCCTGATTCCCCTGCCGCAGCACCTGGCTGCAATTAGCTCTCAGCAGGGGCACCTGCGGGCCCGAGGGTCTTCAGGCGCTCAGCTTCCCAGAGCACCGCCATCTGCGCTCGGCGCGCCACCCCCGCCTGGGCGAGCGCTTGGTACGGCCCAGCGCTAGCGGGCGACGAGCGGGAGCCGCGCGGGAGCGGCGCAGCGACGACGGCGGCGGTGGCGGTGGCGGTTGCAGCTCCGAGCCGTTGAGACGCCTACTGCGGCAGCTGGTGGCGCAGGTGGCCGGCGTGGACGTGGGCAGAGGCGGCCAGCTCGCCCTGCAGCCCCAGCGCCGCCGCCCCGCAGGTGAGGGCCGCCCCGCCCCCGCTCGGCGCGGGTGGGAAGCGGGGCGGCCGCGCTCGCAGCCTCCCTCCTTCCCCGCCGCGCCCCTCCCTCGTGGGCTGCGGCCCGTGGGATGAGCTGTGGGAGCGATGGGGTGGGAGGGAGGACGGCGGCCGCGGGAGTGGGTGGGGGAGGGCGGGCAGCATCCCTGCCTCCTCAGGTGGTGGCGGCCGCAGGCCTGGGCGCTGCTCGGGGCCCGAGGCCGCGCGCTGGAGGAGGCGCGCAGGGGCCTCACCCTCCCCCTCCGTCGCCTCCCCTCCCCCCTGCCCTCCTCCCCGCGGCCCCTCCCTGGGGTTTGCGCTTTAACCGCCCTCCCTGCTGTCCCTCGCAGGCGCGTCGGGACACCCCGAGGCATCCTCCTCCAGCCCGCGGGCCCGCCAGTCCCCAGCTCGCGTCCACCACGCTCGCATCTCCGGATCGCGGCTGCGCTGCTCCCCCTTCTGGTCTTGGGACTCCCGGCGTCGCCCCCTCAGACATGACTCGCGATTTCAAACCTGGAGACCTCATCTTCGCCAAGATGAAAGGTTATCCTCATTGGCCAGCTCGAGTAAGTGATTTGTAGCCGCGGTGTAAGCGGGGCGGCAGCCCTTTCCAGAGGCCGGCTTCCCATCGCTGCTTCTCCGTTTGCCTTCTGCCCTTCCTCTCCCTCGCTTCCCTTTACCGTTACTTGGAACCCTTCATTTTAGTTGTTGTTTTTTTTTTTTTTTAAGTACACTCCCATGCAATTGTAAAATTGTAGGTTTTCCTGCATCCCCGCGGTTTCCCTGTGGCTTGCCTTGAGTCTCTGATAGGTGTTCTTCATGGGAAATATTTGGGAATGACATGGAGTTAATGTTCCAAGGTGGGCAATATCATCAAGTATGATTTTTATGTTTGAAAATGAGCGAAACCTTGACATTTACTTAAATTTTAGAATTTTGGGTAAAATACAAGGCGTCAACAAAACACGCAAAGGAGAAACTCTTGCATGTCAGAAGTGATAAAACTAGACTTACACATCTTAATACAAGATTTGCAGTCAGTGATGTACTTGGACCTTTTAGTGCACATTCCTTGCCTTATGACCTTGATGAAGTTGCTTTTTGATTTTTTGTTGTCCATAGGCAAAATAGGAAGGAGGCCAGACCTTGGGTGGACCTAACTGGAGAAGTCCTAAGGACTCAAGTTGTGACGTTAAACACCCTAACTCCGTTTTCAGAAAAAATTAGGTTTTTTTTGTTTATAATGGTGTTTAGGTTTAGAACATTCTTTATAAGACGTCAAGAATGTTGACTAGATAAACCCAAAATCCTTTAAAAAATAAGACTGTGATGTTGTAAAATTGTAAATTTTTTCATACAATTTATTTTTTACCTTGATTTTTTGAGACAGAATTGTCTGTGGCGCTCTGGCTATGCTGAAACTTACTCTGAAACTAGGCTGGCCTTGCACTCCTAGATCTGCCTGCTTCTGCCTCTGGAGTGCTGGGACTAAAGGCGTGCACAACCTCTGCCTGGCTATTTATTTTTTCATACACATAACTAACTTAATCTTTGAACGGGATTACTTAACAATAATAAATTACATAGTTCTAGATTCTTCAGTAGGGAAGAAGAATGGGGGAAATCCCTTTCTTAAAGAGTCAACAGCTCAGAATACTGTTAGTGCCTTGATTTTTTACACACACACACACACACACACACACATGCCACCCCTGCAGCTTTGTATGAACTCTTTGATTCTGCCCCTTCCTCAGCTCTCCCCCATCCTCAGGTATACTTATTTGATGGAGCCTTACTTGAGCAATGCTTAATCATAAGGTTTGTCTGTATGTTCGGTGTTCTCACCTGTGTCCTATGTGGGAAACATGTAACTATAGCTTTGACTTGTACGTACATGTTGCAGACATCTTTTGGGAAGTGACCTAAAGCTGAATGTCTTTTTGTTTGTTTGTTTGTTTTGAGACAGGTTACTCAGTGTAGACTTGGCTGTCTTGGACTCAGTGTGTAGACCAGGCTGGTCTTGAACTCACGGAGATCTACCTCCCTCGACTTCCCGAGCGCTGGCATCATAGGCCTGTGTCAGCTAAGCTGAATGAATGTCTTTGTCCTTGCTGAGTTACACAATCATGCATTTCTAAAACACTGTATTTCAACTTTATATAAGGTCTGCTGGACTTGGGAAGGTGTAAGGCACCCCGGAAGCATCCTTACTTATTTTGAGGTGTTACAAAATTAGGGTTATTTGATATCCATATTTAGAGTTTGACGCCACAGGGTAGTTAAAGCCAAGTATAAATGCTTTAGAAATTTTCTATTTTTTGAGGGCTGGAGAAACGGCACAGTGGTTAAGAGTGCTTTCTGCTCTTCCAGTGGACCTAATTTCAGTTGCCAGCACCTATTTCAGGCACCTTAGGACCACAGTGGTCTGTCTGTAACGCCAGCTCAGGGTCAGCAACTGCAGTCATGTGTAGATGCCCATATGCAGGGCGTGTGCACATGCGTGCAGGTGTTACATTTAGTTAAAAATAAGATCTTAATTACCCTCATCTAATCTCATCTTCTCACACCTTACATTCTGCTATAGGTGACCAAGGGTTAGTGCTCTTAATGTAAAAATAGCCCCCGGAGGGTCAGGTAAAAGTAGCCTTTTGATTTAAAAAAAGTAACAGTTTAAAGAATTTTTGGTGTATGGGTGTTTTGCCTGTGTGCATGTCTACACACTTCTTCCATGACATGTGCCTGTGGAAAAAATTGTTAGTTCCCTGAAACTGAAGTTACAGGCAGCTAGGAGCTGCTATGTGGGTATCAAAAATTGACCCTGGGGCTGGAGAGATGGCTCAGCGGTTAAGAGCACTCGCTACTCTTCCAGAGGTCCTGAGTTCAATTCCCAGCAACCACATGGTGACTCCTAACCATTTATAATGAGATCTGGTATCCTGGTGTGCAGGCATAACACTGTATATGTAATAAATAAATCTAAAAAAAAAAAAAAAAACTGACCCTGGTTCCCTGGAAGATCAGCAAGTGGCCCTCTTCACCACTAAAAGCCACCTGTAGGTAGAACACAGGTACTGCTTGTGATGAGTTATTTGGATTGGTTGCTTTTATCTTTCCCCTCTTATTTTCCTTTTCTTAGAAATGGCTGCATTTGGTTCTTTACATTCTTTGTTTTAAGAAGTACATGTATGTATGTTTGTTTATTTTTTTATTTCTTCAGTCTTAGACACACTTAACTTTGCTGTAGGGAGTTTAAAGTATTTAAGGTCTCAACTGTAAGGGTGATAACTCTTATTCCAATTACTTTTAACTTTTTCTGAAAATTGAAATAGAACTGTTAATAAGCAACATCTAGTACTTTCTTCCTCTTAATGTTCTTTGGGAACATTGGGAAATAATGCCTTAAACTTTTGTTCCTGTCTTTTACATTATTATTATTGTTCTTGTTGTTTGACATTTGTTTTTGGCCGGGTGTGGCACATACCTTTAATCACTGCAGAGGCAGAGGCAGGAAGATCTCTGAGTTTGAGGCCAGCTGGATCTACAAAGTGAGTCCAGGACAGCCAGGACTACAAGAGAAAAACTAAGAAAAAAAATTTCTATGTATGTTTGAATGCTGTGCGTCTGTATGCCACATGTATGTGTATGTTAGGGGAAGGTGATGGGCCCTAAGAGCTGCAGTTAATAAGGGACTGTAACGGGCTTCAGAGCTGAACTCCCATGCTTTGGAAGAGTTGCAAATCTCTTACCACTGAGCCATTTCTCCAGCCTCTCATTACTCATTATTTGTACCGCCCTCCTGAGGAATTACACAACACATTCAGACTCCCTAAATGAAATGCTCAGTGTCAGATATGTTTTAAAATGAAGTAACTGGGGATTTTAGGAAGCTAATCATGTTTACATGTTTTTCAAGATTTGCTGCTGGGATGATTTTGAATACCAAACAAGCATGTGATAACCTTAGTATTTCTCCAGAGAAATAAGGATAGAAATGTTAGATGAATAAAAGAGGGCCCAAGTGTCAGTACAGATTTTGCCACCAAATGAATTCTGGGGAAAAATTGTTTTCCTCCGGGCTGGAGAAGATGGCTCAGCGCTTGGGAGCACTGGCTGTTCTGTCTGTAGGTGCCAACCCCGACATGGCATCTCACAACTGTCTGCAACTCCAGCTCCAGAGGACCCCACACCCTCTTACAAGATGTACATGCAGGCACAACACCAATGCAAGTAAAATAAATAAATGGGAAAAAAAACTTCTTTAGAACTTTTTTGCACTTACGGATTGTTAAAATGGTTTGATTTTTGTATCAGATTCAGTCGGAGTGTCTTATTCTGAGTTCATTGAAGTGCACTGAGGTGTGTAAGATTTAAAAAAAAAATGACTTTTCTGATCTTTCTTTTAGGTAGATGAAGTTCCTGATGGAGCTGTAAAACCACCCACAAACAAACTACCCATATTCTTTTTTGGAACCCATGAGACGTAAGTCCTGTTAGCTTTAAGCTGAAATGACAGTTTTGCAGAGGCTAGGTATAAAACGAAAAGCAAGTAAAGATTTCATGATTCAAGGGGAAAACTTTTTTTTTTTTTTTAAACAACAGAATCTCATGTAGCTTTGGCTGCTCTAGGATGTTTCATGTAGACCAGACTGGCCTGGACTCACAGAGATGAGCTATGTTTGGGGATAAAATGCCATGTACCTAGGCTGAAATGGAAAACTTTAAAAAAAGTTATCTTTAAGTTTCCTTTAAACATTTAAGAATTTATTTTCAGTTCTGTGCTGGGAACTTTTTTTGCTTGTTTATATGTATCCCTGGCCTAGAACTCATTCTGTAGACACGTTTGGCATTGAGCTTGCAATGATCCATCTGCCTCTGTCTCCTAAGTGCTGGGACAGAGATGTACCACCATCCCTGATTGGGCACTCTCCTTTTTTGTTTGTTTTTGATTTTCTTTTCTTTTTCTCTTTTTGATTTATTTATTTATTACATATCAGTGTTCTGCCTCCATGTACACCTGCAGGCCAGAAGAGGGCATCAGATCATATTATAGATGGTTGTGAGCCACCATGTGGTTGCTGGGAATTGAACTCAGGACCTTAGGAAGAACAGGTGGCTCTCCTAACCTCTGAGCCATCTCTCCAGCCCCTTGGTTTGTCTAGACAGGATTTCTCTGTGTAACTAACTGCCTTGGTTATCTGTAACGTTCTATAGATCAGACTGACCCCAAACTCAGAGGTCTGCCTGTCTCTGACTCCGGAGTGCTGGGATTAAAGGTGTGCATCAACACTGCCTGACCGATAATTAATTTTTTAAAACACAGTTTTGGATCTAGAATTGGATTGTTCTTCACAATAGATTGAGTTGGGTTCATGTATCTTTTGTATATGAAAATCCAACAGTTAGGAAATGTTTCCAAAGGCAGGCAGATCTGAGTTCGAGGCCAGCCTGGTCTACGTAGTTACAGGACAAGCAGGGCTACAAAGAAAGACCCTGTCTCAAAAACAAACAAACGGCTGAAAAGATGGATCAGAGGTTAAGAGTACTGTCTGCTCTTTCAAAGGTCCTGAGTTCAATTCCCAGCAAGCACATGGTGGCTCACAACCATCCCAGCACTTGGGAGGAAGAGCCAGGTGGATCTCTTGAGTTTGAAGTCAGCCTGGTCTACAGAGCGAGTTCCAGGACAGCCAGAGATGTGTAGTCCTACCTGTCCTGGATCAGGCTGGTCTCCAACTCAGGGATCGGCCTGCCTCTGCCTCCTGAGTGTTGGGATTAAAGGTGTGTGCCACTACCACCCAGCTAAAATAGAACTTGTAATGTGAATATTTTAGGTTTGTTTTTTTCAGTGCTGAGGATCCTACCCAGGGCCTTACTCTATAATACCCTAGCCTTATTTATATATACTTGAAGTGCAACTGTTAGATTAAATATGCAATGTCTTTGGTCAATTTGAAATCAATATGGTTACTGTTGGAGCTTGAGAGATGGCTCAGCAGTTACAAGTGGGTATTTTTTTAGAGGACCTGGGCTTAATTTCCAGCACCCAGATGGCAGCTCATAATTGTCTGTAACTCCTGTTCCAGGGGATCTGATAACCTCATCAGACACACACATATATAGGCAAAATAGCAATGCACATAAACTTATTATTTGGTTTTTTGTTTTGTTTTTTGAGACAGGGTTTCTCTGTGTAGCCTTAACTATCCTGGACTTGCTTTGTAGACCAGACTGGCCTTGAACTCACAGCGATCCGCCTGCCTCTGCCTCCCGAGTGCTGAGATTAAAGGTGTGTGCTACCACCGCCCAGCTAAATTAAGTTATTTTATTCTTAAGCACCTTGAGGGCTGGAGAGATGGCTCAGAGGTTAAGAGCACTGGCTGCTCTTCCAAAGGTCCTGAGTTCAGTTCCCAGCAACCACATTGTGGCTCACAACTATCTCTAATCTGATCTGATGCCCTCTTCTGGCCTGCATGTGTACATGCAGGCAAAACACTGTATACATAATAAGTAAATAAATCTTTAAAACAAACAAACCTTGTTAATGCTGGGCTAGTACAGTTCATTGGTAAAGTGCATGTGTAAAGTGCATGAGGCTCTGGGTTCACTCCCCAGCAGTATATAAATAAAGGCAGTTAATGACAAAAATGAATTAATGTGAAAAAATGAAACAGCTTTTAAAATTAAGTTAATGATAATTTTTTAGGTTTTTTTTTTTTTTTTTTTTTTTTTACGTTTTCAAGACAGGGTGTCTCTCTTGTACTCCTGCCTGGCCTTGAACTCACATAGATCTGCCTGCCTCTGCCTCCCAAGTGTTGAGATTAAAGGTATACACCACCATACCCGGCAATAATTTTTTATTTCAAAATGGATTAATAGTATTTTGATCCACAGTAGACATTTACCTTTGCTATTGTTTTGATGACTTAGTTTGTTTGTTTGGTTTGATTTGTTTTTTGACACAGGATTTCTCTGTATAGGTTTAGGCTGGTTTTGAACTCAGATCTGCTTGCCTCTGCCTCTCAAGTGCTGGGACTTAAGGTGTGCACCACTACCATCTCTTCTTCTCTTGTATATTATATCCCGACTGCAGTTTGCTCCTCCCACCCTCTTCCAGTCTCTTCCCCACTGCCTTCCATTGCCCCCTGCTTCCCCTCAGGAAAGAGCAGGCCTCCCAGGGACGTCAACCACACATGGCACAAGCTACAATAAAACTAACTACATATAATCCCGTCAAGGCTGGATGAGGTAACCCAGAAGGAGGAAAGAGGTCCCACAAACAGGCACGGGTCCAAGACAGCCCCTGCTCCCACTGTTAGGAGTCCTGCAGGAACACCAAGAACACGGAGCTACACAGCTGTAACATACATGTAGAGGACCTAACCTAACTTTTTTTTTTAAGACAAATATGAACTAGTGTATGATAGCTTTTCTGCTTCCTATTTTGGGAGGGTAATTACTTACTGAATTTTTTAATTTGAGTTTTTCAAAGGTGAAAGTCTATTGTAATAATCAGGACTTAGATGGGGAGAAAGAGTATAGAGAAAATAGTAACTTGGAAAAGTACTAATTCATAATAGTATAATTTATAGTTTGAATTTATTTATAGCTCTGGAACTTGGTATGTAAACTGGGCTGGATTTAAATTCATAGACTCACCTGTCTTTGGAGCCATGGGATTAATATGCATGACCATTCTTGTCCTTAGATTAACATGTTTTTGTGTTCATTTAGAGGAGAATTTTTTGGTTACTGTATTCTTTTTTTTTTTTTTTTTTTTTTGGTTTTTCGAGACAGGGTTTCTCTGTGTAGCCTTGGCTGTCCTGGACTCACTTTGTAGACCAGGCTGGCCTCGAACTCACAGCGATCTGCCTGCCTCTGCCTCCCGAGTGCTGGGATTAAAGGCGTGCGCCACCACGCCCGGCCTGGTTACTGTATTCTTTGCCGGATATATAAGCACCTGATTCTCCTCAATCCTTTTGTCCCCGACCCGGGTTCAGTTATTCGTGGAGTGGCGAGGAGGGTCGCGACCTGTGAATAAAGAATTGGGCGAGAGAGAGACAGGGGCCCGGGGAAACATTGCTTGTCAAGGGCCGTTTATTGTAAGGGGGTATCCAAATTTAAAGTAAGCTTCTGGGAGGGCGGGGGGTAGGAAGGAATGCAGTGGAAAGTTAGAAAATCTTCTGGGCAAGGCCCAAGGGCAGCAGGTGTGGAGTGGGGCGATGATTCAGAAGTTGCGATACACCGAATGTTCTCTTTCTCAAGGTCAGGCTGGATCTTTTGTGGTTGCCAGGCAGAATAATTATCTCAAGTATGCAGACAGCTGTGGCTTTCAGCCAGCGGGGCCTCTCAGCCACTGGGGCAGGTCAGGCAAGGTCCTATGGCTCCTGACACCTTTTATGTCATTTATATATTAGTTCTTAATACCAGACCCTGATCACCTGTGTATACTGACCATACATGGTATCTCAGACCTATTGTTGTCAAAACTAATTTTTAGTAAGTGGTTCTGATATGAACTCAGTGAAAAGAACTTTTGAGTTACTATATTGAGAAGTCTAGGTTACTATATTGAAAAGTCTAGGTCAGTAGTTCTCAACCTTCCTGATGCTGAGACCCTGAGTTCTTTGTGTGGTGGTGACTCCTAGCTCTTTTTGCTGTTTATTTTATTATCACTTTATAAGTGTAGTTTTGCCACTCTTGTGAGTTTTGCAATGTAAAATCTCATACGCAGGATAGCTGATCCGTGATCCACAGGTTGAGATCCACTGGTCTCTCTAGTGTTACCCTTGCTTTCATAGTGGATAGCCTCTGCGTGCCACAGTGTCCTGGGCATCCTGTTAGAGCTGCAGCACCTGCCGCAGTCATGCCTACAATTAGTGTCTTTACATAGCTGTACTCTGAATATATAATCTTTATATCTCAATCAGATCATGTCTCCTGGTCCAAAAATCTTCAGATCCCCTACTAATATTACTAATAATATTAATGACCAGTTAGCTACAGATGCTGGTTATAAGACCCTGCATGTACTAACTAACCTGTTTACCACTCTAAACACTTAGCTCAGTTGTCATTCATTCATTCACTCATTCATTCATGGTTTTTCCAGACAGGGTTTCTCTGTGTAAGAGCCCTGGATGTCCTGGAACTTTGTGTAGACCAATCTGGCCTTGAACTCGCAGAGATCTGCCTGCCTGCCTGTGCTTCCTGAGTTCTGGGATTACAGGCATGCGCCACCACACCTTTTTTTTTAATCTTAGAAAGTTAGAATTTTTTTCATATATTTTCCCTCCTCCAACTCCCATATCCTCTTGCCTCCCTACCCACTCAACCTTGTTTTCTCTCTCAACTAGAACAAAACAAAAACCAAGTAAAACAATAATGAAACAAAAAGCACCGTCCAAAACAAACAAACAAAAAGCCCATAAAAAATAATGGAGTTTGTTTCTAACCCCAATTTTAAAAGTTTTATTTATTAAGTATACAATATTTTGCCTGCATGTACACTTGCATGCCAGAAGAGGGCACCAGATCTCATTGTAGATGGTTGTGAGCCACCATGTGGTTGCTGGGAATTGAACTCAGAACCTTTGGAAGAGCAGGCAGCACTCTTAACAACTGAGCCATCTCTCAGCGCCTTTTCTTTTGTTTTTTTAAGACAGGATTTTCTGTGTAGCCTTGGCCATTGTGGCCATTCTGTAGACCAGGCTGGTCTGGAACAAAGATCTGCCTGCCTCTGCCTCCCAAATGCTGAGATCAAAGGCCTGCACCATCACTGCCTGGCTGTGGTTTTTCTTTACACACACATACACACAGGACAAAGAATAGTATAATTTGTAAAATTATGGATTTTGAGGGGGCAGTAGGATATGAAATTCTTTGGAAAAAAATTTGAGTCAGTTTTCATGTATCCGAGCCTGTTTTTCACCCCACCCCCCACCCCAAGACAGGGTTTCTCTGTAGCCTTGGGCTGTCCTAGACTCACTTTGTAGACCAGCTGGCTTCGAACTCACAGGAACCCACCTGCCTCTACCTCCTGAGTGCTGAGATTAAAGGCATGCGCCACCACTGCCCGGCACCCAGCCTGGTTTTGCTCTTGACATATAGGCAATGATGACCTTGAATTTCTGATCCTCTTGTCTCCCAACTCGTGAGTGCAGCATTACAGGTGTGTGCCAGCATACCTTACTGAGATAATTCATTTCATTTGTTTTACCCACTTTACATTTGCATTTCTAGAAAGTACTAGAGACATTAGCACAGTGGATTTTAGATTATCATTTCAAAGGGAACCTAGGTACTTTTATTAACACAATGTTTTCTTTTTTAAATTATATTTATTTTATGTGTGAGTGCTCCATCTGCGTATATATACCTATATGCCAGAAGAGGGCATCAGATTCCAATATAGATGGCTGTGAGCCACCATGTGGTTGCTGGGAATTGAACTCAGGACCTCTGGAAGAGCAGACAGTGCTCTTATCTGCTGAACCATCTCTCCAGCCCCCCCACCCCCTTTTTGTTTAAGATTTATTTATTTATTATTATATATACAGTGCTTGCCAGCGTGTACACCTGCAGGTCAGAAGAGGGCATCAGATCACATCATAGATGGTTGTGAGCCACCATGTGGTTGCTGGGAATTGAACTCAGGACCTCTGGAAGAGCAGGCAGTGCTCTTAACCACTGAGCCATCTCTCCAGGCCATCTTTCCAGACCCCTTAATACAATGTTTTAAGATTAATACTATAGCATGTAATAAATCTTCCTTTCTTATTTATGCCAACTAATATTTCATTGTATCGATTTAACATGTTGTATTCATCATTTGATAGGTATCTGTGGTTTCCCCTGATGGCCATTATGAATAATGTTGATGTGAACACTTACACATAATGGTGGGGGTTTTTTGTTTGTTTGGTTTTTGGTTTTGGAGGTTTTTTTTTTTTTCTTTTTTTTCTGATGCTGGGATATACCCTAGGGCTTTGCATACCTAGGCAAGCTCACTTACTGAGCTACATAGACAGCCATTGTATATGCTTTGTATGGACATATGTTTTTACCTAGAAACAGAAACAGAATTCTTGGGTCAAATGACAACTTACTGACCAATCAGTGGAGAAATGGCCAGACTGTCTGCAGAACATTTTTATATATGAAGATCCTAAATTCTTTATTTCAATTTTTCTTCCTTCATTCCTTCTTTTCTTTCTTTCATTCAGGTTTTATGTATGTCAGTCAGGTCTCAAACTACATAGCTGAGAATATCCATACATGGGCTGTGTGGTGCTGGGTTTGAACCTGGGACTTCTGCATTCTAGACAAGCACTATACCAACTGAGCTATATATTGCAGCCATACATTATTGTTTTTATTATAGCTGTGCTAAGGGTTGCAGTGATGTTTGTTACAGTTTTTATTTATATTTCTGTGATTGCCTAGTGATGTTGAGTCTTTCATGTGTGAATTAATGTTGGGGTTGTGGGGACATGGCTCAACAGTTAAGAGCACACTGGCTGCTCTTGTAGAGGGCCTGGGTTTAATTCCCAGCAACCACATACTCACAAGTGTTTGTATCCAGTTCCAGAGGATCTGACTCACTTGCACAGACATAATCATGCAGTCTAAACTTAAGGACACAGAACAATAGATCTTAAAACAAAACCCAAAAACTTAGACCAAGCCTTATGGGACACACCTATAATTTAGCACATGGGAGGCAGAGACAGACACATCTGTGATTTCTAGGGCAGGTTAATATACGTCTCCAAAAAGTGGGTTTTCCCGGTTGTGGTGCCAGACACCCTTAATCCCAGCACTTGGGAGGTAGAGGCAGGTGGATCACCATAAGTTAAAGGCCAGCCTGCTCTACAAAGCTAGTCCAGGACAGCTAAGGCTAGAGATACTATGTCTCGGAAAACTTTAAGAGAAAAAGGTGGGGTTTTTTTTGTGGGGCAGGGCATTTTGGAGACAGGCATCATTGGTTAAGATCACATAACTGGGGGCTGGAGAGATGGCTCAGTGGTTAAGAGCACTGGCTGCACTTCCAGAGGTCCTGAGTTCAATTCCCAGCAACCACATGGTGGCTCACGGCCAGCTATAATGGGGTTTGGTGCCCTCTTCTGTCATACATGCAAATAGGACACTCATATTAATAAATTAAAAAAAAACGCATACCTGCTTTTGTAGATGATGAAGGTAGTTCCCACTACCCATGTTGTGTGTCTCACAACTGCATGCAGCGCCAACTCCAGGGGGCCTGACACCCTTTTCTGGCCTCTGGGTACTGTACTCATGTACACACCTACACCCCCCATATACATAGAATTAATAAAACAAAAATCTTAAAATTCTTTGGCTAATTATAAATTACTTAGGTTTATAAAGGTCTCTGTGGTAGGAGGACATAGTAACTTAGCTTTTTTTTTTTTTACATTAAGATATGAGCTGGGAATCAGGATGGAGAGAAGTTTTAGAAACCTCCGCAAAATTTAAGTTCAAACATTAACTAAGTAGAATTAAAAACTTGGATTTTAACTACTTCTATGTAAGTGACATCCTGTAAATTTATAAAAGTATTTCTAGTCTGGGAGCGTAACTTGGTGGTAGAGAGCTTGCCTGTCAATCACCAATACTATAAAATAAGAACTATGTGGAATTAAATATGACTATTCTGCACCTCCACAGCAGGGAAATTTTTTTGTTTTGCTTTTTTTTTCAAGACAGGGTTTCTGTGTATAGCCTTGGCTATCCTAAACTTGCTTTGTAGACCAGGCTGGCCTCAAACTCACAGCAATCTGCCTCTCAAGTGCTGGGATTAAAGGCATGCACCACCACTACCTGGAGCACATTTCTAGTAAGAGCACTGTTTATCAGTAGGGATTAAAGGTGGTACACACCTTTAATCCCTACACTTGGGATGCAAAGGCAGGTGGATCTCTTGAGTTTGAGGCCAGCCTGGCCTATAGAGCAAGACCCAGTGCAGCTAGGCTACATAGAGAAACCCTGTCTTGAAAACAAACAAACAGCATATAAAGGGGGAGGAGGTCCCCCTCAGTCACAGTCATAGGGGAAGGGAGTAAGGGGAAAGCGGGAGGGAGGGAGGAATGGAAGGATACAAGGGATGGGATAACAATTGAGATGTACTACGAATAAATTAATAAAATATTAAAATAAAAGAAAACAGAACAAAAAAGAGCACTTTTGTCAAGTCTTTTCCACCCTGGTGAAGTTGTTCTTACTAATGAGATCACCAGTAGAATTTAGAACTATTTTGTAGTTCGTATGAGCTGGGTTTGGCAGACTACAATTTTAACCCCAGCACTTAGCAGATAGAGGCAAGCAGATCTCTGAATTTATGGCCAACCTGGTCTATAGAGTGAATTCTAGGACAGCCAGGCTTACCCAGAGAGAGCTTGTCTCAAAAATAAAACATAAAGCAAGGAATGGTGGCCCATGCCTGTAATCCCAGCACTCATCGAGGCAGAGACAGGTGGATCTCTGAGTTCAAGGTCAGGTTGGTCTACAAAGTGAGTCCAGGACAGCCAAGGATACACAGATAAACCATGTCTTAAAATACCCAAAACCAAAAATAACCCAAACAAAAACAACAGAAAAACCAGTTTGTATAAAGTGTTTATTAAATAATATCATCTAGTAGCTTAATAATATATTTAATTGCCGTTGCTTTGCATTTACATCTATCTAACCTTTCTGTTATAGTGCTTTTTTAGGACCAAAGGATATATTTCCTTACTCAGAAAATAAGGAAAAGTATGGCAAACCAAATAAACGAAAAGGTTTTAATGAAGGATTATGGGAGATAGATAACAATCCAAAAGTGAAATTTTCAAGTCAACAGGTGAGTCGTTTTATGAAATTTATTATTTATTCAGTGTTAAGAGAATAAATGTTGTCATTGGAAAATACATAGAGGAAAAGCCTTACACATTCCAGATTGTTGTGGCCTTTTTATGTTGACCTTTGACATTTGTGTCTAAATTGTTACTGATTGAATGGCTAAAGAGAACTTAAAAGCCAAAAAAACTTGCTTGTTTCACTTTTCTTGATTAAGAGTAAAGTTTATCTAAAGTATTACTGGACTTAAGGCCATAACTAGTATCTTGTTAGATTCAGGCCTCTAGAATTTTATTTATTATTGTGTTTGATATGGGTGGGGACACAGGCCAGTGTGCCTGTGTGGAGGCCAAGTACATCTTTGTCAAGTTAGTTTTCCAGTCTCCTTTCCACGGTTGGGGATGGAGATGAGGTTTGGAGGCTGGCATCACTTGATCATCACAGTGGTTAACCCTGAGCCATCTCAGTGGCCTACTTGTTTGTACCTTAAAGCATATGCCTTTTAGTTTAGTTCTTTTGAAATAGATTTTTTTTGAATGCTATTAGAAGAACCTCATGAAATAAATATCTAACAAAACTACTTACAGCCCCAGTAGAAATTCTGTCCATTAGCTTCCTGCCCAGAGCGTTTAATTTATATGCGGTATTACATTTTCATAGAGTGGCCTGCTTGGTTTCATTTTTCTTTTTTTTGTTTTTCCAGGCAGGGTTTCTCTGTGTAGCCCTGACTGTCCTGGAACTCCGTCTGTAGAGTAGGCTGGCTTCAAACAGATTCACCCACCTCTGTATCCTAAATACTGGGATTAAAGGCATGTGCTACCATGCCTGGCTTGTTCCATTTTTCTTAGACAACAGAAATTACGTTTTTCTTCTTTTTTTTTTTTTTTTTTTTTTTTTTTTTCTGTCTTGGTACTAACACAGTTATGGGTATGTACATATTTATGCATGTGCCACAGTACATGTGTAGTGAGTACAGCGTTCTTTCTCTCTCTCTCTCTCTCTCTCTCTCTCTGTCTCTCTCTCTCTCTCTCTCCCTCTCTCCTTTTTTGAGATAGGGTTTCTCTGTGTAACAGCCCTGGCTGTCCTAGACTTGGCTTTGTAGAGCAGGCTGGCCACAACCTACATAGATTCACCTGCCTCTGCCTCCCAAGTGCTGGGATTAAAGGCGTGCGCCACCACGCCCCACTGTGGAGTTGGTTCTCTATCCACTTCTATCATGGTTGGTGTTGGGTGTGCTCAGCAAGTGCCTCTACCATCTCTTGGTCCCCTGATACTACTTGTTGTGGTAAAGTTAGAAAGTAGGATCTAGTAAGAACTTATTATTAGCCCTGTAATTATTACGGTGGTATTCTCTAACCTGGTAGCTCTCAATAAAAACACAGATACCTCTTATATTTAAAATACCCTTGGTTTACCTGGGGCAGGGCAGATATTAGTCCCTTAACCTACCTTCTATAATTCCATGCCTAGCTCCCATACCATCTGCTTCTAATAATTTCTATGGCGCCGTCTCATATCCACAATCCCAAATACTTGCCAGTGTTAGTCATCTGGGCGAATCCTCCCCCCATGCCGGCCATGTGCTTACTCCACCTAACCCATGGCTCAGCCTTCCTTCTCTTCCTTCCATCTCTCCCCTTCTTCCTGTCTCTGAGCGCTTCCTTTCCCACCCGCCCAGGAACCTTAGCCATGCCCATCCCATTTGCCCTGCCCAGGTGTGTTGGATTTTTTTATTTTTTGGTTTTTTGAGACAAGGTTTCTCTGTGTAGCCGTGGCTGTCCTGGACTCACTTTGTAGAGCAGGGCAGCCTGGAACTCACAGCAATCCACCTGCCTCTGCCTCTTCTTTACTGCCACCACGCCTGGCTACTTTTGAATTTTTTGATTATTTCAGCCTTTTAGCATTTAAGGTTGTGACCTGTGGACCCCCCCCTTCTTCCTTTGTTGACACAAAGACCAGGCTGACTTAGAATTCACCTGCCTCACCCCTGGTTGGCACTGTGTCTTTCTAAAACTGGCTAATTTAATTTACAGTTTTAAAATTCTTTAAGGCAAGGTATTTCTCTATATCCCAGCTTGACTTATATCTAGCTCTGTGGCTTACGGTTGCCTCAGACTTGTAGCTATCCTCCCACCTGAGAGGCTGGGATTATAGTATAATAGCTCTGCTTTAAAACTTTAAATTGTTTATGTGTTTTAAAAATAATTTATTTACTTTTATTGTATGTGCATTGGTGTTTTTGCCTGCGTATATGTCTGTGAGGGTATCAGATCTTGGAGTTAGACAGTTGTGACCTGCCATGTGCGTGCTGGGAATTGAACCTGAGTTCTTTGGAGGAGTGGTCAGTGCTCTTAACCGCTGAGCCATCTCTCCAGCCCCAAATTTTATGTGTTAAATGTCCTTTGAAACAGAAATTGGGCTACTCCCATAACATATATATATATATCTCATCTACATATTGGTTTTGACTTTTCATGAGTAGAAAATTTTGAAGTTGGATAAACCATATTTTAATTTTAATTTATTCTTCATAGGCACCAACTAAACAGTCAAATACATCATCTGATGTTGAAGTTGAGGAAAAAGATACTAGTGTTTCAAAGGAAGATACTGATCATGAAGAAAAAGCCAGCAATGAAGTACGATTTCTATCTTTTCTGTTCTAAGAAGGAATGAAGAGAATGTGTGTCTGGATAGTGTGTTACTGAGTACACTGCAAGGGAGCGATAGGCCTGGGGGTGTCCTGTACTACTAGCAGCCTGGGGGTTTATAGTTATGGCAAAAAATTAGAAAGTGAGTTGACTGGTAAAGTAGAAGTAATTTTTGAAATATTTTAGAAGTGAATGAAAACATGTCAATTTCTCAAATATTAAGTAGAGTTTTATGAAGTAATTGATGCACTTTTAAGATGCATGGATTTAAAAAAAGTTTTAAATTTCCTATATGTGTACGTGTACACTGAGTGCATTCCTGCTGCCTGTGGAGGCCTGTGTAGATACCCTGCAACTGCGTTAATAACTGTTGTTAGCCAGCATTTGGGTGTTGAGAACCGAACATGAGCCCTCTGTCTCTCCAGCCTTTGGATGGATGTTTTTATTTGAAATTGTTTTTATATGCAAAATAGGTTTAGGTTAGTGTTTGTTTAAAGATCCTTTTAAAAAAAGTTGTGAGTGGCGTGCTTAAAAAGTATTATTACACTAACACGTTTTCAAACAAAAGAAAAGAAAAAAATAAGCTGGTTTATTTCTGCCTGTGTCCTTATCTGAGTGGATACTCAGCCACTGTAGGTTGTTTTGGTCCCTGTTCTATTCCTGTGAAGACACTAACTAAGGCTTTCTCTGTGTAACAGCTCTGCCTATTCTGGAACTCACTTTGCAGAATAGGCTGGCTTTGAACTCACAGAGATCTCCCTGTCTCTGTCTCCCAAATGCTGGGATTAAATGTATGCAACCCCATGTCTAGCTACAACTCTTTTTTTTTTTTTTAAAGTTATGAGCCATTTATTGATTAATAATAAAGTCTCAGAGTCATTATTTCAGGAATTGGGGAGCAAGCGGTTAAAAACCCAAGGTTAGAGGCTCAACACAGCTGTGAGGAATTTTTGCTTAATCATTTAAAGTGCAAAGACACACTTTGTCTCTGTCTTTGAGGTAGGAAGACAGAGATCTTTAATCCGGATCTTTTGAGGTAGGAAGACCCACCTCTAAACTGGGCCGTACCTTCTACTGGCAGCCTACAGTAAAAGCCATGGAGGAAAAAAAGTCGCCCTCTTTCTAGCTCCAACTCTTAATTCATAAAAACATTGAATTGGACCTTGCTTGTAGTTTCAAAGGTTTAGTCCATGGTGCATGGTGCTGGAACGTACCTGAGAGTTCCACATCCACGTCTGCAGGCGCCAGGGATAAGGACACTGGACCTGGCTTGAGTCTTTGAAATCCCAAAGCCCACTCTCAGTGACACTTCCTCCAACCAGGCCACAACTCCTAGACCTTCTCAAGTAGAACCTTTTGTTTGTCTGTCTGTCTGTGTAGCTTTGGCTGTTCTGACTTGCTTTGTAGACTAGCTTGCCCTCAAACAGCGATACCCCTGCCTCTGCCCCCCTGAGAGCTAGGATCACAGGCATTCACCACGGGGCCTGGCTGTGTTACCACTTCTGGTGACCATAGCATTCACATGTATCAGCCTATGGAGGCCATTCTTTCACACTTCTGAAAACAGGCATTCTGTAAGTTTTTTGTTTTTTGAAGATTCCAGTTTCTGTTACTAGGTCAGAGAAACTTCTCCAAGCACTTTAAGTGAATCATGTTTTGAGACTTTTAGTTTAAGAAAAATTTTCTCTTGTATAATATATTTAATTTCATCTGTGCTTTTTTTTGTTTTGTATTTTAGGATGTGACAAAAGCAGTTGATATAACCACTCCAAAAGCTGCTAGGCGAGGAAGAAAGAGAAAGGTAAATTCTTAAATACACCATAGGAATTTTAAAAGAAATTTTACTTAAATTAAGGAAGACTATTGATGATCTGATACATGTAAAATATTTATAATAAATCCAGATTCCTCAATATTAGCACATAATTGTTGTCAATGTACTAATTCAGTGCTGTGTGAAATGAGTGTGGCAGTGACAGTAGGCCTGTCTCTGCTCCGAGTGCTGGGATTACAGATGTGCGCCACTACCTCTTGGCCAGAAACTCTTATATTTATAGATTTTTGTTACATCAGTAACGGTAGTCTAATGATCTTTGAGGCACAACAAACTGTTTACATGAGAAAGCATCCTTAAGGCTGGATGTGGTGGCGTACCCCTTTAATCCCAGCATTTGGGAGGCAAAGGCAGGCAGATCGATGTGAGTTTGAGGCTAGCCTGGTCTACAAAGCAAGTCCAGGACAGCCAGGACTACCCAGATAAATCCTGCCTTGAACAAACCTAAAAAAAAAAAGCATTCTTAGTTGATAAATGTTCTGAAGCTGGGAGATGGTGGCACATGCCTGTAATCACAGCACTAGTGGATCTCTGAGTTCGAGGCCAGCCTGGTCTACAAAGCAAGTCTAGGACAGCCAAGGCTATGCAGAGAAACACTGTGTGGGGGAAAAACAAAAACAAGAAACAAAACAAAAAAGATAAGTGTTCTGACTACTCCCCTAAGGGCCATTCCCAGTCTTAGAATACTGGGGCTTCAGGTGGACTCACCAACCAGGCCTCTGTAAACTAGAGTGATACGTGATTAGACTTAGTAAGGAGGGTATGTTAAAAGCTGCTCTGACCACTACGTGAAGTTGTGACTGCAAATATGAAGGACAAGTTCTTGTACAAAAATTGCTGCTCAGCCACGCGCAGGGCGCACTCTGGGAGGCAGAGGCAGGAGGATCGCTGAATTTTGAGGCCAGCCTGGTCTACAAAGCAAGTCCAAGGTAGCCATAGGTACAAAGAGAAACCTTGTCTTGGAAGAAAAACAAACAAAAACAAAGTGCTGCTCAAGTGAATTCTGGTATAAGAGAAAGTACAGGGCTGGAGAGTTGGCTCAGTGGTTAAGAGCACTGTCTGCTCTTCCAAAGGTCCCGGGTTCAATTCCCAGCACCCACATGGCAGCTCACAACTGTCTGTAACTCCAAGATCTGACACCCTCATACCAATGCACATAAATTACAATTAAATAAAAATATTTTTTAAAAAAAGAGAAAGTACAATAGACACCATGCTACAAAGAAGGTGTTAGTCATCAGGAGAAAAGATTAAGCCAGTCAAAATGGTACTGTAAACCAACGCCCAAGGCAAGGCTCTGTCTTCTCAGAAGCTTGAGGGAGGTGAGAAAAGTACAGATCAACAGATATTTCATGAGGTGTGTAGCAAGAAGCTGTTTCCGTAATATAAAGCTGCAAGTAGAAGTAGCCAGTGCTATGGAAATGCTCCAGTGCTGTTATCCGGGTCTGAGGTCACTGAAGGAAGGAGACCACCCTCAGCGGGCTTTTCAGTGTGAACAGCTCCTCTTGGGAAGAAGTCACCATCTAGGTTGACTCTTAGGGTCTGGAAGTACTAGTGACGGTAATGTGACGACTCATCTGAAAATCCTAACTAAACGCGCCCTGCCTCTTCATTATGAACAAACAGAAAAGCCTGCATGGCAACTGTTCCCAACAAGATTCATGCAGTGTTTTAATCCTACTGTGGACTCCCGCTCTGGAAAAAAAGATACTCATTGACCGTTCACCTGGCTTTCCAGGTGCTGTGATATACCAGAAATGTACAAATAAATAATTTTTTTCATTCATCTACACTTACGAATGAGCATTGAAAGTGATTTTTTTTTCAAGACAGAGTTTATGTATGCCTTTGGCTATCCTAGGAGTCACTTTGTAGACCAGGCTGGCCTTGAACTCACAGATCTGCTTGCCTCTGCTTCCGGAGTACAGAGATTAAAGGTGTGTGCCACCACCACCCGACTACAGCCGTAGATTTTGAGAAGTTTGATTCTAATTTTAAAAGTCTGTTGATAAATGTAAAAAAAAAAATCACTGCATAATACAAAGAATTTTTGTGCATAGAATAAATGAGTTGATGGAATGGATTCCATTTTTCTCTCATTTTAAGAAATTGCCATGGGTACCCTATGTTTAGTAACTACTTTCCTGGTAAGTTATAGGTATCAACACCAAGGTAAAACACTCTGGCAAAACATGGCTTATTGAAGGCATAGATGATTTGCTAGCATTTTGATGTTATGTTGATCAAATCTGGAGCTTTACAGCATGTTGAAAATACTATAAATACGAGCTCTTCTTACCACTGAATAAACAGCGCAAGCCCTGTGGTACTGGGCCTCCACCAGTGCATGCTTGCACATGCCAGGCAAGAGGCCCATGGCTGAACTACGTGCCCATCCTAATTAGCTGTCCCTAGATTGAGGCATGTGTGTGTTCTCTTTAAGACAGTACTTTCAAGTAACTAATAGACTGTAGCATAATTTAACTGTAACATAAAGTACATGCAACTTTGATACGTACAGGAAAGTCAAAAAGCTTATTTGCTTAGTTGACTGTAACAGTTAACGTGAGGGATTCTGATTGTCACCTACCTAGTAACTGAGTAGGTCATGAAAGGTCTAAGGAGTTAGCATTAAATTCCAAGGACATGCCAGGCACAGTGGTGCTCACCTGTAATCCCAGCACTCTGGGAGGCAGAGGCAAGTGGATCTCTGAGTTTAAGGCCAGTCTGGTCTACAAAGTAAGTTCAGGACAGCCAAGGCTTTTTTGAAAAACAAAAACAAAACAACAACAACAACAAAAACAAAAACAAAAAAAAAATTCCAAGGACACAAGACTTACATCAATTATTTATTTTTGTTAGTGTGTGGTGGAATTTAGGCACTCTAGGAACTGATAGCTGATTGAACATAGATGCTTAAGAGCATGGAGGAGGACTCCAGGGGGTTTCCTTGGGTGACTGTGTACTAGATAGCGACATTGAGCTTGCTGGTTGGAGCTCTGGTGAAAGTTACGTACTCTTGTGAATTACAGTGAAGATACATACCTATGATTATGGTAGAAAGGAGGGAAAGAGATGACCACTGGTGTAAGGTAAGATGTTAGAGGAGGGCAAGAGAAAATGGTTGGTTGGGAGAGATGCAGAAGCCAGAATTGAGATGGGATGTAATGGACATGAAGGCAGGCGCTTCTATGACATCATAACTGGAAGAAGCATGAGAAAGCAGAAGTTGTCCAGCTAAGGAAGAGAGGAAACTTGAACGAGTTAGCACTGTTGTCGCAGTACTGAGTCCAGCAAGATGTTTGCTAATGTATTAGGAGATTTTAGTTTCATTTACATAAGTGCTAGGGACAGAAATGAGATGAAGTAGATTGGAGAATAAATGTTTAATGGTAATTTTGAGAATATTTGATTTTTTTTGTTGTTGTTGTTTTTTGAGACAGGGTCACTCTGTCCTGGACTTGCTTTGTAAACCAAGCTGGTCTCGAACTCACAGTGATCCAACTCCCTCTGCCACCCAAGTGGTGGGATTAAAGGCATGTGCCACCACACCTGGTTCAAGTATATGTTTGAAATCTCAAGAAATGGGGGAATGGAATGCAACAATGCGTTGGATTTGCATATATAAAAACAGTTCATGTGTGAAATAACAGTAAAAATCTTATTTTTGCAAAACTAGATAAATTTGTTATAATTAATTTTATGTAAGTCAAATGCTGCATCAGATTGATTTAAGAAGGAAGAGGAAATGTGTTGACTGGTGACTGAAGAAGGGACGCTTTCTGGCTGTATTTCCCCTTCTCCCCCATTCAGAGTCTGACTGAGGCGATAAAGTGGATAGAAGTCTGCTGGCTATTTAGGGCTTACAACAGAAGGGCAGTGGACTTTCAGTAGATTTGAGAAGCCAACTTCAAATACAGAAAATGACTTCATGTTTGTATTCCTATCCTACCACGCCAGAAGAAGGCACTTGTGAGCCACTATGTGGTTTCTGGGATTTGAACTCAGGGCCTTTGGAAGAACAGTTAGTGCTCTTAACCTCTGAGCCATCTCTCCAGGTCCTGCCCTCCTTGCCTCATAATACTCATCAGCTTACTAGTCTTCGTTTAGGTTTTGTCAAACAGGTACAGCAAGGCAATGATGCAGTGGCCTTGAAAAGACAGGAATAGTGGTTCTGTGATGCATTCAGAATGGCTTTAAGAAAGAAGAAAGAAGAAAGATAGTACAATTGAAAAGTAGGGTAAAAATGAGAAAGGACCAATCTAGTGTTAGGTTTCACTCAGATAAGTAATGAATCTAGTTAGAATGTGAACAGTAGAGATAGTCATGATGTGTTTCAAATAACTGAATTAGTTCTTTCTCTGGATAAATTAAATACATTTTCATGAGTAATGGCTTTTTCTTGCTTGATTTTGTACTAATAGCCATAAACGTGTGTCTATGATAGGGCAACTTTTGTTTAGTGTTAGAGTTGGTCTTCTTATGCATTAGTTATTGATGCATGTGTCACTGCTGGTATCTTCTCTCTCTCTCTTTTTTTTTAATTTTTACTTTTGGGTTTTTGAGACAGGGTTTCTCTGTGTAGCCTTGGCTGTCCTAGACTCACTTTGTAGACCAGGCTGGCCTCCAACTCACAGCGATCTGCCTGCTTCTGCGTCTCGAGTGCTGGGATCAAAGGCGTGCGCCACCACGCCCAGCTTTGGTATCTTCTTAAATGATCCACTGTACCTGTAATTCTTACTTGCTTTCAACTTATTTCCAAATGCAAAAAGAAAAGGTAAGTGAGTAAGTTCTTTTTGCCCTCAAGAGCTGATCTGTTTAAAGCTAACTTTAAAGAACCTTTGACCAATGAAGTCATCAGCAGAGAGAGTTTAACCTTTGGCCCCTGTGGAGCCTCATGGAAATAGAGATCTGGCTCTTTAACATGGGGTCACAGGTTCAGATGTGGAATGGCGCAGCATGATCTTACACATTGTTAACCCAAGCACTTACGGGAGTAGTGTTTTCTGTTTCTGAGAATAACCAAGGGCACTCTTAGATCAGTCTAAGACTTCTGAGTATGCATACGTCCGCAGAGATGGATCGCCTCCTCATCCTGGCCATCACTGATTAAAGGTGACTGAGCTGGGCCTGGTGGCAAATACCTATATCCTAGTACTGGGCAGGAATCGTTTGGGCAGGAAGATAGTTTTGAGGCTAGTCTGGGCTGTCTGCATGGAGAGATGGCAGTATTTCCATTCCTCCCTTCAAATAGAAGTAAATGAATGCAATGCTGTAAACATACTAAAGTTTTCTTGTTAATTGAAATGGGTTCTGCATATTTTTGCATACATTCTTACTTTACTCTGCAAGGCCCATTAACACTGAAGCCTAAATGACTCTTTAATGTCCTTACATGCTTTAGTTGACTTTCTCTTCAGTTTTGTTCCTCCCTTTGCAAATATAACCATTGAGATGTATTTTCTTATGCTTTCATGTCCTAATTTGTGGTTCTTACCCTTGTATTTCCTAAAAAGCTTTAAGTCTGTAATAGCTGATTCTCTTCTAGGCCCACTTTTGTTTTTGTTTTTGTTGTTGTTTTTCAAGACAGGGTTTCTCTGTGCAACAGCCCTGGCTATTCTGTAACTCTCTGTAAACCAAGCTGGCCTCAAACTCCACCTGCCTCTACCTCCCGCGTGCTGGGATTAAAGGCATGCACAACCACGCCTGGCTTAGGCCCACATTTTAGATTTGTAGTTTGGAAAGCTTTCTATAAGAAAAAAAAAGTAGTAAGATAACATCAGATGTCAATCTCGGTTGAAAGATAAAGCAAATGTGCATTACCAAAGTTAATTAATTAGAAGTAGCAATGTGAGTTATTACAGTAGAATTGCATTATACTTTGTTTCTCATCTTCTATCAAAAATGTTAGCCTTTTTTAAAAAAAAGATTGTATTAGGTAGGGAAATTTCTTTAAAAGGTGACTGAAAAAAGGTGATACTCATAAGTTGATTGTTCAAAAGTAATAAAAATCATACTTACTATAGATTGGCACAGTACTGCTAAATAGGTTAATTAAACTTTTGTGATTCAGGCTGAAAAACAAGTGGAAACAGAAGAGACGGGAATGGTGACTGCAGCAACAGCTTCTAATCTGAAAGCAAGTCCTAAGAGAGGCCGACCTGCAGGTAGGACCATTATATATACTTCAGTACGTGTGTGCCTTCCAGTGCATCGAGACAGTGTCGGCTCAAGTGTTCTGCAAGAATATTAACAGCAGTTGATTAAAGACAGTTATGTATCACTTTAAACATGAGGCTTGAGAAATTAGTCATTAGGCAGAGTCATTCTGTGACTCTCACTTTGTACTTACACAAACTAAGCTGTCTACGATGTCAGTAAGATATAGGGCCTTAGAGGATTACCTTTGGATGTGCCATATGTCTTTAAGAAAAATGTCACGTAGACATGGGGCTGTACACTAAAACAGTTTCAAAGGAGAAATGGTTTCTGCTGGTCACAACTATTAAGTTTGAAGTAATTGTGACTTGGCTTCTTTAGTCCCCAAATTAAACTACCATGTTTAATGAGTGGGCTTATTTTATTTTTTTCTCTTTAAAATTACTGCATTTTGATAAGATATTGGTTAGTATTGACTTGGCAATTTGGAAATAATCTTGTTGGTCTTCTTGACATGGAACACTGGAAATCAAAGTAGAGCATTTCCTTTTTCCTACATTGTAATAGGATCCTTACAGAAAGCTGTTAAGCGAAAAATGTCAGATTGGGAAAGAGAGAAATTAGAGTCTATTTACATGTTTTATAGTATTATAGTAGATCAAACTAGTGATGATGAAGATCTTTCAATTCTGATACAAAGAAAGTATACATAAAATACTATGGTAAGAAGTGGAGATTTGTGCCAGGCATGGTGGCATATGCCTTTAATCCCAACACTCTTGGGAGGCAGAGGCATGCTGATCACTGAGTTCAAGGCCAGCCTGGTCTACAAAGCCCAGGACAGCCAAGGCTTACACAGAGAGACTCTGTCTCGAAAAAAAACCAAACCAAACCAAACCAAAACAAAAAACCAAAACAACAACAACAAAAAACCCAACACAAAAAAAAGACTGGAGATTTAAACCGGCCATGGTGGCACACACCTCTAATCCCAACACTCAGGTGGCAGAGGCAGGCAGATCTCTGTGAGTTCGAGGCCAGGCTGGTCTACAAAGTTAATCCAGGACAGCCAAGGCTACACAGAGAAATCCTGTTTCGAAAAACCAAAAAAAAAAAAAAAAAAAAAAAAAGTAGAGATTTAGTAATAGTGATTATTTTTTCACTTTCTTGATTCTTGGTCACTAGTTCTTAGGATGTACACATAATTGTTACAAGCCTTTAAATAATACTTTTACATAATGTAATATTTATATTCTATATAAACATTGCATTTAAGAGGGAAATTATATATATATATATTTTTTTTTTTGTTCTATATGAAAATCAGCTACTGAAGTCAAGATTCCAAAACCAAGAGGCAGACCTAAGGTGGTAAAACAGCCCTGTCCTTCAGAAAGTGACATGTGAGTTTATTTTGAATACAAAATTGAGACCTTTGTAAATTAAGTTTTTTCTTTGTCTAGTTTTATTTAGTTGTGCTTCTATCACTATTCTGCTATTTCTGAAAATTATGAGGGAGACTGTAGGAAAATTTGTTAAATGGAAAGATTTCTTGGGGTTGGAAATTGGTAATTTGAAGGTATTTTGTTGTACGATAACATAAACTTTGGTAATGTAGGCTAAAAGGGAAATTGGGAAACGTAGATTGCTGAAGAAATCTGGGCAGACTAAATCTTAACTAGTGTCCACAGACCTATTCTGTATAAAGATTTTTTTTTCTTAATTCTTTATTTAATTTTATTTTACGTGCATTGGTATGTGACTGTCAGATTCCTTGGACTAGAATTACAGACAATTGTGAGATGCCATGTGGGTGCTGGGAATTGAACCCAGGTCCTTTGGAAGAGTAGATAGTACTGAAGCACTGAGCCATCTCTCCAGCCCCAAATCTTTTTTATTTTCCTTTAAAGATTTACTTTATTATGTATGATGTACTCTGCCTGCATGCCCCCAAAAGAGGGCATTATGTCACATTATAGATGGTTGTGAGCCACCATGTGGTTGTTGGAAATGAACTCAGGACTTCGGCAAGAGCAATCAGTGCTCTCAACCTCTGAGCCATTTCTCCAGCCCTAGGTTTTTTAAATAGTTTAAAAATAAAGTATTTTGGAATGATACATATTTGGTTACCAAACAAAGTGGCTTATTTTTTTCATGTCATCTTTTCCCACATAGAAATTCTGTTACTTTGACTGTTTTGGAGAAAGATGGGAAATGGTTTGATTGTGCTTCACAGGTCTTGCAGGACAGACTCAGTCAAGCATGGGCTTACTATTAGAAAGACAACTGTGTGGTGTGTACGTGTACACAGACACAGCACTGTTGGTGTCACAGCCACTGGAGCACTTGGTGGTGAGCCATGGGGTTGGCCCTGGGAAGCAAACTCTGGTTTTCTGAAAGAGCAACTGGCACTCTTAGCACTGAACTGACTATTTTAAGGGTTATTGGTTATTGGAACACTACTGTAGAGTTGGGGCTTTTCAGCCAAAGTAGAACTTTCAAAAAGCTTTATTTCCAAACTAGCTGTTACAGTACTCTCAAAGGGCTAAAACCAACAATAAAAAGGCAGTGTGAGACACATTTCTAACAAATTTTTCTGGGTGTATGTATTCATGTGTCCCTTTGTCATTTGTAGCTCATGTGGGTAACATAGTAAAATCTCATTAAAAAGCAACAATAATGGGCTGGAGAGATGGCTCAGTGGTTAAGAGCGCCACCTGCTCTTCCAGAGGTCCTGAGTTTGGTTCCCAGCAACCACATGGTGGCTCACAACCATCTATAATGGGATCTGGTGCCCTCTTCTGGTGTGCAGGCACACAGGCAGCCAGAGCACTGTATATGTAATAAATCTTTAAAAAAACAAAACAAAACAAAAGAAAATTATAAAAAACAACAAAAACATAGAAATAGTAGCAGTTAATATACTTAAACTGCTAAGAAAATAGATTCTAAAGGTTCTTAAATCCTTGTATTAAATATCCTAGTTGAGACATTCATGTTGAAATTTTTACTTTTCAGTTAAAAAATAGCAATTTGTTTAGTCAGTATTTCATAAAAACGTCCACGGGACTTTCGTGGTTTGTATGACTATTTGCTTAGTAAGAGTAATGATCACATATCTATCACTATGTGCTTTTCAATCCCTACAAATAACTGAGTTTGTTCCTAAAACAAAGTATTTTTATAAACCTGTAAAATATAATTCTATTATGGTGGCTGTGTTCTCCCTCAGTGTTGGAACATATGCTAAACAGGAGCAGAAAACACCCAAGGTTCAATGTTTAGCACAAAACAGTACTTTTGTATTATTCCTTGAATTAAAAATGGGATGTGCACATACACGAATAATTTCTTCTTTTTTTTTTTTTTTTTTTTTTTTTGGTTTTTCGAGACTATGTGATGTGCACCACTTTATAATGAATGCAAAATGTATAACAGTGTCAAATTTCATTCTCGTTTATTTTTTGAGACAGGGTTTCTCTGTGTAGCCTTGGCCATCCTGGACTCACTTTGTAGACCAGGCTGGCCTCGAACTCACAGCGATCCGCCTGCCTCCCGAGTGCTAGGATTAACTACGAATAATTTCTTTAAACAACTTGATTACGGGGCTGGAGAGATGGCTCAGAGGTTAAGGGCACTGACTGCTCCTCCAGAGGTCCTGAGTTCAATTCCCAGCAACCACACGGTGGCTCACAACCATCTATAATGTGATCTGATGCCCTCTTCTGGCCTGCAGGTATACATGCGGCAGAACATTGTATATGTAATAATAAATAAATAAATCTTAGAAAGGAAAAAAAATGGGATGAAACAACTTGATTACATTAAAGGCAACTTGCAAAATATTTGGGAAGTAACATTTTATTGACCTAGTGCCATTATGACTTTGTTTCTTGTAATATTTGCCATAGAATTCCATTGTATGATAGGATAGCAAAATGTTACGGTTTTTTTATATAAATGTTTGCCATGATTTTTTTTCAGAGTATAAATGAACAGTTAGCAGTTAAGAGTGCTGACTGCTCCACCAGTAGACTTGAGTTTGGTCTTAGCACCCACATCCAGCAGGTTAGAGACAGACAGACAGACAGACACACACACACACACACACACACACACACACACACGAATACATACAAATAAATCTTTCAAAAAAGAAAAAATTTAAATAATTGCATAAAAGTTCATTTTCCATTGTTGTACTTTAATATAGGGTTATTGATGAAGATAAAAGTAAAAAAAAGGGGTCAGATGAAAAGCAGCCTAAAAAGCAGCTTAAAAAGGAGGAAGAAGGCCAAAAGGAAGAAGAAAAGCCAAGAAAAGAACCAGAGAAGAAAGAGGGGAAGAAAGAAATTGAATCTAAACGGAAAAATTTAGCTAAACCAGGGGTTGCATCAGCCTCTGATTCTGAAGATGAAGATGATCAGGAGGGTGAAAAGGTAACAGCTGACATTGGCAGCTTCCCCTCACTTGTGTGTGTGCTGTGTCTGTGTGTTTGCAAATAAGCCCACTAATGACAGCACGTGTCCTTTTTTATTCTCCCATCTTTTTTCTATGTGTTTTTGTGTGTGGTGTTCATGTCTACATGTATGTACAGGCCTAAGGTAGCTCTTGAGTCGATTTTAAGAAGTGTCTTAAGCAAACCCAGAGCTCCTCATGTGGCTAATCTTGGTACCAAGTTTGTTCTGAGGATCAATTGTATCTGCCTGCTATTACTGTAATTATAGGCGGGATACCACAATTACCTGGATATAGACTCTGGTCTTGCATGCTTAACAGGAAATTCTGTTGAAAGTTCTCTCCAGCTCACTCCCCTGATGTACCTTTTATGTGTGAATGATTTGCCTGCATGTGTATTCAAATAGAGCCCTTGGAGCTGGAGATGTAGGTGGGTGTCCCTCCATCCATGTGGGTGTTGGGAGTTGAGCTTGGGTCCTCTGTACCATCTTTTCAGCTAGCTACTTTGGTGTCCTTGAGAAAAGCACTCAGTGGTTCTGAAGCTAGTCTGCCAGGCTAGTCAGCTTCTTAAAATAACCGTGTTACTGGTCCCCATTCCTGCCATCCCAAACACAGACTCTACAGATACGTTTAGTCATGCACATGGCTGTTCAGGATCTGAAGTCAGGTCCTCATTCTTGAACCATTTCCCCAAATAAGTTTGTTTCTTAGATAGGTTTAGGTAATTCTTAATCTTTCTGTTTTGTTGTTTTTCGAGTCAGGCTTTCTCTGTGTAGCCTTGGCTGTCCTGGACTTGCTTTGTAGATCCGGCTGGCCTCAATATCCTGCCTCTGCATCCCGAGCAAAGTGCTGCGCTGAAGGTGTGTGTCCTGTGGCACACTCAGAGCTAAACATTTTAATTGGCTAAAGTGTTCAAGTTACAGTGACTGTAGCGACAAATAGTGTGGCATACTCACAAGTGTCATCAGTTCTGGAAGGCTTGTAGACTCAACAGGACAGACTAGAGATGTGTGCCTAAGGAGGGAATTTTTGATGTTAGTTACTTTTTTCCTACCATGATTGTAATTAGTCAGGAATTGCTGACTTGAGAGTTGACTAAATCCATCTGAATTCTCAGAAGAGAAAGGGTGGAAGAAACTTCCAGACTGCTCACAGGAGGAACATGCTGAAAGGCCAACATGAGAAAGAAGCTGCAGATCGGAAACGCAAGCAAGAGGAACAAATGGAAACTGAGCAGTAAGTATTCTATTTAGTTCTAAGTCTTGCATTGTTTTTAAAAGAGTAGTATAAAAGTTTTTACGTAGACTCTCATTCTCCAGACTTCATGGAGCCTTTGAAGCAACTTCCATATTAGGAAAGCCTTCCGTATGTGCTATATTCAGGCTCTGTTCTTTCCTCAAAGGATGAAATTCACCAAGGTAGTCCTTCCAGAACTGTTTGCAATTTGCAGTTAGATTGTTTTATAGAATGCTCACCTTCTATTTATTTGTGTAACGTGTTGAACATAGAATTATGAAAATATACTGGTGGAAAAGGAATTCAGTCAGTATTCGTTTGTCACCCCACCAGCAGGCCTGTATAGAAGACAGTAACAATAACAGAAGCACAATTGGAAACCTGGAAGCTGACAGGGCTTGCATTTGATATGTACAATAGCAATCAAATTTGAATTACATTTTGACACTTGGAAACAATATGTTTATGAGGACTTTGTTCCTCCTTTATTGTATATTTTAACATGACAAGGAAGAGTCATTGCAGTAATTAGACTTCCTGTCTTTATTACACATTTGTCATACTCTTAGTAAATTTTATGGGCTTTTTCTTGGTAGTGAGGAGATAATTTTGAAAAGATGGTATAGGTCACTTATACAGTGCCCACTAATAAAAAACAAAAGAGTTCATTTCTTATGAACTTATCTACAGGCTAAACAGCTTTATAGATACATTGTCTCTGTTTCTGTAGCTATTTGGAGGATACAGAGCAGTTGAGCTGCTTGAGAGAGTTTTAAAGTGATTAAAATGCCAAAATATGGCAAAGTCTGTAAATGCAGTTATTCTGTCCTTTCTCTCCACTAAATACTGTGACTGTTGTTGCTTTTAACTTTGTGCTCCCTGAATTAAGGCATAAATTAGTTGTTGCTTAGTAAATCTAGCCCAATCCTTCCTCAGAATCTCAAAATATCTTTTTGTATATCAGTTTCTTTTGAATGTCCTCCAATGTAACTTTCTCAAATTCTAATATTTGTGTTTTCTTTCCTTCTCCTGTTATTACAAAACATTGTACTTGGACAGTTTTGCTCTGTAAAGCATTTCAGATGCAACTTGTGTGAAATGCATTATGCAAAATAAAGTTTATTGTATTGTATTCCCAGCCAAACAACATGTAATCTACAGTAATAAAAAATATATCTCATTTTGGGCTCAAAGCATTAATCCAGTAACTGAAAAGAGAATACAAGTGGAGCATACAAGCGATGAAGATCTTGAGACAGACTCATTGGACTGAATTTTCCCCTCCCCCCCTGATGGAAGAAATGTTCCAGATTCTAAATTGAGGACTTCACTATTAATGGCATTATTAACTGTGTTAATGATTGTTAACAAAATATCCTGTAAGGTACACACTACATATTAAGGTTGGCCATCATTCCTGTTTTTCTTTTTTCTTTTTTTAAAACCAAGCTTAAAATGAAGCTTTGTGTTTGAAAGTTATAAAAAACTTAGATGAAGATGGTGGTTGTACATTATTTCATTTAGAAAATATGAAAACTCATTTTGTTTTGAAGCTAGGTGTTAAAATGGAATAGCTATTACGTTCTTGAAAAAATGGGCAGCTGTGCCCTTCCCTTGACATTCTTTTGTTGTTAAATTCTTTAGAGTCTTGGTTTTTTCTTTTTAATCCTGAGAGATTAAACAGTAGACTTGTTAAGTAAAAAAATGAAATTGTAACCAAAATTTTAAAATAAAGTTTTTTTTTAAAAAAACCTGATTTTTAGGTATTTTTTTGTTCTTGTCTATATTAATTGGTTCATAATAGGGCCTGAATGCCAAGCCAAGGTACTACTAGAACGTAAAATTTCTAATTCAAGAGGTTATTTTTGTTCATCTTAGTAAAATGGTACTTTTTCATTTATGAATGGTGTGGTAAACATTAGTGGATATCACTTATCTTGTTAACAATGGCCTCCTTTCTAATTAAAAAACGCATAATATCTTAAAGCAAGTCTATTTACTTTTGAAGCTAATGTTAGAGTCCCTTGAATTATCTGACGTTTGGAGATGTGGGGAACAACTTAATTGGTATAATTTAATATTCTTTAAAAAATAGTTGTAGGAAAAGGAGTTTGATATAAAATTCCTTATGCACTTATTTATAGGTGGTTTCTTCCCATTGTGGCCTGTTAGTCCAGTGATCTTGAAATTGGATTACAATTTTTAGCGTTACATTTCAATGTGACTGTTTCAAAGTCATGCTGTGATATCACTGAAAGACCAATTTTCGCATGTTTGAGTTTTGCCTGTATTTATGTTAATACTGTAGAGGTGCATAGTTCTAGAAACTAGTCAGTGTCCTGCTTTTTTTATTTTCAAGGAGCATTTTTAAAAACCTTTACATAGGGGAATATTGGCATCTGCTAACCTCAGTCACAAAGTTTCAGTGTTTTGAAATATTTGTGTTAACATTTGATAGGCAGACTAAAGATGAAGGAAAGAAGCCAGAAGTTAAGAAAGTGGAGAAGAAGCGAGGTTAGTTATTTTACTTTCTAAGATATACAAAATTACACATAGAAAGTTAATGTAACCTGGGTGTGATGGCACACGCCTGGAATCCTAGCATTTATGGAGGCACAGCAAGCAGAACTACAAGTTCCAAGCTAACCAGGGATACAAAGTGAGACCCTGACAAACATACCTTTTTAAGTCTAGGGGAATCTATACTAAGTTGCATTTTAAGCAGTTAAAGCGAACTCGCTAATGTCTTTATAACTGAATGCTTATTTGGTGTCAGTTGTGCAACCTTGCTAAGAGCTGGAGGTTTCCTCATTTTGGTAAATACTTTTCAGTTAAATGGGTAGGGTGGAGGATGACTTTTAAGAGTGGACATGTAGTTCATCACCCGATACAGAACAAATGCAGTGTGGTTGTAATTCTGTGCTTTTATCTGCATATTTCTTCAAACTGTACATTAAAATTAGCAGGTAACTTCTTACACTTCTTGTCTATATGGGTTTCTGAAAGATTACAATGGGAACATTGAAACCACCATTTCTTTTATATGTTTAGACTGCAGAGATATGGTGTGGGGAAAAACTATTTACTGTTTTTCACATATTTCAATTTATAGAAACATCAATGGATTCTCGACTTCAAAGGATACATGCTGAAATTAAAAATTCACTCAAAATTGATAATCTAGTAAGTGTTTAACCTCATTTAAAATGCACTGCTTTAATAGCTTTATTTTCTCACATATAAGACTTTTAAGTGTGTAAGTTTAAGATAAAAGGAACAATACCTGGCCATTTTGTACCACCTTAAGAGCTTTTAAAATCTTCAGAAATAGCTTATGTAGACGCTTTGGTAATTAACAGTTATGAAATGCTGTTTTGTCATGAAGGATGTGAGCAGATGCATTGAGGCGCTGGACGAACTTGCTTCCCTTCAGGTAACAATGCAACAAGCTCAGAAACACACAGAGATGATCACAACCCTCAAGAAAGTAAGTGCTTTCAAGACCTGAAAATCGAAAATCTTTTCTTAGTTTCTTCATTTTTAATGTACAAGTAAATCAATTAGGGAAAATAATTATGCTATTGTTTTTTCAGATACGGCGTTTCAAAGTTAGTCAAGTTATCATGGAAAAGTCTACAATGTTATATAACAAGTTTAAGAACATGTTTTTGGTTGGTGAAGGAGACTCAGTCATTACCCAAGTGCTGAACAAGTCTCTTGCTGAACAAAGGCAGCACGAGGAAGCAAATAAAACCAAAGAGCAGGGGAAGAAAGGGCCCAACAAAAAGTTAGAAAAGGAACAAACAGGTAGGTGTTACTAACTTGAAGCTCAGTTGTTTGCCAGGACTGCTTTTGTAATGGCTTTGAAAGAACTTAGTAGTGAGGCTGTGCTGTATATTCATTGACCTTAAAATAGCTGAAATGCTTCTTAATCAAGGTGACTGTTACACTAATGATGGAGATGACATTAGCACAGGGCGCTTGTGCACAACATGGTAAAAATGTTCTGATGGACATTGTGAAGGACTAGCGCACCAAGGAGACGTCTAACAAAACCACTGTTAATGACAGCTTAGTTTTTGGGGCAAGTTTTTTTTTAAAGCTGTCAGTGTTTTCTAGAGAGCCAGTCCATTCCCCCCTTTCCCATTTGCTTTGGCTAGAAAATACAATGTACACTAAGCATCTAAGCAGAATTGCCACATCATAGGTGGAGCCAAAGATGCTGCTTGTTCCTTTCTGATCATAGTCAATGTGTATATTGGCAATGTTTTCAGTGCTGCTTAGTTACCCTGCACATGCTGTGCGCTCTGTTAAATCATTAACTGGTTGTGTGTGGGTGTAAGCTATATTCTGTTGTTGGAGGCCGGGCGTGGTTTCCCATGCCTGTATCATCCCAGCACTCGGGAGGCAGAGGCAGGGCCATCTCTGAATTCGAGGCTAACCTGGTCTACAAAGCAAATCCAGGACAACTTAGGCTACACAGAGAAATCCTGTCTTGAAAAACAAAGAAACAAAAAAAAAACAAAAAGAAAACAGTTGGAGCTGGGGTGGTGGCACACACCTCTAATCCCAGCACTTGAGAGGCAAGGGCAGGTGTATCTCTGTCAGTTTCAGATCAGCCTGGTCTACAAAGAGAGTTTCAGGACAGCCAGGGGTATACAGAGAAAACCCTGTACCCCCCACCCCCCAAAAAAGAATGAAAACAGTTCCCAGTAGAAAGCTTTAAAAAGCTATCAGAATGTTTCCCAGAGATCCAACAGTTTTACAGTAAAAAGTAATGTCAGCTGGATATTTTGAGCACTTGATGTTATAAGCTACTATTAAATAAAATTTTGGTTCTCCTTAAACAAACAAGCATAACAAAACAAAGACCCAAACTACATGCTAGTGCACTAAAGAGTTCTACCACTTAAAATCTTCCTAAATGTAATGAGAGTGTAATTCCTCTGGTAATAAAAACGAAACAAAAATCCAAAACTTGTTTCTTGTGCTGCTCTAGCTAGGCTTTGAATGGTACAAATTAAGAGTACATCTTTGCATTCCCCTTTTTGAAATGACATCAACCCAATCTTAAAACTTTTCAAAAAGGCTGAAGTGTTAGGAACTTGAGGGCCATACTTTGACCATGAATTTTTAAGACAACTTAGTGTATTATTTTGTATGAGCTAACAGTTTTTTTACTCTAAAGGTTCGAAGACCCTAAATGGAGGACCTGAGGCTCAAGAGAGTAATCACCCACAACACAATGGCGACAGTAACGAAGAAGGCAAAGACGGCCATGAGGCCAGCAGTAAGAGCAAGTAAGGCTTGGCACGGCAGGCCGTCCGTTTCAAACTAGAGAGTCGGGCTTGAGAGGTGGCGCAGGTGTTAGAGCACTGGTTGGTTGCTCTTCAGAGGCTTTGGGCTTGATTTCCAGCTCACAACTGTGTGTAATGCACACTCAGGAAGAACACTCACAAACACAATAGGAAAGTTCTTGTTCAGTCTGGCTCCAAACTCTTGGGCTCTAGAGTCCCTCTTGCTTTGGCTTTTCCAGTTGCTGGCACCAGAGTATATACTATTGTGCTTGGCATTTTTTTCTCATTCATGATTCTAGCAGAATAATACTGCCCCAAAGCTTTCAGTTTCACAGTATGTGTTTTGTATTTCTCCCTAACACTCAGCCATGGTAGGGAAACACTGTCACTGAGCTCTCCGCCCAGTGAGAGTGGTATTTTGATAGATGTGGTTTTGTTTATCTGCTTTCCTTCCACACTCCTTTTTAGAGAAGATCGCACTGTTTCCTGGCTGTCTTGAACCCACAGAGATGCCTGCCTCTAGAATGCTAGACTTGAAGGTTCATGTTAAAAAAAAAAAAACAAGTTGTAAGCCAGGCGTGGTTTCAGGAGCCAGGGAGATCTCTGTGAATTCAAGGCCAGTCTGGTCTACAAAGTGAGTCTAGGTCAGTCAAGGCTACACAGAAACCCTGTCTCAAAAAAAAAAAAAAACAACCAGCCAATCAACCCACAAAAAGAAGTCAACCAAAGAGGCAGGAGGAAGAGCTAAAGGTGTTTAGTGGTAGTGCTCTTGGCTATGACTCTGGGCCCACTCCCTAGCACTAGAAGATAGAAGGCTACAGAGTGACACCCTGCCTCACCCCCAGCCCCCTAAGAAAGTTCATTGAGAAAAGGTCTCCATATTTTGCCCAGGTTGGCACTGAAACCTGTAGCAGTCCCCCAGCCATAGTCTGCTTAGGATTAGACTATATATTATACTTTATATTTACTCAGGAAGAAGATGGATCTAGGTGGGAAGTCAAAACCATTTTTCTTTGAGCAGTTAATGATGACCTTCACACTTTCTAGAATTGCAAGGATATTAAAAATCACAAGTACAGTCACTATTTTATACTGTTAAATACAACTTTGGAACCGTATTTGTCTAGTTCTTATTTTATGTTAACATCGCAGATACAAATTCTGTTTAAATGATCCTTGGGTTATCTTCACCAGATCTGCAGATCACTCTTGACAGTGCCTTAATAACAACCATGTCAGAAGTGTTTTGTGATTTTTATTTTTTTTTTATTAGACATATTTAATGCCCTTCTTGCTCCAGAAAGCCCCCAAACTTAGTTGTAACTACTCTCTTTTCTCCCTTTATTTTAGGCCACCAGGAGAAGAGAGGGAGGCTGACCTATCTCTGAAGGATTCTACAGTAGATATCTAGGTTGGCTGACTTGGGAGGTTAAGGGTGTGTGAGAAATCTGTTTTGAGTGGCTACATTTGAAATACTTTAGACTGTTGAAAGGTTTGAGTTTTATAAGTATAGGTTTTGATGTTTAAGTAGTTTGGGGGAAGAAAATCCCTTTATATTTGTGTAAGTCAAAATTATTGCTGATATTCCGTGTGCAGTATTAACAGCCCCACCATCCAGTTTAAGAGTGAGGGAATCCTACTTAGAAAGGCTAGCCTGCTTTATAGACATAGCCAGTGTGTGTGTATGTTAATGTGGAATTGGAAGTAGGGCAGTTACATTTTTAAACTGCTACTTGTATAAATCTTTACTTTTTCCCCAGATACTGTGGGTTTTGTGTATAGTTTTTACAAATCTTGGACTTAACAGACTGTCTTTTCACTGTTTGTGGGTTTTTTAGAAGTTGAGCATTTTTATGGCTGATGAAATGAATGTTACTTCTAAGCACTCACTCCCTTTTATCAGAAGCTAACTTTAACCTCAGTCCACTGTGCTGCATTAACTTGCCTCTTTGTAATAATGTGTAGTCTGTATGACAACTAGCTGTCCAACAGATTGTTCTAGAAGGTACAAATTTGTTAACTTTTGAAAGTAATTTAGTTTTAGGGCTGGGATTCCAGTGGCATCAGAACTAAAAGAGAACAGGAAGTCCATCTATAGTCCTTTACAGCTGTTAATCACGCCCTAAAGCTAGTTTGTCTTTAATTTTTTATTCATTAAGAAGGTCACACTTGTTAAGCTGTGTTTTCTTTTTTAAATTGGAATCAATCCATAAAGGAAACTATCCTAGTTGAAAACAAGGCCATATTAGAGTGAGATTTGTACTTAGTTTCTGTATCATACATACCACAGCATTACAAAAATAAGGTAGAAACATCAGTTGCTATAGTCCATACACACACACAAACACACACACACACATAAGCGTGGACTATCTCTCTGTTAAATGAAGGCATGCCATTTCAGAGGTATCTGAGTAATCAGGTCAGTTGTTGGTTTTCATTAGGTAGAAGAGTTCATCCTTATGCTTTGAAATTTAATGGGAAACTACCAGTGTTTGTATGTGATGTGATTAAATATGTCCTTGACTTCTCAGATAATTATCTTCACATGTAAACATTTTTTAATTACTTCAATAATTGGACTTTTGCTTCTGAGAGCTCTTAAAATTGAACTACTGTTTTGATTGAACGCTGTACATTACATACACACCAGTCTTCTGTTTTGTCCTTAGTACATTTTTAGCTTGGACAAAAATTTACTCTAGTTAAGCCATAAGTGTCAATGTGTAAACTTGTTTTAATTAAACTTTTTTTCTACCAAACTCTATTAGTAAGTTATTATTGCTATTTGAGAAAAATTCTGGATTTCCTGTTAAGGAAGTAGTCTCCTCTTTAGCTGTCACTGAGCTCCTGTTTGGGGATACAGAAGCTATGCAGCTCAGGAAAGAGCTGTCACTGCTCTTCCCTAACCATAGGTGTTAGTTTCATCAAGAAGCTACAGCTCATGCAGCTCCAGAAGTGCTTCTCTGGGCATGGACCTACGTGGGCAGGCTGCCTGGCTCTGCCCGTGTGTGCTCTTCTTAAGCACAGCTGAATTAACAGACAAGCTATCCCTCTCAAAACTCAGCTAGTTAGTAATATGCCTATTTTGATAAGCTTTCTCAGCTGCTTGGATCAATTTCAGATATCTACCTGTATGTAGAAACAATTTGATCAGAGCACATCAGACCACATTTGCTATTCTAGCTAGGAATTCAATAGTGTGATACATTTTACCATACTAAAATGTTCATATTCATATCCACTTACCTTATTAAATATGCCAGGTGAAGACAAATTCTGCCATCTACTCCTGTATGTAGAACAAGTTTTATTCCATTGGTCAGAGAATAAACTATCTATTGCAAAGAGCAAAATTATAGTCTGAGATCCTTAAGAAATGAGGGTCACTAAAAAATGTGCTTAAATTTCTGTTGTGTAATTCTCCAACAGATGACTGCCCCCTGCTGTAAAATTACAAGATATAATTATACTTAAAAAAAATTGTGAAGCATAAGTAAGATGCTTGAGAAACAGCTATTTTCCATACAGTGGTCTTGTGGATACCCACAAAGGTCTTCACTGATAGAGAGTTGTGCCATTCATACCTCTGTCCTTAAAGTGACACATGAAATTTAATGTTATGTTGTGCATGTAAGATCCTGATATTCATATAAGGAAAAACTGAAGTCCCAGGCTTTATAGATTGTAAATATACAGCTCAAATTCTTCTGATGTGAACTAGTAATCTGGTTAGCCTCTCCTCATTTTCACCATCAAAGAAATGAAAGTATGTGAACTTTTGGTGATAAAGAAGTAGAATAGCACTCTCAGTAAATAAATAAGGATTCCATAGAGTAATGGTTATCTGTTCTCTGTCATCTTTGTTTATTACACTGGGGTAACTGGCATTATACATGTGTTAGGGACAGCTTTCTGGAATTTATTTTGCAAGGCACACAGGAACTGCCAAATTAATCTATGGATTAGATAATATCACTCATTCATCATGAATATACGATTATGCAGCAGAATTCTCCCTGTACTTAGTGTTAAGTAAGTAGGCACACTGTAAGTGGTACCCTGTGTTTCCTTTAGCACTAAATGAAAGGACATGTAGACATACCACAAGCAGGCACTTGTCACCTCCGTGTCAGTCGCTGTAATTTAAGTCCACGAAACATGCTTCATTAGTTTATTTATATGGAAATTTTCTGTTCTTAGCCTTCCAGAGAAATGTAGGATTTGGCTGAATTTAAATTAAACCTAGGAAAGAGAAAGTAAGTTCAAAGTATTACTATTATACATGATAATTTTCTACCCATCCCAAAACTTTCCACAAAATATTTTAATGATTTGCTTTTAGTTTTCTATTTTCTATAGCTTAGAATGAGAAATGTAACTATGACTGTTACAGTTGGAGGAGCTGAGCCAGAAAAAAAGAAAATTTTCTTCTTACTAATTTTTACATGATCAAAAATACTATGACGATTAATGTAAAATCTGCTATTGGTTTCTTTAGCCATGACTTTAAATGCCATTTTAAACTCAGTGAATGTGATTCTGTGAAGAAATGTGGCTTCACTCTATCTGAGCATAACTTAAAGTCTTTCTAGACTGTGTTGTCTCATGTGCCTAGTAGTACAAGAGCCCAAAATTAAATAACTACTCAGAATTTTGTGTTGCTTGTCAAATAATTTGTTTTTAATTTCTCCTTACTACAGATATTTGAAGGGTCTTTACCTTGGAAGCCTCACAGAAGGTGTAGCTCTCACGGCCTTCAAAGAGTCCTTTAAGCCGGGCGGTGGTGGCGCAGGCCTTTAATCCCAGCACTCGGGAGGCAGAGGCAGGCGATCTCTTGAGTTTGAGGCCAGCTTGGTCTACAAAGTGAGTCCAGGACACCAAGGCTACACACAGAAACCCTGTCTCGAAAAACCAAAAAAAAAAAAAAAAAACCTTTAAAAAGACTACCACAATAACTGCATTCTACTATCGTTAGCAAAACCCATTGTGTACAGAGTGTACAGGACTCGGAGAAAAGAATCAGAAGTTGTGTTTCCATCAAGGTTTATATATTCAAAATACAAAAAAGCATTTCTACACCTCATAAATAACATAAGGAAAAATCCACAATAAAAACAAAATCCCTTGTAATAAATATTAAATAATATTAACAATTACACTTGAGTAGGAAAAAATATATATATTTTTGGTGATACTAATTAAAGGTTCCTGGGTCAACATAAGGATAAGCAAGGAATTCCCCTAATTTGTTGCCTTCGGAATCATAGTGGAGCATTCTGAAGCAAACATCACAAAAGAAACACGGGTCCTCTGGTGCAAAGCTGTCATTGTTCGTCACCCATCTGTAGTTAAAAGATAAAAGAGTTACAGCCAGTTTTTTATGCTTCAACATTCTGGGTCGTGTGTATGTGGTGTGCGCGCATGCGCACAAGTGTGCATGGCAGGTGTGTTGAGCAACCCTTTCACAGGGATTTGCCCAAGACCATCAAACTCATTTACATAACAATTCATAATAGCAAGAACTACACTTATGAAGGAGCAACTTAAACAATTTTATTGTTGGGGGTTACCACAATCATTGAGAACTGCTGTTCCGTAACAATAATGTATAAAGAACGGTGTCACTACTGCCTTAATGCAGTAGGGACATTGAATATGGAGTGCAGCAGAACTGTTACCTAAGATTTCCTCCTAAACTCAGGTAATGTGATCTATTAGGAAGCACCACACACATCTGTCCTTTTACTCAATCACCTGTTCTGTAATAGGCTGCCCTGGAAAAGTAATCATCTACATGCTGCAGACCCCAACAGACTTCCTTTAGTTAGGTAATCCTGGCTGGCCTTAAAATCTCCATCTCCTTGCCTCAGCTTCCAGCGTGCTGGGATTATAAGCATGTGTCCCAGATACCTACTTTGAGGTTTAGGCGTGGTGGCGCATGCGTTTCATACCAGCACTTGGGAGGCAGAGGCAGGTGGATGGCCAGCCTGGTCTACAAAGCAAGCCCAGGACTGCTAAGATAACAGAGAAGCTCTGTCTCAAAAAACCAAACAAAACAAAGAGACAGACGTACATATATTTAATAGAATAGAATTCTCTATGCAGTGACCATGTCCAAATGTACCAAATGATTGGCGGTAACAGATTACCTTATTGAAGATACTAAATAATACTTATAATCCCTGTAGTCAAATAAGGCAGAAATATCAGGAAATTGAAGGTGAAGTCCATCTACACCACTGGTTTGGGGACAGCTGCCTGAGTTCTAGTCCTTACAGTGTAATGCTGACACAGCCCTGACGACGGGATAGAGAGCCATTCAGTGTTGTCATTGCGCTATTTGCCGACCTTCCTGCTGCCTTCTCTTGGAACAGTTACAGGTCCATGTCAAAATTAAAGCCTGAGTTTGGCTTTATGTGAGGAGACACCTGTATTTAAAAACTGAAGCTGGGCGTGGTGGCACACCTTTAATGCCAGCACTGGGAAGGCAGAGGCAGGCGATCTCGAGTTTGAGGCCAGCCTGGTCTACACAAAGAAAGCCTGTCTCGTTTAGCCAGCCACATTGATTGGAACACTGAACACTGACTCTAGCAGATAAAGCTCTGAAGCCCAAAGCTGGAAGCATATACCTCAAGTCCTAAGTCACTGTGAAAACTTTTTAAAGGAAAAATTGCTACTCACCTAGCTGTGTACATCTTACAGACAAAACATTTCCTGGTCCATAGCCAATGCTTTTTGGTAAGAAGGGGGTAAAGCGTTCTATCCAAGCAGTCATCGTGGTGCACAAGCCTTTCATGAGGAAAATAAATGGAGATTTTGAAATGCAAGTGAATATATGTAATATAACACACACACACACACACAATACCAGTTCTCCAACATTAGGAACTTGGTTGACCTTTCATCTTGATTTACAAAAGTAAACTGGTTCCTTAGATCTGGCTTAGGCCGGTTGTATGTTATAAAGTAGCCCACACTGGGGATGTAATTTAAAGAGTTCTTGCCTAACTTATTAAAGAGCAAGGAATTGATTTCTCCATTTCCTTTAAGCTAACATGCTGTGACATTCTAAGTTTTGTTTATTACATACACCGTGTTTTTCCTGCGTGCACACCAGAAGAGAGCACCAGCTCTCATTATAGATGGTTGTGAGCCATGTGGTTGCTGAGAATTGAACTCAGGACTTCTGGAAGAACCCTTTGTGCTCTCAACCTCTGAGCCATCTCTCCAGCCTGGTGGCATACACTTCTATCTCAGCACTTGAGGAAGAGACAAGAAGACAGGTGCTGTTTTGTTTTTTGAGGCAGGGCTGCTCTGTAGCCCTGGATGTCCTGGACTAGGTTTGTGCTCCATGCTGGTCTTGAATTCACAGAGATCCACCTGCCTCTGCCTCAGGAGTGTTGGGATTAAAGGTGTGCACCATCACGCCCCGCCCTCGGCAAGCATTCTTAACCCACCAAACCATCTGATACCCTTTGATTCTAAATATTCAATTTTTTTAAAATTAAGTTGTCTAACTTCACGCTATAGGATTACTATGACTGAATAGAATGAGATACTTTAAGATCATAGAATTTTAACAAATACTTTCATGTAGAACACACACACGAAAAGAGTCTCTTTATATGTCCTATAAATTGATATGTAGACAAGGCTGGCCTAGAACTCAAGAGAAATGGGCCTGCCTGTTTCCCAAGTGCTGGGAGCATAGGTCTGCACTACTGGAGTGTGTCCACTTGCCTCTGCATGGAAAGCAGACAGAAGAGTAGTTAATGAGATGTCTTAGTGGGAAAAGTTGCTTGCTGCAAGGATGGAATGCCTGGAAGTTGTCCTCTCACCTCCATACTCATGGTTAGGGTTAGTAGTATGTATCCTCCCTTCCCCCACTTAAATAAAAAGAAAAACTTTTTAAAGACTTTTGTTTGTTTGCTTTTTTCCCACCTGAGACAGGGTTTTTCTGTGTGACAGCCTTGGCTGTCCTGAAACTTGCTCTGTAGACCAAGCTGGCTTGAACTCTGATGTCCACAAACCTCTCCCTCCTTAGTGCTGGAATTAATGCCACATACAAAACAAGACATTTTAAAGGTAAATATTGAGTGATGCCCCATACCTTATGTCTGTAATGACAACAACATGTTCACAGTCTCCCTGGTGACAGTATAAGTAAGGAAAGCCAAGTTTAATATTCAAATCATTAAATGTGAAATCTTCCATTCTAGCAGTCTTAAATTTTCCATATCCTCGGTCATGGGACTCCGACCATTCTATAATAGTTCTGTTTTGGGGAACAGCAAGGAAAAAGAAATATAAAATTAAACCAGGAAAAAAAAAAAAGTTTACATACACCTGCAATTACACAGTCTGGCCTACTGGTTGAATGGATGGTTGTCCTCTGGAAGATGACAGTGGTTAATGTTTTTGAGTAGGAATAGGAATTTGAGTAGGAGTAGGAATTTGGAACAGTAGGTAACAACACTGGTCACAAACGTAGTGACCTGAGTTCACACTGGAAAGAGAAGACTAATTCCCACCAGTTTTTCTCTTCTCACATGCTGTGGCTCACACACATATACCCAAAATCCCACAGAGTAAAAAATGGCCCTCAAAAAGGGGAAGGCAAACTTTTCATCCAAGTAATAGTCTTTTTCATTTGTGTGTCTGTGTGTGTGTGTTTGTGTGTGTAAACACAGGCTCTCACTATATAGCACTGGCTGTCTGGAACTCACTCTGTAGAACGGATTGGCTTTGAATTCAAATTCACTTGACTCTGCTTCCTAGTTGCTGGGATTGACGGAACCACCATGCCTGGCTCCTAAAGTCTTGTCGATAGGCCAAGATCTATCTGCCTCTTCTTTTTTTTTTTTTTTTTTGGTTTTTCGAGACAGGGTTTCTCTGTGTAGCCTTGCCGTCCTGGACTCACTTTGCTGGAGAGATGGCTCAGAGGTTAAGAGCACTGCTTGCTCTTCCAAAGGTCCTGAGTTCGATACCCAGCAACCACATGGTGGCTCACAACCATCTATGATGAGATCTGGTGCCCTCATGCAGAAATACATGCAGGCAAAACACTGTATACTTAACAAATAAAAAAATCTTAAAAAAAAAAAAAAAAAGTCTATCTGCCTCTTATCCTCTCATCAAGGACCAGTTTTTTGAGAGGGAGGGGGAGGCTGTGTGATGTGCACCACTTTATAATGAACGCAAAATGTATAACAATGTCAAATTTCATTCTCATTTATTTTTTGAGACAGGGTTTCTCTGTGTAGCCTTGACTGTCCTGGACTTGCTTTATAGATCAGGCTGGCCTTGAACTCACAGCGATCCGCCTGCCTCTGCCTCCCAAGTGCTGGGATTAAAGGTGTGCGCCACCATGCCGGCCTTCATTTTATTTTTGACAATAGGTGAACAGATGGTTTTTGTTTGTTTGTTTGTTTTTTGTTTTTTTTAAAAAAATGTCAATATGTACTGAAATTAGAATGTAATTCTTAATTTCATATTCTAAATAATGGTGCTGGGTGGTGGTGGCAGTGGTGCACACCTTTCATCCCAGCATTTGGGAGGCAGAGACAGTAGATCCCTGTTAGAGGACAAGCTTATCTGGTGAGTGAAGTTCCAGGACAGCCAGTGTTCCACAGAGAAACCCTGTCTTGAAAAGCCAGGAGGAGGGGATCTAAATCTGCTAAGTACTAACTCAGCAGAAGCTACAGCTCTTTGGGACACTCAATTTTTATTATTAAGAACTGAGAATAAGTGTGAGAACTACAATTAAAAAAGGATGAAAAAGCCGGGCGTGGTGGCGCACGCCTTTAATCCCAGCACTCGGGAGGCAGAGGCAGGCGGATCGCTGTGAGTTCGAGGCCAGCCTGGTCTACAAAGTGAGTCCAGGACAGCCAAGGCTACATAGAGAAACCCTGTCTCGAAAAACCAAAAAAAAAAAAAAAAAAAATGGCTTCCTCCACATACACAATAAAAACAAATCTTTAAAACAAAAGAAAAATACTGAAAGATGGTCATCACATTAATAACCAGTGCCTTGGTGGACCTAATCTTTTTAGATTCACATTGAATATAAACTTTATAAATGATCCATGGTGGGGGTGGGGCTTAAACATGCCGTAGTGAGATTTGCAGAAGAGTTAGAAAGAAACTGTGCATGGCAGCACATGTCTTTAATCTGAGCTAGGGCGACACAGAAACTGTCCCTTGGGGGAGAGGATAGGAACAAACATTTGTATAGTTGGGTGTAGTGGTGCATGTTTTTAATTTCTGCCCTTGGGAGGCAGAGGCAGGACAGGCTCACTGAGGAATACAGTGAGGTCCTTCCTCAAAAACCAACAGAAAACACCACAAACAAATTTTGAGGATTAGTACCTGCTCAAGTCTCTGCATTCCAGGTATCTTCTGTCATTGTAAAATGTTCCTTCAAAATAAAAGAAAGCTGATTTGTATAGGTCCTACGAGAAAGCAGATGGTATTGAGTGAAAGCCCATTTGTAACAACTCAGATACCCAAAACGTATACACCATAAAATCACATGAATCCCAGGCAACTCCTCCTGGGACCCTCTGCTGCTACAAGCTGATCCTCCTCAAAACCTTGCTTACTTTAAATTTTATCCTATTGCTATTTTAATTATTAGCCTTGATTCAAACGTGTGTTCTGAGACTCAAAGGAACCCAAACCGATCTAGTCCGCTTCATTGTTCATTTTCTTCCTGCAGCCTGCAATGACAGCTCTTTTTGTATCAGACCTAGAAATTAGCTTTGCCGCTTCCCTAGTAATGACAAAGCTCTCTGGTTATGTTTTTTGGCATTTCTTGTGTTTTCAGCATTTTTATAAAAACTTTGCTATTTTCAGTCTTTAATCCCAGCACTTGGGAGGCAGAGGCAGAGGCAGGTGGATTGCTGTGAGTTCTAGGCTAGCCTGGTCTACAAAGGGAGTCCAGGACAGCCAATACTACACAGAGAAACTGTCTCGAAAAACCAAAAACCAAACAAACAAAAACCTTTGCTATTTTCAGTAAATCTTATAGTGTATTTGTTTGTTTATATTTTAAGACAGGGTTTCTCGGTGTAGACCTTGCTATCCTGAACTCTGTAAATCAGGCTGGCATCTAGCTTAGAAACCCACCTGATTTTCCTCCCGAGTGCTGGGATTGAAGGCGTACACCACCAGGCTTGCTGTTCTCCAGGAACCTTGCCCTGTGTAACATGGTAGCAGGCACACGTGGTCTCAGCCCTGAAGCTCTGAGTCACACTACCAGACTGCAGGAGATGGCCACAGTCCTCACTACACACGTCACCGAGCCCTGAGGGCCTACTATAGAGTTAGGAGCCAGTGGAGGAGTCAGCTGCTAGGACACAAACCTGTCCTTTAGTATGTATGGTCCTTCAGCACTCCGAACTGTAAGTTAAGGTCTTAAAAAAGGTTCAAGGGCCATCTAGGGAGACTGCTGCCACGCCTGAGGGAATGAACTGCCCCCTGGGCCCTCAGGTAGATGGGGCGAGCCCATTCTTGGTAGACATGCAGTTTTGTTCATCATATAACACGTGTGTAAAACTCCAGAAGTTCTTGAACAACTTAATGCCTTCTCACATAATTGCTTCTTTACAAAGAAAACTCTACAAGACCAAAAATGGTTTCCACCCAATGTCACCTGCTAATAACTTCCTGCTGTGCGAACAAGTAGCAGATGGGCACTTTTAGTGGTTCCCACATGCAGTCCCAGCACTCGCCCTTGAGGAGTCAAAGCAGAACCACAGGTTGCAAGCCAGCCTGGGCTGTGCCAGAAGATACTGGATGTATTTGATACTTGATTGGAAACTACTAGCACTGTTTACATGTTTGTTTTAAAAATAACAGTTCCAGCTGGTCCTGGTGGCAATACGCCTTTAATCCCAGTACTCAGGAGGCAGAGGCAGGCGGATTGCTGAGTTCAAGGCCAGCCTGGTCTACAGAGTGAGTTCAAGACAGGCAAGGCTACACAAAGAAACCTTGTCTTGAAAAACAAACAAACAAAAAAGTTCCATTCTAAAACAATTTTAATGAAAACCCAAACACGGGCAACCCTTTTCTGCTTAAAAGCACACTGACAGTGACTGGGCAGCCCAGCCCCCACAGCACACTGACAGTGACTGAGCAGCCCAGCCCCCACAGCACACTGACTGACAGTGACTGGCAGCCCAGCCCCCACAGCACACTGACTGACAGTGACTGGGCAGCCCAGCCCCCACAGCACACTGACTGACAGTGACTGGCAGCCCAGCCCCCACAGCACACTGACTGACAGTGACTGGGCAGCCCAGCCCCCACAGCACACTGACTGACAGTGACTGGCAGCCCAGCCCCCACAGCACACTGACTGACAGTGACTGAGCAGCCCAGCCCCCACAGCACACTGACTGACAGTGACTGAGCAGCCCAGCCCCCACAGCACACTGACAGTGACTGAGCAGCCCAGCCCCCACAGGAGCTGTCCATGATGGCAAGTGGATACAGGCTGTGGAACCAACAAAATCATCACAACTCAAGGGCTTATTTTCACTTTTCGGTATAATGGTCTTAATACAGGAAATAATTTTGTGAAAAAGCTGAGAACTATTGCACATTGGTAATGAATACATGAAGTTCATTATACCATCCTCTATATTGATTATATATTTGAAATTTTTCCAAAAGAAACCTTACAGATGGGAAAAAACCCAGTAACTACTGTAAAATACAAATGTTTAAGGCTCATAAATCATAAGGATGTTAGGCTCAAGCTGGATGGGGGTGCACACCTGTAATTCCAGCACTCACTGGTCATAAGCAGGCAGATCTCTGTGAATTCAAGGCCAGCCTGGTCTACATAGTGAGTTCAGGATAACCATGGCTATGTAGAGAGATCCTGTCTCAAAAAACCAACCAAAATCAAAGCCCAGTAACAATAACAAGATTTTAGGTTCACTTAATACCTCATTTAGAGGCATTTACCCTTCTAAATGCTTTTAACATCATAAAAATAAATTTCTTAAACACTGTTGAAAATCAAGCAGAGATACATACCTGAAGAGATAACATCCCACACAGCCCTGTGCTAAAAGCCTGCTGGTGAATTTTAATCAAACTATTCAGTGTGATTCACAAAATAAAGCCATCCACAGCAGCACTCAGAGCTGCTACACAGGGCTACACAGAGAAACCCTGTCTTGAAAACCAAAAATAATAAGGTGACATTTCTTTCCAAGGCCAGCACATACTGGGCACATTGGCATGTATGTGCGCAGTGATCAGACTCTTATTTCAGTAGGCAGAAAGATGTGTGAATATCATTAAGACAATAGGGAGCTAGAGAGATGGCTGAGTAGCTCCGCGTACTTGCTGTACTTGCTGCCATTGCAGAGGAACTCAGCGACGCACACAAGCATCTGTGACTCTAATTCCCAGGGATCTGATGCCCTCTTCTGGCCTCCTCGGGCACTGCATAATGTGGTACACAAACGTAGGGAAAACACTATACAAACAAATTTTTAAAAATTTAAATAAGACCTTCTCCATAGTGGGCATGTAAATCCAGAGTCCTCTACCAAGGCTGCACTAAGTAACAGAAGCAGAGCAGTCTTCTCTGTCTTGAGAGTCACCAGGGTCAGGTTGGTCTGTTTGCTCACGTAAAGCCTTACTTCTGAAAATGTTTTAGCAGCCTGCCTGATATTTAGCTCTTTTCCAAGAGGTACTGAGGCACTTTTGTCTCATAAAGTGTTCCATTGCCAGGAAACACCAAAAAAGATCAGCCCTGCACCATCCCCCTGTCTTGTACTGGCCTGTACTGATTAGTCCTACAAGGGGACAAATGACCAAGGCTCTTGGCCAACTCCAAACTTTTCCTGGATGTAGTTAGGGTGGACTGAAAAATCTTACAGCATTTTAAACAGGAAAAAATGAAGAACAAAGTCAACGCAACAATAAGGCTGGGGCTATAACTCAGTTGGGGAGTGTTTGGCTTAATTCCTAGAACCCAAAAACAAGTAATAAGGAAGCTACAGCGAAGTCAGGCAAAGGAAAAGGAAAAGAAAGCAACTGGTCAGTCAGCTAGCTAGCCGGTCAGGGTTAGCTCGGGAGGAGAGTATCATAGGATAGCTGTCAATGGTGAAAAGCAAGGAAGTGAGCAAAGAATACCGCCTCTGAAGAGCTCTAGGGATCGCAGAAGGAGACCTGGGCAAGGAGAACACACATTCAACATTCATGACCCTGCTGGAGCAATTACTATTTCCTGTGCTATTATTTTCTTCTTAGTTTCTTTTTTTAAAAAGGGAAAGGGAAAGGTCATCTTACTTTGCTGATGTGCTCAGGGGCTTGGTCTGGAGTGTTGCTGAATTCTCCACCAATCTGGAGGTCACTGACACAGCAAATTGAATCTCTCAGTTCCGTGAGCTTTTGACTGCCCAGTACCAACATCGTCTGGTACGGTTTGTGTTCTTTGTGCTAAAGTCAAACAGTAAAAAAAGTGTTCAGTTTAAAAACCAGTTAGCCTACGGTCGGGGGTGGCATACGCCTTTAATCCCAGCCCTCAGGAGGCACAGGCAGGTGGATCTCTTTTAAATTCAAGGCCAGCCTGGTCTACAGTGAAGCTCCAGGACAGCCAGGGCCACACAGAGAAACCCCATCTTGAAAACAAATAAACGAAAACCAGTTAACCACATTTGCTACTTTCTCTCTTTTTAAAGGTTTATTCATTTAATGTATAGGAGTGCTCAATCTGCATGTACACCTGCATCCCAGAAGAGGCATCAGATCCCAGTATAGATGGTTGCTGGGAATTGAGCTCAGGACCTCTGGAAGAGCAGACAGCGCTCTTAACCACTCAGTCATCTCTCCAGCCTCCTCCTTTTGTTTGAGACAGGGTTTCTCTGTTTTAGCCCTGGCTGTCCTGGAACTCACTCTGTAGATCAGGCTGGTCTTGACTCACAGATTTCTATCTGCCTCTGCCTCCCGAGTGCTGGGATTAAAGGCGTTTGCCACCATGCCTGACCAAAAGATTAAAAAAAAAAAAAAAAAAAAAAAAAAACAGGCTATTTAAAATATCAAGGAATGAAATTAGTAATTACAACCATGATGCTTCATAAAAACCCACTCAAGTGCAAATTATGTATAGTAATATACGTAAACCACAGAATTTATAGGGCACCTTTGTGAAGAAGCAAAAACATACAAAATCTGACACTTGCTTAACATACGCAAAGCCTGGCTTTCAATTCTCAGCACTGTAGAAGAAAGGGGGGGGGGGGGGTAAGGATATATACATGTCGAGCTAGAAAGCGTTCTTTTATTGGAGATTTCTAAGAACTGACTGGGTGTGGCGGTTTGAATGAGAATGTCCCCTATAGTGTCTGGCATTTGAAAACATGGTCCCAGCTGCTGGCCCTGTTAAGGAAGGTAGTAGGGGTAGTTTTGTTGCAGGACGTGTGTCACTGATGATGTTTTTATTTATATATTTTGGTTCTTCGAGATAAGGTTTCTTTCTCTGTGTAGCCTTGGCTGTCCTGGTACTCACTTTGTAGACCAGGCTGGCTTCAAACTCACAGAGATCCACTTGCCTCTGCTTCCCACAGAGTGCTAGAATTATAGGTATGTGCCACTACACCTAGCCCATGATGTGTTTTTAAGTTTATTCTTACTTTTAATACTGTGAGTGCCTGTGTTTCCACGTGTGAGTGTGTGCACGTGAATGCAGGTGTCTGAGGAGGAGCGTGCCGGAGAAGCAGGTGGTTGTGAGCCACCTGATGTGTGTGCTGGGAACTAAACTCTGGTCCTCTCCAAGACTGGTACTTGCTGTTAACTGCTGAGCTGTCTCTCCCGGCCCTGAGCCTGGGGTCTGACAGCTTAGAGACCTGCAGGTGCTTCCTGTTTGTGGTTTGCACTGTGAGCCCTCAGCTACCTGCCGCCTCTGCCTCACTATCAGAGTCTCTCATTCTCTGGAACCGTAAGCCCCAAACAAGCCCGTCCTTCTCTGAATTGCCTCGGTCGGTCCTGGTAGTTTCTTCAGCAACAGAAGAGAAACTAGCACTGGGTAGGTATCCTTAACTTGTTCATCTTAGGCATTTGTATCAAGGAGGAACTTCCCTAGATTCTCAACTGATGAACAAAATCCATTCCACTCCTCTAAAAATATACTATTTATTAAAAACCAACCAAATAAACCAAAAACCCCTCAGTACTTCACAGAATTAGAATCACTTTGGAGGTGTAGACACATGTTCAGTTGCTTCTATTGCAAAATCATTACACGTTCCAGTGTTACAAGTGAAATCACTGCTTAAAAGATGTAAGCTTAACTTTTTACATTTGTTAGAACATTTCTTATTAAAACTAAGAACTCACAGATACATCCTGTTGGTTCTAAAAACTAAGATACAGTCAGGCTGTATGTGTTAACATTTATTTTCAAACCTGAGTTTGGACTTCAAATAATTAAACGCTCTGTCAAAAGCTCCTTTTGGGAACTGGTGGTGTCTCGTGATAGAGTGCCTGCCTAGTATACTTGGGGCCCTAGGTTTCACCCCAATCCTCAAAGTTACTCATCCATGAGAACCAGGTTTCACTACTGACCTTATTAAATATAACAGGGTATAAGATGTTCACAGACAGGATAAGCTCCCCTTCTTTAACCATGTCTGCTGCATTTTCAGGTTTTTTTCCTAGTGCATGAGATTCCTGAAAAGACAACAAAACCTTGAAATCAGCCACTGTAACTCAGTCGAGAGGCAGAGGAGCAGAGCTGTCAGTGAGGGCTGCTCAACCCTGGTCCAAGTGAGCAATGGTCAGGTGGGCGGCCTCTCTGCCTCTCCCTGCCCTCTCTCCTCACATATAAGTAAAAGTCTGCTGAATAAAAGCAAATAAAAGTAGATGCTAAGCCAGCTGTCATAAATATGGTCAGTGGGGGAAAAAAAAAAATCAGTGAACTAATAGAAACCAGTTACCTAACTAAGGACATACCTTCCTCAAGTGACTGAACAGCAGATTCTCATCAGAAAGCAAGACAAGAAACAAGTCAGATGACACACTCCAAACCACGGTTACCTAGACTCCTGTAACTAGCAAAACCATCCACTGGGAATGAAGGAAATATGAAGACACAGGTATGCAGAAGCTGACAAGTACCAGCAGCAGCAGCCCCTCTTCAGATGGAATGAAAAGGCAAGAACGTGAGGCCTCACAAATAAGATAACCACTAAGAAGATCCGTTCAATGTCTGCCGGAAAGGAAGGAGGCGGGGCTCAAATCAGCATCTAAAGGAAATAGTGGAAGAACAAAGGAACAAAGCCACCCAAAGAGCTGAGTACTAGACTGAAGCCCTTTCTTACCAGGAACCAGTGCAGCTGCAGATGGAGGGCATTCCCCTATCCAAAGAGCTATGCTGTCTACTGAAGAGCATTTCAGATATAAAGACACAAATAGGCCGAAAGCAAGAGGATAGAAGATATTCCATGCAAATTGTAAAAAACAAAAAATTTTGTAGGATGTGGTTTTACTGTCAGACAAAGCAGGCTTTAAATTAAGATTATGAGACAAAGAAGGGTATTTATATGTTGACAAAAGGTGCCATACAGCTGGGCGTGGTGGCGCATGCCTTTAATCCCAGCACTCGGGAGGCTGAGGCAGGTGGGTTGCTGTGAGTTTGAGGCCAGCCTGGTCTACAGAGCGAGTCCAGGATAGCCAAGGATAACACAGAGAGACCCTGTCTCGAAAAACCAAAAAAAAAAAAATTTAAAAAACCCAAAAAGGTGCCAAAGAGCAGTGAGTCATACAATTAAAAACATACAGAGAACAAAAGGATCCTAAATTATATGCAACAAAAGCTGATGGAGTTAAAAAAAAAAATACCCAAATAAATTCTGGACTTGGATATTTTACTTACAATAATGAACTCAGGACTGACTAGGCAGTGGGAGGACTGAACACTATCACATATGGAAGCAGCCTCTCCACCCAGAGGTTGCCTTCTCAGGCCTACAGGACAGACCAGCAACTAGACTTAGGAACTAAAATCACACATGCATGGTGGCACATGTGTGTTATCCCGACAATGTGGGGACAATGAAGACTGGGGAAGACAGACTTTAAAGTTTGAAGCCAGCCTGGGTTATGCAGGAAGACCCTTCTCAGAAATGAAATAAGGGGCTGGAGAGGCGGCTCAGAGGCTAAGAGTGTGTACTGCTCCTGCGGAGGACCTGAGTTTGGGGTTGCAGCACCCATGAATGGGAGCTTACAACTGCCTACAAATCTAGCTCCAGGGAATCCAATGTCCTCTTCTGGCCTCCATGGGTACTGAACTCACGTTGAGAGAGCCACACTCAGCGCACACACAATCAAAATTAAAACAATGCAACACAACCAAAAAACCCATTTGTGAAACAAACAACGAGTCATAGAAAAAATAACAAGGGAAGTTAAAAAACACTGTGAGACTGAAAATGCAAACATACTAAATACACTTAAGAGGTGGAGGAAGAGCTATGGTTTGGAAAAAAAAAAAAGACAGTTTATACCTGAAACATCTACACATGAAACAGCTGTGTTAAGAACTAAAAAAAAAAGGGGGGGGGAGGCTGGAGAGATGGCTCAGAGGTTAAGAGCACAGCTTGCTCTTCCACAGGTCCTGAGTTCGATTCCCAGCAACCACACAGCGGCTCACAACCATTTGTAATGATTCCCTCTTCTGGTGTGCATGAAAACAGAGTATTCATATACATTAAATAAATAAATAAGTAAATAAATAAATAGTTTTAAAAGAAAAGAAATGAAAGAAAGCAGAAGGCTATCAGGATGGCTCAGTGGGCAAAAGCACTATCCCCGAAGGCAGACAACCTTGCTGCTGAGTGCAAACACCAGCTAAGCAGAAAGGGAGATTCTGAAAGGTGCTAAAAAGAAAGCCAACTCTGGGCTAAAGTCTTTGGCTGAAAGTATTTTAGTTGTTTCATCATATGTGACCAAATCAAGATGGTAATTGGAATGAGATATCCTCATCCCTGAGCACTGGGGGTCTAACCCATGGCCTTGGTCACGGTAGCAAACAAAGTCTAGACCAAATCTGTCTCTGTTCCTTTCCTAACTGCTCACAACAGGGATCATGTGGCACTCAATGCTGAGAGACCAATTAGTGTCTCCTGCTTCCCAAAAAGAAACATGGGGGGGCGGGGGGGATGGATGGATGGAATGTTTATACCACTGATTTAGCCACATAAAACTCATCTTGTTGCCTTTTCTGAAGCTGCTATTTCTAAAGTGTCTTATCATCTTTGTATCAGCCAGTGCTCAAGGTAATCTTGAACAGCTTCCAAGTAACACTTACAATGTTGTATTTTAACACTTACAATGTTATATTATTTTGAGTGCCAGTGGCATGGTACAGGCCTTGAATCCCAGCACAGAGGAGACAGAGGTGGGCAGATCTCCAGTTCAAGACCAATCTGCTCTACATAGCAAGTTCCAGGCTAGCCAGAGATGCGCAGTGAGACCCTGAAGTCTTAGTAAAACAGAAACCAGCACATGCGTACACAATGTCTACGTAATCTGGAAACCATGCTTTTGGGGAGAGGGATGCCTCAATCCACCTTGTTGCTATGAACATTAAGAATGAAGGGTAACCCTCACTTTATAGCACATATTAAAATGAACTCAAACTGGGGCTGGAAAAATGGCTTAGCAGTTCAGACATTTGCTGCTTTTGTAGAGGACCAGGGTTTGATTCCCAGTATCCACACAGGGTTCACTTCCATCTTTAACTCCAGTTTCAGGGGACCTAGCACCCGCTCTGGCTTCTATGGGCACCAGGCACTCAGGTGCTCTACAAACCTCCATGCAGGCAAATACAGAAACATAAAATTTTTAAAAATTAAATAATAAAATAAAAATAATCCAAATGAATCAAAGACCTAACCAACAGACTAAAACTCTAACTCTACAGAGAAAACAGAGGAAAATCTTCATAGCACTGCTTAGTAATATTTCCTAAATATTACAAAAGTGAGTAAACAAAAAAATTGATATTCTTGACATTATCAAATTTTAAAACTTGGCAACATCAAAAGAGTAAAAAAGACAATCTGCAGAATGAGAGAAAATCTTTTCACATTATAAGTACGGTAAAGCTCTAGTGCTCAAGGTACCTGACAAAAAGACAGTGTACTCTAACTGGTAAAAAATAGATGTTTTTCAAAGAAAATATACAAATGACCAATAGTTAAATTAAAAGATGCTTAGCATCACTAACCACTAGGAAAATACAAAACGAGATCAATGTCTATTAGGGTTACTCTAAATGAACATAATACATGCACTGAAAAAGATCCGCAGAACCTGAAGTTTCACAAATTAATATTGGGGATAGAAAATGCCGCTTCTAATGGAAGGCAATAGAGTTAATGCACAATTATCACATGCCCATAAAGTTTTAAACAGTCGTCATAATGTCTGAAATTCTACCCCAGATATATCACAAAAAGAACTGAAAATAGAGGCCAAAACTGACTTATACTCCAATATTCCCAGTAACAATAATTCATAATAACCAAAAGGTGGAAACAACTTAAGTAAAATGTTGTGTATCCTTGTAACAGCAGAGTTCCCTGGGCACAGGAAGGAAGTCTGAACACAAACCAAAACATGGATGAGCCCTTCAACTTTATGTTAAACAAGCCATATAAAAAGAAAAATTCCACTCATATGAGGTATAGAGAATAGCAGTTTCATACAGACAGAAAACAGACCAGACGCTTATATTCCTTACTGGATACAAAATTTTTTGGGGGGATAACACACACACACACCAAAAAAAAAAAAAAGTTCTGGAAATGACCATCAGTAAACATCACTGTGAATGTACTTAATGGGCAGTGGGTTTTGTTTTGTTCTGTTTGAGACAGGGTCTTATTGGGTAGCCCTGGCTGGGCTAGAACTTAAAGGTAGTCAGGCTTGACCTCGAACTCAGGTATCTGCCCACCACTGCCTCCTGAATGCTGGGTTTAAAGGTGAGCACTACCACATTTGTCTTTAAAAAAAATTTTTTTTGTGTGTGTTGAGACGTAGAGCTGAGCGACTGGCTGTGGGTCCCTATGCCGGTGGTGTGGGTCCTTATGCCAGTGGCTGTGGGTCCCTATGCCGGTGGCCGTGGGTCCTTATGCCGGTGGCCGTGGGTCCCTATGCGCAGTTGCAGCCCAGCTGTTTTGACCTCATGAAGATGGGCTTAGTCATGGGTTGTGCTGTGGGCAGGGTGGCTGGGGCCCTGTTCAGCACCTTCTGTCTCAGGATGGGAATGCGGGGTTGGGAGCTGATGGGCAGCACTGGGAAATCCATGATGCTGAGTGGCGGCACCTTCGGTGCATTCACGGCCATTGGAATGGGCACAAGATGCTAATCAGTACGCTGGTTGCCTCTACGTCTATACTTCCCCATCCAACTCGCCCCTTGTACAATAAGAAAGTTTTTCTTCTTAAAAAATTTTTTTTGTATTACATTTTCTTTCTTTCTTTCTTTCTCTCTCTCTCTCTCTCTCTCTCTCTCTCTCTCTCTCTCTCTCTCTCTCTCTCTCTCTCTCTCTCTCTCTCTTTTTCCTTGGGGTTTCAAGCCAGGGTTTCTCTGTGCAGCCTTGGTTGTCCTGGACTTTGTAGACCAGGCTGGTCTCACAGCGATCGGCCTGCCTCTGCCTCCCAAGTGTTGGGATTAAGGGCGTGCACCACTACGCCTGGCTTGTATTACATTTCCTTTTATTGGTATGTGTATGGGTGTTTTGCCTGCATGCCTGTCTTTGTATCATGTACATGCAGTGCCCACAGAGGCCAGAAGAGGGCAACTGTTGTTCCCTCCCGGCACCCAACTGGCATTATTACCTACTGTTCCGCATCACATGGGTGCTAGCAATCAAACCTGGATCCTCTGGTAGGGCAGTCAGTGCTTTTAACTGCTGAGCCATCTCTCTATCCCAAATTTTTATTACATCTTACTTGTGCATGCATATGCCAGAACATGCCACAGTGAGAGAGTGGAGAAGTCAGAGGGCAACTTTTGGGACTCAATCCTTTTTTTCTACCATGTGGGTTCTGGGGAGCTAATATATTGTTGGGCTCTGTAGCAGGCATTTTTGTCCATAATGCCATCTTGCTGGGCCCAGTGTTACTTTACTGAACCCTTGAAATAGGGAAAAATGATTTCATTTTTACTAATTTTTAGCATTTTTTCATTCATTGGTATGTATATCAGCCTGGGTTTCATTAGGGTATTTTCAACCAAGTTAATGTTGATTGAATGTACTTTGAATGTATTCTGTTGCCGTATTCTACCCTCCCAGGGCCTTGCTCTGTAGAAGAGGCTAGAATGGAACTTTCAGGGACCCTTGCCGTTCATCTTCGGAATGCTGAGATTACAGGCATTCAGAGCCAAGCCAGGCAAAGGGTATTTTGTTATGGACTTCTACCACAGGGTTGAAAAGGTCAAAGACAACAGCTGCCCAGAGTGTTGGCATGCCTGCTTCTGAGGAAGATCATGTCTACTGGCTCCTAAGTCCTCATAACGTTCCCTTTCACTTTGTCTTAGAGATTATGCATGAAGCAATTAAGAATATGGTTTAAGGGGCTGGGTGTGGTGGCGCATGCCGTTAATCCTAGCACTCGAGAGGCAGAAGCAGGTGGGTCGCTGTGAATTCGAGGCCAGCCTGGTCTACAAAGTGAGTCCAGGACAGTCAGGGCTACACAGAGAAGCCCTGTCTCGGAAAAAAACAAAAAAAACAAGGGGAGGAGGGGGAAAGGGGGTGTGGTAGAGCATGGCGTTAATCCCCGCATTTAGGAGATAGAGGCAAGTGAATCTCTGAGAATTTAAGGTTAGCCTGGTCTACCTGAAGTTCAGGAAATCTTTCCCACTCCCAAAAGAATACGGTTAAAGTAAAATCAGAAGCGAAACAAAAAAGTTCCAGGAACAGGCTGGCAAACAGGCATAAATTTGGTCTAATCCTGATAGTACAACTAAACCCAAACCAAAAGCCAGCCAGAGAGCTAAAGGAGTCCAATGGGTGGTCCCTTCAGTCCTTGGGTAGTCTCTCCAACTAGCTCGGCCCCAACACACTGTTTCATAGCAGAGAGCAGTGGAAGGGGAGACTTACCATCTCATAAGCAAACGTTTCTTGTCTACAGGCCCGGTCTATTGTGATGTTTTCTTCCCGGTAGTCCAAGAGTCCCTTCCTAACACTGACACAGACAGATGAAAATAAGATGTCAGCATGCTTTCACGCCAGAAGAGGGCATCAGATCACATCATAGATAGTTGTGAGCCACCTTGTGGTTGCTGGAAACTGAATTCATGACCTCTGGAAGAGCAGTCAGTGCTCTTAACCTCTGAGGCATCTCGCCAGCCCCCTAATTTTTATTTTATGTGTGTGAGTGCCTGCATGTATGTCTGTGCACCACATGTGTATCTGGTGCCCACAGAAAGCATAAGAGGACATTAGATCCCTTGGAACCTGAGTTACAGACTTGTGAGTTCCCATGTAGGTTCTAGGAACTGAACCCAGGTCCTGTGTAAGAGCAGCAAGTGCTTTTAGCCACTTAGTCATCTCTTGGCTTTAACATATTAATATTTAACATTTATTGTTGTTTGAGCAGGGCTAGGAATCAAGCCCAAGATTTTGTATATGCTGGGTAAGCAATCTACCAAGTTAAACTAACCAGCCCCAATCTTTTAACTTATTTGAGACTCAAATTATAAAAATAGCACTAGGACTATACTCCTTATAGCTCCCCCACAAGCTTCCTCCTCCTAGTGTCTTCTGGGATCACAAAATCATGAGGAGGAATTAACACCAGCACAATGGTTATTAGCTGCAGATGTTTCCCAGATCACACACAACCTTTGATTTAGGGCTTTCTTTTATTTACTTATTTATTTATTTATTTATTTATTTATTTGTCATATATACACAGTGTTTTGTCTGTATGTATACCAGAAGAGGGCACCAGATCTCATTATAGATGGTTGAGCCAGCACGTGGTTGCTGGGAATTGAACTCAGGATCTTCAGAAAAGCAGTTAGTGCTCTTAACTGCTGAGCTATCTCTCCAACCCAAGAGCTTTCTTTTACCCTGTTCCAGATTCCTACCTAGGATCCTACAAGGCACTGACTATTTTCCTTTTGTCTCTAAGCCTGTTAGTTTCTCAGTCTCATCCTTCACGGTCCTGACACTGTAGAAGAGCGCGCACGAGCCCTTACAGACTGCCCCTTAACTTGGGTGACTTCAGTGTCCTTGTGACTGGAGTAAGCAGTATCTTGTTGAGATAGTTTACAAAACTGATGGCATCCTTCTTGGAGTAGCCCACCCCAGAACCTAGTGGTAATGTCATGTTTGCATCAGTTCAGTTCTGTCTGCTAAGTGTCCTCCACTGGAACAATACTTTATTTTCTCTGAAATGGATAAAGGTTTGGAGGAAGGTACTTCGAGATAATGCAAATACTACTTCTTCACGGAGGAATTTTAGCACTTATTTGATACCCTCCTAACACCATTCACTGTGGTATATGGTTACTGGTATCCCCCTGCCCCCACTGGAATTTTATTATGGAATAATCTGTCCCTACTCCTTAGCTCATTTCTACTTACAGACTCCTCTCACACTCATTCTATGCCAAGGATTAACATCTACTATCATTTGTGCTCACACTGCTCTAGTTTTAGTCATACAGAGCTCCAACCGTGCAACAGGCTCTCATCTCCTACTATCTGTGGCAGGGAAGGAAGGTGGCACAGTGTTACGACTACTAGTTACAGCTTCTAAGCCTTTCAGCGAGACAGACAGAATCATATGTGTCTGTTAAGCCATGCATGTACAAACAATTGTGTTTTCAGTGCCCTTGTTATGTATTTGAGATCATTAGTTTACATGGTTACTTTTTGTTTGTTTTTCGAGACAGGGTTTCTCTGTGTGTTAGACATAACTCTCTGGGACTCACTTTGTAGACCAGGCTGGCTTCGAACTCACAGAGATCCACTTGCCTCCACCTCCCAAGTGCTGGGATTAAAGGCGTGTGCCACCACCACGCCTGGCTACATGAGCATGTGGTTGACATTGGGTGTCATTCTTTATCAAGCTCCATCTTTCATTTTATTATAACTGACTAATCAACTAAATTGATTCATTGTGATAGGGTTTTACTATACATAGCTCTGCTAGGCCAAACTTGTAGACCATGTTGGTCTTGAACTTGGAGATCTACCTGCCCCTACCTCCTCAATGCTAGAATTAAAGACATATAATACCACACCACATTTTGCCTTGTTATTATTTTATTTTATGTATATGAGTGTTTTGCCTCCATGTCTGTATACCACATGAGTACATGGTGCTCACAGAAGCCAAAAGAGAGCATTAGCTCTCCGAGAATGAAGTGACAGATGGCTGTGAAGCACCATGTGGGTGATGGGAATCGAACCCAGGTCCTCTGGAAGAGCAGCTAGTGTTCTTAACCACTGAGCCACCTTTCTATTGTACTGCCCTCAAGTCCCCATGGCTCTGCTTCACCCGCACTAGGACATGTACCACTGCTGCTTTTAACGCGTGTGCTAGGGGTCCAACTCAGTCTCCGTGCAGGGACTTTCCCACTTGAGCCAGCTCTGAAGCCTTCTATTTGGATACTTCTAGTCCCCAAACGAAATGCACCTGTTCCCAGCGAGAAGGGCGGCTGAGGACTGGCACCTATTATCTGCGCAGGTCCAGTTACCACGAGAATCAGTTTCCGAGCTGCTACCCTACAGTCCGGGATAAATACTAACAGTGAGATGTCTTCTTCCTTCAGCCTTACATCATCACCTGTGCGGACTCAGAATGGTTCTCCGCATCCTCCTCAGTGCTGTTGTCCATTTGTAAAGCACATGGGCTCACTTGCTGGGCTTGGTATCCTATTTTGGGATTATGTACTCAAAGAAAATACATTTCCTTTGTTGACAATCAAGTAAGAGACAGAGTGTGTGTGTGTGTGTGTGTGTGTGTGTGTGTGTGTGTGTGTAAGCCAAAGGACAATTTCTGGTGTTATTCCTCAGGACCAATCTACTTTTTAAATTTTATTTTATTTTCTGGGACAGAGTTTCTCTGTGTAGCTCTGGCTGTCCTGGAACTCACTATGTAGAACAAACTGGTCTCGAACTCACAGAGATCCCCCTGCCTCTGCCTCCCAAGTGCTGGGATTAAAGGCGTGTCACTACTTCCACTCTGCTTAGTTTATTTATTTATTTATTTTTGGATGTGGTCTCACTAGACCAGGGTGGCCTAATACTCATGGTCTCTGTCTTACCCTCAAGTGCAGGGTTATAGATGTGAGCCACCATAATCAGCTTGCAAAACATTTGTAATAGCTTAAGTACATACATATAGGAGAGTAGTTGACACACTATGGGAAATCCACACAGTGGAATAAATGATGAAGCTATGATGAAGGACGAATCAATGACTTCCAAGACATACTAATGAACCAAGAAAGCAAAGCCACACAGCAGACGGTAACCTTGGAAGAAAGGTAAACTGGGTACAAACAAACCTTCACATTTGGGGGGGGGGGGTCAGTGGGCACTCATTAACTGTGTAAGTACAGGACAGCAGAAAGACCTTGTATTGTATGCAGCACATGAGGGAAGGCTTTACTTCCTGGTCTGACTCGCTACATCAGCAGAATCCTAAGGTGACACAGCTTCCCCCATGTCAATACTCAGTTCCCGCAGTGCACTGCAGTCCATAGCACCCGGTGGCCAGTGGCTTTCCTCAACATGTGCTTCCCTGAGCAGCTTTTCCTGGCGTACTGCAGAGGGTACAGCCTTCTGTTAAAGGAGTTAAGTACTGGGAGCTGGAGCTCAGCAGTTGTGAGAACTGGCTGCTCTTCCAGGAGACCAATGTTCAATTCCCAGCAATCCATGTGGCCGCTCACAACTGTCTGTACGTCCAGTTCCAGGGGATCTGGCACCCTCACACACACACAAAACACCACAGGAAATAAATATAGCCAGGTGCCGGTGGTGGCACACACCTTTAATCCCAGCACTAAGCACTCCAGAAGCGGAGGCAGGCGGATCTTTGAGGCCAGCCTGATCTGCAGAGCAAGTTCCAGGACAACCAGAGCTACAGAGAAACTCATGAAAACTGAAAGAAAAAAAAGCAGCCTTTAACAAAAGACCTTAAATACTAAAGATAGGTTCTTTAGTTATGATAAGGAGGATAGGACCTAGCAAGAATCAATTTCTAGGGGGCTGGAGAGATGGCTCAGAGGTTAATGGCACTGACTGCTCCTCCAAAGGTCCTGAGTTCAATTCACAGCACCCACATGGTGGCTCACAACCATCTATAATGTGATATAATGTCCTCTTCTGGTCTGCAGGTGTACATGCAGCCAGAGCACTATATACATAATAATAAGTAAATAAATAAATATTTTAAAAAAAAAAGAATCAATTTCTAACATCTTTTTTTCCCTCTTCAATGCCCAAGTATGACAAAAAGTTTCCTCAATAGGAAAGGAAAACAGGGTGACAAAACTTGTAATTAAGGGATTGTAGATTTCTTTTTTTAAAGAGACAGCTTAGAACTCACATATGTAAACCAGGTTGGCCTTGACCTATGGCAATTGTCATTCCTGTCTCCCAAAGGCTGGGATTATAAATGTGAGCTACCATCCTGGCTAGATTTTTGTTTTTATTTTTATGTTATTGACAGAGGAAAGGAGTTTTAGGGAAAGACAAGCATAGGTCTAGATTTAGGCTTTTGCAAAAAATCCAACATTTTACAAGATCATCAGGATTAATTTGTGAAGTTTTAAATACAGTAGCTTTACACACACACACACACTCTCTCTCTCACATACACACACACAAACAATAGAAAGAAGCAGCAATGACCCACTATAGCGAGGCTGTGTAAAACTAGCAGGCCACAAAGCAGAAGTCATGAATTTCTAACATTATCGTAGAATAACGGTGCTCAAAACGAGTTAAGCAGGCTAAAGCAGATCTGTAATCAGTGTTATGCAATCTGCCAAATGAAAGTAGGCACTTGGAAACTTTTACAAGTTGACCGCATTTTTATGCCTGAATTTTGCAATAATAAAAATTTAGGCTTCAGCTGGGCATGGTGACACACACATTTAATCCCAGCTCTCAGGAGGCAGAGGCCAGAAGAGGCAGGCAGATCACTGTGAGTTTGAGGCCAGCCTGGTCTACAAAGTAAGTGCAGGACAGCCAGGGTTACACAGAGGAATCTTACCTCAAAAAAACAAAATAGCCGGGCATGGTGGCGCTTGCCTTTAATCCCTGGCAGAGGCCAGAAGAGGCAGGCGGATCACTGTGAGTTCGAGGCCAGCCTGGTCTACAAAGTGAGTCCAGGATGGTCAAGGCTACACAGAGAAACCCTGTCTCAAAAAACCAAAAACCAAAAAACAAAAACCCAAAATAAATAAATTAATTAATGGGCTTCAACTATGTTAGCATTTTGTTAGTATTTAGTTTTTCTTCATTTTTATTAATTTATTGTTATTATGTTTAAGAAGATTATTATTATTATTATCATCATTATTATTTTATTATATTTGAGACAGGGTCTCACACTTAGTTCAAGCTGGCCTGGAACTTAAGTCTGACCTTGAATTCATGGTGATTCGGTTGCCTCAGCCTCCCTGACTGCCACTATGAGCCACCACCCAGGATTAGGAATTCATTTTTATAGTATTTTACAAGTAGAATGACTCCCTCAAAGATTAAAAATTAAGAAACAAAGCAATAGGTGCATGTTTCTTTTTTTTTCTTTTTTAGATATCATGTAGTCCTGGCTGACGTGGAACTTAGTATGCAGAAGACCAGGGTGGCTTCAAGCTCGGAGACATCCCTGCCTCCCTGGGATTAAAGGTGTTATGTTGCCATTCCTAGGCACAAATGGCTCCTTACCAGGAGTATTTTGATAAACACTATCTGAGTATTCAGCTTGCACCCCAAATCTAAGCAGATCAAATTTGAATATGTATCGGATATTAGGGATCTTGTGTTCTTAATTTTTTTTTATTTTTTAAATGTAAGAATATCACCCCAGTTATGCAGAAGGGTGCTTTTGCAGCTAAATACTGATGGGTAAATTATCATGGTATCTGCAATGTACTGAAAGGAATAGCTAGAAGAAAACCACACAATTGTACCCTATACTCAGAGAACTAAAGCAAGAAAGTCTAAATGTTCCAAATGTTTAAAAACAACAACAAATCAATCATCACTGAACTCCCTGTTTATCAGAGGCTAACCCCTAAGCACCAAGCTTCCCGACTCAGCCTCCTGAGTGCTGGAACTGCCACCATGAGCCAGGACACTGAACTGATGGGAGTTGTGGAGAACAATACTATACTTTCCAAAGTAAAATAAAAAGAGTTCAGATAAATGGGAGAAGAGCTAACAGCGTAGCGTAGTTTAGTGGGAGGCCAGCACCAGAACCAACAAATAGCATAAAACCAAAACTCATACCATAAAGTCACTAGGTCAGTGTTCTCTGGGATGACTTCCGGGTCTTCACCTTGTTCCAGGCATCTCAGTTTATCAAGGCTTAGAAAGAGGGAGGGGTCGGGAGAGGGGGAAAGGAAAAGCAACATTTTATGATTTGCCATGTATTTCTCAACAGCGGGTCAGACCTTGTCCTAAATACATCACTGAATAATTAAGAAGTCTTGGGAAATCCAGCAGGCAGCTCAAAGGCGGCTAGAATGTAAGACAATGGGTTTTGTGCCAATATGTTCTACTGAAAAGGATTTGTGTTCATTTGAGGACGGCCAATACTGTCAAAAGGACCGTTACAAGTTAGTTTTATATTTCTACCTCTGCATAAGGTACTTTTGAGGAAAATTAAGTAATGACAGATACACAAAGACCACTAGAGGCCACGGTTAATCGCGGCTTTAACACGGCTCTGATTAAATCTCCTCCATCCTTACGCACTTCCATTGTCCAAATGTCAATGACAGATACACGTACCGCTGTTACTTCAACAAGCGCCTTAAAAGATCAGAGAACGGAAAAGTCTTCTATGCAGTTGTACTGTCCGGTTACAGGATCTAACCAAAGAAAAGTGCTTTGGGACTCTAGGGCTCTTCTAGTCTTCCGGAAGCGGTTTGGGGGAGGGGAGGGGTGTGAAGGTTAAGTCACTGGCCCTAGCCCCGGAAGGGTCCCGGGGGAGCGCAAGGGCGAGATTGCACCCTGCCAGACCCACGCTGAGCCCCGAAGTCGCCCACTCACCCGCACACGACCCTCAGCTCTGCTGCGGCCTCCAGACTGCAGCCCAGATCCCCCGCAACCGCAGCATCCTCCAAGGCGTTGTTGGACGCTCCTTCGTGCGCCGGCGGAGGGGCTGCCTGCGGTTCGCTCAGCGACAAATCCCTGGCCCCCAGCCGGCCGCGCCACAGGTCCCCAAAGGCGCCCACATGGAACACGCGCGTATGCAGCTCGGGAAGCTCGTACTCTGGAAAGCTGCTGTGGCTCACACTAGGGGCTGGATGCTGCGGGACACCCTCACCGCCGCCCTGCAGGCCCTCCGCCATGTCAGCCACGATCCCTTCCGGCAAAAGCTGTAGAGCGGGCGTCGCCGGGCGTGACGGGATTTGTAGTTGCGTGCGGCTCCGGGGCGGCGGGCGGTGGCGCGAGCTTTGCTTTTAAAAAAAACTACATTTCCCGGCAGGCTGGCCACCGCCTGGGCGCGGCTCGGTCGCTGGGGGCAGGGCTGGGTGCATTGTTCTCTCGGTTTGTCCCAGGGAGGTGCAGCTTCTTAAGTGCAGAGCTGGCCGGGTCTGGGACCCATAATTACCTAAAGACTCAATCACTGGGGCCTCTCTCATACCTTTCTCTGCCCTGGTTCATTGGGGCGGGACTTTGGTCCACTGCTTGTTGCGAGCTTTGCTGCTGCTCCTCCTGTCCTAGAGCTAGAGAGTCTGGAGAGCAAGGACCATAGGCACTGGGATCCATTGGCTCAGAATCTTCTGAAAGGCCTCCTGTGCATTTGTTTGTATGCCTTGCTGTATAGGTGCACAAAAGAACGTATGAGACGTTGGTTATGCCTCACACACGGTTCTTCTTAGCCATAATGTATAATTTAAGAACTAACCCCTAAGCGGGCGTGGTGGCACACACCTTTGCGCCCAGCACTCACAAATCAGAGGCAGACTGATCACTGTGAGTTCGAGGCCAGCCTGGTCTACAAAGTGAGTCTAGGACAGCCAGGGCTACATAGAGAATCCTTGTCTCGAAAAACAAAAAAGAGAAGAAAAAGAAGAAAAGAAAAAGAAAAAGAAAAAGAAATGTCAAGACATGTTCAACTAAACAAAACATCAAGGGTTAGAAAAATGGCTCAGCAGTTAAGGATATTTGTTGCTCTACCAGAGGACCCTGATTCAGTTCCCAGCACCCGTGTGCAATGTGGAACCCTACTTTTAAGGTCTACGTCTGTGGTTTCTGGATAGCCTCTGAGCTCAGTATAAAAATGATAGACTCTTTTTTTTTTCAGTTGGGTCTGCGCTCTTTCCCTGATCTGGGGGACCCTAGATCCCCTAAGGGTTACATAGCCCCCGGGAAGATTACAGGCCAGACTCTTTCCTGATAAGAAATCTGTTCAGCAAGCACCTGGAAACACCCACCCAACGCTAATAAGATGTCTTGGTGTCTTGGTTTCAACCAATGACCTTTTAACTGTACCTGAAGAATCTCTCTCACCCAAGGGATAATTAACTGCTGCTTTTCCTTAGGACTATTTTGTTCCTTGTAGATTAAATATCCTGGCACCCCTAGCCCCAGTGAATCAGCCACATTCACCCTCAAACCCCTCCCCACCGCCCAGATTTTATAAAATCCCTGATCTACGAATAAAGGTTGGCTTGCTCTCTTATTCTACTCCTTCACCAGGACCAGCTGAGACTCATTTATTCCTTTTTTTTTTTTTTTTTTTGAGACAGGGTTTCTCTATGTAGCCTTGGCTGTCCTGGACTCACTTTGTAGAACAGACTGGCCTCGAACTCACAGCGATCCACCTGCCTCTGCCTCCGAGTGCTGGGATTAAAAGAGTGCGCCACCACGCCCGGCTTGAGACTCATTTATTCTATGGAAGACTTGCTGCTGGACGCCCAGGGCTTGACTGCCTGTCAGGCAGCGATGCTGAAGCTGCCTTGGCGACCACTGAAGCCAGCTCCGTGGCCACTAGCTCAGTGTTGACTACCCGGGGCCTTTCACTCGACCTGCCTTCTGGCTGGTTTCTGGTGTCTGCCTGCACCCTTTGCCATGCTTAGCATGGAAGCTTAACTTTTGGTGTCATCACAGGCGTATGGAGCTCCCAAGTTTCCACAGTCTCATTTTTATTTATTTATGTATGTATTTAATGTATTTGAATGCTCTATACCTGCATGCCAGAGGAGAGCATCAGATCACATAACAGATGGTTGTGAGCCACCATGTGGGAGCTGGGAATTGAATTCAGGACCTTTGGAAGAGCAGCCAGTGCTCTTAACCTCTGAGCCATCTCTCCAGCCCCCACAATCTCATTTTTAAAATGCTAACTGTAACACCCAGTGGAAAACTCACTTCCACCTCCCCGGGTGAGACTGCCTCACCCTGAATGTTCTAAGCTGCTCCTGAGAGAGAAACAGGAACTTTGGTCTCAAGGTCCCCCTTGTTCCTGTCCAGTGGGAAGGATTGTAAGCCTTGTCCCAGGTGAAAGCGGTCTTGGCGAGCTTTGCCCCTTGGAAACACCATGGATAGACTGAATGGAGCCAACCTGGGTCTGAAATTCAGGAAGTGGACCGGGGGACTCCAGCCGGGCTACTGTGTTTCTAATCGAACATCGATGGGGGCAGGGATCCTGACCCAGATCGGCCATTGCACGCCTGAGAGAGACGCAGGTGGAGGAGAGAGGAGAAGGCTACATCTTTTGGAGTAGGCTAGCACGTGGATTTGGGGAGAGACCAGTTTACAAGCCAGACCAGCGTGCAGGCCAGAGATACCTAGGGATCCATGCGTGGAACAGATACCAGAAGGCTTACTCTTGCTTCCCTTTAACCCTTTTCCTTCTTGTATAGGATTGTTGGATTGTATAATAAAGTCTAATTGTTAGGAAACAGAGCCAACACTGTCCGGAAGCAAATAGTGCCTGGGCCCGTCCACTGGTCATGGAATCCAGGCCACCGTCAGAAGCGGAATGACAGTGCAGCTCACAAACCTCTGTAATTCCTGTCCCATGGGATTCTGATGCTGATGCCTTCTTTTGGTTTTTGAAGGTGCCAGGCACACACCTAATGCACATGCAAGCAAAAACACTCATACAAACAAAAAAGAAAGGACATTGCAAGCTTTTTTTTTACATCTTTTTGAAAGTTTTTTATATCAATTTTAGTTATGACAATGACTATATTCATATACAAGATTGTGCACAAACCCACGTTCATCTCTTCTGAACCTATAGCTAGGAGTGTATTTATGATAACTGACGCAGTGTCACTATAAGGAGGGCCCTATTTCCTCTAGTCTTGAACCTACCGTTTCAATGTCATCAGGGAAATTGGAATCCTTTTTTTGAGGTTCTTAGTCTCTCTCTCTCTCTAACTTTTTAAAAATTCTTTTTTAAAAAGCTTTATTTATTTATTATGTATACAGTGCTCTGCCTGCTTGTACCTCTGCAGGCCAGAAGAGGGCATCAGATCACATTATAGATGGGTGTGAGCCACCATGTGGTTGCTGGGAATTGAGCTCAGGACCTCTGGAAGAGCAGTCAGCGTCCACTCTTAACCGCTGAGCCATCTCTCCAGCCTGGTTCTTAGTCTCTTTAATAAAAGGATAATTTTAAAAAATGAGTCAGAGCCAGACATAGTGGGCACACCTTTAATCCCAGCACTTGAGAGGCAGAGGTAGGCAGAGCTCCAGGTACAAGGCCAGCCTAGTCTACGGAGCAAGTTCTGTGGACAGCCAGGACTACACAGAGGAACGCTGTCTTAAAAAACAAAACAAATCAAACAACAGCAACAACAACAAAATGCCACAAACAAACAAACAAAAGTATTTCTGGGAGAAAGGGGAGAGATCAGGCTTGGAGGTGAACGTCTTTAATCCCAGCAATTGATTATATAAACAGAATGAGCTAATTGGTGATGAACCTATAATATAAATAAAGGTTTATTGAAAGTGGCCTGGGAGGGGCAAGGGAAGGGCGAGCATGCACAGGGGTGTGGGGGAAGTGGGGGGGGGGGGGGGGGAGGGAAGGAGAGAGGGTAGGGAGGTGTGGGAAAAAAGGGGCCCTGAAGCCAAAATATCTGGTTTATATAGTGACTCTCTGGGCGAGCAGAAGCCCCGCCCCTAGGTAGAGGGCAGGCCATGCCAGCCACGCCCTGCAGCAGTAGCTAACACCCAGCACTTGGGAGGCAGAGACAGGTGGATCTCTTTGAGTCTCCTTAGTTGGAACCCTGTCTGAAATCAATAAAATAAACAAATAAATAATAAAATAGGCCCAGAAGAAAGCTTGAGGAATTTTTTTTATTCGAGTTTAATAAAAAAAAAAAAAAAGCCGGGTGGTGGTGGTACATGTCTTTAATCCCAGCACTTGGGAGGCAGAGACAGGCAGATCCCTGTGAGTTCGAGGTCAGCCTGGTCTACAATGCGAGTCTAGGATAGTCAAGGCTACACAGAGAAACCCTGCCTCAAAAAAAACCAAAAGAGAAAAGAAAAAAACAAAAACAAAAACAGGAAACAATGACAACAATAAAAGCAACAGGGCAGGCAAGTTATAAGTCTCAGCAGCTTCCAGTGTAGGGGCAAATTGAATGCCATATCCTATATGTAATGTATATTCTACAATTAGTGCTGTGGTCTGTGAGAAGTTGTGTTCCAGGTGACCCCACTCCTTCCTGTGGTTCAGGAACAATCGCACACTGTCATAAACTGGGCCTGCCAGCACTCTCCAGAAACTCCACCGGAACAATTAGATACAATTAACACTCAATGATCCTCTGAGATAAAGCAACTTTCCTGGAGATTCAGCCTCCTGGACCCAACCTGCCTGAAGGTGGACATTCCTGAGACTCCCAACTTTCTCTTGAGATCTGGCCTCGGCCCAACCTGCCTGAAGGTCCACATTCCTGAGACTCACACCACCCCCTCTTGTGGTTTTTTTTTTTTTTCCTTACTTCCCTGTGGCTCCAACCCCTAATTACAGTTTTTCCTTAGAAACGCATTAGCCTTGAAGCTCCGGTATCACTCTCCTATCCTGCTCCTTCAGGAAGGACTGTGATCCGAAGCTCTGAACTCGTAATACAGGACCCCGTGTATATTGCATCTGTATCGAGTCCTGGTGGTCTTTTCTCGGGGTCTCACGATCTGGGTGATCTCGGCATAAGGCCAGAAGAAGAAATATGGAAAAGAGAGAGGGGAACAAAGCCAGGTCTTTTGAGTTAGATGTAGAGGTTAGATAAGGAGCCATACAGAAGAAGCTGGGGAGGTGGTGTGTGTGTGTGTGTGTGTGTGTGTGTGTGTGTGTGTGTGTGTGTGTGTGTGCATGTGGACTGCTTCTGGAGAAAAGTTAAAATGCCAGAGCATCAGGGGATATATGTCCAGGCTTTGACATCTGAAGAAAAAGAAGATGTTTAAAATGAGGACGTGGCTGCTCTAAAGGTATGTCCGGAAGAAGATTTTATTGTAGATACCAAGGCAGGTACAGCCAGAGGCACCTTGAGGAGTCCAGAGCAGGGAGAGAAACTAGTAGACTGAACATGGCCAGCAGGCTGCCAGAGCCCCTGAGGAGCAAGGTGGGAGGGGATGCTGATGGCTGCTTTTATGTCAAGTTGACTTCAGCTAGTGTGATCAGAAGAAGGGAACTGAGAAATGCCCCTTAGAATTGGCTGTAGGAGGCGGGCATGGTGGCACGCGCCTGTAATCCCAGCACTTGGGAGGCAGAGGCAGGCGGATCTCTATGAGTTCGAGGCTCGTGTGGTCTACAAAGTGAGTAGAGGACAACCAAGGCTACACAGAGAAACCTTGACCAAAAAAAAAAAAAAAAAAAAAGAGTGGCTGTAGGCAAGCCAAAAGAGCATTTTCTTATTTAGTGATTAGTGGGGGAGCAATCAGCCCATTGTGGGTAGGATCAACTCTGGGCTTGTGGTCCTGGGTTCTGTATGAAAGCAGGCTGAGCAGGCCCTGGGGAGCAAGCCAGTAAACAGCACCAGTTGGAGACTGGTCTGATGTATTCTGATGCTAATTGCTACTGCCCTGAACCTTGCCTCTCTGATTGGCTGAATAAATATACCTGGGCAAGGCCGAAAGGGAGGTCCGGGCGTGCAGGTTCCTGTGGCACCGGGAGAGAAAATCTTGGGGAGGAAAGGAGGGACAGAGGAAGTAGAAGGCTAGGAAAGGAGGTACACAGCCCCTGAGAAGGAATTCTGAAATTTCATATGGAAAGAGACACAGAACATCAGCAAGTATTTTTGGATTATGGGTGGGAGGTAGCCCGAATATAAATTATTATAAGCAGATGGAATGGGATGGAGACTGGGAGTTATTGGAGGACAGCTTAGGAGGTAATATCTGCCTTGCCCTGGGTAAAAGCTTAATTTAAAATACATCAGGTGTCTGTGTTTTCATCCATTACTAGCAGGTTAGAAAATACTGTCTTAATAATAATTAGCCTAATAATAAATATTTATTAGGCCATACTTATAAACTAACCACAGCAAGCACACTCCCCACCCCATGGCTCTGCATCAGCTCCTGCCCTGGATTCCTGCCCTGCCTGAGTTCCTGTCCTGACTCCTTTTGGTGATGAACTATGGTGTGTGTGGAAGCTGAATAAACTCTTTTTTTCCCCAAGTTGGTTTGGTCTTTTTTTTTTTTTTTTTTTTTTTTTATTTTTATTATTTTTAAATCACAGCAATACTAACTCTAAGACAGATGGACAGAACAAGAAAGGAAGAGAAGAGAGTATGGGCAAAGGAGATCAAGAGGACCAAGAAAGAGAAGACCAAGGGAGTGCGTGGCAGAAAAGGCAGGGTTGTATATACAGTAATAAGAAGCCAGGGGAAGGGAGACCCATGAGAACTCTAGGGCAGGGGTTGGGGTGAGAAGAGCCAGCGTGGACTCTGTAACAGATATTTGTGATGTTGAGAGAGCCTGGAGGTCTCAAATAACCAAAAAAAAAAAAAAAAGAGAGAGAGAGAGAGAGAGAGCCTGGAGGCCAGCACGTACCTTGGTATGCTAATAGGCACCAGTTAGCCACTGGCCCTACAGAAGGAAGTCCCTGACTGAAGTTTGAACTGAGTCACTTTGAACTAAACCTGCCAGCTGAGGCAACCCCCCCCCACCCCCCACTCCCCCCTACCCACCCACCCACCCCACCCCATCTACTGTTTTTTATTTGTTTGTTTGTTTTTGGGGGAAGAAGCATTCTTTCATCCCTCCTGGAGCTAACCTGTTTGACAGGATCAAGTCGACACATGCTTTCCCAAATCTGCTACCCCATTTCACATTCCTCTTAGCAGCATGAGAGGGTTCCAGTTTCCATATCCTTCCCAACACATTACCATCTGAAGCTGTTATCTCCATCTTAGCCCGTGTGAAATGGTATCCCACTGTCCTTTTCATTTGCATTTGCCTGATGGTCGATGACACTCACCGAGCATGGTTTTGTCATGGGACAGCACAGCACCCTTTCACAGGCTTAGTCTCTTAGATAAAAGAATTTAGAAACTCAGGGTTAGGGTTAGGGTTAGGGTTTGAGTGAAGCTTGAAAGCAGTTGCCAATTCCCCAAACTCCAAAAGGCAGTCCAAGCCAGAGATGAGCACAAAATTGGAGGGTTTTTGGGCAATCAGATAAAAGCCAGCATTCCTCAGGGAGCCATTTCTGACTGCCAAAGGGAACCATTTCCCTGACTTCTGGAAAAAGGGACCTATAGCTCTCCAGCTAACATACCTGTGGCATCTTTCAGTGCACTAAGGTCCATGTTAGCCTCCAGGCTCCTTCAGTCTCCACTCAAGAGTATGTGTTAAACACTTTGCGTCCCCCACCAGTCCCCTCACGCTTCCCTCCCTGCAGCTGCTCACTCTCCTTACAGCCCTTGCTAGTCTCACTGTGTTTTCTCCAGACTTCCGCTCCTGCTCTCGCTAATCTCTGTGCCCTGGTAGTCTTTCCTTTATTGAAGATAGCCCTGGCCACACCCAGCAGCCGGTGCTGTTCAGCCCACTCCTTTCTCTTTCTGCTCTGGACTCCTCCAGATGCCTCTGGCTGAAGGGAAGCTGGAGACCAAAGCTGGACTCCTGCTGACGGTGAACGCTGGTGGAATGCAGATCAGGACCAAAAGACTCACAACCCTTCGATGGGGAGGAAGAGAAAGGAGCATGAACAAAAGTGGAAAAGCACCAGTCTGCCTGAACTCACAATGTTGTTCTCTGGTGTTACAGGCGTGTAGCAAGCTGAGGGTCACCCCGAGGCCACCCGGTCCTGGTCCCGGGAAGCTGCTTGTTTGCCTTATCTCTGTAGCTGCGTTCCTCAGAACTAACCTCCCTATCCTTGAAGTTTTCACTACTGAGATAAATAGCAGAACATTCTCCTTAGGTCCTAGGAACCCGCTTGCTTATCACCTTTGCAACTGCACTCTCTCAAAACTTACTCCCTTATCTTGAAGTTTTTACTACCGGGCTAGAGAGCAGAATAGCTGCCATTAGGTTTCCATAGCAACCCTGCCCTTGCCCCTCTGAGACGTTCTATAAAAACCTTGTGAAAATTTTCAATAAACAGGGCTTGATCAGAATGCAGACTTGCCCTCATTTCTTCGTGTCTCCTGTCTTCCTTTGTTCACTCCGGCACCCCCTCCCAGGTTCTGTTTGAAGACCCCGCGGGCCGGGGCATAGGAAGCTATCTTTCCTTGGTCAAGTAGGGCTTAAAGGTTAGAGCTGGTTATTGTTGTTGTTGGCTTCTTGAAACTGGGTTTGTAAGCCAGCGGTAGTGGCACACGCCTTTAATCCCAGCTCTCGGGAGGCAGAGGAAGGGGGATCTCTGTGAGTTCTAGGCCAGCCTGGTCTACAAAGAGAGTCCAGGATAGCCGGGGCTCTTTTACGCAGAGAAACCCTGTCTCAACAAAACAAAACAAAAACAAAAGGAAACTGGGTTTCTATGTGTAGTCCTACCTAGCCTTGAACTCTCAGAAATGTACCTGCCTCTGCCTCCCAAGTGCTGAGATCTCTTCTAGTTTTTTGTTTTGTTGTGTTGTATATTTCTTTCTTTCTTCTTTCCTTTTCTTTTTCTTTTAAAAAAATTTTTTTGAGACAGGGTTCCTTTGTGTATTCCTGGCTGTCCTTGAACTAGTTCTGTAGTCCAGGCTGGCCTCTGCCTCCCGAATGCTGGAATTAAAGGTGTGTACTACTACTGCTTATTTTATAGACCCCCCACCTGCCCCCGCCTCTCTCTCTCTCTCTCTCTCTCTCTCTCTCTCTCTCTCTCTCTCTCTCTCTCTGTCTCTCTCTCTGTCTCTCTCTCTTGATTGTCTGGTTTTTTTCCTTTCTTCAAAACAGGTATTTTTTTTGGATAGCCTTGGCTGTCCTAGACTTGCTTTGTAGAGCAGGCTAGCCTCTAATTTACAGGTGCTTCTAGCATCCTGAGTGCTGGGATAACAGTTGTGTGCCATCAGGCCTGAGTTTCTTTCTTTCTTTTTTAAGATTTATTTATTATTATGTATACAGTGCTCTGCTTGCATGTACTCCTGTAAGCCAGAAGAGGGCGCCATATCACATCACAGATGGTTATGAGCCACCATGTGGTTGCTGGGAATTGAACTCAGGACCTTTGGAAGAGCAGGCAGCACTCTTAACCACTGAGCCATCTCTCCAGCCCTGAGTTTCTTTTTAAGATGTTATTTATCAGGCTGGAGAGATGGCTCAGAGGGTAAGAACATTGGCTGTTCATCCAAATGTCCTAAGTTCAATTCCCAGCAACCACGTGGTGGCTCACAACCATTTATAAAGAGATCTGGTATTGCTGGGCGTGGTGGCACATACCTTTAATCCCAGCATTCGGGAGGAAGAGGCAGACAGATTGTTGCGAGTTCAAGGCCAGCCTGGTCTACAAAGTGAGTCTAGCACAGCCACAGAGAAACCCTGTCTTGAAAGACCAAAGGGAAAAAAAGAGATCTGGTGCCCTCTTCTGGCCTGCACGTGTACATGTAGGCAAAACACTGTATACATTAATAAATAAATATTTTTTTAAAAAGATTTTATTTATTTATTTTATCTCTGAGTGCTTTGTCTGCATGTATACTTGCATGCCAGAAGAGGGCATCAGATCCCAGTGTAGATGGCTGTGCCCCACCATGTGGTTGCTTGGAATTGAACCCAGGACCTCTGGAAGAGCAGACAGTGCTCTTAACTGCTGAGCCATCTCTCCAGCCTTCTCATAGACATTGAGAATAATTATAATATGGTTATGATACAGTGACTATAGTAAATCTCCTGCATTTCTGGTGTGTGTCTGTGTGTGTGTGAAGAATGATATTCTCCTGTTGGTAAAAGAAATGATCTTTTGCTAGGTGGTGGCAGCAGGTCTTTTATCCCACACTCAGGAGGCAGAGGCAGGCGGATCTCTGAGTTTGAGGCCAGCCTGGTCTACAGAATGAGTTCCAAGACAGCCAGGGCTACACATAGAGGAAATCCTCTTTTAAAAAAAATTCCCCAATCTACACAGAGGAACCCTGTCTCAAAAAAAAAAAAAAAACAAAAAACAAAAAACAACAACAACAACAAAAAACAAAAAAACAAAACAAAACAAAAAAAAACCCCAAAGGCTACACAGAGAGACCCTGTCTCAAAAAAAAAAAACCAACAAAAAAACAAAAAAACAAAACAAAACAAAAAAAACCCAAAGGCTACACAGAGAGACCCTGTCTCCAAAAAAAAAAAAAAAAAAAAAAAAAAAAACCCAACCCAAACCAAACCAAACAAACAAAAAATAAAATAAATCCCCCAAAGAAAGGACTTTTCACAGGGGATTTTCACATCCTGTTTTGTTGTTGGTTTTATTGTTTGAGACAGGCTCTCCGTATGTAAATATGATGTCCTGGAATACTTGTTTCTTTTTTTTTTTTTTCTTGGTTTTTCGAGACAGGGTTTCTCTGTGTAGCCTTGGCCATCCTGGACTCACTTTGTAGACCAGGCTGGCCTCGAACTCACAGCGATCCTCCTGCCTCTGCCTCCCAAGTGCTGGGATTAAAGGCGTGCGCCACTATACTTGTTTCTTAAAAGCAGGACTTGAGGCAGGCACGGTGGTGCATGCCTTTAATCCTAGGCCTTATAAAACTTGGTCCAGATCTCTCAACAGAGGGCGCTCTCACTCCAGATATAGCACTCTTCCAGTAGAATTCTTTCGCATTGTCTGAAGGCGCAGTAACATTGGTTTCGGAAATAGGGGCCACAGAAGTTCCTGGGCAGCCGTGGGTGAGGGCCGGGTTGGAACGAGCAGAGGAGGCAGAGTGTCCCTCTCAGGTTTCCACTGGGCATCAGCAGCTTGAAAAGCGTGGGATTGCTGGATCCGTGGACAGAAGAGCGTTGGTGGCAAGCCCCAGCAGAAACTACGCATGTCGAGCAGATGGGTTTTATCAGCAGCCGCTCCTTCCTGGGAAGAGGCACAGCAAAGACATTTGGAAAACGGGCATATGAAGCCTGGCAGGATGACCAAATGATAGCAGAAAGATGTAGGGAGATTTCCCACTTCCAGGATAGTTACAGTCCCTATAACTCTTTGATCTAACTTTTGGTCCTTAAATCGGAGGGAGGGGAATAAAAGACTTTATGATTTCCTAGTTGAGGATATTGGAACCATCCACTGTGCTGTGAAAGTGGTGTGAAATTTGGAGTCAAGAGTACTGGCACAGGCTGGGCGTGGTGGCGCAAGCCTTTAATCCCAGCACTTGGGAAGGCAGAGGCAGGTGGATCTCTGTGAGTTCAAGGCCAGCCTGGTCTACAAAGAGAGTTTCAGGACAGTCAAGACAGAGAAACCCTTTCTCAACACACACACACACACACACACACACACACACACACACACACACACACAGAGAGAGAGAGAGAGAGAGAGAGAGAGAGAGAGAGAGAGAGAGAGAGAGAGAGTGTGTGTACTGGCACAAGACTATACCCACAAGCCCTCTAAGTTTGCCCCTGAGCTTTTTCACCTAGTGTGATTCAGTAGGTGGTACAATTATAATGGCCTCAAACAAGACAGCCACTTTCCAGGTTCAAAGCCAACCTGGTCTACATAGTAAGTTCCAAGATAGCCAGAGCTATACAGAAAAACTGTCTTGGAAAAACAAAACAAAACAACACAAAACAAACAACATCAACAACAGAAAACAAGACAGGTACATCACTTACTCCAAGGCTCAGGGGCAGAAGACTTAAGAGTAAGAGGGTGGAACAGAGTGCTTGTGTCTTAGGGTTACTATTGCTGTGATGAAACACATGCCCAAAAACAACGTGGGGAGGAAAGGGTCTTTTTCATTTAGGCTTCCTCATCACTGTTCATCATTGAGGAAATCCAAGCAGAAACTCAAGCAGGGCAGGAACCTGGAGGCAGGAGCTGAGGCCATGGAGGAGTGCTGTTTACTGTCTTTCTCCTCATGGCTTGCCCATCTTGTGTTCTTATAGATTCCAAGACCATCAGGCCAAGGGCGTCCCCACCCCCAATGCGCTGGGCCCTCCCCCATTAACCACCAATTTTAAAAATGCCCTACAGGCTTATCTGTGTATAGCTTAAATAATTTGGAGGCTGGATATGTTCTCAGTTGAAGTTCTCTCCTCCCTCAGATGACTATAGCTTAGGATGTCTACTTGACCGAAAGAAAAAAAAGGCAGCACAGTGGTGAACCATTGTTTTTGGACATGACCTGAACTTCCAGCTGCTGTGGTTAGCTGCAGAAGGCCTGCCACGAGATGGGGCCCTTCAACACTCTAGTACGGAGTGGGAGTGTGTGATGGGGTGGTAAATCAAGAGGCTCCGCTCCTCTCTGAGGAGCATTGGAAGTTCTTGCTGCTGGGGGAGTGGGTGTCATATCCCTCAATGGTGCATCCCTTATAAATTGTCCATGCTCCAGGAAGTAACCTGCCACCCACCCCGAGGCAAGCAACCCTTACTGAATCTGGTGCCCCACCAAAACCAAAAAACCATAAGAAGCCGTAATGGGGACTTGTTAGGAAGAAAAATGAGGTCAATGAGAGTGGGAGGGGGGAGAAGAGAGGGTAATGGGATGAGCATTATAGCCATATATGAAATTATAAAAGAATAAAGACATAAAACTCTAAAGTCAATCCATCACTCCCTTCTCTCTACTATTTTTTTCTTTTTAAAAATTAATTTATTCAGATTACATCTCAATTGGTATCCCTTTGCTTGTCTCCTCCCGTTCCTCCCTCCCTCCCTCTTTCACCTTATTCCCTTCTCCTAGCTCTGTGACGGAAGGAAGCGGACCTCCTCTCCCACCATATGGTCACAGCCTATCAAGTCTCATCTTGGTAGCCTGCTTATCCCTTCTCTGAGTGCCATCAGGCCTCCCCACCATGGATAAGTGGTCAAATATGGGGCACCAGAGTTCATGCCAGAGTCAGTCCCTGCTCTCCACACAACTGTGGAGAATGTCCTGTCCATTGGCTACTCTCTATTATTTTTATGCTACATTAAAGAAACGTTCTCATGCCATTGCTGCAGGCTCCACACATCCATGCACACCTCCCATTTCCCTCCCTCTCTCAGGGATATGAAATTTTACTACTACTGTTTTCATAATCAAAATTTATGCCCTCAGACTTTCTTTTCGGCCTTTTTACAGGACCAAAAGAGACACACTGACTACTAAAACAGTCTTAAAACAGACTCTAGGAGTATCACTAATGACCTTCCTGATCAAATCCGGCAGCCACCCTCATTTTCTTCAATGAAGTTCAAGCAACCATCACTGGCACAAAAGCTGTGATTTTCTTGCTTTGTCTTTCTTGTCTTTGATGAGCATGCTGTAATCTGCTTAAACTTTTGCATAATCATAGGCCCTGAGCTGAGCCCTACGTTCGTTAGTCAACATAACTGTAGGTCCTCTGTTAACACCTACATTCGTCTTTAGCATAACAGAAGCCATTTTGCCTTCAAGTCTCCATTTTGTCACGGGGTGAAATAACGGTTAAGTTCTCAGACTCTACCTTCCTGAGAAAAACAAAACAAAACAAAACAAAAAAACCCAGCCTTTACTTACAAACTAATAATTCAATACCTGCTGCCAAGATAAAACAATGGATACACGTTCTGCTTATGTCATGTTAAACTGCAATGCCCTGCTATGTTCCTGTCTCCCAGAAGGCTGGAAATCTCCCAAGAGCTCCCCTACACTAAAATCCCAGCCAATCAGCTTAAAGTGCATTGCCTGGCTACCTAGATACAATGAGTGTAAGACAAAAGTTAATTCTTCTTGCTTGGATGAACATAATGAAGCTGTAACAGAAATGATTTTTTCCTGCTTGGTTGTGGCTTTTTCCTTTAAAAGTTCACTTTGAAAGCAGCTCAGGGAAACATTCTGGCTCCCAAGCTCAGGTTGTGCCCTTGGATGGTCAGTTTTTGTTTAGCATTCAATAAATTTCTATTACTCTGAGTCTGGCATTGGAGCAGTCAGTGGGCAGCTCTTCCTGATCCCTAACAAGCACATTTCCTGATAGCAGACTTTGGCTGTTTGGCTTCAACCTTATTGTTGCCAGCACAGTTGCCTTTGCAGAGAAGAAGGGTTGCCTCAGGGCTGGGCCGAGATGGGCTTTCTGGTTTGGTTTAGCATGCCACTTCTGGTCCCATTGGTGATTCTGGAGCTTCCTAACCATAAAAAAAAACCCCACGACAGTTGCCTGTCCTGATGGTGCCATGGGCAGTGCTTGGTAGTCCACTTTCATCACAATATTTAAGATCCTCTCCTTGGACTGGAGAGATGGCTCAGAGGTTAAGAACATTAGCTGCTCTTCCAAAGGTCCTGAGTTCGATTCCCAGCAACCACATGGTGGCTCACAACCATCTGTAATGAGATCTGGTGCTTCCTGCTCACATGCAGACCAAACACTGTATAAATAAATAAATAAATCTTTAAAAAAAAAAAAAAAAGATCCTCTCCTTAGAAAGGACCCTCTTTTCTTTCTTAAAAAAAAAAAATTTTAGGACCCCCTTTTCAATCTCTTCATCTCTATTCTGCCATAGATCTAGAAATAGCCAACAATTAGGACTCTCTCACTAGCCGAGTCCAGTTGATATAACCCTGTGGCTAGAAGTGAGTGTGCCCCAGTGGAGCTGTAAGAAACTGTGCTCCTGATTTTCCATGTTGTATGTCTTGACCCAATGTTTCTGTATGCCTAGGTCTATCTATGCCTCTCATTTGCTTCACAATCAAGACCCTTTTTCATCTATCCACAAAAAGGTGTAGGTTGAGAGTTCAGGGACAGTGTTCCCATTGAATTCCACCTAAAGAATGGGCTGAAGTAGGGAACAAAAAATCATCCTGGCTCACCATTAAGCCGCCTGCTTAAATTCTGGAATCTGTGTTGTTAGGGTTCAGGTGATCTGCTGAAGAAGACCTCAAGGCAATATGCAAAAACAACGAGGTTTTTACTCTAGCATGCGAGGATCGCCTCTCTCCTCTAGAGGGCATGCAGGCTCAATTTATAGACAGTTGGAGGGATTTGTGACAGGCTTTAATTGATTGGTCAGAATGGAGTCAGAGTATACGAGGGGATTCAGGATTGGCTGTTCCTTTGGTTACTGAAGACTTTTTGAGTCACTGAGGTTTTGGCTCTTACTCAGGAGTTGGCCTTTAATTTGATTGGATGGGGCCAGCTGTGCTCTTTACCAAGGCCATGAAGTAATAAAAACATGATATCTAGTCATTTTGTTCTATAAGCTGATTAGCTGCCCATGAGCTGTCCATAACTTGTGTTTTTTCCAGGAATTGTTAGAAACTTGGCCTAGTGAGACAAAGTGAAAACCTGTCATGGAGTTGGTCTAGTCAAGCAACTGAGGTCTTTGGGGGGTTTGGGTTCCTGGGGTCCCTGGGGTCAGGTCCCTTCGTTGTGTATGTGTATGGGTCAGAAAGTACTCTGTCTCTCAGAGGGAAAGGTTGAGAGAAACCGTATATGAATTTTAATTCAGAACATGGCTGCTCTGGCAAGAGATCACATCCAAAGACCTTCTAGGTCTGTGTGATTGGCTGGAATACAAACACGCCTTTAATCCAGGAGACAGAGGCAAACAGATCTGAGGTCAAGGCCAGCCTGGTATAGAGAAAGTTTCAGGTAAAGAAAAGTTTAGGCCAAGGTATGGTGGTACACACCTTTAATCCCAAACAATGAAGGCAAAGAAAATTTGTAGAAGCACCCATGTTTGAAAGGATGCCTAGTTAAGTGGGAAAAAAGTGACAAATCAGAGAAGATTTGCCAGAATAGGATACGCCCAACTCATGAGAAGAGAGAGGAAAGAGAAGCTACTTAAGGGGCAATGGAGAGAGAGAGAGAGAAAGAGAGAGAGAGAGAGAGAGAGAGGGAGGAGGAGGAGGAGGAGGCAGTTTTGCTGGGAGAGTTTTACAGAGAGAAGTTGAATGAAAGAACAAACTAGACACAGGTAAAGACAGACTGAGTCAGAGAATGAAAAGGAGCCAGAAGATTAGAGCAGATTGCTGGGGTTAGTGTGAGGTCAAGCACAGCAATTCAGTGGCAGAGAGAAAAGCCAGATTGAATAAGTCAGCTGGGAGAGGAGTTCGAGGCAGAACATCTGAGTTGAACCAGCTAGCCCAGAACTCAGTAAGAACAAGAAAGGAGCCGGGCATGGTGGCGCACGCCTTTAGTCCCAGCACTCGGGAGACAGAGGCAGGCGGATTGCTGTGAGTTCGAGGCCAGCCTGGTCTATAAAGTGAGCCCAGGACAGCCAAGGCTACACAGAGAAACCCTGTCTTAAAAAAAAAAAAAAAAAAAAAAAAAAAGAACAAGAAAGGGTGAGCATATTAAGCAGTAGGTCTCAGAGGCTGAAAACATTCTAGGTCTAGGTGAGAGTGTATGGAGGCTAGAAGCTTCTAGGACTAGACCTAGGTTGGCAGCCAGAGGCAGTAATCCTCTGAGACAACAATTGAATCAGGTGAAGAAAAGATCCTGTCACAAGAAATTGGAGTCTCTTGGGGAAAATGAGAAAGGTGACACTGGTGGGTTGTGCTTCCCATTGGCCAACTGAGGAGGAAACATCCCCCCAGGATCTCTTTCAGAAGTGCTGCAAGAACCGTTGATCTACTTTTCGTGGTGACTCAAAGAAATGACAGTTGACTCCAATAGACTCTCAATACACACAGACACTATCATCTCTTGGCTCCTTTCTCTGAAACCTATTACACTGTTTTGAAACCTACGTCCAAAGAGAAAAAACAGTAAGTCCTGGAAACAGATTCCACATTACACATATTTTCTTGAGACAGAACCTCACTATGTAGCTTTGGCTGACTTGGACTCATTATGTAGACCAGGTTGTTTTCAAACTCATAGAGATCCTCATGCGTCTGCCTCCCAGTGCGTGGGTTAAAGGCGTGTGCCATCATGCCTGGCCTCTTTGGGAAATTTTAGTTTGCCAATTCTTTCTGTATGGAAGGGTAGATCATTGGGGTCCTTGACCAAACCATTCCCATAGCGGAACAAGAAGCGCTGGCCATGGTGATGGCTTTGGTCCCTAAAGGGGGCACCCACAGTCACGTGTTCACTCAGATCCTATCCTGCATTGCGTTTCCAGGTTAAGAGAGTGTAAAGCCAAGCTCTAAGAGCAGTGCTGTGTCCCCAAGTGAGAATGGTCCTTACTCACATCCAGAGGAGAGCCCTTCCTTCCTCCTTGGTGCACTCCTTCTGTGGTGCTTTGGTTGAAGTTCACTAGGAATCAAGGCAGCATGGCTTTCCCAGTTCTGTAGATACCTTAGTTATCAGGGACAAAGTTTCCTGACTGACAAGGGCTGGGATCCACAAGTTTGCACTCCCCCCCCCCCCTTTTTTTAAATGTAGTGATTTGATTTCTTTGTGTAATAGCCCTGGAACTCTCTTTGTAGACCAGGCTGGCCTCGAACTCACAGAGATCCGCCTGCCTCTGCCTCTGCCTCCTGAGTGCTGGAACTAATGATATGCGCCACCATGCCTGGCTCCCTCTTTTATTTATTTATTTTTAATAAATGAACTGAGTTAGGTTAGGACATATACGGCAGGGGTCAGAAGTACATATGGAGCAAGAGTGAATAATCTGGGACATTTAGTCTTGAGAAATACAAAAGATCATGTAGCTGGGCACAAAAGCACATGCACAGAGGCCAATTGTAAAGGAGTAAAGAATTACATGGTCTTGACTTAAGGGAGTGGAGTTTATATGACTTACCATAATTTGTATGAAATAAATCTGGGCAAGGTGACAACGTACACTTTGTCCCAGCACTCAGGAGGCAGAGGCAATAGGATTTCTGAGTTCCAGGACAGCCAGGGTAACACAGAGAAACCCTGTCTTAAAAAACCCGAAATTAATTAATTAATAATTAATCCAACTGTAACTGGAAGCGCACAACACACACACACACACACACACACACACACACACACACACACATGTCACCTGATTCTGGTTTTGATTTTTCTTCTGATCCTAGTTCTGATGGAGCTGGAGCTCATAAAAGGGGGGGGGGGGCAGAGGGGGGCATTGTATGAGCTCTACACCGTTGAGTATCTAGATGGGCATTATAAGGTTTGGAGGCCATTGAGAAATGGATCTTTCTTTCTCATATTAAACTTGGACTTCACCTCCTGTTGCCCTGATTCCACTAGAAAGAGAGGCACCAGCTTTGCTTCTCCTTAAGGTTTAAAATTTCATATGGGAAAAGTGGAGATGTCTGGGTTTTATTGAGACACATAAAGGGAAGGCTACTTTCTCCTGGCCACAGAATGGAATCTGAGTTCTCCCTCTAGCCCTGGATATAATAGGACATTCTGGTTTGCCCCAAACATTAGAACATTATATACTATTGTCTCCTCACTTAAGAGCTAATCCAGCCGGGCCTGCCAATCACTTTCCAGAAGACCGCCCCTCAGGAAATCTGATTTACCTGAAGATATGCTAAGGCAGCAGTTCTCAACCTTCCTGATGCTGTGGCTTTTTAATGTGGCTCCTCATGTTGTGGTGACCCTCCTTCCAACAATAAATTAATTTTTATTGCTACTTCATAACTGTAGTTTTGCTACTGTAATGAATCATAATGCAAATATCTGTGTTTTCCGATGGTTTGGGGGTGGGTGTGACCCACGGTGTGAAAGAGATGGAAGAATAATTAACTATCCACATGGTGGGATCATGTGCTTATACACCCCAGAAGCCTCTAATGTGGCTCCGTAAGCCTTCTTGCTTTTCTGAATTCTAACTCAAAAGCATAGCCTTTCCTAGCTCTTTTTCTTTCTTTCTTTCTTTTTTTTTTTTTTTTTTTTGGTTTTTTGAGACAGGGTTTCTCTATGTAGCCTTGGCTGTCCTGGACTCGCTTTGTAGACCAGGCTGGCCTCGAACTCACAGCGATCCGCCTGCCTCTGCCTCCCGAGTGCTGGGATTAAAGGCGTGCGCCACCACCCCCGGCTTCCTAGCTCTTTTTCTTTCTCCATTTCAGATACCAGTTTTGGTGGTTTGAGTGAAAATGGCTTATAGGCTCATAATGTTTGGATGCTTTGTCCCTAGTTGGTGGAAATGCTTTGGGAAGGAAGCAGAGGCGTGTGGTATGTCTTTGTGGGGGGGTGATCTTTGAAGTTTCAAATACCAAGACTAGGCCCAGTCTCACTCTCTCTGCCTTGAACTTGTGGATCAGATTTGTGGAACTGGAATAGAAATGGGCCCCATAGCTGGGCAGTGGTGAGTTCAAGGCCAGCCTGATCTACAAAATGAGTTCTAGGACAGCCAGGGCTACACAGAGAAACCCTGTCTCAAAACCAAAACCAAACCAAATAAAAAGCGCCCCCATAGACTCTTGGGTTGGACAGCTTGGCCTATATGGAATAACACTATTAGGAGATGTGTGGCCTTGTTGGAGGCTGTGTGTCACTGTGGTGTGTGTGGGCTTTGGGGTCTCCAGTGCTCAAACTAGGCCCAGTGTGACAGTCAGCCTCCATCTGTCATTCTGTTCCCAGTGGGAGCTTGGCTTTGCTGGGTACTTTCCTGGAAAGCTCGAGAGTGGGGAGAGTGAGGGGGGGGCATATTTGGGGTGTGTAGATGTGTGGGTGTGGGGTGTGGTGGGGGTGGGGGCGGGGTCCTATCGAGCATAAAACCAGAAGTACACACTCACAGGTGGGAAAAGGTTGAAGCACAGGGTGAAAAGAGCTCAGGGCTCTGAAAACCAAGCCAGGTGGCAACGAGGGTCCGGGCCTGACTTGGGCAAATCGGTGGCTGCTTTGTGAGTAGCCAGTAACAGAGGCTGGAGTCGGAGAGGCAGAGGCTTGGAGGCCTGTTTTGTATGGGCTGACAAGTCGGTGGATGCTTCAGGAACAGCCAATGTTGGAGGCTTGCTTAGAGCTCTGAAACTGAGAGAGACAGAGGCGTGAGCCCTGTTTCGGGAACAGCCAGCTATTTCCTCGTGCAGACGGGCATTGCAGTGGGCACACCAGCCAGGCGAATGGCAGAAGCTCCCATGGCCAGCAACATATGGCTGACTAAGCAGAAGCCGAAGCCCTGGGGGTCCAGCGATGAATTAATTATTCGGGGAGAAGGGGAGCCCTTCCTTGCCTAGAATAAATGACCAGTATCAGATGATCTTTGATGAAATAGATAGTGTTGGCCCATTTATTCATGTGAAACAGGGACTTATAAACCTTGGGCAGGGGGAGGGATTTTGAGGGTGACTGCATTTGATTCACTGGAGCTGAGGGCACAGGGATACTTCATCTACATGTAACAATACAGCCTTTTCATAAGAGGGGAAACCAGTACTTAATTATGCTATGGGTGAGGAAAGAACTCCAGGTATGGCCAAAGGTCATTGATTGAAAGCCAAGACACAAGACACATCATTAGCATAGGGTGGGTGTTTCCAGGAATCCACAGGTGCTTGCTGACTGGGAGTCTTATCAGGAAAGGATTGGGCTTGTAATCTCTTTGAGGGCTATGTGATGCTCCTTAGAGAATCTGGGGTTCTCCAGATCAGGCAGAGAAGGAGCCTAGCTGAGAAAGGGGGTCTGCCATCTTATACCGAGCTCAAAGGCTGTCTGGAAATGCTAGACTTCAACCCTAGCAAGGTCTCATGCCCTTCTGCTGCCTTTGGATCAAGATGCAGAATTCTCAGCTCCTTTTCCAGCACCGTGTCTGCCTTCACACCAACATGTTCCCCACCATGATGATAATGGACTAAACCTCTGAGATGGTAAGCCAGCCCCAATGAAATGTTTCCCTTTATAAGAGTTGCCTTGGTCAGCCGGGTGTGGTGGCACACGCCTTTAATCCTAGCACTCGGGAGGCAGAGGCAGGCGGATCGCTGTGAGTTCGAGGCCAGCCTGGTCTACAAAGTGAGTCCAGGATGGCCAAGGCTACACAGAGAAGCCCTGTCTCGAAAAACCAAAAAAAAAATAGAGTTGCCTTGGTCATGGTATCTTTTTCCAGTAATAGAAGACTGACTAAGATACCAGCCAAAGTCCTTAGCACACTTTCTCCGACAATCTGGACATTCCTACTCTTTGAAGACACAGCCCATTCCCATACAGCTGCGTGCCAGTTTCCATTGCTGAACCTGCCAGCTTTTTTGGATCCTAGTTTACAAAAGCACCAACTGTTATCTTCCTCATACTTGTTTCCAGTTTCCTAGTGGCTGTGGAGACTTAGAGCTTGCCCTCTCCGTGTTTTTTCTACCAAACTCCATTCTTCCTTCTAAGTACATTTAAAATATTTCTTATTATTAATTTATTTTTTATTAAAGAGCCCAAGAGCACACAGAAGGACTTCCAATAACAACAGTCCCATGTGAAGAGTGTGCGAGTTGAGGACAGGCCAGTGACCCACTGTGCTAACGAAGAATTCAAGTCCCTCAGAAACCAAGTTGCTAAAAACATAATCCTAATTTAAAGCCTTAACAGCTAGTTCTGGAGTGGTTACTAAACAGATAACAGAACTTGTTGCTTTGGCCTAGGACCAGGGTCCAGTTCCCAGCACGCACATGGAAGCTCTCAACCATCTGGAACTCCAGTTCTCGGGGATTTGATGTCTTCTTCTGACCTCTGCAGGCACCAGGAAAGTACATGGTGTACACATACACACTCATGCGGGCTAAATACTCATACACAGAAAATAAAATAAATCTAAGGAAAAAAAATTAAGCCTTGTGTTAGAAAATCTATTGTGATCATGCATAAGCTATAAACATGGCTTGCATGGTCTGTAGTAGGGTGTGTGTTTTTCTCTTGGCCCCAAGTTCTTGGAATAATGACTGAAGAGACTCAAAATATACCTAGGCCAAAACAACAGCATCATCATTAACAACAACAAAAACATCCTAGATACTATAGCTAGGCTCTTCTCTGACTAGCTCATAACTTAAAATACCAACCTATACTAACCTACATTTTGCCACGTGGCTGGTTACCTCTGCTCAGGTACCATGCGGATGGCCTCTTCACATCTTCCCAGACAAATCTCCCCATGCCTGGCTCTATTGGAGAATCCTTTTTGCCTTCCAGATGTTCTACCTTCTATTCTATCCTTTCCTATAGACTATAGTTTTTTTTTTTTTTTTAATTGAAAAGCATTACATTCTCTCTACATGCCAGTGCCCTTCATTTGTATCAGAGGTCTTTGTGGCTGTTGTTAGTGTTAAGTTTCATATGCTTCTCCCAGGTTTTAGCACCACATGAATGAAAACAAAACAAAACAAAAAAAACCAAACCAAACCAAAAAAAAAAAAAAAAAAAAAAAGAATAATAAGGAAAGGACATGACTGCTCCCAGGCATGGTAGAGTAGAAAGTTTATTACATATAAAATGGAGAGCATAGCTAAAGGCAGGGACATCTGGGAGAGTCCAGAGTGGACAAGAGCCTGAGCTGGGCCATGTGGCAGGGAGGGAGAGGAGAGAGCAGGGCAGCCAGGTGTAGCTGCCCAGAGGCTGAAGGTACAAGCGGAGTGGGTAACCAAAATGGCTGATTATATAGGGAAGGGGCATTGGGGGAAGGGCAGCTCGGCCCCTGGGCTGGAGGAGATAAGGGTAGGGGCTGGGTATGCCAGCCAGGAGGTTCCTGTAGCATGTAGGGACTGAGGGATCCTGGGAGAACCTCCTGGCCAGTGTCTGCTTTGATATGTGAAATAGGCACCTCAGCTATTTGTCCCAGATTTGAAATCTAACAGAAATGATAAAGGAAGAGTTTCCGGAGATCTGTACAGGGAAATGGGTCTTTTAAAAATGGCATGGAGCATACCTGCAGGTCTTGTGCGAAACTGGCCCGCACCCAGTATTATGAGCAGGAGACCAAAGGAAAGAACCTTCAAATGCCCCCAATGAAGGGAGTTTCTGACTCAGCTTTTTTTAGGGGAAACCAAGCCTGGTCCAGCCTACGTGAGTCCCAGCATGGAGGAAAGCACTAGATAGGATCACAAGCATATGTTGTTGTAGCTACAAGGGGAGGGAGGCCTCTGCGCTCTAGCAGGCACGGTCCGCTTTCTGTCTGGTCTGATAATCTCTCAGGGCATTACAGCAGATCTCTTAGAGCAGGCCCATCTTAGAGTCCAAGACTTGCTATCTAACAGTGCCAGTCACGGGAGTGTGTGGAGAAAGAATACAAGACAGAGAATCCCTACCAGTGGGGTCCTCATCACACCTTTATCCCCGAGGGAGAGAGCCTAGAAGAGGAGAAAAAAAGGGAGAAACAGTAGCAAAGCAATCGACTCATAGGTCTGGTGTGAGACAGAAAGAGAAAGCCTAGAAAATGAGTCCTTCAGGGGGACTCCTTGCTCAAGGACCACAGCTGGAGTTCGAGCTCCCAGATGGCGATTATCCAGGTCATAATGTGCTCACCTGTTCTTCCCTCAGAAGAGCTTCTTAAGTGAAGCTCCAAACCCCATGTTTGTTATTGTCACGATCTTTGTATTTTAACACCAGTCCGCTACCACCGTCATCTTTACACCATGGTTCAGGGCCTTGAGTAAGCCCAGCTACTGTTCTTTCCACCCTATTTATGGAAGCAGGTTTGTCAGTCCCTCTCAGAGCCAACCTCCTGCCTAACACCAGGTCAATAGAGCTAGGTTCTGGATGTGTGTGTAGGATCAGACTCCATGTAGGTGTGGGGACTGAGCTTTTGTGTTTGATCTGTTGTCCCGATAATAGAAAAGGGTCAAGAAGAAGATGGATGAAGGTAATAGCTATTTTTCTTTCCACGTTAACAGTACATATCAATGCCAAGCAAAATGGAACCAAAAGGCGGCATGCTTACTGTTCTTGCAGGGGATCCCAGCATCCACATGAAGGCTCACAACCACCTGTACTCCAGTTGCAGGGAGTCTAACACTCTCTTCTGACTTACACGAGTGCCTCTATGCACCTGAGGCACATACATACACTCAGGCACATGCGCGTGCACACACTCATGCACACACATACAATTTTTTAAAAAAGGAATCTAAGATAGTTCTCTGGCAAAGCATTGTTCAGGTGGCTTTTTCATACACCTCTAAGCATCAGGTAATTCCTGTAAGTTTATATTTTCTTCTGCTCTTTTTATACTTGAGGATACAAAATGGTGACACGTTGGTTTGGCATTCCTCCTGAAGCCAGAAGGGCATCAAGAGTAGTGGAGACAGTGGGAAGAGAATTATGTGACTAGGAAGCCAGCGAAAGAGCTCATAGTTATGAAGGCAGGTTAGCAGAGCATAACAGCCATTTCTGTAAGAAACAGGGTGTAAAAGCCACTTAGAAGCCTGATGCTAATTCTGAGGAACTCTAAACAGAGGGTAGAAAACCTGACTCCACTGTCCTCTCTTCTAAGCAGAATTTTTTCTTCAAGCTTGAATGACTAAGTAGATATATTTGCATAGCGACTCTCTTTTTATGTTATAAATGGCCCTAAACTATCTCACAGTTCCTTGTTTTCTTACCACAGACAATTCAGCTCCATTGCTATGTAAAAATAAGAATCAGCTTTGTCAAGAATTACACCCAATTTATCCTAAGATGTTGAAATTTTACATTAGCATGGACAGGGAGAAAATGTAGCTAGAAAAATACAGAATCAGAAGGGGAAAATCAGAAAATATTCTAGTCCTACAAGGTTATAGGGGTACTGGGTATAGTCTGCATGTGTGTGTGTGTGTGTGTGTGTGTGTGTAGAGGAGAGGCTTTGGGAAAAGAGGAGAGGCTTTGGGAAAGACTTAGACCAATTTCATGATGGGAAGCTAGCATTATCCTAAATTTTTTTTTCTGAGACAGGGTCTCTGTGTGTCCTGGCTGGCCTGGAATTCGCTCTGAGATCAGGCTGGCCTTGAACTCACAGAGTTCTGGGATAAAAGGTGTGTTGCTACCACCACCTGGTATATCCTAAATGTCTTTTTTTGTTTGCTTGTTTTGAGACAGGGTTTCTCTGTGTAGTCCTGGCTGTCCTGGACTCACTTTGCAGACCAGGCTGGCATCAAACTCACAGAGATCTGGCTGCCTCTGCCTCCCAAGTGTTGGGATTAAAGGCGTGTGCCACCACGCCCAGCTCCTAAATATCTTAAACTGACTTTATTTTCCTTTTCTTTCTGTAGTCCTGATGTTCTGATCATTGGCTCATGTTAAGAATAAGATATTAGCAGGGCGAGGTGGCACACGTCTTTAATCCCAGCACCCGGGAGGCAGAGGCAGGTGGATCTCTGTGAGTTTGAGGCCAGCCTGGTCTACAAAGTGAATCTAGGACAGCCAAGGCTACACAGAGAAACCTTGTCTGGAAAAAAAGAAAATAAAAGACATTATGAAACTATATGAAATTTTTAATGGGTCTATATATGGTTTTGGCCAAAACTAGAGAATAGTAATCTTAGTCTGTTTCTCTACAGTGGTGGTACGATTTATAGGAAAGTTAGAATAAAACCCAAAACCCAGAAGCATGCATGTGGAGAGTCAGCGAGTTGAAGTGTGAAATAAACCAAAGTTGGCAAAGTAAGCCAGCTTTGTAGGTTTGTGCTTTCCTGAACCCAGGGTCTAGGGCTCACTGTGCTTGTTCTATCATATTCTTCTGCCCTGCAGTTTTCTGCTGTCCTTATGCAATATGGTACCAGTCAATATGGTACCAGTCAATATGGTACTAACCAATATGGTACCAGCCAATATGGTACCAGCCAATATGGTACCAGCCAATATGGTACCAATATTGCACAATGTGGAGGCCCTCACTGAATACTGGCACTTTGGTATGGGCTTTGCCAACTCTATAAAAGAGACAAATAACCCCCCTTTTTGCCTAGTCAGTTGTACTCTGTTTAGAACACGGAACAGATGAAGGAAGTGCTCTCCTCATAGGTTAGCAGCCTATTCCTATATGGCTGTCAGCCAACAGAATTCAAATCCTGCATTTTGAGGCCATAATATCTCATTGCCAGATGCATGTTTCTCTAAATTAGACTGTTCCCTAGTTGTTCCTGTGTTCACCTCTAGAGTTCTTAGGCTGTTTGCAATGCAGTCACCTGTGTCCTAGACGGGAAGGCGGGAGAGTGATGTAAGAGAATAGTAAGTAATAGTAAGAGAGTAAATAAAGCCGGGCATGGTGGCGCACGCCTTTAATCCCAGCACTCAGGAGGCAGAGGCAGGCGGATCGCTGTGAGTTCAAGGCCAGCCTGGTCTACAAAGCGAGTCCAGGATAGTCAAGGCTACAGAGAAAACCTGTCTCAAAAAAACAAAAACAAAAACAAAAAAAAGAGAGAATAAATGAGATGGAAAGCAGAAACAGAGCCAGATAATGGGACTCAAAGTGCAGGCTCAAAAAACAGGAGGCAGGTCATAGGACAGAAAAGACAGATTATAATCAGGGTGTCATCAAATAGCCTCAGGTTGATATGATAAGAAGTTAATATGGCACCAGTGACTGTCGTTCAATTATTTTTTTTTTTAAAGATTACTTATTTATTATTACGTATACAGTGCTCTGCAGGCCAGAAGAGGGCATTAGATCGCATCATAGATGGTTGTGAGCCACCATGCGCTTGCTGGGAATTGAACTCCAGACCTCTGGAACAGCAGTCGGTGTGCTTAACCTCTGAGCCATTTCTCCAGCCCTGTCATTCAATTCTTATTCTTTGAGTTTCACTGGCAGTAGAAAATGTCACAGAAATGTTCAATTCTAAAATGAGGACGACTACATGCATTTGAACACTTGTCTCTTTTTTGGTCCCTGAGTTTGCTGATGTGTCCTTCCATAGATGTGAAGATGATTTGCTATTTAAATTGATGCCTTATCCAGTTGAGATTTTCAGGGAAGAAATTACATCAACTTAGTCATGGAACCACTTTTTAATTAATTATTTCATACAGCAAATATACATTTTGTGTTTCTTCTATTTGCAAAGTATTCTGGCACATAAACAAAAATGAAGCATGGTCTCCTGTGCTAACAAATGTAGGGTTGAGTCATGGAGTTAATCTTTGTATTACCTAAGAAGGTACAATGTCAGAGGTGACAATTTCCATAGAAAGCTAGGTGTCATGACTCATGCATGTAATCTTAACACTTGGGAGTCTGAGGCAGGAGGTTCACTGTGAATTTAAGCTAGTCTGGGCTACATGATGAGTTCTAGAAAAAGGCCCTGTCTCAGAAAACTGAAAAAAAAAAATTAAATAAGAATGAAGGCAGGGTACATGTGAGAGTTCAGAAGGAGATGGTTCAGGGGTAACTTTGCAGGACAGATGTCCTCATGTGATCTGAGCTTGGGAAGGCTGAGTCCAGCAAGGAGAAACCAAGCAAGCACACCAATGTTGTTACAATGAAAGTAAAAAATACCAGTGAAGACTCAGGAGCCAAATGCTGTGGTGAAAAACTTGCTAGCTCAGAGAGGCAGAGAAAGCACCCAGCTGACATTCCTACTCAGCTCACATGCTGATGGAAAAGGCCCAAAAGGCTCACTAGATCAGCTGACACCCCAGGAGGAAAAGGCCAAAAAATCCAAGGCCAAAGGCTTGGTAGCTCAAAGCCCAGAAAGCTAAGGGCGAAGGAGCTGAGGAGCTCAAGAGCTAGAAAGCTAAGAGCCAAAGGGCTAAAAAGCTAAAAGCCTAGGAGCCAAAAGTCAACAAGCTGCTTCTACTTCTACACGAGGTCTTAAATACCCCCCATCTCAAAGTCCCTCCCACTGTTTAATTCCTATTAGTTGGTTTCTTGCTCTGCCTCTTGACCTAGGGCTAACTTTCTTAAATCCTGTGTACAGAAAGCTCTTGGATTAAAGGTGTGTATTAGGACTCAACCATGCCAAACAAAAGACAGGTTTTTACAGCTCACAATCTCAGGAATCATAGTGGGATCAAAGATTCTGCAACATACCACGACGGAGAACCATAGGTGGGTGATGACGTTGTAGTTACCAGCTTGGTTGGTATGATAAGGTCATGGCAGCAGTGAGTTCAAGGCTGGCCTCGGTTAAACAATGTACATAGTGAAACTGTGTCTCACAAAATACAGTCATATTCTCATCAGTAAAAAGTTCAGAATTTGGGAGGAGATGAGGGAGGGAGATATGATCAGGATGCAAAGTGAATAGATTAAAAAAATCAATTTAAAATTTAAAAATTCAGAATTTATATCCTACCCATCATGAAAATATGTTTTCTCTTCCTAAAAATTTATTACTTCCTATAATAGTTCCAACAACTATTTCTATTTACTATCAGTTCAGGAGGGGCCTCGGTAGAATGGTCCGCTGTAACTTCTGTTTACAACAGAAAAGTACTCTTTGGTCACCCCAATCAAATTATTGTCTATCATGAGTAAAGCTTCAAAATTCTTTTCCTTCAGTTTGGTGCTCATCATGGTAGCTCCCTGTCCCCTACATTACTCACCCTTGCGTTATTGTAACAAAGTATCTGGGACAATCAATTTTAAAAGAGGTAAAGGAGATGGCTCCGTGGTAAAGAGAACTGGCCACTCTTTCAGAGAAGTCAGGCTTGGTACCCAACATGGCGGCTCCATCTTTAACTTCAGTCCGAGGGGTTCTGACGATCTCTTCTGGTCTGAGTAGGCACTGAGCACACATAACACAAAAGCATACTGTATATGCAAAACACCCATACTTGTTTTTTAAAAATTAAAGAGGACATTTTATTTGGGGGCACAGTTTTATCGGTTTCAGTCTGCAGTCCATTGGCTCTGTGGCTTTTGGGGAGCTGTGGTGGGGCAGAGCCTGAAGGTCAGAGCACATGGCTAAGGAAGGTGACCTTTCATGGAAACTGGCAAGCAAAGGAGAGAAAGAGACTGCAAGAGACCAGTGCCCCATGATCCTCTTTGAGGGTGTCCCCTCGAAAACTTCTGAAAGATTTCTGCCTTTCCAGTAGCCATGCAGAAAGCCAAACTTTTTACACATGGGCCTTGGTGAATGTTCTAGATAAACAGTGTTTCACTAGTGTAGCCACAGGTCTCAGTGTCTGAGCTCTTTATTCTACTATAGACTGGCCACTACAATCTTTTGGGACATGAAATGCGTTTCTCCAGGCTCTTTTGGCTTTCAATGTTCCCATTATTCTGATGGGGTTTCCTTTATATGTGCCTTGTGTTTTTTCCATTGAGGCAGCTATCAATATACCTTATTATGTATAATTAGTGTTTTAGCTAGATGCTTTCTGGTCTTATCTCTTTGGTGCTCGTATGCTTCTTGTGTCTGTACGAGTATGTGTTTCCTTAGTCTGGGGATGTTTTCTTCTAGAATGCATTGACTATTTGGTCTATGCCACTGACTTTGGATTCTTCTTCATCTATGCCTCTAATCTGAAGGTTTTGTTTTTTCTGTGGTGGCCCACATTTCCTGTATGTTCCTTTCCTATATTAATTTTTTTTTCACATTCATTGCTAATTTGGTCTAGACCCTGTACTTCATGTTCTGATGTTCTATCTTGCTGCTGGAGAGATGGCTTAGCAGTTAAAGAGCACAAGCTGCTCTTCCAGAAGACCCAGGTTCAATTCCCAGCCCCACCCCACATGGCAGCTCACAACTGTCTGGAGCTACACCTTCTGCTTGATTCATTGTCCTTGTAAGGCTTTCCTTTGAGTTTTCTAGTTGAGTTACAAGGTTTGTCAATTCCATATGCTTTTCAGTTTGAGTCTTTGTCAGTGTTTCCATCTCCTGATTGAATGCCTTTCTCCTGTCCTGGATTGTCATTGTCATTGTCATTTTCATCAAACTTATGTTTGTGTGTTCTTGGGAATCACCCAGACATCTGTTCTCCTTAAGATCTTTCTCCTTAATTTCGCCGACCTATTTCTTTGGGTCTTCTTTAAATTCCTCAAATTATTTGATGAAATTTATTATTATTATTATTATTATTATTATTATTATTATTATTATTATTATTATTATTATTATTATTTTGAATTTTGTGTCCTGGAGTTCATTTAGGTAATTCTCATTGAAAAACATTTCCACAGGACTGGTAGATTTTGGAAAGGAGATATTGGCTTGATCTTTCATATTTTTTATATTCTTGCAATGAGATCTGGGCATGTGGGCTTTTTTCATTAGTTTAGAGTCTGATATGGACAGAGCAGAAGAGATGGCATGAGGGGTTGGGCCTAAGGATTGGGTAGGACACAGTCAGGTGGACTAAGGGTGCTGGGGTGGTATCTACGAATGTTTCCTGGTGTGAGCCTTGGTTGTGGGGCTAGATCTGGCTGGGTAGAAATATTACATATGGCATAGAAGGGACTTGATTTTGTGGGGTAGGAAGGGAGGGTCCTGGCAAAAACCTAGAGATCGTTTGCTGCACAGACAGGAGGTCAGGCTGTGGCCCTCGGTGAGGGACTCAGGCTAGATCTGATGGGCTGGGCAAAGGTATGGATGGGGAAGTCATGGAGACGGAGCCAGACCCTAAGGAAGGCGGTGCTAGACTTGATTTTGTCCCTGCAGACCTAAGTAGGATTGATTTCTCCCTCATCGTCCTTCTCTGAGCCACCAGCTAGGCCCTGCTCATCCCTACCCCACAGGCAATCTATTCTCTCAAGAACTGCACTTCCCTGTGCTGTCAGGCTTGGTGTTTGGTTTCAGCTGATGTGATAAAACATCACGATTAAAAGCAATTTGGGGAAGGAAAGGATTTTCGTCTTACACCTTGTAGGGCAACATGCAAGGAAGTCACAGAAGGGACTCAGGGAACCTGGAGGCAGGAACTGACTCAGAAGCCATGAAGGGACACTGCTTAGTGGCTTACTCTCCATGGCTTACTTAGACTGCTTTCTTATAGAAACTAAAATCACCTGTCCAGGGGTAGTACCAACTCCAGTTGGAGGGACCTGCCCACATCAATCACTGATAAAGAAGATGCCTTATAAATCCAGGCCCGGTGGCACACACCTGGAATCCTTGTCCCAATAAATAAATAAATATATAAATAATAAAGATAAAAATGAGGAAAATGCCTTACAGACTTGACTACAGGAAATCTGGTGGGTGCGTTTGTTTGTTTGTTTTGTTTTCTTGAGACAGGGTTTCTCTGTTGTAGCCCTGGCTGCCCTAGAACTTGATCTGTATATAGACCAGGCTGGCCTTGAACTCAGAGACCCATCTGCCTCTGCCTCTGCCTCCCAGGTGCTGGGATTAAAGATGTGTGCCTGGCTGGAGAGATGGCTCAGCAGTTAAGAGCACTGTCTGCTCTTCCAGAGGTTCTGAGTTCGATTCCTGGCATCCACATGGTGGCTCACAACCATCTATAATAATATCTGGTGCTCTCTTCTGGTATGCAGGTATACATGGAAATAGAACACCCAGATATGTAAAATAAATAAATCTTTAAAAAAATATGTGTGTCACCATGCCTGGCTGTTGGGGACATCATCTCAACTGAGGTGCCTCCTCCCGAATATGTCTAAGTGTGTGTCGAGGTGCCTAAGAGTAATCAGCACACACTTCATGGTTTCCCTTGTACCCCTATGCCACCAGCTAGGCCAGAAAACAAAAGTAACAGGAAAAAAAAAAAAGACTAATATTGCAGTAACGACCTCCGTGAGAATGAACTGGAAGGACGTTGAAACAAGAAACTTAAAAGAATGATTATAATACACTCCAAGAGAACAAAAACAAAGCTCTGAGTGAAATAAGGAGGTCAATCCAAGATATAAAAATAAAATTCAATAAAAAGAGAGAATTTCTAAAGAAAACCCAAACTGAAATGATGCCAGAAATGAAAACAAACAAACAAAACTCAGCAAGCTAAATAAAAAGACTCAGTGGAAAAACCTCAGCAAAAGAACAGCTCATGTGGAAAACAGTGCCGAGCTGAAAGACAAGTGAAGAAATTGGATCATTCAGTAAAAGTCAACTTTAAAAACTAGGAACAGAACAGGAGAGAACTTTATGACGTTGTGAACAGCTGTAACCCTTGAACTATGGGCTTAGAAGAATACCATACTGAAAGCATAGAGAACATTTTCAGTAAAATCACAGAAGAACAATTTCTAAACCCATGCAGCCAGAAGAGCTATAGAGAACACCAAAAAGAGAGGAGGATAAAAGAAACTCCCCACAGCATAGTGCAGTTACAGCATTAAAAAAAACAAACAGACAAAGGGCTGGAGAGATGGCTCAGAGGTTAAGAGCACTGGCTGTTCTTCTAAAGGTCCTGAGTTCAAATCCCAGCAACCATATGGTGGCTCACAACCATCTTTAATGAGATCTGGTGCCCTCTTCTGGCATGCAGGCACACATGGGGGCAGAATACTGTATAAATAATAAATAAATAAAGTCTTTTTAAAAACAAAACAAGAACAAACAAACAAACAAAACAAACAACAAAACCTGGGATACTGGAAGAGAAAGAGGTCAAGTCACTAATAATGGCAAAGCCACCAGAATAACTTGAAGAGAAACTTTACAGTCAGAAGGATATGAAATGCTCAGGTACGAATGTAAACAAATAAATGTAAGAATTAAACACTGTAGCTATAATGTACCACTGACAGAAATCACAGACACACTTAGGAGACACATATATGTTCAGACTCAATATGTGTGTGCGTGCTTGTGTGTGTTCACATGTCCAGGACATGTGTAGAGGCATGTGGTAGCTTGAGGCTGATATTGGCAGTCTCCACCTTATTTATTGAGTCTCTCAGTTGAACCCGGAGCTTGCTGATGTAACTAACACCAGCTGCCCAGTTTCCTCTGCCTTTGCCTTCTGGGTGTTAGAATTACAGTGGGCCACCATGTCACCCAGTGTGCCGGATCTGGATTCTGGTCCTCACTCTGGCAACTTGGGTGGCAGGAGCTTTTACCGCTGGCCATGCTCTTAACCCTAGACACAGGATTCTTAAAATAGTAACCTCTGCAGAGCTGGGCTTGGTGGCCCATGCCATTAATCCCAGCACTCAGGACGCAGGCGGATCACTGTGAGTTCGAGGCCAGCCTAGTCTACAAAGAGAGTCTAGGACAGCCAAGGCTACACAGAGAAAACTCGTCCTGAAAAACCAAAAAAAAAAAAAAAAAAAAAAAACCAAAAAAATTCACCTCTGCTCTCCCATGCACCTCGAAGTAACTATAGTTTGGTTGCAATCCCAAACAAAAAGCCCAGTGTCTTTTGTCTAGATAACAGGCCTGAAGAAATGTAAAATTATCTTGAAAAAGAGTGAAGTCAGAAGACTTTAATCTGTGCTCACTTTAGTTATGTGGTGATAAAAGACAAAGCCATGATGACAGAAGACAGGCTTGGACTGGGGGTTGTGGGAAACGAATGAACATAGGCTAATGTGAGAGGAGGTTTTGGGGGCGATGGGATATTTCATGTTTGTCTGTTTGTTTTTGTTTTTTCAAGATAGGGTCCTTCTGTCCTGGAAGTCACCATGTAGATCAAGCTGGCCTCAAACTCACAGAGAGCTACCTGCTTCTGCCTCCTGAGCACTGAGGTTAAAGGCGTGCACCATCACGTCCATCTAATGTCGCATATCTTGGTTTTGGTTGTAATTACTGCATTGTGTAGCTGCCAAACTTATCAAACTAAATATTTAAAATGACATGTCATGAGCCGGGCGTAGTGGCAGATGCCTTTAATCCCAGCACTTGGGAGGCAGAGGCAGGTGGATTGCTGTGAGTTCAAGGCTAGCCTGGTCTACAAATGAATCCAGGACAGCCAAGGCTACACAGAGAAACCCCGTCTTGAAAAACCAAAAAAAAAAAAAAAAAAAAAAAAAAAAAAGACATGTCATAATATAAATAATATCTTTGTAAAACTACTTTTAGGACAGAGACAGTTGTACCCTTGCTAAAAGGAATAATTTCATTTTTGTTAAGTAAATCTCCTTATGCCTTTTGGGGAAGGAGGAAAAAAGAAAGGGTAGAAGGAAGGAAAGCAGGTCTTCTCTTTGTTTATTCATATGCAGAGTAAAATTCTGTAAGATGCACTGGAAAGAAGGAGACATGTTAAGATAGCTGACTAAGCTAGGCATGGTGATGCTCACCTGTAATCCAAACACTGAGGAGAGATGAAGGTGGGAAGACCAGCAGTTTGGAGCTAGTTGGGGGATACAGTAAGTCCTGTCTCAGAAACAAACAGAACCAAAACGGAAAGTACAGGAAAGCAAAGGCAAACAAACAAACAAACAATAACCAAAAAAGCCATGCTACCGGAGTTGCTAGGCACACCACTCCACACTTGGGAGAGCCCAGGAGAGCATCCATGTTAGGGAATAGACTCCTGAGGCTGGCCTGGGAGGGTTCCCAAGGGGCTGAGCACACAGGCCCAGATTCACATTCTTTAAAAATAGGATCAAGAAAAAAAAAAAATTGGGGGAGGGAAGCCATTTTCCTGACAAGACGGAGGCATCACCATTTAGAATGCTCTTGAACTAAACTGCTGTGCCATGTGCAGTCACAGCCCGTGGGAGGTGCCTTACAGATCACCTGGATGCCCGAGAGACCTAACACTCAGGGAAAACCTGATGGTCAGTTCTTCCTTCACGGGCTCTAGATAAAACCACCGGTGAGCTAAAAGCATGAGCTGGCAATTAAGGAGGTCGCTCAGGATTTGGTTTCGTCTACTCACTTGACGTAAGGCAGGCCCCAGGGGGAGAGCTTGGATCTCAGAGCCAAGAGCAGCTATTTGTGGTGTCCAGTCTTAGCTTGTGCTGCTACCAAGCAAGGATGAAATGTGCATGAGACAAAACAAGTGATTAGTAAAGAGATACGGTTTTCTCTGTTCAGAGGGCGCTGTTTAATATAGGAGAGTTTGTGGCCTGAATAAGGCACTGAGCTATTATGGGTTGGCTTTCTCTCCTCTAGTCATTCTCTTTAATTACAGAAGCTAGTAACCACCTTGATTAGCTGTTGTGAGGTTTAGGGAGCAGGCATGAAGGCACCTAGCCCAAAGCCTTGTACCACGCACATGCCTAGGGAATAGTGACTGTTATCTTCAGCAGCATCTGGAACAGCCCGTGTTGAATATTAAGTAGTAAACATCATATGTAAAGAGTGAATAAACAAAATGTGAATGTTTCTGTGGGCCTCTATAGAGGGCAGCTGTTGCCATTACGGGACTAGCCTCAGGACGGTTGAGAAAGAGTAAAAGTGGTGGAGCCTCACTGCCTGTACTGGGAAAGCGAAGAGAAGCGAGGTATTCAGTGATTTAGTCTGCACCCCCCTCCAGCCCACCCGCCCCCCCCCCCCCCCCCCCCCCCCCCGCGCACCTCTCCCGAGGTGGCTATTCTCTTTGTCCTCACACCTATGTCACTCCCTGGAGGCTGTTCCTGTGGGACCTCTTCTTACTGAAGCTCACTCGCTGGCTGGCTGGCTCCCAGGTGAATTGTGTGGACTCTGGCAGTTTCTCACTGAGCAAGAGGAGGGAGAGTGGGCATTTCTTCCCTGCGGTCTCTCTGTATCTAGGTCATGTCCTCAGCAGCGCCAGCATCCTGGAGAATTATACGTCCAGGCTGCTCCTCGATAATCTTTATTGCTTTATTATAGACACCAGCACTGCGCTATTTAATAGAACGCTCACAGCAGTTTCAGCGGTGTGGGAAAAATCTCGGTCATCGCTGCTTAGTACTTCCGTCCGTCCTTCCTTCTCTCGTGTCTGCAGTGCTAAGTACTTCCTTTTGTTCCAGATCTGCAGACAACACTGTCCTTTCTATGTCCCACTAAGCTCATTTCTGTACTCTGTATGGTGGGCCCTTCCTTAGAGTCTGTTATGAGCTATTTTCTGTCAAGTTTCTGACCCAGGGGTCTCCAAAGAAGCCACAAACATGCCCACTAGTGAATGGGCAATTTTGATTATACGGCACCATCACTAAGTAACAAGGCTCTAAAAAGGCACAAAAGTCTGTCCAGGAAGGATTCTGAGGCCAGGACTTTGGGGGTTAGAAGAGGGAGATTGTCTCCCAGGGAAAGGTTGATCTCAGTCTCACAATTTATCTCAAAGTCAAGGCACATGCAGTTGTTCTGGGTTTTGTTTTGCCTTTTCTATAAACTGTAACAGGGCTATAGGCAAGGCAGGGGGAAGCAGGAAAATTTCCCCTCCCCAGTTCTGGCCAGAAGTCTAAATAAACATACTTCTTTTTATCAATTACTGTCTTTTGGTTTCAGTTAAACACTGAGCAGAGGACAGATCTGAGATTAAACACAACGACTTGGTCTGCAGTTGGTGGCTGTTTGGGTAGATTAGGAAGTGTGGCAATGCTGGAAGATATATGTCATTGCTGCAGGCGTTGAGAGTTCAAAAGACCTAAGTATAGCCGGGTTCTTTTTCCTCCATCCCTTCACCACCCCTATCCTTTCCAACCACCCAACACTAGATAGGAGAGAAGAAGGTTAGAAGGAAAAATGGCTGTTGATACCTGCTGAGTAGCTGCATCAAGCTCCTTCTGGTGAGTTTGATCTTCTTTGTCAGAGCATTTCCTACCAGCAACAACCGGCAGCCAGCGGGCGTGGTGGCACACGCCTTTAACCCCAGCACTCGGGAGGTAGAGGCAGGCGGATCACTGAGTTCGAGGCCAGCCTGGTCTACAAAGTGAGTCCAGGACAGCCAAGGCTACACAGAGAAACTCTGTCTTGAAAAACAAAACAAAACAAAACAAAAACCAATAACAACCAGCAGCCAGCAACAACTAGCAGTGAACAGCAACCAGCAACAGGGGAAGCAGCGGGCGAAGCAAGAGCTGCCCCAGGCCCTCTCAGGGTGCTAGCATTTATCATGCACTTACAGAAACTAGCTTCAGCTGGTAAAAATCACGCCCCTGCTAGAGCACAAGGCAAATCATAATTAACTGCTAGGGACAATCTGAAGTAGGTGTAGTTATGACCCATACCTGGGATTAAAACAGAAACATATTTCCATAATAGTCTTTCTTTTTTTCTTTCTTTCTTTTTTAGGTTTTTCAAGACAGGGTTTCTCTGTGTAACAGTCCTAGCTTTCCTAGACTTGCTTTTGTGGACCAGGCAGCAATCCACCTGCCACTGCCTCCCAAGTGCTGGGATTAAAGGCATGTGCCACCATTACCCGGCCATCGCTGTGTTTTTAAAGAAACCAAAATTCTCATTACATTACTTGTATTGTGCTTAGTGAGAAATTATAAAGAGGCAGTTTCAGAGCAGTGGGCAAGCCTTTCAGGAGACTCCCTCCTGCTCTTTCTACAGAAGCAGCTTTGCCTTTAATGCAGGGAAACTAGCAGCTGTATAACCCTATCACCAACATTAATTTGCATCTCTCTCTCTCTCTCTCTCTCTCTCTCTCTCTCTCTCTCTCTTTCTATCTCTCGACTTATTTACTTATTATCTGTACAGTAAGTATTCTGCCCGCATGTGTGCCTGCACACCAGAAAAGGGCACCAGATCTCATTATAGATGGTTGTGAACTCAGGACCTATGAAAGAACGGGCAGTGTTCTTAACCTCTAAGCCAGCTCTCCAACTCCCGCTCTTTTTTTTTTTAAACATAGGTCATAATTTTAATTTCTCCTTTGGAATCCTCATCTGTAAGCCCTTCGGATGTTAATCCACTCCTTGAGATCAGTTCTACAGTCCCTGGGGCAAAGGACCATGGACTCCACTAGTTATTTTGGAACTTTGAAATGTTCGGGAAAGAGTAAGAGGCTTATCTGTAGCCAAGTCTACAGCGGCTCTGCCTGCAGTAACCGGCGTGAGATCCGCAATACTTAGTTACTTAGTTGCGGTTTTCCTGCCTAATTGGTATTTCCTGACAAGAGGGAAATGACTTGTGTTTTTTGCTTTGGGGCCCTGAGTTGTCAGACTGCCCATTTCACTTCTCCACAGCAAGAAGTTCTCTCTCTTGGACCTGCATTCATTTGTTCAATGGTATTCTTTGCCACAATGTCTGCAAACCCTGGGAAGCCCACTGGTTCTTTTCAACCCCCCTCCCTCCATTATAGGTAGAAACAGTTTGTTTGCTTCTGTGGTGGAAGCTGGGAATTTTTGAGACTCGAGGCTTTTAGTGGCTTGATTACAATTTTTTTCTTTTCTTTTTCTTTTTTTGTTTTGTTTTTGTTTGTTTGTTTTGTTTTGTTTTTGCTTTTTGAGACAGGGTTTCTCTGTAGCCTTGACTGTCCTGGACTCACTTTGTAGACCAGACTGACCTCGAACTCACAGCGATCCGCCTGCTTCTGCCTCCCGAGTGCTGGGATTAAAGGCGTGCGCCACCACTGCTGGGCTACAATTTCTTTGCAAATGATTGAATTTTCCTCAACTGAAGTACCAGCATTCTGATGTCGGAGACCCTTAGCAACAGTTTGTCCTATCATATTAGCACAAGATGTACCATTGTGGCTGCTGATAGGCTTTCCCCTGCTTTGCTCCCAGAGGAGTTTTTAGTTTTTCTGTTTTTTTCTTTTTCTTCTTCCTACATTCTTAAAAAAAAAAAAAAAAAAAAAAAAAAAAAAAAAAAAGTTTGGTGGGGCATAGTCCAATCCTTGAGAAACAGAATTAATCATAAACAAAAATGATCCTATTCTTTACTGTAAAATGGCTTTCAAGTCTGTGACGGAGGCAGGCTGGTTTATCAGCCACATTGGGAAGAGGAATAAACAAGAGAGTAGAGTGACCCTCAAGTCCACTTTTAGTGCCCTGACATGAACATTAGGTTAGATAAAGGGCGAGGGGTGTGTAAAATCAAGCAGTCGTTTCAAGGTGGAGTCCAGCTCCAGTGCTTCTTCCAGGGTAGTCTGACACATCCTCAGAGCTGTGTGAGCTCTCTTCTTGGGAGACACGCCCTGCCTCCGGCTGGCACCAGGGCCACAATCTCTTCACTCCTGCTGGGCAGTTACTGTTCTGGCACCCAACACTGGATCCTGGGCATGTGAGGCAAGTTCTGTACCACTGAGGTATCACAATGGTCATCTAAATTATCTTCTGTCAAGTGACCAATTGTTGCCCCTGCAGCAATGTAATGTGTGTGTAGAAGCTGCTTTTTAACTAAAAAGTATTAGCTTCTCACTGAGGCACATAAAGAAACTAAGAGAAGGATGCAAGCTGGGCCTAGAGAGATAGCTCAGCAGTGACTGCTCTTCCTGAGGACCAGGGTTCGATCCCTAGAAACCCCATGGTGGCTCACCACCTTCTATAACTCCAGTTCCAAGGGGGATCTGATCTGATAGCCTCCTCTGGACAATACACATGCGGTATACAGACACACATGCAGGCAAAACACTCACACACCTAAAACAAAAATAAATAAATCTAAAAAAAAAAAAAAAAAAAAAAAAGGATTGAAAAAAAAATAAAGAATGAGAAAAAGAAGGATGCAAGCCTGGTATCTCTGCTGACATTGTGTGCCAGTTCTTTGGATGAAAGCACATGGATTTGACATTGTCCTTTCCCGTTCCTCTTGAGTCACCCCTGAATTTGAGGAAGAACAAAACCTGCAAAGATAAACCATCTTCCCTCTAGATAGGGACAGTTTCTACAAGGGCAAGGCTACCTGCTGTGACAGAAGTAATTATCTCACAGGCACCGGGTTGGTGGCCATGAACAGATGGACAAACCACTGGACCTTGCAGCACAAGGTGGACAGGACTGAACAGCAGGTGAGGCAAAGAGCAACTGGAAGAGAGTTCGGGCTTTTATCCAGGGAAAACCCTCTGGTGCAGGAGTTGGAGCCCACCATCTGCTTGCAGGCTGGAGTACACCCAAGGCAGAAAGGGGGAGAGGTGGTAAGAAGCCTAAAAAGTGTGTTTTGGCCCATGGTTGGCCATTGCCAGTGGTAACCAGGGAACGGTGAGTTAAAAAAATAGCAGGTAATAGACAAGCATTTCATCTGGCTAACCATTCCTGGGTGTCCATAGTATGGGAGGGAAGAATCTAGAGAAAGAAGTTACTTCAGTTTTGGAATCCAAATTAGTATAATTTCAGAACTGTCACAGTTCAAACCAAAATGGGAGGGCTTTGTAAGATGGTGTGGCCCTGGCTAACATGAACCAGATCGGAGCTAAAGAGGGGGCAGCAGTGGGCAAGAGGGGACAAGACTAGTCTTCTGCATCATGCATACCACTTGCTTAAAGCACATGTCAGTACCCCTAAGACTTGGGGTCACTGGACCCCACTATTTGTTCGTCTTCCTGATGTCTCCATATTGAATACATCTTTTTCTCATTTTTATCATTAACTATCTCTTTGATAGACTTCAATCTGGTGGCTGAGGCTAGCCTGTTGGGGTTGCTGGGACCCTGGCTTTTACCTGAGAAATTCTGGTAACTGTATGGTTGCACTGAATTGTGTATCCCATTGGAGCTGGAACACACTTAAGGATGTATTTCAAAACCAGGATGCATTGGACATCAGTTGTGACCATACCTTGTTGGATTCCCATAACCATACCAGGAATATATTTCCTTAGAGATATGCCTGAGTTGGGGATTTCTGAACTATATATGCAGTCCTCAGCTGCTCTATGTATGTATTGTTTGTTTATTTGTATGTATGTATGTATGTATGTTTGTATGTAGTAGCACTGAGAATTGGATCCCATACTTTGTGCATGAGAGGTAAGCACTTCATCACTGCACTGTTTTCTCAACCTAAGTTTTGCTTTTTGTTGGAGACAGACTCTTAGATGTGGGCTGGCCTTAAACTTAGACTGTAGCCCAGGCACTCCCTGTATTTACAATCCTCCTGCCTCACACTGCTCAGTAGCTGGCATTTTAAACCTGCACCATCAGGCCCAGATCTGATATCTTTACCCTCAAAACATCTCCTAATTTCATCCTTTTTATTTGTCTGTTTGAGACAGGGGCTCACTCTGTAGCCTCAGCAGGCCTGGATCTCATAGAGGTCCACCTGCCTAATTTCATTCTTAACACATAACAACAGAGAGAGGAAAACTATTTAATCTAGATTTATGAGCATTTTAGGGAAGAGAAATTCTCAACTTCAGCAGCCCTCAGAAGTAGGAGAAGTCAGAGCCTCCCTCTCCCCACTCCCATAGAGTATAGATGGTATGCATGCATACAGACAGATTAGACACGAGCATCATTTTGGAGTGAGGCCTGTGCCTTGAGTTCGATCTGACCAGCTGGCTGGCTGTGACTGACTGATACTAGGTGCTATGATCGGCTGAGACTTCATTATCTGGGGCAAAAATAGATTCCCTATTAAGCTATGTTCCAGTTTTCGAGGTATAGAGGCAGCCTCAAGCAAGATTAGTTTAACATAATTTCCTGTTTTTAAAAACACCCATGAAAGACGAATAACAAGTACAGCCTGAGGTGATTTTCCCAGTAGCAAATTAGCATATGGGAAACCTTGGCAGGACCAACAGCCAGCTACAGTAATTGCTTATGCGTGGACACTGCTTCCGAATAGGTGACTGGGGCCACTCTGCCGTGCGTCATTAATAGATGAGCTAGGAGGGTTTCAAAGAAGAGAAAAGCAGCTTGTAAGTCCCATTGGTGAGTCCAGAGCATCCTTAAATATCTCCAAGCTGAAGTACCTGGGGATGCTGGTCACGTTTATAACAAGGAACAGCAGTGTCCCTACCCCTGAGAGCACTGCTGAACTGCATTCCTGGTTGACTTCAGTGTAGGCAAAAAGGGGAGAAGGAGGGAGAAGCTTGTTATGGGCGTAAAAATGAGATCACAAATCACTTGATCTGGGTTAGCGCCTGACTTGTTTTCGTTCTTTGTTTCCTCTTATTTTCTGTTCTTTTCTTTTCTATTGCCTTTTCCCCCTTCCTCTTGTCTTCAATCCTTCTTTTCTTCCTCCCTTCAGTTGTATTCAAGAGCAGACAGGTTTGAATACAGCTCACGGAACCAGGATGTTTACGCATTTAGGGAAGAATAAAAACTCCTGAAAGAGCCCTCTATTTAAGAATCATTTTAAGCATCTGTCATTTTTTACTTTTTTTTCAAAACCAAGCCATCAGGGCAATGTTTGCTTTTCCAAGTGCCACTTTAAGTAAGGTAGCCCTCAAGGCCTTCAACAGGAAAGAGAAAAGGATTAAACTGAAGCTCCAGACTAGCAAAGCACAAACGTGACGCAATACACACTGAACTTTGCGGTGCCCCGGTTTGAGTACCACTTTCCTAACGATCACAGTATCTGAAGCCAGTTTGACAAAATGTCATCAAGATATCAAGGCAACCAGCTGCTGCTCAGTGTCTCACCATGCTAGGAGACTTCCAAACTGGAAAAGGAGCAAGAAATGCCATATCTGAGGATGGTGGCTTAGAGGGAACACGTTTCGCAAGGTTTATCAAAATGTACTTGCTAAACACACATAAAAATCCATATATGGGCAAATGTGCTGGGTTCGGTGGCTCACACCTATAATCTCAATACCCAAGATACCAAGACAGGAGGATTGCTATAGGTTCCAGCTAGTCTGGGCTACATAGCAAATTCCAGGTCAGCACATGGAGCCAGAAGTCAATGTCAGGTACGTGTCTTTTTCTTTAAAAATATATTTTATTAATTTGTTCATATTACATCTTGATTGTTATCCCATCCCTTGTATCCTCCTATTCCTCCCTCCCTCCTGCTTTCCTCTTACTCCCCTCCCCTAGGACTGTGACTAAGGGGGACCTCCTCCCCCTGTATATGCTCTTAGGGTATCAAGTCTCTTCTTGGTAGCCTGCTATCCTTCCTCTGAGTGCCTTCTTTTCTTTTCAAGACAGGGTTTCTCTGTGTAGTCCTGGCTGTCCTGGAACTCATTCTGTAGACCAGGCTGGCCTCGAACTCAGAGATCCGCCTGCCTCTACCTATCAGCTCTCTCACCTGGTGCTGGTTTGGTTAGTCTGGCTGGCCACCAAGCCTTAAGTATCTTCCTTTTTATGTGGGTGTTGGGGATCCAAACCCAGAACCATCTTCCTGGTCCCAAGAATTGTAATTTTAAAAAATGTAATGAAAAAAATAGAGGCCAGGCATGGTGGCACATGCCTTTAATCCCAGCACTCGGGAGGCAGAGGCAAGTGGATCGCTGTGAGTTTGAGGCCAGCCTGCTCACAAAGCAAGTCTAGGACAGCCAAGGCTACATAGAGAAACCCTGTCTCGAAAAACCAAAACCCAAACAAACAAAAAACAAAACAAAACAAAACAAAACAAAAAAATTTAGCTAAGATTTTTTTCCCCAAATGTGGGATAAACCAAAACCAAAGTTAAGTGGGGGTGCAGGATGGGAATGGGGTGGGGGATATTTTTTTCGTGATCTGGCCATTCAGCTGAGCAATGCCCCCTGCACACCCCCAAGAAAGTGGGTCCGAATCTAGCCTTTTGCTGTTTTAATAGCAGCTTAGGTTTTCTGTAATGACCTGGAGAAAACATACTGAACCCTGTAGCAGAGCAAGATGCAAACTCCAAATATGTCCATGAGTGCTAGACACTCTTTTCCTTTGGTTTTCTACTTAACCACCCAAGCCTCAACTGCTCTATCCCGAGGGAGCCCAATCAGCACAGGAATATTTTCTACTCTCGCTGTTCGTCTACATTTTCAGAATTTCCTGTAATGTGTAGTCTTGTTTTGTAACAATGAAAGCTGTTTGAACTTTTAAAAAGCCAACAAGAAAGAGCAGCATCAAATTCACGGAACCCTGACACTCAAAGACTCGGAATCAGGGAAAAGCCCCAGCAGAGGGCACTGCAGAGGCAATCCTACCCTCAAGTGGACACACTGGTTCCTTTGTACCCACAGGTTTCTATGTTCCCATAGTGGCAGCCTAGGACATCTGAGAACAAGTGGGCTCTTACTCTCTTGCAAATTTAGTGACTGCTCTATTTTCCTGTGTGAGACTAATAACTGGGAAAACTGAGTCCAAGTTAGAGAGAACCAAGAGGAAAACAATAAGTTCATGTATTTGTTTAAAAATATTTTCTTAGCTGGGCGTGGTGGTGCACGCCTATAATCCCAGCACTTGGAGGCAGAGGCAGGCGGATCACTGTGAGTTCAAGGCCAGCCTGGTCTACAAAGCGACTCCAAGACAACCAAGGCTAACACAGAGAGACCTTGTCTCGAAAATAAAAAATAAAAATATTTTCTTGGTGGCACAGGCCTTGAAGCCCACCTACTTGGTTGGTTGGTGGTGCTCTAGGTGGAGCTTGGGGCCTCATGCTTGATAAGGGCTGTCACTGAACTCTTCAGTGTCATCCCAGCTCCTTGGGAAGCTGAGACCCAAGGATGGGAAGACCAAGACCCATCCACCTCAGTGTTTTAAGCATACTTTGCCAGAAATATGGGTGGACACTCGTGGCTTCCCACAAAGTTAGAAATTTATTGAACAGCAAATACACAAATGACGTCAGCTTCCTTGGCTACAATTTGCCAAGTAGTCCCTTGATTTTTCTTAAAAGCTGGCTTTTGAAAAACACAGATTCTAAGACAGGCATGGGGGTATATACCTTTAATCCCAGCACTCAGGAGGCAGAGGCAGGATCGCTGTGAGTTCAGGGCCAGCCTGGTCTACAAAGTGAGTCCAGGACAGCCAAGGCTACCCAGAGAGACAAACAAACAAACAAAAACCAAAAACAGAAAAGCACAGATTCTTTTATACCAGTCTGTGTTACTAATATTAACTCTCAAAAATCACACTTTACACAGTAAATATATCTGTACATGTGTGTAGGTTATGTGATGGCTATAGAAAGTTAAAGGGACCACAGGAGAGTTCAAGGAGTTAAAAAAAAAAAAAAAAAAATCCCAGCACCCGGGAGGCAGAGGTAGGTGGATCTTTTTGAGTTAGAGAGTTCCAGGACAGCCACAGTTACACAGAGAAACCAGTCAACCAACCAAACAAAAAAGCCTTCTAGGAGGCAGAGGCAGAACATGGATACAGATGCAAGATGAATGACTACAGGGGCTGAAATAAGACGGATCCCAGTTGGAGCACTGCTGGAGGCGAGTTGCAGCATTACAGGGGTAAGCTGGCCACAGAGCCCATTGGGTGGAAGATTTTGGGGAAGAGGACCATAGAGGTGAGGCGCACAACTAGGTCTGGATGGATAGACAGCCTGATACTAGATAGTGATTGGACCGGCTGGGCTATGCCAAACATCAGGGAAGGAGCTGGAAATTTTCTCTCTGCGTCTTCAGGTACACATCTGTGACCAGTGCCTTTGTGGTGTAAGGGGACCTCTTTATGGAGTACAGCTAAGAGGGCGGTGTGCTTCATTAGTCTTGTTTGGTTTATGTTTTGCCTACGTGTATGTATGTATGTATACCATGTGTGTTACCTGCTGTCCTTGGGCCGTTGTGGAAGTTTTGGTTTATATATAAACACGTTTTTGTTTTAATCCCAGGTGTGGGATATGGGGGCTGCTCCAGTTTGTCCACAGCTGATAACTGACTCCTGAGAGGTCAAGTGATGTTTGTCAGCTGTGAACTACCTTGTGCAAGGGCGTGGTCTTTGTCAGTGGGGATAAAAGCCAGACCCAAAGGGAGACTGGGGGCTTTGAGAAAGTAGAAGGCTGCTGGTGCTTCCTCTCCCCGCCCCCGCCCCCCATGATGCTCCTGGTTGCTGTTGACGCAGTTTGATGAGAAGAAGTCGACGATATTCTGAAATGGGGGTTGGATTTACCCCAAGGAACCTGGTGACCCTAAACAGCAGGAAGCAGCTAAGGAAAACTGCGCCCCCTCTGCCTGTTAACTTTCTTTTCTTCCTACCTAGTGTTGGGGTGTTGGAAGGAATTGAAGTGGAGAAGGGAGAAAGATTTAAAGAACCCCAAAACAAAAAGAGTTGGTTAAAAGTACGCCAACATTGGGTGTCAGAAGAGGGTTTCATATTTTTTTGAACTGGAGTTACAGGTGGTTCTGAGCCACAACATGGGTCCTGGGGACCAAGCCTGGGTCAGTGTGTAAGACTCTGATCGGGAGAGTCTATTCCAGGAAGCGACCAAATTCAAGAGGAAGTTTATTGGTCCTACACATGGGGTCCACCTGCACCTGAGGGAGAGGTGATCCCGAGTAACAAAAGCACTGAGTTTTTAAACTTTTTGAAGGCAGATTTGTACCAATCCTATTGGCTATTTAACATGACCTTTAATTCGTTTGGGTGGTTCTAAAACTATGTCTTAGTCCAGAGGTAACCGTCTTGGGGGTGGGGGCGAGTGGGGTAAGTTCCTGTTTGTGCAAGCTAAAGCTGTCAGCACTGCAGGGTGGAATTTCTCAGGAACTGTCCTTTTTCTGACCCTGCTTCAAAAGAGAGTTAGGTTGGATCTCTCAGTGCTCTTAACCCTGAACCATCTCTGCAGCTTCAAAATATCTTTTTCTTTTCATTCATTTTCTTAGTACTTAAAAAAAAAATATTTATTTTATATGCATAGGTGTTTTGCCTGCATGTATGTACACCACATACATGCGGTACCCTCAGAGGCCAGTAGAACATGTCAGATCCCCTTCTGAGAGCTGTTTCAGACAGTTGTCAGCTGCCCTATGAGTGCTAGGAATTGAATCCTGGTCCCTTGGAAGAGCAGACAATGTTTTTAATCAGAGCCATCTCTACAGACCCAGTACTCTTTTGTTTGAAACAGGTTCTCACTATGTAACCCTGGCTGTTCTGGAACTGGCTGTATAGTCCTGGCTGGCCTTGAACTCACAGTGATTTCTCTGTCTCTGCCTCCTGAGTGCTGGGGTCAAAGGTGTGCCACTATTACACTCAGCTTTCACTAAGCATGTTTGACAAGTTCCCAACCTGGTATTTATGACATGTTTTAATATGCCCATATGCTTCTATGCTCCAAATCTATGTGCTCACTTTTTATTTTTAGGAATAGGTTATTACCAGTCTGTGCCCAGGGGTGTCTCTACATCTACAGTAAAAAGGGAGCTAGACACTGTTGTAAAATGGAATCAGTAAGGCAAGCTTGAAGGCCACTGTTGTACACAGTATGGAGGAACTTAATGGCAGAGCACAGACTGATCTCCACACCACTAGTGCTGAGCTACAGCTTCAGCTCCAGAGCCTTCCTGAACGGGAGATGAAATGTCTGTTCCTTTAATAATGGTATGGGGGAGGACCCTCACTGAAGGCAGGCCACAGGAACTTGACTCAGCCTGACAAACGTGTGCCTCACCCTACTCAAGATGCTTCCTAGTAAAGTGGACTAAACCCTTAGCTTTGTATAGTGAAGTCTGTAAAATAATACCATGCTGTCAGCAGAACTTTAATGTTACATTTTCTTTCTTAAATCTATGGAAGACAATATCCTTTCTGCCCTGTCTAAAGCTAATCCCTGCACTTCGGTCTTTTAGAAAAGCCAGGTGCACACATACATATATCTCATTGATTTACATATAGAATAATTTGTGCATAATATACTCTGTTGATGTATACACACAGTCTCTCTTGACCTACTTTGGAGATGTCAAGGACACTTTACACTGTGGTGATATAATGTCTCCACTCCCTCCCTTCTCCTAAGGGACCTTAAAGAAGACCTGCTTGTTTTCCCGGGGTAGGCCAACGCTTTACCTCAGACCCAGATGTGCTAATGGCTCTAATAAACCTCTTACCCAAAGTGCCATGAGGCTCTATGCCTCTCTCTTCAACCTTCCATCCCAAACCTAACACCAGGGAGAGGGAACTTGGAAGTTTCCGGTCCTGTGGGTCCCCTCCTCCTTTGTTGCTGCTCTCGCTGCTTCTAATCCAAGACCTGCGTCCCCCTCTGATGATTCTCCCAGGTCCTCTGAGCCCCCTGCCTGGCTGTTCCAGAAATTCTGATTTGTACTAGGTCAGAGATTCCTCTGGGTTTCAGTCTGTTCCCTTGCCTGTATGATTCAATGACAAGAGGCTGCTAGCTTCCCTCTTCCCCGCCCCACCCCCCATTCTCTGAGTCACCGGACTTCAAGATGGCTACTGCTCAATCTCACTTGCCTAACCCTAACCCTAACTCTAACCGTACCCTTCTTAATTGTCTTCACTGTAACCTTAAAGTACTATACCCTGTGCGTGACGATCAAGCCTAGGAAGTTAATCTTCTTCATACAGTCTGAGCACAACAACGCTAACTAGAAAATGGCCCTCAGTGGCTTGAACGTGCTGCGTTGGACTTTGTAAATTCTTAGATCCTTATGTGAGCTCATTCAGGGCAGTCCATGTCTGAGACTCCTTACAATTGGTTTTCTTCTTTGTCTACAACCAACCCCCTCTCTGTGTCAATATTGAGTCACCTTCCAGAATTCTGCTCAGAGGCAAAACACCCACACTCCCGGTGTAACCTCTTCTGGAAGACCGACTCTGACACACTGACTATGCTTGCTAGGTCTGGATTGACATCCGGAGATGACATGGAACCACAGAAGGGCTGCAGTCTCTCCAGTGAGACTGCGCTGACATGGTGTGGAGTCTTGGGGTCTTATAGTTTGGAAAAGGGGGAACGGTGTGGACGGAAGAGTCCAGGAGCAGGTCGCTTCCCCTGCAGTTGGAAGTGGTAGAGACCAGCAGATTTGGTATGTGGCTCTCCAGGTCAGAAAATTCAGGAAGTGTCATCAGTCACGTCTGTTCTCCTGTCCCAAGTGGCTCGGTCTACTTGAGGCTTTTAGGTCGATAGCCCTTCAACGTCCCCTCCCTCCTTATGTCCTTTAAACTACCTTCCATTACTTAGCCTTACCCCTTCAGAACTGCCTTTTTGATCTTGTTCTCCTGCTCCTCTGGTCCCACTAACCAAAACTACCTGAATTCCTTTTCCTCTGTGGCATCACACAGAGCCTTTTCCTCTGTGGCATCACACAGAGCCCCCCCTCCACACCCTCCACTTACTATTTTTGCCTTTCTCTCTACTGTTTTTCCTTTCTGCCATTTGCTCAAAACTTAACCCTCTCAGGTTTCTAGAACCCTTCTGCTATCCAGGTCACTGGGTCTAAGGGGACACACACACACACACACACACACACCACCTCACATTTCCTGGATCAGAACAGTCGAGGTGGTTGTTCTGTAGCCTACCTGGCTCACCACAGAACTCCAGCACATCTTACAATCTAATGTTCCAGGACACACATGTTGCTATTCCCTTCTCTACAGTGATGGAAGAAGCAAACTCCATGCCTGGGCTTTGGCAGTGTGCTAGTTCCACACTCTCTCCATTCCCAGGATCCCCACAACCACCTTGCTGGGAATGATGTAGCCAATCAAAGTGCTTTACTTTTATCACCTACGTTTGCTGAATGTGTGTCTTCACTGATTTTTAGCTTTGGTTGTCTTCTTGAGACAGGTCTTGCTATGTAGTCCAGACTTCCTTTGAATTCTTTATCTTTCAACCTCAGTTTCTTGAGTAGTTGGATGACAGGTGAATTTGTTTCTTTTCTGTTGCTCTGATAGAACACCCCAAGAAATCAACTTAAGAAAAGAAGAGTTTACTTCGGCTTATAGTCTTAGAGGAGTATAGTTCTTATGGCAGGGAGGCACGGCTGTGGGAAGGAAGGAAGGCAGGAAGGCACGCAGGAAGGAAGGAAGAAAGGAAAGAAGGCAGGAAGGCAGGCAGGCAGGGCAGGTTGTAAAATATCAACCCCATCCTCCTGGGATATACTTTCTCTAGCAAGGTTTTCCCCTCTCCCCACCCTTACCTCAGACAGGGTGCTCTGTGTAGCTCTGGCTATCCAGGAACTCACTCTGGAAACCAGGCTGGCCTCGAACTCACAAAGATCTGCCTGTTGCTACCTCCCAAGTGCTGGTATTAAAGGCATGCGCCACCACTGCCCAGCAAGGTTCTTATCGTCTAATGGTTCTACAAAACTTTCTGAACAGCACCACTAGCTGGAGATCAAGACTCCATAAGTTGATGGGGGACATTTTGTGCTCAAAACACAACAGGTCTGGGCTGAACCTTTAGCATCCTAATGCTTTTTTCACTCTTACTGTTGTCAGTGAACCATGGCTAACTACCATCATGCTAGTTATACCACTTAGAGCCCTGAAAACAAAAGCCATTTTCTATGTCAGTGCAATCATTGGATTCCCCAGTTGTGGGTGTAGGCAAATCAATTATTTGTAGCTTGGGTACAAGTTGGTCTCTATAGAGCTTATTCACTGTTAATGGCTTGGCCCTGGTTCAGGCCAAATGAATCACGCTCTGAAAGGGAGACAGGCACCAGTATTTTGAAAGAGCATCTTGTCATTATTTGGCTCAGGGATGAGGTTTTCTTAGTCATTTGGGTACACAACATAATGGTGGGACATATCTGGTGGCTGCTCTCACCAGCAAAGGTTCAGGAGCTTCAGGAGCTATGTTTGTTGCATGACCAGAGGCATGTAGCATTCACACGGGACACAAGTGTCTTCACGTCCTTTGCCATGTAGAGAGAGCTATCCATATACCTCTTCTACAAATGTCCTTTTCACCAATTTTATGGTCCTCAATCATCCTTCCAAGCCCCTGATCATCTGGCCAAACCAGTGGCTCCAGCCATGAGTAAGGATGTAACCATCCATCTGGCCACTTTCCTCTTTCCAAGCAAAATGTGTGGCTGTGTGAACTGCCTGGAGTTCTGCTTGTTGGGAAAGCTTCTCTTTCTCAGAGTCTTTGAGCATTGTTCCAGGAGGGTGCTGTAATACAGTATTCACTTCTAGATTGTTCCTGCCTAGAGTGAAGAGCCAGCAGTGAACTAGACCTCAGTATTCTCTCTCTCTCTCTCTCTCTCTCTCTCTCTCTCTCTCTCTCTCTCTCTCTCTCTTAAAGATTTATTATTTATTTATTTTCATGTATACAGCGCTCTGCCTGCATGTATACCTGCATGCCAGAAGAGGGCATTAGATCACATTATAGATGGTTGTGAGCCACCATCTGGTTGCTGGGAATTGAACTCAGGACCTCTGGAGGAGCCGTCAGTGCCCTTAACCTCTGAGCCATCTCTCCAGCCCCCTAGACCTCAGTATTCTCTTCCTCTTTCAATCCTAGGGCATCCTCCATGAAAGTCATACATGCATGCTTGGGTACAGAAGGCCTTGTAACATGAGTAAGGAGCATAGGCATTTGACAAGTTTGTGTAAGTTGTTTGTGCCCTTAGGGCCTGCTTGGGCCTGATCACACATATACTACTTCCATTTTATAACGGAGGCCTGTTGTGCACGTCTGACTTTATGGCTTTCTGGGTCTTATGATTCAAACACATGTCATTGCATTCCATGCACAATGGGAAAATGTCACTTGGTGCTGTGTGAATCCACAGTAGCACCTGGGGTACATGGGTACATCATCTGAGAAACAGGGACTTGGGTAACTGTGACGGCTGTTCGTGGTTCTCAACCTGACCACATCTGGAGTTAACTAAAACTCAAGTGGCTGGGTACTCATGTGAGGGAGGGAGTTTGTTTTTCTCAACTAAGTCATTAGAAGTGGGAAGACCCACTTTTAACCTGTATCTTTTGAGATGGGCAGATCCACCTTTAATGTGGGCCACACCTTGTGCTGGAAGCCTACATAAAGAACATGGAAGAAGGATTCTTGCTCTCTCTTTGCCTGCTCTTGCTTTAGCTGACAAGTCCATGCCTTCACTGGCATTAGAGATCACTTCTCGGGGAGTCTAGCATATAGTGAAGACCACCTGAGATGCTCAGCCTCGTGAACTGAACAGCTACTAGATTTTTGGACTTTCCTTTGGTGGACAGCCATTTTGGGGACTAGCTGGACCACAGCCAGCCTGTAAGGCACTTTAACAAATCCCCTTTTTATATCCATATTTAGATGCATTCTATCACTTCTAAAGGGCTGCAGCATTAGGAAAGTTGAGAACCACTGCTCTAAAGAACCCTGACTACTACAGTAACTGTGGTACCTCATAGAGTTGGGGGGGGGGCATACAGTCAAACAACTCTGGATAAAACTAGAGTCCTGCGGGGAAAGAGAAAGGAGCGGGTGCTGACTGTAAGGGTTTTGCAGCAAAGGAGCATCCTGGCAGTGGGAGGGCCAAGAAACGTCAAAGATCATATTACTCAACAGACCTCATGAAAGAGATTCATTGGTGTGTGTGTGATTTGAAAGACTACTACTGAGCAGGGATAAAAGAGAGAGACTAGGCTGTGATGGTGTAGACTTATAGGGGAGAATATGGCGCATACATATAGGAAAATTCATGCACATAGAGGAAAAACAGGGAAGTTCCAGTGGCCTTTAGTAATGACATCAGCTGACGGTGGGATGGGGACTGGGGAGCACCTGGCTCTGGAATGTACACAGCTCTAACATTCTTCCCTTTTGTTGATTAGAAAAGGTTAGGAAACGTGAAGGAGTGATTGGTGAGGTGGGCGTGAGGGCACTGTGCTCTTTAGACTGCTTCCTGCCGTCTGGGGTCATCAACACCTTTGGGGACCCAAGAAAAGCAGAATGCTGGCCAAGGCCAGGAAGAGCAGGAGGTTTCACTCATTGTGTAGACTCGGCAGGGCCATATGGGCCTAGGGAAGTACAGGCTGCATTGGAGCAGTTTGCAGTCTTTAATTGATTAGAAATCTTCTGGAACATATATGATACACACACACACACACACACACAATGGAAGGTAAAGTTAAGGAGTTTTAGGGAAATTTTTTTTTATCTTAGCTATACATTTGAAACTTCTATGTCCACAGTTTTAGTAGTTGGGAGAGGGGAGTCCTGAGACCAGGGAAAGAGAGAGAGAGAGATCCCACCCTCAGGAATAGGCAGGTGGGGAAACAGTCTGCTGGGTGACAGGAGTACTCATCTGAAGCCCATTTGACCTGTGAGAGGTGGATCCAAGTTTACAAGGATTTTTTTTAAAGTTTACAAAAAAGGATAAAAGTTTTAGATATGTTACATTAGCACTGTTTGTACTTTGCACTGAAATTCATATTGTAGAAAAGGCAGTAGACTTACATCTTTGTGTGGGCACTGTTTTAAGACTCTACTTTATTTGAGGTTCCTTAAGCTTCTATCTCCCTTCCAACCCCCCAACCCCACAACCCTAGGTAGGAGAGAAAGAAGATTAGACCGGAAAGGGGACATAGGCCTCTTAGCTATTTCCGACTGGTTAGGTCATTGGGGTCCTTGGGAAAATACTAACCTCAGTCATCAGGATATCCAGCAATCCAGCAATAGCAAACTGCAACTGCTGAAGCGGGAAGAACCAGCAGCCGTTTTCCTTCTCCATTCATCTCCTCAAAGCTCTCATTCCCACCCCCAGCCCCCACCCCCCTCCTCTGGACCATTTATACACTTTCTGACTCCTCAGAATTAAACTCTTTCCAGTTGGCAAAGACCATGCCCCTCTCTGAGCCACATGAGGCAATTATCAGCTGTGGATAAACTAAGGCAGCCCCACATCCCACACTTGGGATTGAAACAAAAACACATTTCCACAATATAACTGAGTTGTTAAGGATCCCAAAACTTCCACTACACCTTTGAGCCATAGTAGGAGCTTGGGAACCCCCAAATGATTCTGGATTAAAAGCTTTAATCTCTTTCACAAGGGCTGGATACATAGAGTGGACCAAGATGTTTTTTTAGCACAGTGAGAAACACTTTTAAGTCTGCGTTAGAAAACAATCAAGAGAAATTTCAAATCTTGAGCTTGTGACTATGGTAATGGTGATCAGTGCTCACCAGTGCTAGATCAATAGCTTATCAAAACTCTATTGATGAGCATTAAAACTCTGAATTTTTGAAGTTTTAGTATAATGGTAGCATGGAGAGGGAAAGAAATCTGAAACAGTTCTCATTTTTACCTATAACTTAACACATTTTCTTAGAGCTTTATAAATTGCATTTGCATACCTTAAAACACTTGTTTTTAGACCTTTACAACTCACTTAAGCTTTCATATCTGTGGAGAGCGTCTCTTGTGTACGGCATGGAAGCGTCGCCTGTCAATAAAAGCTGATGTCCTATTAGCTAAGGCAGGATATGAAGAGGTGGGAGTTCTGGCAGGAGGGATGAGCTTTGGGAGAGAGTGAGAGACAGGGATTTTCACCCACAGACTCTGAGAAGGAAGGTCACATGAAACCGAGACGAGGTGACCAGTCATGTGGCACACATAGAATAGGATAAATGGGTAATTTAAGTTATGAGCTAGTCAGGGGACAAGCCAAACTTTATGGCCTAGGCATTTGTTCATAAGTAATACAGTCTCAGGGTTGGTATTTCCGGGACTGGGGCGTGGAGAAGAGCCTGAGGCTACACTGGCTATTAGAATCCAGGCTTAGAGCCTGAGAAGCCACAGAGAAGGATGGTTTAGCACAGCGGTCAGGCCGCTCTGGGAGTGGAGCAGTTGAAGCCGGGCTGGCTACCTGAGCCAGCAAACAGTGGGAGCAGGAAACTGCAGAGAGGCCAAGTTCAGGAATGAAGGCCTGGTCAACCTCTGAGAGAGTGGAGCCTCAGGGCTGGTTCCACCAGCAAACACTTCCCAAAGCCCGATGATTCAGTTTCCTAGCCTGGCAGAAGGTGTGAGGCTTTTTTTTAAGAGGGAGCCTGAGACTAATGGCTGCCCACAGGCGAAGGCCGGAAGCTGCAAGAGGCTTATCCATGGCTGGCAGAAGGCAGAACTAGTGGGGCAGCCTACTACACCAACGTTAGGGCCCTGGAGCCAGGAGCTAGCAGCCTGCTGTGCTGCTGTGCTGTGCTGTGCTAGCTGGGCTTCGGAGTGACATGACTGTAGAAATGGCGGAAATAGCTAAGGAGTCAACAGACTTGGTATAAGAGACTTGGAAAGTCCTTAAGGAGAAAGTTGGAGAGTAAACTGAGAAATATTTTCTGTGTTAAAAAGTGGAAAAGGCAATGCATTCTGGGTCCCATACGATTCTGTTTACCTTCTCAGGTAAGGATTACAATTTTATATATCCTTTTTAAGAGAGATCAGAAGAGAACAGACTTAGAGAAGAAAGACACTAAAAGATTAAATGCTAAAAAGGAGACCCTAGAACAGAGATTAGAAGATTTTTAAAATCAGAATAAAGATTCTTCAGAGGAAGAAAAGGAGAAAAATGAAACATGGAGGCAAGCCTTAGAGGAGAAATTACAAAGAATTATAAATAAAATTGAGGAAGATACTAAGACAGAGACAGATGACAGAAGGTCAGAACCTACAGTACCACTTTTTAACAAGATTCCAAAAGGGCAGTCTATATTTGCTTAAAAAAACAAAACAAAACAAAACAAACCCCCTAAAATTTGTTCCCAGGCAAATCCACAGGGTCATCAAGAATTTGGGTGGCAGCCTATGGAGACACAAGATTTAAAAAGATTTAAGGAAGCAGGAACACCTATGGCTTCCATTCACCATATGTCAAACAGATACTTAATAACTGAGATACGCAAAGTCATATAATTCCAAAAGATTGGGAGGATTTGATGACAGCCATCTTAGAGCAGACTAGAGGCATCACTACTGTCAAGGATCAGTCACTAGGTGAAGGGCCGTATTCTGGCTGAGAGTATGGATGTTGCCTTAGAACAATGTGCTTGGGACAAGGTTGGCCAACAGAGATGAGCTGAATCACTTACAGAGATAACCCAGGGTGCAAATGAATCATTCATTGGCTTTTTACACAGATTAACTACAGCCCCAAATAGAGCAAGATCTGATCCAACTGCTAGAGAAAGTTTCTTTGAATCTTTAGCCTTTGAAAATGCTAATTCTGAATGCAAAAAGGCTACTAAAATATTAAGGGACAGATCTTCACTTTATGAATGGATTAAAACTATTACAGATATAGAATCTAATGCTCACAATTCAGTTGTGGCTGTATAAACAATTACAGGAGACATAAAAACATAAAATGCCCAATACTGTGACTATGAAAGATCAGGTCATTCCCTAAAAGACTGTAGACAAACAGTTACTAAGGATACATTTTTCTATAATAATAATAATAATAATAATAATAATAATAATAATAATAATATAAAATTTCCTGTGAAATGTAGTATGTGTAGAAGGAAGGGACATAAGGCTCATGAATGTATGATATCCAAAGATATTCAAGGCAAACTTCTTCTTCTTCTTTTTTTTTTTTACTTTTTTTCATTCTTCTTTATTCCATAAACACCTAGTTACAAGTTGCACAAATCATTTATTTTATAACGGCAGAGAAGGGTATAGGAAAATGTCTTGTGATGCTGGGGGTGGGAGAAGGGACCAAGAGTTGAGAACTAGTCCATCCCTTCCACAGCCCTGATAGGACCATGGCATGTGCAGTGGGGCTCTAAGGGTCTAGGGGGGCTGAGGGATGGAGATCCCTAAACTCAGAGCTTGCCCCCCCAAAAACCTTCAATGTGTGGCAGGGGTTCAGGGAAAGACGAGGTGGCTTAGAGATGGAGCAGCAAAATGAAAACTCAAGTTAGTGGATACAAGATGGCTGGGGTCATCATGGTGAGGAGATAAAAGATGGAAACAGTAGGTAAAGGGGACAGTAGAAGGTTCTCCCTGAGACCCCCCAGGGAGAGGTGGGGGCCAACTTGCCTGCTAATTTAATATTAAACTGGGATGGAAGTTGGAAAGGACAAACTTATTTCTTTTTCTTTTTTTTTTTTTTTTGGTTTTTTCGAGGCAGGGTTTCGGACAAACTTATTTCAAGGGATCATTTCTCAGCCTCTCAGCCTGTACAAGAGAAGCTGAGAGCTGGGGTGGGGGGTAGGGGGGCAGGGGGTTTCAGGTCCCTGGGCCTGGGACTGTCAGGTCCCTGGATAGGCAGACGGGGAGGCCCCTCAGCCCTTCGTCCCCCACCCACAGATGCCTTATGCCAGAGGACATTGCTGCCTGAATCGGGATGTCTCTCTTCACCATTCATCATCAAATGCTGCTGCCTCAGTTTTATCTAGTTTGATGTAGTCCTGCTCTTCTTCCTGGTCCCCTGTGTGATGGTTTCAGGAGCACTGGAGGATATGAGTCCTGTCCCGAATGTGATACCCAATGGACATCTGATCTAGACCACTGTCTGAGTCCCTGGCAGTCCTCCATGTCTCCTGGTTCCCGCTTGGGTCACAGCACACTTCAGACGTCTCCTGGTAAACCTTGGGGGCACCATCGCCAGTGTTGGAGCAGGAGATGACAGAGGAGGAAGAAAAGGTCTGGCAGCCACGTGTTCTATGTTCCCAATCATGTCACTCATCATCCCAAACATGTCCATGAAGCCACCAGACATTTCCCTCATCCCGAAGGGAGAGATAGCCCTAGCCTGCATCCTGCGGCTGGCAGGCCTGGTTGCTGGCATGGTACCATCTGTGATGCTAAGGAAAGGGGTATAGCTGAAGCCACCTGACACCATGCGGCTTCATATGCTGATGGGTGAATTGCGAAGGGGTCCATCAGGAACATGGGATCCTCGAGCTCCATGTCCCTCATGGAGCAGAACATCCTGATCTCACCTCCAGGGGGCTCCATACGGTCCCGACTCGGGCACAGTGGCCTATTCTCCTGGCCTCTTCTCCTGATGCTACAGGAACAGGGTCGTGGCCCGGGACGCAGGGATTGGTCTGTGCTGAAGCTTCTCATCTTGCCCACTGCCTCCTGCCTCAGCTACCACCTCTGTACCTCCAATTCCTTTTTATTCCAAGACAGGGTTTCTCTGTGTAGCCCTGGCTGTCCTGGAACTTGCTCTGTAAACCAGGCTGCCATCAGACTTACAGAGATCCACCAGCATCTGCCTCCCAAGTGTTGGGATTAAAGGCATGTACCACCACCGCCTGGCTTTTCAAGGCAAGTCCTTAATTTCGAAAATTGACTAGGAGGCTTTGCTCAAGGCCCAGTGAAAAACAACATGAGCCATTTGTTTCTTGCTTACCAAGGAAAAACTATTCTGAAAAAACAACTGGAAAAATCAAGGCCTGATAAGACAGAACTGCTCAAAATGTAAATAAATCATTTAACAGAGATAAAGCAGTTCCTATGGATAGAACAAAAGGTCCTATCCTAAGACACCAAGAAACACATATTTGGCAGACTTACTATAAATTATAAGAGACAGAAGTCAAAATTACAGTTAGATGGAATGGGAATTGGAGGCATAGTGGATACAGAATAATAGTAATTTTACAAGATTCCTGAAATCAAGCCTGGCCACTTCAAAGGGTATCTACACAGATCCTAGGAGTTGGCACATTGTCTCAGATAAAACAAACTCTAAATGGGTTAAGTGCATAGGACCAGAAGGTTAAATAGGAAAATTAAGGCCATATGTGGCTAATATAGCCATAAGTCCATGGGGAAGAGATCTATTCCAACAGTGGGAACCACAGATTAGCATTCCTCCAACGTTAGATGAAGAAATTAAAAAATGTTATCGAAGCCAGTTATAGGCTGTCCAAGCTGTCCATAAGCAGGAACGTGCAGAGACTGACTCTTCAACTTTATACGGGGGAGCCACTGCTGGGACATCACTAAAGGGCTTGGCTGACCAACCTGTTCAGTTGAGCAACGACCTGTGACAAAGGAAAAATTACAGGCACTAGAAGATCTGGTCCAAGAGCTGCTGGAAGCTTAATATAGAAAACAGTATATATATTGGAATTCTTATGTGTTTGCCATTAAAAAGAAACCTGGCAAGGAGGATGTTGACAGATCTGAGAGCAATTAATAAAATCATGGCCATGTGTGTATGAAACTTGGGACTGACTGACAGACCGACAGCTGCCCTGGACTGAAAGGTTAAGTTGATTACCAACTTAGTTCAGCATCCTACAGGAAAAGCATAATGCTTCTTAAAGGGATGTGAGTGTATCAAGAAGGTGTCATTGACTCTGAATTAGATGCTGCGAGCCTGTCCCCTGAACAGCTACAGGATTTCAGAAGCTGAATCAATGTTATCAGATGCATTAGAATCCAATCCAGAGCTCCTGGGTTCAGTTGAGAATACCTCCATCCCTTGGGACAAGGGCTAGCAGAATCAGAAGCTACAGTCATTATTTGCTTCTCTCTCCTTCCTCAGAATTCGGTCAGCTGATGATACCAGATGATCTTCCAGATCATACTAATTCCTCCAAGGAGGTCCCTTCTTCACCTGTTTTGAGGTGCCTTCAGGTGAATGTAGGCCCAGACAGAGAAGAGACAATGACTCTGACTGTACAGAAGTCTCCAGAGTTTCTTCCCCACTCTAGAGTCTCCTAGCTTGTTGCAAGATCTACAGCCAAGTGATAGCACTTCTTCTATTCTTCTTAACCTATCAAGAGCAGGGCTGGGCTCTTTGGCTGAGCACGGAGTGTCTGCACAGGATGAGACAGAGGATTCAGGGAATGACCTCCTCTCTGGGGAGAGCACAGACTGTAGTATCTCATGATTCCTCCAGGGTCAGGAATTGGCCCACGACAGTTTGATTGCCACCACTCGCTCACAATTGTCAGAGAATGCAAAACTCAGCAGCAATGGAGAAAACTTCCACCTTGCCCCTGGCGACTGGCAACCCAAAGATCCTGGGTCCCTTCCTCCAGTGGAAAAGAAGCTCAAGTGCACAGTTGAAGGCTGCGACTGGACATTTGTGTGGCCACCTTAGAACTCATTGAGATAAGTGCTTCCTCACCTGCCCTGCGGAAGACTATGGGGAAAGCTTTTACCTGCTGCAGAGGCTGATGGTGCACACGAGGACACGCAACGGGGAGAAACCCTTTATGTGCCGTGAGTCTGGGTGTGGTAAGCAGCTCACTGTAGCTGGACACGTGAAGAACCACCATCATATCCACACAGGAGAGAAGCCTTTCCTGTGTGAAGCCCAGGGGCGTGGCCGTTCCTTTGCTGAGTATTCGAGCCTGTGGTGGCTCATTCAGGAGAGAAACCTCATCAGGGCCAAGTCCCCGGGAAGACCTTTTCTCAGAGTGCGAGCAGAAATGTACATATGAGAAAGCATCACTGGCAGTTGGGAACAACTGGGAGTCAAGAACAGGAACAAACTGCTGAGCCACTGATGGCAGTCGTTTGCTTGGCGAGGCTTCGGTTCCCCGCAAAAAAACTCATGTCTATAAATTCCCGGTCCAGCCTCGGTGGAAAGTCCTTGAATCTACCAAATCCCAGTTCTATCCTCGGAGTTGATGATGATGTGCTTACTGAAGGATCCTCACGTGCCCTGTCTTCAGTGCCCGATGGGACGCATCGTTTGGTGATTTAGCTGAAAGACAGGCATGGGTGTGCTGACTCCCGGCGAGGTGGCTCCATCTGGTCCCAGAGTGCATCATGGAAACAGATCCAAAAGGCTCCATTCTGCCAGAACCAAAATGAGTCTGGGAAGGACAAAGACCTCGCCTTGCCTCTGCTCATCTTCCCCGGCGGAGAAGAGCGATGTCTGAGGTGCTCTCTTCAACCTCCGTCAGATCCGGACAAAGAGCGAAGCATTAAGTATGGGTTGGATACCCGTAGCTGCCTTTCTTCTCAGTGCAATGTTTTGGGATAGGCTCCTCCCAGAAGCAAGTTCAATTAGGTGCTGCTGACTGTTGACGTTTTTCCTTTGAAGAGTTCTCACGTAGACCCAGCTGTCTTTTCGTACGGTTGAACACTGCCCTGCTTCCAACTTCACCAGGACATTGAGTTTTCAAGATGCCTTGTTGCTTTGAAGAAGGGAGGGATGCCAATTGTGCTGTGGCATCGCATTCTCCCTTTAGCGACCCGAGTAAAAGACTCTCAGTCATTGGGCTGTAAAAACTAAATTACTTGAATCTCCCCTTGGCTCAGGCTAAGGTACCAACCTGTCCTGTACACCTCTACATGGTCATTTTTTGTTTTGTTTATGAGACTTAAAATAGCATGTTATGAGGGGGGTTTGTTTATTTGTTGTTTTTAAAGTTAAAAACCACATGATCTAGAGTTCAGTTTTCCTTTTAAATAAACAAAACAACTTAATAAAAAAAAATCATTCGGCCAATGGGCTCTTTACAGACCATAATCCCACTGCCTTCTTTGTTACCTAAGGTACGATCTATTATAGTGATTGACTTAAAAGGTTCCTTTTTCTCAATACCCCTTGTGAAACAAAATAGAATAAGTCATCTGGGAGAGGCATTTGAGTCAGAACAGCTGAGTTGAAGCAGCCAGCTATGAGCTCAGAAACAAGAAAGGGTGAGCTTATTAAACAGTAAGTCTCAGGAGGCTGAAAGCATTCTAGGCCTAAGTTAGATTGCATGGAGGCTGGACGCTTCCAGGACTAGGCTGTAGGCTGGATGGATAAAAAGATAGCACAGTGGGACTGCAGGCAAACAACAATGTAAGAAATTACTCTGGAGGGGTCAGAGAAGAGGATTCAGTGGCAGGCAAATGTACCTTTACTTAAGTCTAATTTGAGTTTGTGCCACCTGGGCTGACATGGTAGAGGGAGAGAACCAATGCCGGTGGGTTGTCTTTTGACCTCCACCTTGAGACACATGTACTCACACAGACACTAACTAATTATTAACTAACTAAATGTTATAATATATAAATAAAAGCTGCCATGCAACATATATAGTACAAGGAGATTTATTTAAGGAAAGGGAAGGGGAGAGGAGTTAGGACCATGAGGGTGGAAGAAAGAGAGAGAGAGAGAGAGAGAGAGAGAGAGAGAGAGAGAGAGAGGAAGAAGAAGAGGAGGAAGAAGAAGAAGGAGGAGGAGGAGGAGGAGGGGTAAGAGAGACAGATAGAGAGACCAGGAGAGAGCGGGAGAGACAGGGAGTGCCCCCAGAAAGAAAGAAGAAGACAGTAAGAGAGAGCACATGATGGTGGGTGGCAGCGGCAGATGATGACGTCAGACATTGCCAGGCAAGCTAGAAGCAGGCTATTGGAATAACACTAAACGCTTTAAAATATCTTCCCATGCCTTTAATTCCAGCACTTGAGAGGCAGAGGTAGGCGGATCGCTGTGAGTTCAAGGCCAGCTGAGTTTACAAAATGAGTCTATGACAGCCAAGACTATACAGAGAAACCCTGTCTTGAAAAACCAGCGAGGGGGGGTGGGTAGAAAATTGTTAAAAGCTGACTCTTCCGTTTCTGCCTTCACTATGGATTTTAATAGGATTAAATAATAACAGACCTTCCATTCTCCCTGTTGTTCAGCTTCCAGATTGTTTCTAAAGCCTTGGTATTTTTATTTCTCAGGTAAAATGAGATTTATGCTCCTATTGCGCAGACTGTTTTCCAAACCAACAGACCATAAACACCTGGGAGCCAGGTTGGCTTCACTTGAAAAATTAGGTTTTCCAAAACTGGCCAACCACAATGACATTTAAAATGTATAACAACGTGTTTGTGCTAAACACTAATGGCAAAAGTTCTACTTCTGTTAAGCTTTGCTTGCTTGCAGAGGTCATGAGTGACCCATAAAGGATTCTTTCTGCTGTAGCTGGGGATTCCTTGCTAACTCCTGATTTCAAGGAGTGCAGGTGGCACGGCCGGTAATTAAAGTTCTTGCCTTGCACATTGTGTTCTCTGTGAGTGTTTGGATCTGGACGCTGGGCAGCTGATTGTCCTGGTCTCTGGAACACAGGTACTCTGTAGTATTGATTAAGGACGACTAAAGGAACACAGGGCCCAGAGGGACAGGACGTTCCAAGAGAGAGGGACAGGAAAGCACCGTGTGTCAATTCCCAGCATTGCAGAAAGCCAGCAACTCATGTTGTTAATAAATCTTAGACTACCCCAAGCATACTAGAGGAGCCCTGCCTCTGCTATCAAAAACCAAACCAACAACAGCCCTGAGCGAGGAGAACCGGGGCATTTTGTTACGTTGAGAGGACTTCTCACTATGTTGCCTAAGCTGCAGCCTGGTTCATGTGATCTTCCTCCACTGCCCACAGGTGCCATTCACCCAGCTCACAGCCTATTTTAAAACACCACTTCACCTGGGACTCCTTTGCTTTTTGTGACGGATTCCCACTTTTGCATGGATACCCTTATTATTATAATGAAATCCTCGGGCCGACTATATAGCTCGGGTAGGGTGCTTGTTTAACATACCCAAAGCCTTGGGTTCAATCTCCCACACTGCATAAAATCAAGGGTTATAGTTGCATTTTTGCAACTCCCAAATTTGGGAGGTAGGGGCAGAAGGAGCAGAAGTTTAAAGTCATCCTCAGCTACCTACCGAGTTCAGATCTGGGCTACAGGAGACTCTGTCTCAACAAACAACCCACAAAAACATTTAATTTCTTTTTATGGAGTTTCATTGTTCTCTGGTGACTTATAGTCTATTCATACACAGTGGGGTTTTCTTCATTTTACTTTTTGCTCATTACTGTTAAGAGGTGTCATGTCAGGGATGCAGCTTTAAGTCTTTCATCTGCCACCACAGCTGGTCCATGGTGACTGAGGACCTGAATTTACTCAGTGCAAACATACTGTCTCACACTGAAGTGAGCAGAGACACCATTGCTCACAGAGGGCAACTAACTCTGAGTCAACAGACAGCCTCCTACTCCTGTGTGGTAGTAGTTGTGCTTTTTTGTTTTCCAAACCCTCTCGAGCATGCTGTGTGGGAATCTTAAAACAACACATGAGCATAGACATTTGTGTGGGTTGTATATGTACAGCATTCTGTGTTTCTTGGTTAATATTTTGTGGATATGCCTTGATTATGTCTTGAATGTGTTCTCAGAAGGAAGTTCAAAACACTCAAACTATCTTAGCAAGGTATATTTTAACAAGGCGTGATAGTGTATGTTTGTAATTCCAGCACTCAAGAGGCTGAGGCAAGAGGATTACCAAGAGTTCAAGACCAGTCTGAGCTACAAAGTAAGGCTATATCTTATTTAAAAAAATAAATTGGGGGGTGGTAGGGGGTGAGAGATGACTTAGTTGTTAGTCAACTAAGAATCAAACACATTCCAGAACCAGGTGCTCCCCCAACCCCCCATCTGTTTTCAACGACTCAGTGCCAATGGGCTGTCATCATTAATGGCCAATGGCCAATGTTATAATATATGATAAATATGCCATGCAACAGATCTGGTGTGAAAGGAGATTTATTGTGGGGGACGGGGGGAGAGGAGAGAAAAGAGTTCCCATGACAGAGAGAAATAGAGACAGACAGACAGACAGAGGGGGAGAGAGAGAGAAGGAGAGAGAGAGCAAGAGAGTGGGATGGCAGGTGGGGCACTTATATTGGGTGCACACTTGGTGGCATCAGGTGATGATGTCAGGCCAGCAGAGCTGCCTATATGCTAACATTCCTGCCATTTCGTTTAATTAAAAAATGAGGAACTAGTGGGGCATGGTGGTGCACACCTTTAGTCCCAGCACTCAGGAGGCAGAGGCAGGCAGATTGCTGTGAGTTTGAGGCCAGCCTGGTCTACAAAGTCCAGGACAACCAAAGCTACACAGAGAAACCCTATCTTGAAAAACCAGAAAAACAAAAAAAAATGGGGGCTGGAGAGATAGCTCAGTGGTTAAGAGCACTGGATGTTCTTCCAGAGGTGTTGAGTTCAATTCCCAGCACCCACATGGTGGCTCACAACCATCTGTACTATGATCAGATGCCCTCTTCTGGTGTACATGAAGACAGCATATTCATATACATAATAAATAAATATCTTTTAAAAAATGAGGAACTAGGAAAGGAGTGGTGAGGCAGGAGTGAGGACATTGTGTTAAAAAAAAAAGTTGCTTTCTGCTAACTGGGATAGTGATATCTTTGGGAACCCTAAGAGGATGGAGAGGGGGGGAGGGCACTGCAAAGTTCTTGGAGAGCCAGGTGTTTTGCTGCTATCGAGGATCTGTGAGAACATTTTTGGTTAGAAAGGAAAGTGCAGGCCCATCTGACTCAGTCTGTGAGGTTAGACTGGAGCACCTGTGGACACCTGCTTCAGTGCTGTCCTGGGTGTAGGAAATGCCTGGACTCGGTAGGATACTGGAACACACACACACACACACACACACACACACACACACACACACACACACACGGGCAGAAGACAAAGTTAAATAGGTCAGGGAGAAAATTCTTTTTAGGTGCACATTTGAAACTTTTGGACCCATGGATTTGGTAGTTGTCGGAGCTGAGTCCACGGCTAGGGAAGGGGGAGGAACCCCACCCTCTGAAGTACACAATAGGTGGGAATTTTAGGCTGCACTTACCTGGATTTGGGTGGATTTCCTGTAGCTTATAAGAATTCTTTTTAAGTTTATAAAAAAAGATAAACTTTAGACACGTTAGCATTGCCTTTGTTTGGAATCTGCAGTGAAATACACATTTCTTTGTGTCATAGCAGAGCAGAGGCTTGGGGAAAGATTTGGGGTTAGCAGCATGGACTCTCTTTGAGGTGAGCTCAGGAAGGATAGAAGGCGTCTGGGAAGCAGAAGGGGCAAAAGCTCACCTGATCTTGATCTTCAGTATGGCTACACATCACGAGAGAGGGACTCCTTCCCTCTCTCCACAAGACTGGATGTATTTAAAGCTTATAAATCTAGCATCATGAGAAACATTTTTTACGTCTAAAGGACAAACCAAAGAACATTTAAAACCTTGAACTTGGGACTGTTACAGTGGGTTGGATAGTGGAAATTATTATTATTACTATTATTTTTTAACCAGAGTTAGATTAATAAATCAGAGCTCCCCTGATTAATGTCAAAGCTCTGGACAGTCTTTTTTTTTTTTTTTTTAAGATTTATTTATTTAGTATACAGCGTTCTGTCTGCATGTAATACCTGCAGGCCAGAAGAGGGCAGCAGATCTCATTGTAGATGGTTGTGAGCCATCATGTGGTTGCTGGGAATTGAATTCAGGGACGTTTGGAAGAACAGGCAGCGCTCTTTATCGCTGAGCCACCTCTCCAGCCCAAGCTCTGAACGGTCTTAATACAATAGTAGCATGGCAACAGGAAGAAATCTGAAGCATCACCTTCTCATAGGCACCTAGGCTTTCATTTGTGTTTGTTAAATTTAAAACACCTTCTTAGACCTAAAAATACTTTCTTAGGTCCTCACAACTGAGGCTTTTGTATCCTTAGGCCTTGTGTAAGTTTTACATCTTTCTTTCCATCTAAATTATTTACCATTCTGTGATCAAGGCAAACCTGTTTGCCTTTTAAATAAGAGATCTAGTAGTTAGTAGTTTTAACTAGCTAATGAGTTGACTAATAAGCTAACCTGGTGGATTACCTTGGGGTAAGGATCTAATTACCTGTTCTCTAGCTGTCAAGCTACCATTAGCTCAGCTGTCAATGTGATCAGAGACCTGAGAAGGATGACTTGTAATCTGAATGAATCTGTGTATCAATCAAAATGACAGAAATGACTAGTCAGTCTATAGTCCACTACCTAGACAGTTGTCCCAGGTTCCTGGGGTCTCCATGTCAATGCGGGCAGAGGCAGTCTGTCCATCAGGCACAGGAGATGCATGGCTTTTTCTGTGGAGTAAGAACATGAGAGAGAGAGAGAGAGAGAGAGAGAGAGAGAGAGAGAGAGAGAGAGAGAGAGAGAGAGAGAGAGAGAGAGAGAGAGATTGGCCTCACCTTCTTTTTCAGCATCATGAGACAATGACTCTCCAGGTGTCCAGTTTGTTCACAGTTCAGGCAAGGCCTTAGGAGCAGGTGAGGCATTGGAGACAGTCTTGCCTAGTGGTTAGTATACCACAATCCAGGGTTGGAGTCATCTGTCATTGTTCCCAAATCTTCTCAGAGTCCTTTGTAGTCTCTGTATGTCATGATAAGCTTAAACATATTTAAATCCATATTCAGCAGATCTCTGACAGCATTGAGGGTTAGCATATTTGAGTTAAGTAACCTCTGTCTGTCTTTATTTATCTGCTCTAAACTACACCTTGCAAACATAAAACAGAATGTTATGGCATGTGAGGACCAGGGTCAGAGGTGCAGCAACCCAGTAGGATGTAAAGGGTTGTAGTTCTGAGGACTGTGGGATGGAGACAGGTGGCACTTACCTGTCAGTGGTGGATGGTGTGATGAGCTGTTGATGAGCTGGAAAACAGATTTGTTGCAGGTGGTGGTGGGTGAACACAGGGTCCTGGTGTGTGGCTTAGACCCACAGGAAGCACCAGGAGAACCTATGAGGTCTCGGCAGCAATGTTATAATATATGAGAAATATACCATGCAACAGATATGGTATGAAAGGAGATTTACTGTGGGAAAGGAAAGAGAGGGGAAAAAAAGGAGAGGATGCCCATGACAGAGAGAAACAGAGAGAGAGACAGACAGAGGGAGAGAAAGAGAGAGAGACTCTTCTGCTCTCTCCTGGTCTCTCTTCTAAACAGGTGGATAGACTTGTTTATGCCGGATGCTTTTGGGGATGGTTCTTTGTAATGACCAAACACCTGTATTCCTGCTATATTATCTTCAGCCAGCTTTTGGTAAAGTCTCTCCTATTGGTAAACAATGTGGTCTTGGAAGTGAATTCACAGATTGTGTAACTGAAAGTTAAGTACAGAAGTTATAGGGGTATTACACGTCTAGAAAACTAAGAGAAGAGCAGAGTTAGAGTGTTTGAAGAGGCCTCATGGCTTTGGAAATAGGCAGCTGAGTGTGAGTTAGAGCCTTGCTCTTGGGGGAAGGGAGAGAAGCAGGAGAGTGAAAGGGAGATGTTGGGATCAGCCAAATAATGCTGAGTGGGGGTGGGTAGAGTAGCTTAGGAGATGGTGTGGTAATGCTAAGATCTGGAAGAGGCATGTCTAGCCACCACAAGTAAAGACAAGCATTTTCTCTGGCACTTCGCCCAACAGATACTCCGCAGCTACAGTAGCTTATAGATGAAGTCAATCGGTGTTAGCTTTAAATTGCCCTAGTGAAGTTGGAAAGACCAAAATCTATGCATGGTGTTTTAGCATTATTGGTGCACAAAATGAATTAAGGTCCAAGACTTCCTAAAGCTGAGTTCCTCCCCATAACTGAACATCAGTCCTGCCTCATGCAAAAGAGCAAACGCATAAAATCATCATTTTGTCGCTTGTAACACTTTGTTTCTACAGATTTCTTTGTTCTGCACAAGGAAGCCTTCAGAACATTGAAGGCAAATGCATTCTAAGACTTGAAGTCAGTCAGGAAGGATACAGGACCACAGGATGATGACATCTCATCTTAGGAACAGATCATGATGATGGTCCCTTAAGGTTATGTCTTAGCTATTTGGTCGATTATAAATGTGCTTGCTCTTAAGCAATTGATGCTTTGTAGGTTAGTTGGAAGTAGATTTTTTTTCTACAATTAAGTCATCTATTAAAAATGTCAAGCAAATTTTCTATTTAAATGAATAATAATAATTCAGCTTTTTTTTTTTTTTTTTTTTGAGACAGGGTTTTCTCTGTGTACCCCTGGCTTCCCTGGAACTTGGTCTGTAGACCAAGCTGGCCTTGAACTCACAGAACCTCCACCAGCCTCTGGAGTTCTGGGATTAAAGGCATAGGCCATCAACACACCTGGCTTTTTTCTTATTAATTTATTCATATTACATCTCGATTGTTAGCCCTTCCCCTGTTTCCTCCCATTCTTTCCTCCCTCCCACTTCCCCCCTTCTCCCCTCCCCTATGTCTGTGATTGAGGGAGACCTCCTTCCCCTATATATGCTCTTAAAATATCGAGTCTCTTCTTGGTAACTTGCTATCCTTCCTCTGAGTGCCGCCAGGCCTCCCCCTCCAGGGGACATGGTCAGATAAGGGGCACCAGAGTTCGTGTGAGAGTCAGATCTCACTTTCCACTCAACGGTGGAGAATATCATGTTCGTCGGCTAGGTCTTGGTAGGGGTTCAAAGCTTACTGCCTATATTCTTCTTGGCTAGTGCCTTAGTTTGAGGAGGACCCCAGGACCCAGATCTGCCTGTAATAAAGTTCTTCTTGTAGGTTTCCAGGACCCTATGGGTCCTACTATTTCCCCATTCTTCCATGCTATTCTCGCCTAAAGTCTCAATAGGATTCTTCTGACCCACTTTCTTGGTAAGTAAAGTTTTTCATGGTACGTATCCCTTGGACTAGTGTTTTGATATAACTGAGTATATACCGTTTGTCTCTTTTTGCTTCTGGGTGAACTCACTCATTATGATAATTTCTAGATCAATCCATTTGCCCACAAATTTCAGGAATTCCTTGTTTTTAATAGCTGAGTAGTATTCCATAGTGTAAATGTACCACAGTTTCTTAGTCTATTCTTCTACTGAGGGACACTTAGGCTGTTTCCATGATCTGGCTATTATGTATAAAGCAGCTATGAACATGGTTGAGCATATGTCCCTGTTGTGTGGTAGGGCATTTTCTGGGTATATTCCAAGGAGTGGGATAGCTGGGTCTTGAGGAAGCCCTATTCGGCTTTTTTTTTTTTTTTTAAAGACAAAGTCTCACTATGTAACCTGGTTTAAAAATTGGTATGTAGACCTCAGACTCACAGAGATCTGATTCCTTCTGCTTCCCAAGCGCTGAAAGTAAAGGCATATGACACACAGTGTAGTGTTAATGGAGCTGCAGCTGCATAGCCAAGTTAAGCCTGCTTGCTTTTATGAACTACTCAGAAAAGCCTAACTTTCCCCTTTCCTTCTTTTCTGTCTCTTTCGAATGCTATTCAGAGCCCAAGGATGCTATCTCTGACTTTTATACACTTCCTCTGAAGCCTTTCTACCCACTAGGTGGCTGACCACCTTTCTTCATCTTGTTTACTTGGGACACTGGATTTACTGCTGCCTCGTTTTGTTTGTGTGTTTTTCTTTAATCTAATAATATTGCCCTAGAGTTTCTTTCTGAGGCAGTTCTTCATTTCTTTTATTAATGACATTAAGAATCCCAAGAGGGGACCCTAATTTCCCTCGTAGCAGGTGGTAGCTCAGGTGAGACTCCCCAACATTTCCATCAACATTATCATTTTCCCTGATGATATTTGTATTATCATGAGTTGCTTCCTGGAATGCAAATTTTAAGTTCAATCTAAAAGCCATTGGTTAAAGCGTAATAGTTGTGCCACTATTGCACTAGTGGGCACATCCTGCTCAGAAGGCTGGTAGGATCATTGGTGCTAGTTTATCTTAGTTAAGGTTCTTACTGCTATGAAGAGACGCCATGGCCACAACAACTCTTCTAAAGAAAAACATTTAATTAGGGTTGGCTTACAGTTTAGAGGTTTAGTTCAGCATCATCACGGCGGCAAGCATGGCAGCACACATGGTGCTGGAGATGGAGCTGAGAGCTCTCCATCTGGGTCCTTAGGCAGCAGGAAGAGAGTGAGCCACGGGGCCTGGCTTGAGCATCTAAACCTCAAAGCCCAGGCCCAGAAACAGGAAGCCTTTTTCCAGCAAGGCCACATCTATTCCAATAAGACCACACCTCCTAACAGTGCCACTCCCTATGGGCCTATGAGCGTCATTTTTATTCAAACCACCACATAGGTCTTCCCCAGAAGCCTATGTAATGTCTTTTAGCATACATATCCAGTAAGAAAGAATGGAGCTTCCAGCATATTCGAGCCTGAATTCTTCATGTTCTGCAGCTGAAGTACGCAGTGTCTTCTTGCAATAAGAATTTACTGTTTGGCTCTGGTCTGCAGTTAACAATAGTGGCGACAGCTTTGTTTGTGTATCCTCAGGGGTGTCCCCAGCAACAACTCAAAGGGAAGTAATCTACCCTGGGTACGAGATTTTCACCAAATGACTCTATGACTCAGTCCGTTTTCCCACACACAAAAATATTTAAACTCACGCCTTTCTGTTCTTCCCGGTGCTTTTTACAAATCTGTAAGACACTCAAAGGTTTTATATATATGTACCTCTTCACTCCCATTGGTTTCAGTGGGGCTACATTTCCCTCGCCAAGCTTAGGCCTAATGGAGAGCAGGGCCATATTCTAACTTTTTGTGAAGCCGGATCCCTGCTTTTGACAGGCTCCAGGCCAGCAACATGGCCTTTCGGTGTCTGTGGCCACACCTAGATGTTGAAAGGACTGTAGGTTGGGTGAACGATCTTCCCCCCAGTATACTTTCTTGTTATGTACAGAGAATACTCTGGAGGAGTGTCTGCCCACTCCAGAACAAGCCCATCGTTTCCCTCCTACACTCCTTTGTCATTAACATCTTCTGGGAACTGTTGCTCAGGTTTCCATGCCCTCCTAGAATCTCATTAGCATAGCATTTGTCATTCTGTCAAATCTCCCCTAGGAACTGGCTTGACATAAACATTGCTGTATTAGCTGGGTAGGGTGGCACACACCCTTAATCCCATCACTTGGAAGGAAGAGGCAAGCTGATTGCTGTGAGTTCGAGGCCAGCCTGGTCTACAAAGTGAGTCTAGGATAGCCAGGGTGACACAAAGAACCCCTGTCTCAAAAAAAAAAAAAAAAAAAAAAAAACCCAAATATAAATAAATAAATAACACATCTTGCTGTATTTACCTCTGAGTGACCTAAACAGATCCTTTTTGTCTACTTTATCTTCTTCATGCCCTCCCTTGATTGCATTAGCGCTTTACAAAGCTGGTTTACATGCCAGTTGATAGCATTCATATTGTCTAGAATTCCTCCGACCTCATAAAGACCATCTCTCACTATAAGGCTCCAAAAAAAACACCACACCAGTCCAGAGGTCCTTACTGAACTAACTCCTTCCCTAACTCTTTTGTGAACATGGTCCTTTCTAGCCCAGGAGCCTGAGCATCCAACGCTACCTCTCTGTAGTGCCTATTCTTCTAGCGCCCTTTCAATCCCTGATATTTATAGGGATGACAGGCAGTGATAACAAAGTGCCTGAGGCACCACATAAAGAGACGGATTTCCTTCAGTCTCCCTCAGTTTGGAGCCTTTGTCTCAAGGAGGGATGTGTAAGTTATATTGCATATATTTTGTTTCCACAGCACTGTGTCTGGACCCACTCACCCTGTGCCCTCAGCCTCAAGAGCCAAGTGGTGAGAAGCTCTTTCATTTCTCGTTTGAAAGTCTTTCACAGTTTAGCATTCCGGGGGTAGAAAGTTCCTTACGCTATCATAGTTCTGTGCTAGGCCATAGTAAGGACCGGATCTGGATGCTGAATCCCAGATTTTTCCTTCCTCTGTACCAAAGGCTTTTACCATGTTCTCTGCCTCCTCATTATCTCATTCTTCCCTTGGGGTCCAAGCCTTTGCACCCCACGAGTGGCTCTTGTAGAAATCTAACTTGAACTCTCCTCTTGCAATCTGCCCTTTGTAAGAAACAGCAAGCATCCTCCTCCTCCTCTTCCTCCTTGACTCTTCCTCCTCCTTCTCCTCCTCCTCCTCCTCCTCAACACTTCTTGTTATATCAGTGGCCAATGTAGAAGATAATGTATTTTGGGGAAAGATGAACAAAGTTAGAGCGTTTCTCAAGAACAGTCTGTAGTTTTTCCATTATCCATTTCAGTATACTAAAATAGCATTAAAATAGCAATATAAGTCCCCGACAGAGACTCAGTGGTTAAGACCACATGCTGCTATTGCAGAGAATCTGAGTTTGGTTCCCAGCAGCAATGTTGGCTCTTCATATCTCCTTTAACTCCATCCCCAGGCGATCTGATGGCCTCTGTGGGCGTGGACTCGCCCCCTTTGCTCCCCTTTGCCCCAATATATATACACATAATAAAAAAATGAAAATAACCAAGCAAAATGCAAGAGGTGCTCATTTAATAAATTTTATGAAAGAACAGACCTCAAAGATGGCATGACAACTATTATCATTACCAGGCCTAGGTCCATGAACTTGCCACCTCAGTTTCCTATATCCTGGAGATGTTAGGAAACTGAGGCTGGCAAAGGAAAATGGGTCCACTAAGCCTGCAAGAGAAAGGCATATGGTTTCTTTCTGGCTTTCACATGATAGTGCCACACTTTTATAGAAAAGACTAAACAAGACCCAGGAAATAAGCACTTGTCAATTAAACTGTGAGATAAAGGTTCAGGCCTCCCTTCGGCAGCCAGACCTTAACCATCTCCTCCCTAGCATAAGGTTCCTGGGGAAATTTTAATTCTGTGGGTCCCTTGTTTTAGAGTTCCTGTTTTATAGCTACTTAGTAATTACAAAGCAATTAAATTGGCAGTAGGTATCATTATACCTAACAAAATAAAATAACACAGAATGTAAGTATTGTTTTTGGTCTAGTCTACTTGATGAGGGAAAGATAGATTGGACATATGAGGAAGAGCTATCTTTCAACTATTCCATCTGGGTCTGGTAAGATGACCAGACCTGACACCTGAATCCAATCCCTGGGACTCACATGGTGGAAGGAGACACTTGATTCCTGCAAGTCTCCTGAAAACACACACACACACACACACACACACACACACACACACACACACACACACACAATTTAATACCAAATTTTAAATTTCTTTCTCAAAAGCTAGGTGTCGTGGTGAATGCCTGAAATCTCAGCAGATAGGAGGGAAAAGCAGGAGGATCAGAAATCCAAGGCTCAGTACATAGCAAGCTCAAGGCCAGCTTGAATTAGATGAGGCCTGGCTCAAGAAAATAGGTAGGGGAAAAAAAAAAAAAAAAAAAAGAAAGAAAGAAAGAAAGAAGAAAGAAAATAGGTAGGCACACAGACAGATTTTTATTCTCATGCTTTGTGGCAAACTGCTAGGCTCTAGTTTATTCCAGCAACTCTATAAAAAGGCTATGACTTCTTCTGGTGCTCAGGGGACAGAGGCAGACTGGTCTCTCTTCATCCACGCTGTGCACATTTTGAGTATTCCTGAGGAAAGGCCTCCATTGGAAGCTTCTGCTTGTGAATTCCTTCTTTCCTACCTCAGCTGTCTATTGTTATTGAGACAAATCAGCTTCCAACTGATCAAAGACCTTAGCATCAGAGCTGAAACTCTAGGCACAGGCAAGGAACTTCTCCAAAGCACTTCAATTGCTCAGGAAATAAGGCCAAATTAGACCTGTCGCATCAACATGCTTCTATACAGAAAGGGAAACTTTTCTATACAGAAAGTGAAGATGTGGGCCATAGAATGGGAGAAAACCATTGCAAGCTACATCTCTACCAGAGGTTTAATATCTAGGGTATACTAAGAACTCAAAGAACTAAACAATTCAATCAAAAAGTGAGCCAATGAACAAGTAATTCTCAAAACATGCACTACAAATGACCAATAAAGATTTTAAAAGCCACCAGAGAAATGCAAATAAAAACATATTGAGATTCCAAATTTTACTTCCATCAGAATGATGATTGAGAAAACAATTAACAAAAAATGCTGATAAAAATGTGGACAAAAAAGATGTATGCACTGTTGGTGGGGATGTCAACTAGTCCAGCCAGTATGGAAATCAGGATGGAGGTTTCCTAAAATAGTAATGTCACTCTTTGGTAATTTCTCAGAGGACATCAAGCTGACACATCACAGAGATATTTATGCATCAGTGTTTATTGTAGCACGGTCCACAGTAGCTATGTTATAGAACAAGTCCAACAACAGAGGAGTGCTAAAGATAATGTGCCTCACCCAAACGATGCATTTTTATCTTAAAGAACAATGAAGTGGAGCCAGGTGTGGTGGAGCACACCTGTAATCCCAGCACTCAGGGAGGCAGAGGCAAGTGGATCACTGTGAGTTAGAAGCAAACCTGGTCTACAAAGTGACAGGACAGCCAAGGCCACAAAGAGAAACCATATCTCAAAAACAAGCAAGCAAACAAACAAACAAACAAATAAAATTAAATAAAATAAAAGAGCTGAGTGGAGGTGGCGCACACCTTTAATCCCAGCACTCGGGAGGCAGAGGCAGGTGGATCTCTGTGAGTTCAAGGCCAGCCTGGTCTACAAAGTGAGTCCAGTACAGCACAGCCAAGGCTACACAGAGAAACCCTGTCTTGAATAACCAAAAAAAAAAAAAAAAAAAAAAAAAACCAAACCAAAACAAAACCCCAAAACAACAACAACAACAAAACAAACAAACAAAAAAACAAAGCTTAAAGTGAAAGGAAGGTCACAGCTCCTTCTATGGCATCCATGTGCATGTATCATGCTCACACACATACACACATAATTGCAACAACAATAAAAGTTTGAGTGGAGATACTCTATAATAACTCCATAAAGTTATTCCTGGAAGCCATACGATTATTTAAATGAAAAGTCCAGGGCTCTCTGTGAGTTGTTAGCCAAAGCAATACATGCTATTGCCACCTGTATCAGTTGTCACCAGAACTAGATGATAAAACATTATTGCTGAGGATGACATACTTTAGTTGCAGGGCATAGAGAAATTAAAGTGGAATAAACTGGATGCTTTCCTAATGGCAGAAGGTGCTCCACAGGCAACTGAAAGAAGACTGCCATCAACAGTCAGCTGTGGCCCCTGTATGTTACATCCTTCATCTGCCATATCATGTATACCCACTGGTGCACCAATGACACAACCATCATTGGAGTAAACAACTGATTTTTTTGAAAGAGGGATTTAAAGCTTGCTGCAGGGGCTGGAGAGATAGCTCAGTGGTTAAGAACATTTGCCGCTAAGACCTGGATTGGATTCTCAGCACTTTACATGGTAGCTCATGACTCCCCGTGCCTCCAGTTTCAGGAGACACAACACCTTCTTCTGGCTTCTGCAGAAACAAAGCCTGCATATGGTGCATATATACACATACAGGTAAACTACTTATATGCATAAAAATAAAAATAAATAATCTTAAACCCTGCCGCACAGGAGGGAATTCATGTCTGGTAATGTAAACCCGGTCACTAGCCCATGGCTGGAAAAGATACACCAAGAGAGATAACTACTAATTGTTATGATATGCTAAATGAACTTGATGTGTTTATCAAGTTGCTTTCTTACAATTTATGCTTATGTCCGTAGGTTAGTGGTGGTACTACTACCACTACGACTATTATTATTATTATTATTATTATTATTATTATTATTATTATTATTATTATTATTATTATTAGAGCAGCTTATTTTTATGCAGGGGGCGTTAGCAGCTGAGAAAACACATAATTGATTAAAGTTCTGAGAACAAGTTATTTGTTGAATGCTCAGCCATGAATGGAACATCGGTATTGCTCCACCCAGGGCAGAGGGAACATCAGGGATGAGGGAAGGAAGGCATGAGGGAGCTGGTAGAAAGGACGGAGGGTTGTGGAACACTGGCTTCCGGGCGTCACATACCGATTGTACTCTTGAACACACCCTTAGCTGCCCACGGCCTATGCGAGTCCCAGGGCCATCAATATCCTGTTATGGAGGAGAAGGTGCTCACAAGGCAGTGTTTACTAGCTGGCCAAGAGACTTTTCCCAGTGGTGTGGCCTCATGGAGGATGCCCATGCGCCTGTGAATAATCTCCCATTGCTGTGTCTGTGAACAGTAGTTAGCCTAATGAAACTCGTGGCACACGCACACACAATAAAAGCTGTGAAAGTGGAAAGATGAGAGAGCAATCCCAAAGTACAAGAGAAACTAGGCTGAGTGCAAGACATCAGTCCGCCAAATTACAAGCTAGAATTATAATCACTTAACATTTTTGAAATAACAAAAATTACAAATTTACCACCTTGCCACACCCACAAATGCCTAGGGTATGATAGTGTAAGATGGGGTGTGTGCCCCAGACCCTACTGTGCTTTTAACATCTCTTCTTTGTCTCACCCAGTCCAGTGGAAGGATCTTGATGTTACTTGGGTCTATAACTGCCACCAGCATTTCCATCCTGAGCTCTGTCCAGCTCTCTTCTTCTGTGAAACTGCCTCCTTTGTAGAAAACTTTTCCTTCTTAGAGAACACAATCTTTGGTTGCTGCTGTAGGTGTCCATTAATATGTTCTTTACTTTGCCTCGTTTATATGCCACTTTTTTTCCTGCTAGGCTGATTCCTCTTCTAGCCCCGTATGGACAGGGACAGCGATATCACCATGTGGCTCAAATCCGGAGGATGCTCTCAAGGCAGAGGAGAGAACCTGCTTCATCTGTAGATGCCTTCCTTTTCACCAGGCCTGGAGGAGTCAAGTACAGGGGGTTCGTTTCAGTTTCTTCTGTTCTCCACTTTTCCTGAAGCCCAAGCTTCAGGACAGGTCCCTAGGAGTTGATGCCTTTGTGCCCATTTCTGTTTCACTGGAGCTTTGGGACTCTCAGGAGGATTGTTCGCTTGAGAGCAAACTGGCTAATGGGGGAAGTCTTACTCCATCTTAGAAGACAGCACGTATCCAAGGCTTTGATAAATGAAGCAAAAGACAGTCGTGTGTGTGTGTGTGTGTGTGTGTATGTGTGTGTGTGTGTGTGTGTAGTTCCCTTCTCTCACCCCGATGAGTGAGAAAAGGCGCTAGATATATTGTTATACCTGTTTCCTTTTAGACTTCACTCAGATTTGATAATATGAATGCTTTAGTTTCTTTTCCCATTGCCGCAATAAATTATCCAACAAAAACAACTTAAGGGTGAAAAGGCTTGGGCCAGGTGTAGTGGTGCATGCCTGTAATCCCAGCACTCAGGAGGCAGAGGCAGGCACATTTCTGTAAGTTTGAGGCCAGCCTGGCCTACAAAGTGAGTCTAGGACAGCCAGAGCTACAGTGAAACCCTGTCTCAAAAAACAAAGCAAAACAATAGATACGTCTCTAAATCATGTCTGGAGGCTCTTCTAGAACCATCTCCCTTTTGGTCATAGAGTTTGTCAGGTTGACAACACTAAGCACTGCAACAAGGAACTCCATATATTCAGCTTACACTGTTGCATATAGCATATAGCATGTCCAATGCTTGTTCGGCCTTTAGAACTTTAATTTATGGAGGTTAGTCAATTTTCTTCTTTTCTTTAAACTATCCTCATTTGGGTTTTTACTACTCTCAAGTGAATACAGACAAAAGTACTGGTGTTAAAAGTCAAGTTAAAATGACAGACATTCCTTTGCCCCCAAATGACTTGAAATCTGTGAGTCTGCTGGTCTATTTTTGTTTTCACATGTATTATGACACATCTTCGTTAGAGTTTTATTGCTGGAAGGAGACACCATGACCACAGCAACACTTATGAAGGAAACATTTGTTGTGCCTGGCTTACAGTTCAGAGTTTCAGTCCATTATCATCATGGTGGGAAGCATGGCAGACGTGACCCTGGAGAGGTAGCTGAGAGTTCTACATCTGGATCCATGGGCAGCAGGAAGGGACAACAACATGCAGACTGGCTTGAGCATCTCAAACCTCAGAGCCCACCCCTCAGTGACACACTTCCTCCCACAAGGCCACAGCTACTCCAGCTAGGCCACGCCTCCTAATAGTGCCACTCCCTGTGAGCCTATAGAGGCCACATTTATTCGAACCACTACGCAACACATCATCAGGTTTGACCAGCAAGAAATGATTTTTGAAAACAATTTTAGAATTCGAATTGTTCACACCTGCCTATTGCAACTAGGGACCCAAGACTTCCATTGTCTTATAGAAACATGTGACCTCCTTGGTCATCAAATGGGAGAAAAGAACTCATCAGAATTTCTCTTAAATGAAATATATTTCTCTTAAATGGCTATGAAATAAAGTCTTCCATGTGTCTCGAGGGTAAGAAGACAGCATACACTAACGGTCTAGTATAGGGGCAAACATTTTTAAAAAAAGTTTATTATAATTTATTCAGATTACATCCCAATTGTTATCCTCTCAATTGTATCTTCCCGTTCCCACCAGCCCTCCCTCCTCTGCCCTATTCCCCTCCCCTAGACCTCTGACAGAAGGGGACCTCTTCCCCCACCATATGACCACAGCCTATCAGGTCTCATCTAGTTAGCCTGCTTCTCCTTCTTCTGTGTGCCACTAACCCTCTCCTCCATGGGGAAGTGATCAAATTGGGGGCACCAGAGTTCAAGTCAGAGGCAGTCCCCACTCTCTGTCCATTATATTTGAACAGGGGTGTCTAGGTTTACTGCATGCATTGTCCTTGGTTGATGAAACACTTTGTGCAGGACCACCTGGGACCAGATACACCAGCCTTTATGGTCTCCTTGTGGGGCTCCTGAACCCTCTGGGTTCTTTTATCCTCCCATTCTTCCATACCACTCTCAACGCTCCAGCAGTGAGACCCAGCATCTGTCCAGATATCCTGCTGGGTAGAGTCTCTCAGAGGACATCTATGTTGGGCAAATATCCACTTATAAGTGAGTATATACCATGCATGTCTTCCTGGGTCTGGGTTCTCTCACTCAGGATGGTCATTTCTAGTTCCATTCATCTGCCTGCAAATTTCATAATATCCTTGTTTTTAATAGCTGAGTAGTATTCCATAGTGTAAATGTACCAGAGTTTCTTTATCCATTCTTTGATTGAGGGACATCTAGATTGTTTCCAGATTCTGGCTATTATGAATAAAGCTGCTATGAACATAGCTGAGCACATGTCTTTGTATGGTGGAGCATCTTTCGAGTATATGCCCAGGAGTGGTATAGCTGGATCTTGAGGTAAAGCTATTCCAAGTTTTCTGAGAAAGCATCAGATTGATATCCAAAGTGGTTGTACAAGTTTGCACTCCTACCAGTAATGCAGGAGTGTTCCGCTTTCTCCACGTCATGTGCTGCCATTTGAATTCTTGATCTCAGCCATTCTGATAGGTGTAAGATGGAATCTCAGCTCAGCCATTCTGACAGATGTAAGATGAAATTTCAGAGTCATTTTGATTTGCATTTCTCTGATAACTAAGAATGTTGAGCAATTCTTTTGGTGTTTCTTGGTCATTCGATGTTCTGGCTAGTCAATGGAATTGAATTGAAGACCCAGAAATAAACTCACATACCTATGGACACTTGATTTTGAAAATGAAGTCAAATCCATACAATGGAAAAAAGATAGCATCTTCAACAAATGGTGCTGGATTAACCTGATGCCTACTTGTAGAAAAATGCAAATAATCTATATTTATCACCTTGTACAAAATGAAAGTAAGTCCAAGTGGCTTAAAGACTTCAATATAAAACCAGACATCAAATCTGTTAGAAGAAAGAGTTGGGAAGAGCCTTGAGCTCATTGGTACAGGAGACAACTTCCTGAACAGAACACAAGTAGCTCAGGTTCTAAGATCAACAATTAAATGGGACCTCATGAAACTTAAAAGCTTCTGTAAGGCAAAGGAAATAGTCAACAGAACAAAAGGACAGCCTATAGGCTGGGAGAAGATCTTCACCAACCCCCATCTGATAAAATATATAAAGAACTCAAGAAACTAAACACCACCAAACCAAATAGTCCAATTTAAAAATGGGGTTCAAAGATAAACAGAGAATTATCAACAGGGGACAAACTTGTTTATGTTTACTTTTGGTTATTTGATTGTTTTAAAGATTGTTTTAAAGAAAGAAAATCTCAATTGTTCAATTTTACCAATAAAAATTCAGGAGCCAAATGCTTGGGTAAAAACCTACTAGCTCAGACAGAGAAAGCACCCAACTGACCTTACTCAGCTCATATCCCAGAAGGAAAACACCCCTTCTCCTTCTTTGCAATGTCACTAAAACCTTTCAAACTGAAAGTCCCTCCTCTCTACTTCCTGTGTGTCTTTCTGTCTGTCCTCTGGAAGTCCTCTCACTCTCTAAGGTTTTTTTCCCATGTTCACTTCCTGCCAACTGATTGTTTGCTCTGCGTTTGATGTAAGGTTAACTTTATCTAATCCTGTTTACAGAAGGCTCTTGATAGAGGGTGTGTGCCAGGGCTGAGCCACACCACAATTAGAAACAGGTTTTTCCAGTACAGTCTCAGGATTCACAGTGTGATCAAATTTCCCAAAACAATGAAATTGATTGATTGATTGGCTAATTACGCATCTCTGTTTGGGCTCTCAGAGATCAGAGCACATCTTGTGGCAAATGATTCTCTCCTGCTATGTAGATTCTGGGGATTGAACTCAGTTTGTTAGGCTTGTTGTCCTTCCCCACAGAACAGTCTTGCTTTGTATCTTAATTTTTTACTTTGGGAGCAGAGTCTTGCTTCTTTGCTTTGGGTAGTCTCAAAGTCCTGGTCTTAAGCAATCCTCCTTTCCTAGCCTCCGAAGTAACTGTGACTACAGGTCTGGGTTACCATGCTTGACTTAAACCTATAGTTTTGAAACATAATTTTGATAAGAATTATGGTAAAAGGTAAAATGTACTAAGCACTTAGATATACTATAGTGCAAAAAAGAATTCATGAGTCATCAGGAAACGACAGTCCTACCCACAATGTGGGCAGACATTCTGAATAGATTACTTGATTTACTGTTTTTTAAAAAGATTTATTTATTTATTATTATGTATATAGTGCTCTGCCTACATGTACTCCTAAAGGCCAGAAGAGAGTGTCAGATCATATTATAGATGGTTGTGAGCCACCATGTGGCTGCTGGGAATTGAACTCAAGACCTCTGGAAGAGTAGTCAGTGCTCTTAACCTCTGAGCCATCTCTCCAGCCCCTTGATTTACTGTTTACAATATTTATTATGTCACGATTACCCATACTGTCTGCAGGAAGGAATGAAAATTTAGTTGTCCTTAATGGTTTGCTTTGAGGAATGGGAGCCGAAGCTCTGTTTGAACTCAGGTTGAAACCTCGCTCCCTACTTTCTGCTGTAGTATCCTGCTGAGAAGGACCCACCTGTGAAGCAGGAACTGAAGTCAGTAAGTCAGGTAATATTCCAGGGGGGAGGAGGGGGGAAATGTGCCGAGCACATGTGCTATCACTAACATCTAACCCCAGCACTCAGAAGGCAGAGGCAGGCTGATCTCTTTGAGATCAGGCCTGTCTAGTCTACAAAGAGAGTTTCAGGCCAGTTAGGGCTACACAATGAGCTCCTGTTTCAAAACCAAACCAAACCAAACCAAACCACCCCATGTCAAACAAAATATATATGTTGCTCCTAGGACAGAGAGAAGTATTACAGGTGTGAGATCACAGGACTCAGTGAGGGGTCAAATGTGGGGGTGGCATGACTCCTTGCAGATTGATGCAGGGAGGGGTGTGTGCGCCATAGTTAAATGAAGGAGGATGTGTCATCTGGCAGATGTAAACCCAGATCAGGAGCTAAGGTGTAGATCTGGTTGGAGTTGTCACCTTGAGACGCCTATACAAAGAAGACAGATGCAAAGATGGTGGATAAGATTATCCAGGGAGAAACAACATTGACTCAGGAAAGGCTCAAGACAACTCATACAAGGAGTGGGGTGGGTAAAGCTGGGTATTGGGTTCTGTAGTTTTGGGGGAAAAAAAGAAAGAGAAAGGAGTCAGGAGACAGAGTGCAGCCATCGGTTCTCTGCCTCTATGACAAGGTCGTCTTCAGAGACAACAGCTTTCTTTTTGTGAGTGGTCGTGTCTGCAGGTCACAGCATGAGCTAACAGTTTAACTTTGGACAGTCTGTGCAATGGATGAGTCTGGTGTCCAAACCCCCGCCCCTCCTTCCCCCACGGCCTTTACAAATCGGCATTAAAGAGCTGGAGCTGCACTTGCCTACTGTGGCTTTTATCACTTGCCCTGCCAAGAGAAAACAAAACCGAAGTGAGAAAATATTTGGACATATATGAAGGGGGTTAAAATGAAAAGCTCAAGAAAACCAATTTTGATAAAAGAAAGAAAAAAAAAAAAAGACATTAAAGCGAAAAGATTAAAAGTAACTGGAAAAGGTGACTATGAGACAGGAAAGAAAATGGGTCACCAGGAAGGAGGGTGACAATTGACAGGCAGCTTCTGCACCAGGACTGGAGGACTCCGCAGGCTTCCAGGCTTTCCTCTGGACAAAACCTCAGCTTCCTCTTTGTTGCTTTACCCTTTTCTTTGTTGGCCCTTTGTTGTTGCTAAGTCCTAGGGCTGGAGGTATAATCCAGTGGTGGATTTCTTGTTTAGCATGCAGCAAGACCCTGAGTTTCACCTTTAGCATGAAAACAACAACAACAACAAAGCAACCAACCAATCTTTGGGACTAGGGATGTGGCTATGCTCAGATCATGTGCTTAACACGATGCAGTTCCTAGGTTAATTCCCAGTACCAAAAATAAGAACAAAAACACTTTAGAAAGATTAAGGATAGCAGTTTATCTGAGCAAAGGGGAACTCATGAGTCATGTGTCCTCAGAGCCAGAGAGAACCACCTAGCAACGTGGGTAGGCAGCGCTTGACAGAAAAAGGAAGTGGTGCACAGAAACAGGCAGGCAGATTTCAGCTGGCTTGTGCATGTGTGCACGGACTGATGTTGACAGGCTGAATAGGAATCCCAGCTGTTGCATCTCACGTGTAGGACGACAGCTTCTGTCCAACGCTAACATTCACTGTTAGCTGCTCTGGGAACTCCAGCTCAACTAAACCAGAGCTATGGCTTTCAAGTGCTCTGCATCTGTTATCATTAATTTGTCTATAAATGTGACAGGTTGGATTGAAATTCCCTGAAAGTAGCAACAGTCAGAAGTGGTATTCGCTCATTGGCATCTGTATAATTTCGTTTTGTTGTTTTATTTGTTTTTCCCAGATAGGGTTTCTCTGTGTAGCCTGGGCTATCCTGGAACTCACTCTGTAGACCAGGCTGGCCTCAAACTCAAAGATCCACCGATTCCTAGTAGTTTCTATAGCCATGAGTGTGGCTCAGAAACGGTTCTCTTGTGGGGTTGTAGTTAAGATTTTAGGACCTTGACATCTTCAGGCCTGACTAGGACTTCTGGGCCTGCTGGAGTGGCTGTTGGCAGGCAGCTTGACTTTCCACTGGTGCTGGCTGGGAGCCATCGATCACTGTGTTATTAGCATCTCTGTAGGCTGCCTGAACAATCTAGCAATGTGGCAGCTGGCTTCCTTGGGGTGGGGGGTGGGGGGGGGGGGGGGGAGAGAGAGAGAGAAACAGAGGCAGAGACAGAGACAGAGAGAGCTAGAGCAAGCGAATTAAAGTGCATGAGTGTGTGTGAGTACTTACTTTACCTTTTCTGTAACCCGGTACTGTCTTCTCATTGTCAGTGTGTGTGGTGTTGGGAATTGTCCCCAGGTCTCAGGCGTGCTGTGCAGATGCTGTACCACCGAGCCACCTCCTTAGCCCTTTTCTGTATTTAAACAGATGGAAGTGTCATTGTTGCATACATGACATTTTGAAGCATATAAATAACTCAATATAGCTGGGCATGGTGGCGGACATCTTTAATCCCAGTTCTCAGGAGGCAGAGGCAGGTGGATCGCTGTGAGTTCGAGGCCAGCCTGGTCTACAAAATGAGTTCTAGGACAGCCAATGTGACACAGAGAAACCTTGTCTCAAAACGAAACAAAACAAAACACCAAGCCAACAAACAAAAAACACAAACAAAAATAAGGACAAAACCAAACCAAATGTAGCTAATTGACTTATGCATTGCTTTATATAGTACTTGTGTGCTGGGAATGAGAACACTAAAAATATTCTCAGAATTTTTTTTTTTCTTTTCTTTTTTCTTTCTTTCTTTCTTTTTTTTTTATTTTTTGTTTTTTTGAGACAAGGTTTCTCAGTGTAGCCTTGGCTGTCCTGGACTCACTTTGTAGACTAGTTCTGACTATGTGGACAACAAACCTACTCAAACCTGAAGACTACCCTATAGCCTTGACCTTGAGTCAGAAAATAGGAAATCCTGTTGGGGTATAGCTTTGTTGTTCAGAAGTTCCTGCCAAGGCTGTAGTTCAGCAGTCCCATGCCTCCTAAGCATCTACACAGACATGGACTTAACTCCCTGTACCCCTCCCATCACCACCTACACTCAAGTGCGTCTTGATCTTATTACTTGATCTTAACCAAAAGCTTGAGAAGCAATGTCAATAGACTGAGAACTTATACTTTTTAAAATTGTTGGAAGGACCCTGGGGTTTGAGATCACGGTCCTCCTGGTTGGGAGAGCCACTCTGAGCTTGGCGTTAGGTGTAGGACCCCTCTCCCCAACAGGGCCTCTGGCTCTCTGCCTGACTCCATCAGGAGAGCATCTTTAGACATAGAGCCTAATAACCATATTTGATATATGGCCCTTGACCCAGCACCCTGCTAGCTCTCCCCTCCCTGTGCCTATAGAGTAATTGAGTAATTAGGAACTATGTTCCTGTTCAAAAGATAGGAGCGTGCTGCCAAATGCAAAAAAACACACCCCCCTCCTTTTTAAAAACAAGCATCCTTAAAGTGCCTGGTTTCAAGCAATGATGTAAACCTATCCTGGAAGCTCCCCACCCACTCCCCCAAGGGCTATATAGCCTTTGTTCTCACTGATTAAAGTTGAACTAGCTCCTGGAGAGGTTCCCAGAGAGTTTGTTCTCCTTGGTGCTTATGGCCTTCCAAGCTTTTCGTGTCTTCTGTTGCCCCTGACTTGGTAGGCTGGTGGCCAACAGCACCCCCTGGCGCCCCCCCCCCCTGCCCCAAGGAAGAGGAGAACCACATAAACTTGCAAAATTTAGCTCTATCAAACCAATATCTAAGATAATATGTTAGAGGATACTACAGCTGGTTTCAAACTCACCACTAATTAGAATCACCCCAGGTAGGGGTCCTCACCTCAAGGACTGACCTGATTGCATTAATTGGTGCTAATTGTGGGTGGTACCTTCCGGTAACAATACAGATTGGACTGCTGGAGTTTCTGGCCTTGTAGTGGTCTACAAGCTTCTCCCAGGTTGTTGGCTTCCTTAGTGCGAGGCAGCTACTGTGGGCCACACTGCCAGGACATTACCTCTCCGACTGAGCCATTACAGGGTTCTCAGCTTCTCAGATGTGATTTAACCATTGCGGCTAATTTAATGTAAATCAATTTGTTTTGTTTTGTTTTTCCAGACAGGGTTTCTCTGTGTAGCCTTGGCTGTCCTGGACTCACTTTGTAGACCAGTTTGGCCTCGAAATTACGGAGTTCTGTATGCCTCTGCCTTTGAAGTGCTGGGATTAAAGGTGTGTGCCAGCACGCCTGCCTGGCAGCTTTTTCATTTTTTTTTTTCTTTTTTAAAAAAGATGTATTTATTTATTATTTATACAGTATTTGGCCTGTATGTGAACCAGAAGAGGGCACCAGATCTCATTATAGATGGTTGTAAGCCACCATGTGGTTGCTGGGGATTGAACTCAGGACCTTTGGAAGAACAGCCAGTGCCCTTAACCTCTGAGCCATTTCTTTAGCCCCTGGCCTTTTCATTTTAAAAATGATATTCATTATAAAAAGATGTAGACTATAAAGGGATTCATGAAGAAGAAAGTAAAGTAGAATCCACTCTACCTACCACTGTTTGGACAAGCTACTGTTCCCACGTCTATATGCACACAAGCATGTAAAAGATGATGGTCTGAATCGGAGGTGTCTTCACATGCTTTGCTGGATGGTTGGTCCCCAGCCAGTGGGAATATTTTGGTAGGTTGTGGGGACTTTGGGAGATGGAGCCCAACATGGAAGAAGTGGGTCAGTAGGGGGCGTGCCTTTGAAGGTTATCCCCCCCCCCCCCCCCGCCTTCTTCCTCTTTGCTTCCCTAACTTGAGGCAAACACTTCCTACTCTAACTGGCTTTGTTGCTGTGATGTTCTGCCTTACCATGGACCCAGAATCACTGTGGCCAATGACTATGGACTAAAAGCTGTAAAACCAAGACCAAAACAAATCAATCTTTCTCTTAAATTGCTCCTGTCAGTTATTTTGTCACACAATGAGGGAAGTAACCAATTCAGAAAGATACAGTTGCCTGGCGGTGGTGGTGCACGCCTTTAATCCCAGCACTCAGGAGGCGGAGGCAGGCGGATTGCTGTGAGTTCCAGGCCAGCCTGGTCTACAAAGTGAGTCCAGGACAGTCAAGGCTACACAGAGAAACCCTGTCTCAAAAAACAAAACAAAACAAAACAAAACAAAACACAACAAAATAACAGAAAGATACAGTGGCAATTATATTATTACTTTCTTTATGTTAATTACAATTTTTAACAGTTTTCAGAAAGTTAAAGCTTGATTCTAGGGTAAACATATTACAAATGAAGGCTTAAAATGTAACTAATATAGAAGAATATGGCCAAGCAGGTGGTGGCCCACACCTTTACTACCAGCACTCAGAAGGTAGAGGCAGGAGGATCTCTGTGAGTTCAAGGCCAGCCTGGTCTACAGAGTGAATTCCAGAATAGCCAAGCCTACCCAAAGAAACCCTTGTCTCAAAAACCAAACCAAACCAAACCCAACAACAACCAAAGAAGGGCCTGGAGAGATAGGTCAGCAGTTAAGAGCATTTTCTGTTGTTGCATAAGCTGTGAGTTTGGCTCCCAGCACATGGTGGCTCATAGCTGTAACTCCAGTCCCAGAGGCTCTGACACCCTCTTCTGGCATCCACAGACACCAGGCATGCACATGGTACACATAAACTTATGTAAGCATACACACATACACACATATAAAAATAAAGAATAAATAGATTAAGATGTAAACAATGAATACAGGAACCAGCAAGATAGTAATGCTGGTTCAAATGCATAGGAGAGATGTCAGTATCTATCCATGTCCAGTGTCATCTACGGTTGGTGTTCTGAATCATGGAAGCCTATCAAAGAAAGAGAAACCGCCAGATGGATTAAGGCATTGCTGGCTGTAGGGAGATGCAGCCTCTGTGGGCTGAATATCAAACAGCCATATAAATGTTTATTTTATGTTTTAGTTTTTCAAGACAGGGTTTCTCTGTGCAGCCTTGACTGTCCTTGAATAGCTTTTGTAGACCAGGCTGGCCTCGAACTCACATCCGTACGCCTGCTTCTGCCTCCTGAGTGCTGGGACCACAGGCCTGCAGCTTTAGTCTCTACTGTGGGTCATTTGCAGTACTCAGTAATGCAAGCCACTCACGTGTGCCGGGACTGTCTAGTGACCAAAGTCATGTGAAGGCCTCAGAAAAACGATGTTATAAATTACAGAAAACAAGCATCGTTTTCCACAAAGATTTCTTCAAGGTCTAAGTACTTCTAGAAAACAGCTATTCATTCTGACATTTACCTCAGATACAGTGAAAAACAACAGTTTCATTCTGATGTTTACCCTAGATACAATGATTCTACTAAAACTCCACTAAAATCTACATGTGAGAATATTTGGCACGGGTTGCAGTGGTACACACCTGTGATCCCCACACTCAGGAGGCAGAGGCAGAAGGATCTCTGTGAGTTCAAGGCCAGCCTGGTCTACAAAGTGAGTCCAAAGAAACCTTGTCTCAAAAAACCAAGGGGGGCGGGGAGACTATTTGTAGGGTGAATTCCCAGATGCAGTATGCTGAGAGTTTGTGATTTGGGTAAATACTGTCCTTAATAGGACTACAACAATACAGACCTCAATAGCAATAACTCTTTCAACAGAGCAGTCAAAAAAATTAACTCTTCTTTTAATCCCAGTACTCGGGAGGCAGAAACAGGCATACTGATATGAGTTCGAGGCCAGCCTGGTCTACAAAAGCTATTCCAGGGCAGCCAAGGCTACACAAGGAAAGATTGTCTTGGGAAAATAAAAAAACTTTTGCCTGGTGGTGGTGACACACATCTTTGATCCTAGCACTCAGGAGACAGAAAATGGCAGATCTCTTTGAGGTTTTTTTTTTTTTTTTTTTTTGAGCACTGATGATTTTTTTGAGATACGTATAATTATACATGTACACACATAATTAGGAATTTTCCTATATATGTGAGCTGATCCTAAATATGCTGCCTTAAAATTTGCTCTTTAATTGTTTCATATGGAACGAACACATTTCCATGCATAAGTGTGAAACTTTCCAACTGAAAAACAAACGTGAAAAAATGGGTCAAAATCCAAAATCCAATGAGATGCTGGTAACAACAACTACCTAAAAGAAAATAACCACCAGGTAATTAAAAGTAAAATGGAGTTCAAAGATACATCAGAAAATGCTAAGAGAAAGAAAGCAGCAGCCAGATCTCAGTATCAGAGAAAAGAGTTCAAGGTCTGAAGCACACAGGGTAAGGACGGCTTCGGTAATGTCTTTGCTTCCAATGCATCATCACAAACTTGTTTCTTACTCTTCTTATCTCCTCCCTAAGCCTTTCCAGCTCATCTACGCCTCTTATCACTTCTTCAGGGTTCAGATGCCTTGCAGGAGTGTCCTCTTTAGGTTCTGGGCTGGCTTGAGCAGGCTCTCCTCTAAGGCTTCCATCAGCTTCCTCCCTCACACTTTCTTCAGAAGCCTGAAGATTTCCTTCTGCCTGATGTGGCGGATCTTCCGAAGGATGGCCTTCATCTGCCTTTGGTGTGTTCTGGGTTGTTCCTTCGTTTTCATCACAAGACTTTTGCATGTTGATCATTTTTTTTGGGAAGAAATTAATCCTGTAGGTATCTGGAGATTTTTCCTCTCTTCTTGCACCTCGATTTTATGGCGCGCCCAAAAGAGCAAGAGTCCTGGAAGGAGCAGGACCACTCTTCTCTAGCAAGACTGAGCTGAGCTCCTCTTTGAGTTTTATGATAGCCTAGTCTACAAAGGGAGTCCAGGACAGCCAGGCTACACAGAGAAATCCTGTCTTGAAAAACCAAAAACCAACCAACCAAACAAAAAATCGTGTGTATTTGTGTGTATCTGATGTTGGCATGTGAATGCAGGTGCCTGCAGAGGCCAGAAGAGGATGCCAGATTCCCCTGGAGCTGGAGATATGGGTGGTTATGAGCCATCCAAAACCAGGTGGTGGGAACTGAACTCAGGTCTTGTGCAAGAACAGCAAGCACTCTTAATCACGGAGCCATCTTTTAGCACCACCCCCCAACATCATTTTCTCAAAATTTAAAAATCTTTGCTTATCTGACAATTCTAAAGCATTAAAAAAAAAAAAAAAAAAAAAAAAAGTGGCTCAGTGGTTAAGAGCACTGACTGCACTTCCAGAAGTCCTGAGTTCAATTCCCAGCAACCACATGGTGGCTCACAACCATCTATAATGTGATCTGGTTATACTGTATAGATAATAAATAAATCTTTTTTTTTTTTTTTTTTAAATACTCTAAATAAAACCATTTGAGGAGTGTCAGGGCACCCCACTCCAAGCACTCCACTTTGAAAATAGGGTATTTGGAGCTGAAGATAATTGAAAAGAAGCAGAAATAAGAAATTTATTTTGGTTCTCCCTCACTTGAGTAAAATCAAGACACAGATTTATAAGGGCTCCCCACTTCCTTCACCAAGGAACGATAAAGATTAAACGCTGGAGACAAAGCAGACCCTTAGCCTGGCCCAAAGCGCATCATTCAGCCCTTACAATCCAGTGGTTTCTCTGTGTTTACCTTTCCCTCCAAGTTCAGTTTGTATTTGTCTTGAGACTTTTTTGACCATCTATCCCAGGCCAGGAGCAGCTGCGCGTGGTGGGAAAGCAGCATTTGGGAGGCAGAGTGTGAGACACTGTTTCAAACTGAAAAAACAAAGAATATGACTCTCATCCTGGAGCTGGCAGTGCAGCCCACTGGTAAAGCGTTGGCTTAGCCTGTGTAGGGCCCTGGGCTTGGTCTCCGTTACTGCGACAGATCTCTCATTCTTTCCTTAAAATGATAGCATATTAAATCCGGGTCCTCACCAGCCTTTGAGCTGCCTGCCATTAAGTGTCGTCCTATCTACCCAACGCACACTGCCAAAAACTTCCCGTTTGCTTTTCTTTTCTTTACCTTCTTTTTGTCAGTGTAATAGCAGGGTCTGTGCGACAGAAAACTAGGATGAGCCGGCAGAGCAGGGAAAATTCCCAGCCATGTACATACCAGGGGAGGGGGTGGGGGTGGGGTGCAGGAAGGCTCAGGTGTAGCTGGACTTTTACTGACACGCCAGCTTGAGCTATCTCCCAGTTCCTCTGACCTGCCTAATTCTGCCTATGTCTCCCCTACATCCTGGCACGACCCGGCCTATCTCGCTGCTCACGTTCACGTCTGTCCACCACCTCATCTGTTGGCCGAATCCCCTCTTTTCATATCTTTTCTATCATCCCTTTCTCCCTACCAGGAAGTCCCACCTTCCACTTCCTGCCCAGCTGTTGGCCATCGGATTTTCATTAAAGCCAACCAGAGAATGCCTTAGGTGAGGAAAGATAGAGGCACACATACACACGGTGTCCCCCCCCCCCCCCCCCCCCCCCCCCCCCCCCCGAGTCAGGGCCTTACTTTATAACCTTGGCTGGCCTGTAACTTGCGGGGATCTCCTTGCCTTTGCTTCCTGAGCTGGGATTGCAGGCATGTGCTACCATGCCCAGCCCCGCCCTGAATTTCTTACTTTTGTGTTTGCTCCGTGTTGCTTATCATCTCTTAAGAGGTGAGATCTCCGCATGTAAGTACTGGGTCAAAGGCAAACACAATGCTACTCTTGATTCTTGATGCCAAACTGTTTCCCCACCCCCCACACCCCTCACCCCCCTACCACCCCCCACCCCCGCCTCAAAATGCTGGCTCACTTTTCCCTTGCCTCCTAACAAAGAGGGAAAGCAGAGTGTAGGGTGAGGGGCCCAAGTCCATTGGTTAGGAAGACAGCCTCTAAGAAGAGCATAGCAGGACTTTGATTTGGACTCTTTTTACATTCTCTGAGGAATGTGCAATTAAAACAAAAACAAAGTTAGCTGGTTGACTTGGCCAAACACATGTAGTAAATGCTCTTTGCCCTGCTGGGGAAGTTTGGTTCTTTTAACCTTGGCTAAGCAGCTGGGAGTTGGCCTCATGTGGCTGGGATGAGCCAGAGGATTGGGCCAGATTCCAGCCCCCCCCCCCCTCCGTGTTCCACCGTCCCCCTCCCCCTCCCCTTACCTTTACCCTTTTCTGGATTTCTCTTCTCAGTTTCCACCTGTTTGTGGTTACCCTGGACTCTGGTTTCTTTGAACTAATGAAACTCCAGTGTTGGCCCTGCTTTCAAGACAAAAACGTTTCCACTGTAAGGCCCTGCCTTTTGGGGGATTGGGGGGGGGGGGGTCGGGTCATTAACTTCAGTGCTTGCCTTTCTTCCCCTTTCCTGTCCTTTCCTCCCTGTTCTAAGTTTGTAATTGTGAGCTGCAGGAGGGCTGGTCTCCTAGGCGTGCCTTAGGTGTGACTGGCAAGGTGTGTCCAATGCCTTTGCTCAGTTTACTCTTCCTTAGTGCCTACCTGTGCCTGTCATGTTATCATTAATGGTTTGTTGTTTTACTTTCTGACAGGCTCTCCCTATACAGCCCATACTGGCCTTAAACTCCTGATCCTTCTGTGTAAGCCTCCTAAATGCGCCAATACAGGGCTGCTACCTTACCCTCCATTTCTCTCTTCCACTCTGGCATGTAAACTTCATGAGGACTGAGCATTTTCTCTGATGTCTTCATTGCTATACCCTCAATGTTCAGAACATTGTGCACAGAGTGACACGGATGATTAGAGAGGTAGACCGGGAAGGACTGGCTGGGAGTGCTTATAATCCCAGTGCTAGGGAGACCGACATGTTAGCCGGGGCTCAGAAAGCCAGCCCAAATAATCAGAACAAAACATAAGTATTTAAGAACTAGCATGGGCTGGGCAGTGGTGGCATGCACCCTTAAGCCCAGCATTCTGGAGGCAGAGGCAGGTGGATCTCTCTGAGTTCAAGGCCAGCCTGGTCTACACAGTGAGTTCCAGGACAGCCAGGGCTACATGAGAAACCCTGGCCTGAGGAAGAAAAATAAGTAAATAAAAATAAAAAGAACCAGCACTGTGCCCTGGCAATTGGAAACACCTGCGAGCATCATCAACAAACTCTCCGTAACAGTGCTTTGGAGTGGCAGCTTGTCTCAACACCACCGATGAACCAAGCTTTCTTTTTTCCCCTCAGCTGCTAACAAGTGTGTTTTCAAAGGGCAGAGACCCCACAAGGCCCTATATAACTCTGACTGAATTGGGGCAGAAAACAGTTATCTTTCTGAAGACACAGAACTGCACCTACCTCTAAAATTCCTTCCCAGGGAGAGACAGAAGCAATGGCTGCCCCTTTTCCTAAGGGCCCAATGACAAGCTAAGGCTGTGTGTGAAGTAGCTACGTACAATAGCGCGGGGCTCCTCCTCAACAGGCCACACCTGGAAAGCCTTTAGCCCAGCAGGACAAGAGCTTTGCTGTAGCCCCATGGATGGAGCCCCCAACGTCCCAGGCCTCTATACTCTAGCCTTACCCAAGCCATGTGCGGTGCAGGTGGAGAGACATAGGGCAGGTGGTAGGAGTGGCTGGATGCCCAGATGAGGCCCTGTGACTCTCCCTAGCCCTCTATGCAGGGATGTAAACAGTCCACAAGCCAGGATGAGATGATCATTGTCAAATCGCCACAGCTGAATCCCCGGGATGGTGGGCTGTCTGACTTGGAGAATAGTCCTATGCAACAACATCCTTCCAGCTTTTTAAAAAAATTTGATGTGAGCTTCCGAGCAATGTAAACATAGCCTTTACACATATTTGTTTCAGAACCGAGTGTGATGCCACATACTGCCATCCCAGCACTTGGGAGGAGAGACACGAGGATGAGGAGTTGAAGACTATATTCTCCACCACGCAGTGAGTTCCAGGCCATGCTACACCCCAGGAAATCCTGTCTCAAAAGTGTACATGGTTCAGCCAGCGGTGATGGCACACGCCTTGAGTCCCAGCACTAAGAAGGCAGAGGCAGTCGGATCTCTGAGTTTGAGGTCAGTCTGATCCACAGAGCAAGTTCCAGGCCAGCAAAGGCTACTCAGAGAAACCCTAAAATAGTGTACAATTTCATGCCACTTAGACAATTTCTTCAACTACTACCTTTATCTAGTCCCAGAATATTTTGATCATCCTGTCTAAGTAATCACTCCCATTTCTTCTCTTCCCCAGACCACGTGATCACCATTATGTTTATTTATTTATTTATTTTTATGACTTTACCACTCCTTGATATTTCATTTAAATGCAATTATACAATAAATGACCTTTTCCTTCAGTAACTGTTTCAGGGATTATTCATGCTGTAGCACACACTACCATCCTATAGTTAATGAATAATTTTCCATTGTATGAATATACCATATTTTTAGTGCACACAGCCACTGAAGGACTTTGGGTCGGGTCTGCCCTTCCACAGTTGTGAACAGGGATGTTAGAAACATTCATTTGCTTGAGCATCTGCCTTCAGTTCTTTCGGTTATACACCTAGGAGCTTGTTACTGACTGGAGGAAAGCTGTGCTTGGCTTCCTGACGGACTGCCCACCTGTTCCCCACAGTGCCCACACAATTGTGCATTCCTCCCTGCAATTTCTCTACATCCTTGCCAATGATTTCTTTCTTTTTTGTTAAAACTTAGTCATTCTTGTGGGTGTCAAAAGCCACTTTATTGAAGCTTTAATTTCTCTAATGACTAAGGATACAGGCTATTTTTTCATATGCTCCCTAGCCATTTGTGAAGCATATTTGGAGAATTATAAATTCAAAATTTTTCACTTCTCTTTCTTTCTTTTTTCTTTTTCTGAGACAGGGTTTCTCTGTGTAACATTGGCTATCCTGGACTCACTTTGTAGACCAGGCTGGCCTCGACTCACAGCGATCTGCTTGCCTCTGCCTCCTGAGTGCTGGGATTACAGGCGTGTACCACCACTCCTGGCTCCTGTTTCACTTTTCAACTGAAGGTGCTACCTAGAAAGGGACAATTCTCTTTCAAATATATACATACAACTTTTAAAAAATATTCATTTTGGTTGTTCAAGGTCCTTTTTGATTGGAAAAGAACTTTAGGTAACTTTTCCATTTCTAAAAAAAAAAAAAAAATCATTGAGACTTTTGTAGAGACGCTGCTGAATCTGTAGATCACTGTGAGAGACTATTAAAATCTTAACATGTGATACAAATAGTCAAACACTAAGAATGTAACATTTATATAATTCTTGACTGTGTCATGGTTCTTCTTGCTATAGGTAATTTATTGTATATATGTGTAATAATATAAATGTCTATAAAAAATTTAAAAATATAATAAAAAATAAAATAGAGACCTTAACCTTTTTTTTTTCTTTTTTTGGTTTTTTGAGACAAGGTTTCTCTGTGTAGCCTTGGCTGTCCTAGACTCGCTTTGTAGACCAGTTTGGCTTCAAACTTACAGCAATCCACCTGTCTCTGCCTCCCAAGTGCTGGGATTAAAGGCATGCGCCACCACTGCCTGGCAAGCCTTAACCTTTTTAAACTTGTTAAAAAAAAAGCTTAATATGTTAAGTCTTCTAAATCATAAAAAATGGATTACCTTTCCATTTACCTAGAGTTTTAAAAATTATTTTCAGTAGTAGTTTTTAGTGTATGAGCCTTATATCTTCTTGTTAACTTTGTTCTAAGAAGCTTTTACTTTTTGGTTATTATAATAAAATTATTTTCATAACTTCCTTTTCAGATTGCTCATTGCCAATATATAAAGTTACAACTGAGATTGGGCTAGAGAGATGATTCAGCAGTTAAGAGCACTGGCTATTCTTGCATAGTACCTGGGTTCGGTTCCTACAACTATTCCTTTTGCTTTGTTTTACAAGTTTTTCTTTTAAAATTTTAAAATCCACACCTTTAATCCCAGCACTTGGGAGACAGAGGCAGGCAGCTCCCTGTGAGTCTGAGTTCGAGGCCAGCCTGGTCTACAAAGTAAGTCCAGGACAGCCAAGGCTGTACAGAGAAACCCTGTCTCAAAAAACAAACACAACACACACAATTTTTTTTTTTTTAAGAATCTGCTTTTCGCATGTTGATGTTTTTCGTTGTTGTTTTTGGGTTTTGTTTTGTTTTGTTTTTTGAGACAGGATTTCTCTGTGTAATAGCCCTGGCTGTCCTGAACTCATTTTATAGACCAGGCTGGCCTTGAACTCACAGAGACCCACTTGCCTCTGCCTCCCAAGTGCTGGGGTTAAAGGCGTGCGCCACCATGCCTGGCTGCCTGTTGATCTTATATTTTGTATTTTTACTGAACTTGATTACTAGCTCTCATAGGGTTTTTTTTTGTGGCTTCTTTGGTTGTTTTCTGTGTCTGATTGTGCCACCTATGGCTATATATGGCTTTCTCCTCTTTTGATTTGTGGGGCAGTATGTTTTCTTTTATTGCCCTGCCTAGAATTCCCAGCACAGCACTGAGAAGCCCTGCTGAAAGACAACACCCTGTTTGCTGAGTGTTTAATTTTTATATCACAAAAAGAGATTGGATTCTGTCAGATATCTCCCCTGTATTGAGATAATCATATACATGTGTGCTTCATCTCAACTCTTACTAGTGTTTTCGTGCCATGTAAATTGACCTCTGTGTAATGACCCAACTTTGAATCCATGCAGCCAACCCCAGCTTGCTGCTTTGGTTTGCTAGCGCTTCATTGAGAGGCTTTGCACTCATAAACACTAAATAAAATATTTATAAACATTATATCATACATATAAATAAAACTATTTATCTTCTACAAATAAAGGATTGTTAGCTGATGATAATAAAACGCAGATCTCTTCTCCCTGTTCGCCTGAAGACAAGACAGTGATTCACAAAGTCCAAGAGCCTTGTTCCGTCCCTCCCTCCTTTTCGTGCCTTAAGCCTGGATATAAATCCTGCTCTGCAGTGTTTGTTCATCAGCTCAGACAGAACGGCACCAACTTTAAGGCTCACCTTCCCGCAGTTTCCCATCTCTGATGTCTGGGACTGCTCTTGCTGGGTCCTGTCACTTCTTTAGCATATACTATTTGTTGGAATACACACCATGTAAGGTGGGCCTTTCAGGCCAGGCTGGAGTGACCTTTCTCTCAGGCATGTGAATAATCTTGACTTTTTTTCTCATTAACTGCCATGCCTTACAGGACTCTATCTCAACTACATGTTTATGAAGGTTGAGTATGGTGGAAGTTTTGGCTTCTTAAATAATGCTTTTGGGGCCAGGTGTGGTGGCACATGCCTTTAATCCCAGCACTCAGGAGGCAGAGGCAGGTGGGTCATTGTGAGTCTGAGACCAGCCTGGTCTACAAAGCTAGTCCAGGACTCCCAAGGCTACACAGAGAGACCCTGTGTCGAAAGACCAAAATGAAAACAAAACAAAACATGCTTTTGTGTTAGTCCCAAGTGTGAGATAGAGGGCTGCTTTTAGTTTGTCCACAGTTGATAATCACCTGTGTGGCTCGGAAAGGGACATGGTCTTTGCCAGCTGCAATTAGTTTAAATTCTGAGCACTCTGAGAGGGTATAAATACCAGAACCCTGGGGGAGGGAGGGAGAGAGAGAGAGAGAGAGAGAGAGAGAGAGAGAGAGAGAGAGAGAGAGAGAAGACATTTTGAGGGATACTTCCAGAAGATGGTCTGAAAGAGAGAAAGAAAAAAAATGTGAGGAGACAGGGGGTTGGATAAGACACTTTGAGGGAGGGAGGAGGCTTTGAGAAGGCCATCACAGGAGGAAGAAAGCTGTTGCATTTGCTGTTGCTGGACTGATGGACACCATGACCAAGGCAACTCTTATAAAAGAAAGCCTTTAACTGGAGGCTTGCGTACAGCTTTAGAGGGCTGGTGTTCATCATTGGGGCTGGACAGGATGGAAGTAGTAAAGAGACCTACATCTCCTTTCCCTTCTCACCTTCTTTCTCTCCTACCTCGTGTTTCGGGGGTTGGAAGGCAGGTAGAGGCATTAGGAACCCCAAATAAGAGATTATAAAGGGCGCTGCAGTTGAGGATGAATTAGGTCCCTCCCTGGATAAACTACTTTTCTACTGATGTGATAGAGCACCACAGCCCAGGCAGTGCATAGAAGGGAGTGTTGATTTGGGTTTACAGTTTGAGAGGGTGGAGTCCATGACGGCAGAGCTAAAGGCCTGGCAGAAAGAAGAGCTGAAACTGTCTCAAAACTGCAAGCAGGAGCCGGGCGTGGTGGTGCTCACCTTTAATCCCAGCACTTGGGAGGCAGAGGCAGGCGTATCGCTGTGAGTTCGAGACTGGCCTGGTCTACAAAGTGAGTCCAGTATAGCCAAGGCTACACAGAGAAACCTTGTCTCGAAAAACCAAAACCAAACCAAAACAAACAAACAAAAAAAACAAAAAACAAAAAACAAAAAAAAAAAAAAAAATGCAAGCAGGCAGAGGCTGCACCGGGGACAGCACGAGGCTTTTGAAACATCAAGCTTTCCATCCCCAACCTTAGTGACGCACCTCCCTCACAAGGCCACGCCTCCTAATCAGTCCTAAACAGTACTCTGGGACTAAGTACTCAAACACAGGAGCTTGTGTGGGCCGTTGTCATGTTGTCATGCAAACCATCACATTCCCCTTCAGCCAGAAGGCACAATGGTCTTCATTTCCTTTTTTTGGCTAAGGTATCAGGGCGATGCTTCTATGCCCACTTTTCCTTTTCACTGTGTGTTTTGCCACCACACCTGGTTTATTCACTGTGATTTTTGACTACTTAAAAAATCCAGACCCTGTCTCAAAAACCAAAAGCAAAAAAAAATCAGTAAGCTGGGAGTGGTGGCGAATGCAGGTAGATTGAGGCCAGCCTGGTCTACAAAGCTAGTCCAGGTCAGCCAAGGCTACACAGAGAAACTGTCTCAAAAAACCAAAACAACAACAATAATAAAAATTCAGCCAAAGTATCTTTTTTGTTGTTTTTATTTTGAGTGATGTTTACTCTGTAGACCAGGTTTGCTTTGAATTTACTAGACAGCTCAGGCTGACTCCTCTGTTTATTGCCTGGAATTACAGGCTACAACAATTATCTTACAGGTGTTTCTTATAATATTAGTGAAATTTTTGACTTATTAATTGGTAGTTTTAACTTACAAATACACACATACATACACACATTTGCATACGGGCCAGATAAAATACAATAGAATACAAAAATAAAGAAGTAATTAATTAAAACCAGAAAACAACTCTTTAAAAGCGATTGCTAAGGTGTTCTCTGGCTGCAGTGACCCATAGAAACAGGTGAAGACCTGTTCCTGGCTTCTGAACTTGGTAGGGAGTTTTGTTTTTCTTGGCACTCCAGCTAAAATAGGGAAAGAAAGACTTCAAAACAGCCCAGCATGTTTGCTCACACTGTAGTGGAACACAGACATATACATATTCACATATATATACAAACACACACACACACATTCAAAAGCAATAACTTCATGTGTGTCGTTTTTCTTTAATAAGTCTTTGATTATTTAACAACATTTAATGATAAAGTAATTTATAAGGGAGCCAGGAGTGGTGGTGGCGGCATTGGTACACGCCTTTAATCCCAGTGCTCGGGAGGCAGAGGCAGGTGGATCTCTGTGAGTTTGAGGCCAGCCTGGTCTACAAAGTGAGTCTAAGACAGCCAGAGCTATTACACAGAGAAACCCTGTCTCAAAAAAACCTAAAAATAAATAAATAAATAAATAAATAATTTATAAGTTGATTTTTTTTTCTACATTTTTGTGATGCCCTACATTTGCGTTTAAAGTCTTTTAATCACTATTCTGGTTAAATAAATGCTATTCCACAGTAGTTTTCAAATTTTTTAAAATCACATTTTAGTGTGTGTGTGTGTGTGTGTGTATGTGTGTGTGTGTATGTGTGTGTGTGTGTATGTGTATGTGTGTGTGTGTGTGTGTAAAATCTGTGAGAATTGGTTCTCTTCTTCCACCATGTGGGTCCCAGGGACTGAACTCAGGCTCTCAGGCTTGGGAAAGGCCTTAGCCCTTGAACCATTTCATATGCTCCCACAGTAACCTTTTTCTCAAGGGTCTTAACTGTTTGGTTTATTTGACAAATTTTCTCAAATAAAATTCTAATTTTTTTTAAAATTTGGGGTTTTCATTGGGCTCCAGGAATCTAGAAAGGATATGTTAAGCCAACTAGGCTTATTTGAAATGTTAACTTTTTTGCTTTTTTGGTGACACATTACCAAATGAGACATAATACTTAACTTTGAGTCATAGTTATATGAACATCTTAGACATATGTGTTTTAAATGTGAACGAGATACATAGCCGTCCAGAACATCTTGGTGCACATTGCCAGTCACAATTCCTGGTTAATGTGCACAGTGTGTGTCACAGAAACACTAGGATGTTCTCTCTAGTTGCTGATTGTATCAGACTACCACCGGACTGCCTGGCCCATGTTGCTCTAAGGTTTGGCCATCCACAGACAGTGATTTTATTTCAATTGTTACTATTGTGTTGTTGTAAAGAGACATCATGACCAAGGCAACTCTTATAAAAGAAAACCTTTAACTGGAGGCTTGCGTACAGCTTTAGCGGGTCAGCGTTCATCATTGGGGCTCAGACCACCACGCCCCGAAGACTAAGCATCCAGACAGACCAGCCTATGGGGGCCACTCCCATCCATGTGGGGCGGGACTAATGCAGTCTTAGGATCTTTATCAACTAGTTTTTTGTTTGGAACATTGATTTTGCTTGTTTAGTTTCCCAGGCTCAAGGAGACTTTACTGTTCTGAAAACTGTCAACAGTTTACAGCTATTCTGTAAGCATTAGAGTTTGGTGAGCAGAATCCAAATATTTGCTCCTCTCCTGCAGATTTTTGGTAATATTTTCAGTTTATGAAAATATTATTTACACAAATGAAGTAAGTACCTGTTATTTTGTTTGTTTGTTTGGTTGGTTTTGCTTTGTTTTTTCTAACAAGAGCCAGTTGGAAAAGCTGGCTGTCCCGCCTGAGCTTGACTAGCAGCTATGGTCTCAGATGTGACTAGATAACTTTAAGGAACTGAATTTAACTTCATGGTGCCAGTTTTAAAAAATCCCTTGGAACAATCTGCTTTGTAACCCTGCATACTTAGTTCATATAGTTGCCTTGTGATAAAGAATGTCACCTCATGCTTCAAAATATTTTAAAAACCCCAAGAAGATAGGGATTCAGCCAGGTATTGTAGATGAAATGTGATGGAGAGCCGTTGGCTTGGTTTTCTACTGTCTCTGTAGACCAGGCTGGCCTCGAACTCACAGCCATCTGCCTGCCTCTGTCTCCCAAGTGCTGGGATTAAAGGCGTGCACCACTGCCACCCTGCTTCAAAAGGCTTTGAAAGGCAACTCCAAGCTTCCTGATGGAAGGTTCTAGCAAAGCAGATTGTAGACAGTCTCCACCAATCACTCCTTCTAGATAAGCTTATGTAAATTCTCAGGCCAAGTTTAATGAAACATATTTGCAAATGATTATCTTGCTTTGATTATCTTTAATAAAAAAGGCAAATTGTCGTGTGTGTTTGGAAACAATTAAAGTGTTAGTTTCCTCACTCCCATCACTGTATATCAGACATTGCTGTGGAAGAGAAGCCAGGTAGGTCACCTATGCTTGAAGGGCACAGATTTCTTGCTATGCTTGAGAGCAGTGACTTTCAAAGGGTAATTCTGGAATTGACAGTGGCAGCAGCAGGAAACGGCTCTCGCCCCACACGTATCTAATCAGAAACTGTGGGCCTTGGGCTGTGGCTTGTGATGTGTTTTAACAGGCTCTTCAGGTACAGGCTCAAACTTGAGAACACTCACTTTAGAGACACTTGGGGCTTATCATTGGAGTGCTGAGCCAAAACTGATGTTTCTATATGCTTGTCTTGAAAAGAAGGCTCATATTACCGGACTCTTCTAGGATATTGTAGAAACTGCAGCCCAGAAAGATGTGTGGTTAATGCTATGCCTGAAAGATGCTAAATCCCAAAGATACAGTAGTCACACTTTTCTTAGGCAAGGGAGTGGAGGTTTATGAGGTAGGTACATGTGCATGTGACCGCTCTCTGGGTCAATGACACAGTCACTTCTGTGGTTGTGATTGGCCAGTGCCATGCTCTAAGATGACCAGTCTCAATTGAGAATGACCTTAGTAGCCAGTTTTGGCTGTAACTCCCTCATCCCCTTAGAAGCCACTGGACAAGGTGTTCCTGGTATTCCTCCGTTGGAACATCCCCTTTGGACAACTCTTACTTTTTTCTTTATGTCTACAGTCACACTTCTCACTCTTGTCCACATTTCCTCATTCTTCTTGGGAATGAGAGAGAGAGAACTCCAAGGCCAATGGCTTTGGTGGCTTGGGTAACCATTGGTTGCCTGGCACCCTGACTGCTGTGTTAAACTCGCTGAAAGCTGTGACTGTTGCTCTTGGGCCATATCCCTAACATCTGGGAAGTAAAGCAAAAGGGGTCCTGAGTCTGTGGCTACCCTGACTTCAAAGCAAGGTCCTACATCAAAGAATCAAACAAAAGGGCTGGAGAGATGGCTCAAGGGTGAAGAGCACTTGTGGCTCCTGCAGACAGCCTGGGTTCAGTTCCCAGGACCCACAAAATAGTTCACAAGCATCAGTAACTTCGGGGGACCCGAAGTTCCAGGGGACCCGACTGCTCTGAACTCCTTAGGCACCAGCATGCACACATACAGGCAGTCAGGCAAAGGACCAGACAAATAGCATAAATAAATTTAAAAGAAAGAAAGGCAGACAGACAGACATAATGAAAAAGAGATAATCAGAGGAAATTATTGGCTTATTATAACTATGCATACCACCGGGCATGGTGGCGCACACCTTTAATCCCAGCACTTGGGACGCAGAGGCAGGTGGATCGCTGTGAGTTTGAGGCCAGCCTGGTCTACAAAGTGAGTCTAGGACAGCCAAGGTTACATGGAGAAACCCTGTCTCGAAAAACCAAACTAAACAAACAAACAAAAAAACCCCAAATAACTATGCACACCATGCTACAAGATGCCTTTAAAGAATGTGGGAAATATTTGGAGTTGGGGACAGTAAGAGACCCTAGCATTTGTGGGCTCAGATATCAGAGTAGTCATAATAGAACAGAGAAAATCACATATTACCAAAGTGAATCTTTGGGTTGTTACTTTCTTCTTCTCTTCCTCCTCCTCCCCTTCTTCCTTCTCCTCCTCCTCTTCTTTCTTCTTTGGTTTTTTTCAAGACAAGGTTTCTCTGTGTAGCCTTGACTGTCCTGGACTCACTTTGTAGACCGGGCTGGCCTCAAACTCACAGAGATTCACCTGCCTCTGCCTCCCTGAGTGCTAGGATTGCCGTGTGAGCCACCATACCTGGCACTTTCTTCTTCTAAGGGTCTTCTCTAAGTCGGCAGGTGATTGGGAGGATGGGAAGGGAGGGAGGAGGAGGAGATGAGGTTGAGGAGGGGGAGGTAGAAAACAAACTGCAGTTAAGCAGGGCAAAATGTATGCTTACTGTTAAGTTCCAAACCCCAAAACATCTGCGGAGGTGCCTATTAACATATCAAAGCTGACCTGGCCTCTAGGTTCTCCCAGCATCCCTCAGTGCCTATGTGAACTCTCCAGCCCAGGAGCTGAGAAGCCCTTCCCTATGTAATCCAGACATTTTGGTTACCGTTGGTCTCTCTTGCTCCTTTTGGTCCCTCTCTTTGCCCTTTCCCTCTCCCCACATGGCTCAGATGTGTCTGCCTCTGCCTATGCTCTCCCCCATATCTGTAGTAAACTTTCTCTTCCACCATACCTAGGAGCAGCCATGTCCCTTCCCTTTTTTATTTCTTTTCTTCATTCACTTACCTTATGCCAAATCCTAAGTGTCTCACTTTTCATAATTTTTGGGGAAAAAAAACAAGTAGATGTTAAGGACAGTCATTCTGTTGGTCACATTGCCTTAGGAAACATCATCTTCTTTCCTTCAATTCCAGAGTGCTGGAATTATAGGTGCGTGCCGCCATGCCCATCCATAACCACGATTCACCACAAGCACTTGCATGGATTTGAGCTTTTCTTACACAAGGGAAGATGTAATTTTTATTTAAATCAAGCATCAACAAAACCCCTACACCAGCCAAGGGTAAAGAGTCCATGAAGACTAAGGATGAAGCTGTCCTCAGTATTAGATTCATTTTGAAACAAAGACTTTTTTTTTTTTTTTTCTAAGACAGGGTTTCTCTGTGTAGCCTTGGCTGTCCTGGACTTTGTAGACCAGGCTGGCCTGGAACTCACAAAGATCCACCTGCCTCTGCCTCCCAAGTGCTGGGATTAAAGGCGTGGCGACACGATGCCTGGCTAAGACTTCTTGAAGTATGTTTAGCTTTAAAGTGGACTAATTCCTACAGCATTCTTGCTTAATCCCTTGCTAGGTAAGACAGGAAATGGAGTGTCTGGGTAATCACACTTGCCTATGAGAGCGTATAACTCCTGGCAAGGAGAGCTCTGTTTACCAAATGAACCCACTCTAATTGTTCACGGCAAAGAACTGCTTTGTATGTATCACCCATGATCTTCTACAGCTGCTCTTGTGCTGCGAAAGAAAGCTGACAGCTGCTAAGAGCAAAACACCAGAGACTAGATATTTCAGGGGCTGCAACACATTTGTTACTTACAACTGAAGCACAAATAAATGACGTAAACTGATGGCACATAGGGCTTCAGACTTAATCACTGGTCTATACATTCAGCAAACCTGCACCCAAACCCAGCTTATAAGTTGAACATTTTTGAAAAAAATTGATCTTCATTATAACATAATTTTGTCACTAATTAGAGCCACATATTTTGAAGTCTCTAGAAAACTGGAGGAGTTGAAATTCACATGAAAATAACAAAGCATATGGGAAAGGGAGTCACCAATAAGATAATTTCCCATCAAAACATATTACATTAATTTAGGAAGCAATGAACTTTAAAGAGTGGTTTCGGACATGAGTAATAGTGTCGAGTCAGGTCCCAGACAGGAAATCTAGCCTTCAGAAAGTGAAACATGAACAGGAGGTAGAGGTAGGGTGAAATGCCTAAGAGGGGTGTCAGAAAATTTCGTAGGCATTAGATGACATCTAGCTCCACACGTCTGTTTCTAAGCAACTTAAGAATGTTTTTCTGATACCAGCTTCATATGTGTGTGTGTGTGTGTGTGTGTGTGTGTGTGTGTATAATCTGTACATATGTCTATATATAATTATAAAATTCACCCATTCTAAGAGTACAATGCAATAATTTCTTTTTGAGTCAAGGATCTATGTAGCTCGGGGTGGCCTCTAACTTGGATATATAGTGGAAGGTGACCTTGAACTTCTTTTTTTTGTTTTTTGTTTGTTTTTGTTTTTCGAGATAGGGTTTCTCTGTGTAGCCTTGGCCATCCTGGACTCACTTTGTAGACCAGGCTGGCCTCGAACTCACAGCGATCCACCTGCCTCTGCCTCCCGAGTGCTGGGATTAAAGGCGTGCGCCACCACGCCTGGCGACCTTGAACTTCTGATCCTTGTGTGTCTACATTCAGAGTTGAGATAAGAGGCCTGCCGTCATAGCCAGGCATGCTGGCACACACCTTTAGTCCCAGCACTCGGGAGGCAGAGGCAGGCAGATCTCTGTGAGTTCGAGGCCAGCCTGGTCTACAAAGCAAGTCCAGGACACCAAGGCTACACAGAGAAACCCTGTCTGGGTCTCAGCGGTACTAGGATACACCCAGGCTAGCTGTACTAGGATAGTCCTTTGTGCTAGTTGAGCATTTTCTTGGCTGAGCTACATCTCCAGGCAGCCAGAGTGCTTAACTAGTGTCTGTCACCTCAGTCAAGCCAATTCTTTTTGTGTTATTTCTGGGTTGGAGCTGCAACCAGCCCTAAGTCGTGACCTGCATCCCAGCAAGCCAAGTTCAATCACCTGGATTTTTCTAAGCCAAATGAATAATGAAAAGCAGAAAAAGGAGGTTAATTCAATGTGGCCGTGTTGAAAAGAGGGACAAAGAGATTCAGAGACGCCGCCAGGTCTGTCTTTGGCAGGGAGCTCCTGAGATGCAGTTAAAATTTCAGTAGAACAGCGCGCCAGAGCTATGTGAACCTGGGCAGTCCAGGTCAAGGTGTGGTCCTGCCCATCCTTGCTTTTGCAAAGCGCTGACTCCATGTAAATCTCTTTCTGAGAAAAGTTTCCCTTCGGGCTGGCTCCTGCTTTAGGTCAGTGGTTCTCGACCTTCCTAACGCTGCAACCCTTTAATACAGTTCCTCGTGTTGTGGTGACTCCCCAGCCATAAAATCATTTTTGTTGCTACTTCACAACTGTAATTTTGGTGCTGTTTTGATTCGTAATGTAAACACCTGTGTTTTCTGATGGTTGAGAATTGCTGTGTTAGGCTTTCTCTCCTTCCAAGATGAGATTCCTGACGGGAGTTCTGCTTTCTTGAGATCCATTGCTTTGATAGTCCGAGAAACAATGAGAGGGACACTTGTCGTCGTTTTTTTTTGTTTTAGCTGATTATCATCCCTGCCAGCAGTCTGGTTACAAAAAAACAAAAACAACAACAACAACAAAAACAATTTTTTTTAGTACCTAGGTGATACTAGAGTTTTGGGGAGTCCCTTCATTGTATCTAACCTATACTGAGGAAATCAAGGGGCTTCTTAGTTTCATCGATAAAATCAGTTAAGAATGGACTCAATCAGAAGTTAGAGGACACTTTTATGAGAGTTTAAAAGAAAAACCTCCAGGGCAGGTGAGTTGTAAATCTCAGCAGCTGCCTAGAGGAGGAAAATGGAAAGGATAAAGAAAAAAAAAAAAAAAAAAACAAAAACAAAAAAAACTAACCCACCATGGGGAGGAGCCACACTTAGAAAACATGGGTTTAGAAAGGAGAAAGGAAACGTGTTGCTTTTCTGAGTAATTTAGAAAAGTGGGCAGACTCAGGAAGCTGCACGTCTACTGCTCTGTAAGAAACTGTGGCGTGTGTTTGTGTGTGTGGTGTGTGTGTGTGTGTGTGTGTGTGTGTGTGTGTGTGTGTGTATTCTGGGAAGGAAAAGTGAATTATCTCACTAAAGAAAGAAGCATTCCACTTACTCCACTTACCTCTTTAACAGGGCTTCAGGTGAGCCCCGCCTTCCAAGGGGTGGGGTCTTACCCAGGTGGTTGCCACGCCTCCCAGAACTGTCAGCTCTCCAACCCTGCTAGAGATTGTATTCTTTTGGCCAGAAGTCTTTCCTTAAGAGGCCTTTACTGCTGCTGTGTCAAAGGTGCTTGGAGACAATAACATCATTAAGCTGGTATCAAGGATGTCATAGTGATTCACGGGAAATGTGTGTTAACAGGCATTCTCTCAGCTAGTCTGCTGAAACCCACAGGGAGCGAGAGAGGCTTGCTTACAGGCACAGAGAGACAGGCTAGCAGCCAGGTGCTGCAGCCAGACTGCCGCATCACTGTTTTACTTAGCTGTTTGTCCCTAGAAAAGGGGCTTAAACTCTGAGTTTCCGTTTACCCATCAGTGTCCCTCTTAGGGTTATAGAGAACGAGTGAGATAAAATAGGCAAGGACCCCAGCGTAGTTCTAGTGCACGATTAATTCTCAATGTAAAGTAGCTTGCTGTTTATATGTTTACAAACTGATGCACAGTATTTCATAAACCAGATACTGAATATGCAAATGACCTTATATAACAAGGGGGGGGGATAGTGTTAGAAGTTTGGTGTCTGTTGGACACCTTAGAACAGGGGATAGGAAATTTTGGAAATGCTCTATATGAATGGGATGTTTTGTAACAGTTGTCATCAAATTACACCCTTTGGGGAATTTAAAACAAAACTGACTGTCAACCCTAACATATGCAATTTTAACTTTTCCAACTAGATTGCTCAATTATTTTGCAAGCAGGAATCAATATCTAAACACAGTCAACAGATACTGGAAAAGGCACACGAGGGGCTTGGAGATACAGCCTTGAAGAAGAGAGCATCTCCTATCCTTATGGTTAATTCAAGCACGAATTATATCTATTCGGATTTACAAAAGGATTGAGTGAGATAGGTTGTAGGAAGGACCTTGTTCAGGCCTCTGAACTACACCGAAGCCGTTGCTTTGCAAGCACAGAAGCAAAAAGAGTTTCTATCTCTTGAAGAGGATGCTCTTGACACAGCGACTTGGGCATGTGATGTGTCAGATGTCTAGGTGACCAGTGACCCGTGGCTGTCCTCTAGCTGCATCTGCCAGAGGCTCGGCCCTCTGGGCGAAGTAAGCGCACTGGTTGCAGACCAAGGACCAGGTGGACCACTAGCCACAGATGGAGCGCAGCCACGACCTTGGGTTGTCAGCTCCGGGCACTTCAGTCTGGGTGCTAGGCTCCTGCCAACCCTCCAGGGAGGCGGGTACCCTAGAGGTCCTTTCCCGTAGCGCCCGCTGACTCTTCCGCCCCACCGAACCTGGTTGGTTGCTCTCTAAGGGGCCGCGTGCGGGGGCGGGGCTCTCCGGAGAGGGGGCGGGGCATTAGCCCGGCATCCGCTTGGGGACTGGGTGCGCAGTGGAGACCGCGGCGCCGGGGGGCGGGGACAGCTCGGTCGGGTTGCGCGGGGCGGCCCGGTGCCTCCTCCGTCGGCGCTGGGCTGAACCCAGAGCCGAGAAAGGAGTCGGTTCTGAGTTCCCTGTGGGTGAGCGGCCGCCGCGGAGGGGAACATGGCGCTCGTGGGCAGCCGAGTGGAACTGGACGCGGACGAGGTGCGAGGACAGGCAGAGCGGGCTGGTCCGGGCGCCGGCGGGCGTGGGAGGGATGCGGAGCCCCGCGGGGTCCCGGCTGTCCCGGAGGGTGGGCAGGGCTGTCCTCCACGCCAAGGAGCGTCCCGCGGGGCCGGGCAGCGCAGCCTGGAGCTGGCCTGAGCCTCCTTGGACCCTCCGGGCTTTTGCGGAACCATTCTGGACCCGATTGTCTCCTTCTGTGGAAGTTCCGCGGGTATCCGCCGGGCGAGCGGGCGGGCGGGCGAGCGGGGCAGGCTGCCTAGTCACCCCGGGGCCCAGGGCCGGAGCCTTAGCTCCGCGGCTGGGAAAGGTCCCTTCTGGTCCAGAATCGCCGGCGGCCTCGCCTGTCTAGGCTACCGAAGTGACCCTCCGGGTCTTCGCGCGGCGCCGGGGTCTGAAGTCTACCGGACGGGGGCGCCGGACCTGTTGATTCGAGCGCTTCCTTCAGTACTCCGCCGCTGCTGGGAGCGCTCTCAATGCTCTCAAGTAGAGGGTCAGGCTCCTGCCTCTGCTGCTGCTGCTGCTGCCATTTTACCTGACTTGAATTTTACGCTTTGTGGCCCGAGAAAGCTTTGGTTTCAACTGATGCAATAGATGGATGATTAGAGGAGGCGAGTTAGGATTCTGTTTTCACTGCCAGAAGATCCTGGTAACGAATAAGTGTGCTTTCAATGTTGGCCTTAAGAACCGACCCAAAGCTGAAGGACTTACGGCACTGACAGTTAAGGCGAGCCACAGCTTTCTTAGGACCTGCCTTGCAGTGAGGGCCCTAGACCACACACCAGGGAACTAGCGAATACCCAGGGCATGGGTATGTTGCAGGACCTTCTAACCACACACAAGTCAAACAACGAGAGAGCATATTTGTTATTATTTTCTTCTATGACGACTTTTATTTATAGCTTTAGGCTGTCTCTTTGGTATGACCTGTTGCCTGCCCTTTTTAATTTCTTAGCCCTAGAGCTTTTCTGGAATCCAGGTAACAACACCTTTACAGTTCCTTGACCACCATCACTTCCTCAAAAGTTTCTGCAGCTACCTTTTGTGGGCACGGTGCACTCTCTACAGTGTGGTCTCAGTTGTGTATCCCAGGCTTGTCTCCAGTTGCTTCCTTGTCTCTAATCACTTAATTTATTTATGTTGTAAACCAAGGAACAGACTCGAGCCTGGCGATGAAGGTCTGTAACCTCAACACTCAGGTGGCCGAGGCAGGAGAGTTCAAATTGAAGGCTACCCAAGACTACATGGTGCATTCAGGCCAGACTGGATGGCATAGAGAGACCCTGACACTCTCATCCACTAGCATGGATAGTTTCCTCCCTAATAAAGAAAAAAGAAAACCCAAGACTCAGAGCAGCTCATAACTGTGCAGTGGTATCTCTGCCCTTTCCTCATTGTTGGGGAAATGCACACATGGGTGTCAACTAGGATTGTCTTGGCATATCGAGACAAAGGTCACTCAGTGTCAACTGCCAATAAAACAAACTCAAGAGGAGATGATCGCTGGTGATAAAGGCTCAGCTCCTGGGGAAGTTAGGTGTCGGGCAGCAGGCAGCCTGTTACAGAGACTTGAATACATGTTTGTCAAGTGAATGCACGACTGCAGAAAATGTGTGGCTTGATCAGGCCTCAGTTTTTGCCTTTATCATCGATTGAATAGTTAAGCTCCTATCTCATGCTAGGTAGTCTTAGGTGATGGACAAGGCACAGAGAAACTCTTTGTTCATGCTATGTCTGCTTTTATCCCTCATGGAGTACAGGTATGTTGGCATAAATTTATCCCCCCTTTACTGAGTGCTTAAATACTCTGGGCCTAAATTTGGCACCTTAGAAAGAGAAGATACAGCTTTGGTGTTTAGGTCTCTCAGAGTGGGCGATGAGGTAAGGTAAGTCATGTGTGAAACAACAATTCAGGGAACAGTTTAGGGCAGAGAAGCAGGTGTGCATTAATGTGTGCATTTGGTAGTATTCTTGGCATACTTGTAAAAAGTCCTTCATTGTAAGTGGACTAAAGAAGTTGACCCTGCTGGGCTGCGGTGGCACAGGCCTCTTTAATCCTAGCACCTGGGAGTCAAAGGCAGGCAGATCTCTTGAGTTCAAGGCCAGCCTGGTCTACAGAGCCTGTTCCAGGACAGCCAGGGCTACACAGAGAAACCTTGTCTTACAGAAACCAACCAACCAACCACCAACCAACCATACTCAAAACTCAGCCGGGCGTGGTGGCGCACGTCTTTAATCCCAGCACTCTGGAGGCAGAGGCAGGTGGATCGCTGTGAGTTCAAGGCCAGCCTGGTCTACAAAGTGAGTCCAGGATGGCCAAGGCTACACAGAGAAACCCTGTCTCAAAAAACCAAAAAAAAAAAAACCCCAAAAAAAAACCCCCAAAAAACCAAAAACAAAACAACAACAACAACAAAAAAAACCAAACTCAAAACTCCTCAGGTGTGTAGCCAGAAGCAGCTTGTCCCAGGTTCCATATGCTTGACCACACTTGGCTCTCTTCTCGCCATTATTTGATGCTGGTGGGAAGGGAAGAGGGGCAAAGCAGCGCAGCCCAGAAAGCACCAGTCTCTTTGCCTCACCCGTGTGTGTATGTTTGGGATTAACTTGCCCGTGGTCATTCAGTCGTTGAAGTGGCAAATATCTGATTATCTTAGGTGCCAAGCTAGTGCTGATTGGGAGATCAGCAGAGCATAAGACAGAGGGGCCTTGTCCGTGACTGGTGACTTTGATTGACAAGTCACTCAGCCTTTGTGAGGAGTTAGGACTATGGACGTCTAAACGTTCTAGTGTTTTTGTTTTGTTTTGTTTTGGGTTATTTAAGACAGGGTTTCTCTGTGTAGCCTTGGCTGTCCTGGAACTCACTCTGTAGACCAGGCTGACCTCAAACTCAGAGATCCTTTGCCTCTGCCTCTGGAGTGCTGGGATTAAAAGTATGTGTCACCACTCCAGGCTGAGGTGTTGTTGGGGAGCTAGGGGGCAGGGCAGGGGAAGGGAGATCCTTTTTGAGGTCATGGCTAGTACTATGGGAATCCTTTCCTTCCTAAGTACCCACTACCATGGTAGTGGTGAGGACACTTTTATAGTATCCCTTGGGTGGATTTTTTTTTTGAAACAGATTTTTTTTTTTTTTTTTTTTAAGACAGGGTTTCTCTGTGTAGCCTTGACTATGCTGGACTTGCTTTGTAGACCAGACTGGCCTCGAACTCACAGTGATCTGCCTGCCTCTGCTTCTCAAGTGCTGGGATTAAAGGCGTGTGCCACCACTGCCTGGCTGAAACAGATTTTTAAACAAGATTGGAGATATTGTTCAGAGGTTAAGAGTACTGGCTGCTCTTCTAGAGGGCCCAGGTTCAATTCCCAGCACCCATATGGCATCTCACTGTGTTTCTCCGGTTGGTCGTAACCTCTTAGGCCTTAGTGATCCCCCTGCGTTAGCCTCCTAAGTAGTTGGGACAAGAGCCCTGGCTTCATTTTTATGATTTGGTTCTGATCTAGAAAATCCTCTCTTAATTGTTTTAAGATGGAGTAACAGGTGTGTGCTCTGCCAATGACATTTTAGTAAAACTGATTGCCACAGTTTTCTTAGAATGATGCTTGAAATGCATCCCTGGAGGAGAGAACTGCTGTCGTAGAAGAACACGTGGCTCAGTAAATGATGGTTAGTTACCCAGGTAACCAGGCCGCCTGTGGGTCAGGTGGGATTCAGGTAGAAGGACTCCATAAACGTAGGCTCCAGAGCAAGTGTAGTAAGACTCGGGTGCAGCTGGGTGTGGTGGTGCACACCTTTAATCCCAGCACTCAGGAGGCAGAGCCAGGCCCCGATCGCTGTGAGTTCGAGGCCAGCTTGGTCTACAAAGCTAGTCCAAGACAGACAAGGCTCCACAGAGAAACCTTGTCTCATAAAAACAAACAAAAAACAAACAAACAAACCCAAACAACAACAAACTGGGGTGCATTCAGTACAAGGAACAGTGAGTGTTGGGGACTAGGGTTAAAGAGGAGGTGTATTGGGGCTGATCAGAACTTGGCTTGGGTGGAAGTTGGTGTGGACTGGATTAGAAGCAAAGTCTTGGGGGCTGACACAGCAAAGGCAGGCTCAGATCCCATGAGATCTGTCTGCAGTGTTATACCAAGGAGCCTGGGTTCTGTCCTCTAAATAATGGACGCCCAAAGGTTTTTAACCAGGCAAGTACTGTTAGCAGCTCCACGCTCTCCTGCAGCAGCCCGAGGGGTCCCTCAGATTTTTAGGGACCTTAACTCAGGATTCTTGGCTTTGGCATGAGCCAGTGTGAAGTAGAGATGGGGTTTGTCAAAAGCAGAAAGATGCTGGAGGAGGAGAGCATGGCTCTGGCTTCTCAGAGGGGTGCAGCAAATTAAAAGATGTTTAGCATAGATTTAAGTGTGAGGATTAAGAGAGAGAGCCACTCAAGTTACTTTTAGGAGGTGGCAAAGAAACCCCTCCTGGTTTTATGAATGACACTGGGGTATCTCTGGAGATGCCCTGGATGCACTTGTAATCTGATAAAGTGTAATCTGATACATGGGGGTTGGCATGTATCTTTCCCTCCCTTCTTCTCCCCTCCCCTCCCCTCCCCTCCCCTCCCCTCCCCTCCCCTCCTCTTTCCTTCTTCCCTTTCTTTTTTATGAGACAAGGTCTCCCTATGTGGCCTTGGCTACCTTGGAACTTGCTATGTAGACCAGATTGGTCTCCTACTTACAGAAATCCACCTGTCTGCCTAGGAATTAAAGGCCCCTACCAAGCCTGGTGTGGTGGCCCATGCCTTTAATCCCAGCACTCCTGGAGGCAGAGACAGGCTGTGAGTTCAAGGCCAGCCTTATCTACAAAGTGAGTCAGGACAGCCAGGGCTACACAGAAAAACCCTGTTTCGAAAAACAAGCACACAAACAATAAAGAATAGAAAATAAAGCCTGTTGTCACCATACCTGGCAACACACCTCTTTATTTTTTTAATTACATTTAACTAATTAACTAGCTGATTAATTAATTTTGTTTTGGTTTTTCGAGACAGGGTTTCTCTGTGTAACAGCTCTGTCTGTCCTGGAACCCCCTCTCTAGTCCAGGCTGGCCTCGAACTCTAATTAATTTTGTTTTGGTTTTTCGAGACAGGGTTTCTCTGTGTAACAGCTCTGTCTGTCCTGGAACCCCCCTCTCTAGTCCAGGCTGGCCTCGAACTCATGGAGATCTGCTTGCCTCTGCCTCCCAAGTGTTGAGATCAAAGACTTGTGCCACCACTGCCTGGATCACATCTCCTTTTTTTTTTTTTTTTTAATTATAAATAGAGTTACTGGTACGATTTGTAGAAAATAGCAAGTATAAAACTATGGAAAGAGAAAGGCCTGATGCAAATGCTAATTGTGCAGAGTTCTTGGTTCTCAACCAGTGACAGGCTTCGACCACACTCTGAAGTGAAGACGCCTGTCCTTCCCACAAATTCTGTCTGTCTCTCCAGCCACAGGAAGATGAGGTTGGAGGCGGGAGGGGCAGGAGAGGAGGAGGTTAGGAAGAGGCCTGAAGTAGAACAGAGGTGTGCGGTTGGGGAGGGGAGGCTGAATCGTATGGCCTGATCTGGGAGAGCAAGGAGGAGGACTTGGCTTGAGGTAGAGGTGTGGGAGAAGGTGCCATGCAGTGGTAATTCTGGTTCCTGTGTAAGCTCAGGGTGGGTGGAGGTGGTGGCACCTAAGCAGAAGGGCTCACCCCCATTCCTATTGGATGGGGCATATGCAGGGAAGGAGGCAGGCAGGGTAAACACTGGGGCTCAGGAAGGGTTCCTTTACTGGGGGAAGCCTAGGCTTATAAGAAGGTTGCTTGTAAACTAGTGTTGCAGGTGTGTGGAAGGAAACAGCATCAGATACCATCAGTCAGCTCAGGTTAGCAAGCTGCCGTTTTGCTGAGATGTTGGGTGTAGAGTGTCTTGGAAGCCTAGCTAGTTTTGGAGTGCTACTTTCTCAGCAGAACTTTCCTTAGTGTCCCCTCTCCTCCACAGACTTGGGTACTTCCCTTCCCCGTTTCAGGTTGGTAGCACAGCGAGGATGATGTGGGCAGGTGTCAGCTCTTCGTAGATCTCTGCTCATGGGTCTGTTGCTGACATCTACAGCAAGAACCGGATGTTGGGAATCCCTCAACTCCTGGTTTCTCTCTTGCGGTCTTTGGACAGTTCCCTTGAACCTGCTCCTGGGGCCCGGATAGTGAATTGTGTGGAGTCTTCCGGAGTCACTTCATGTTCCCTGCCACACTTGTGAAGGTCAAGCAGGCCAGGCAGGGAGGAAGACAGGAGGGAGGAAGTCAACAGTTCTATCAGAACCCCCTTTCCATCCCTGGCTCCCTCTGAATGCACTAGACCTCTGCATCACTGTGGCAAGACAGCTGTGTTGGTGAGGTCATCACAGCTCTCTGAAGGGACTCTTGAGGGGTGTGTGTGTGTGTGTGTGTGTGTGTGTGTGTGTGTGTGTGTGTGTGTTGGTGGTGGTGCTTGGGAGTTCATAATGCTATTGTGAATCCTTAAACTCTTTACTTAAAGACCTAAACCCCTGTGCATGTGGGGTGTGTGTGTGTGTGTGTGTGTGTGTGTGTGTGTGTGTGTGTGTGTGTGTGTGTGTGTAGGACAAGTATCTTGGCCTTGATCATATTATACTGACACTTGTATAGGGTCTACATATTTACAAATATTTCAGTAAACGATACGCTGAGTATGTTCGTTGGATCGTATGGTAAGGGGTGAGTGGTGCAATCTGTCTTGGATGGGAAGTGCTAGGGATATGAAACTCCTTCTCTGGGTGGGGCTCTGGAGGGTGGGTGTGGGCGTGCTAAGAACCACACTGGGCAGGATGCCAGAGGCACTGGGGACACTAGGGGCACAGAGACGGCATGTCTCTGGGAGAAGGACATAGTTCTTATTTACAGGGTTGAGAAAGGGTGACTGTAGCCAGGACTGGGTGCGAAGGGAGTTCAGTATAGATGGTCAGCTGGGTTTGGTAGAAGGTGTGTCCTCACCCCAAGGGAAGGGAAGTCAAGACTTGGGTTCCAGACTGAGACCTTGTGGAAGGGTGGTGACTTAATCCCTTGGGCCTTGTCGTTGTTGTTTTTTTTGAGGGGGGTAAGGTGGGGGTGAGTGGGTTAGGGGGCTTGGTTTTTAATGGGCAGCAAGCAATTTGAAATGCATGCTGTGTCTGTAAATTCTTGCTAGTTTTGACATCTGTCATCTAGAAGGTGACATTTGAACAGGGCCTCTTCAGAGATGGAATTTCAGTAGCCAGTGTGGGAGCCGAGAGCCGGGAGGAGAGGTGCGGTGGAAATGAAGGAGTAGGTGGTGTGTGTCTGTCTGTGGCAGAGAGCGCTGGAGAACTGAGCTTAGGGCTGGGACTGTGTTTGGCCAGGTTTTGATAGGCCTTGAATAGCCTCGCTGAGCTTTTTCTTGTAGTTTCCTCCTTCCTTATCCCACCCACCCCCATGCTCTATGGGGCCTTTTAAAAATTTATTTTATTTTATTTTTGGTTTTTGAGACAAGGTTTCTCTATGTAGCCTTGGCTGTTCTGGTCTCTGTAGATCAGGCTGGTCTTGAACTCACACACGATCTACCTGCCTCTGCCTCCTGAGTGCTGGGATTAAAGGCGTGCACCACCACTGCCCAGTTCTATGGGGCCTTTTACTTTTGAGTCGTTTCTTTTGAGTCGATACTCCTGTAGAGTACTCTTCAGTGGGGAGATGTGCGAATCTTCCTCTAGCTGAGGACTGTTTTTCTTTTTACCTTTTCGGGGTAGAGTATACAGGACATTTTACTTTTTTGAGACAGGGTTTTTCTGTGTAGCTCTGGCTGCCCTGAAACTCTGGAACTTCATAGACCAGGCTGCCCTGAACTCAAGAGATCCTCCTGCCTCCGCCTCCTGTGTGCTGGGGTTAAAGCTGTGACGTGCACCACCGCCGCCCTGTCTGTGCAGCTTTATGTTTGTTTTGAGCCAGTGCTCCTGTGGATACTGTCTTGTCAGCCATCTACAGCATTATTTCAGAATGTGTTTTTCTGTACCAAACCTCTACCCGAAGATTCTTGATAAAATCCACAAATAATGAGCAGCAGTGGCTCTGTAGGACAGCAAGTTAGCGCGGTGGGAGGACCACTTGGAGTCTCATGGCTTCATCTCTATTGAAGGGATGTCAGTAAGGTGCTCAAGGTCTGACCCAAGGGGAAGCCAGGCCCAGAGCCCAGCTGCTTAACTGCTCCTCAGGGTTAGGGGCCTCACTACTCACATGGACGCCAGCCAGCGGGTGGCAGTCAGGGAGCAGCTACTGGACGGCCCTGCACTGAGTGGTCAATGGGCTTCTGGGGTAGGGCCTTGAAATCAGCCCTCAGCATCTTCCTTCAGGACTCACCCTTTCCTGACCAGCCTCCTTGCCTACTATGTGAGACCCTGAGGGTAGTTTCCTAGGTGCTCAGTGGCCTGTGACAGAGTGGGAGGAAAGGGAAACCTTGGCAGCAGGGACTCATGCTGGCCCTGTCCCAGAGACCGAGGCAGTCTGTGTAATTCCTCAGACGTGTCTGACCCTGCCAGGGTCCTGGCTCCCTAACCCCACCCAGGTTGCGTAGTCTTGAGCTCCGTCTTGTCTGTTCCTAGGAAATGGGATTGAGGACTGGGAAAGTGAAAGTAAAGGACACAGCAGGCTTTGTTGCTTCCTGTTTTAAAGACAGAACAAAAAAACTCCTCAAGGGGACAGCACAGGAGTATGGAGGTGGTCCTCAGTGTCAAAAAAAAAAAAAAAAAAAAAAGCTTTAGCTCTCACAGTAGGTCATAGCTGTAGTCCTAGCTACTTGGAAGGCTGAGGTGGGAGAATCACTTGTGCCCACAATTCCCAGGCCAGCTTAGCCCGGGCAGCATACTGAGTCCCTGTGCCCTATGGAAACTTAAGGGAAATGACTGAAGCACAGTAACACAGCTGTTGGCTGCAGAGAAAGTTAACTCTAAATTCAGTGCCCTTTCCAGTCAGTCGGGGGCCTGAGAACGCCCCTGGGAGGCCTGACGCAGGTGTTCACCTGCCCCTCTCTTGCCTGTTCTTGTATGTGAAGTTTTATGGGATTGCCACTGGGGCTGTCAGTTTACATACTGCCTGTGGCTACTTTTGCTCTACACCTGAGTAGCAGGGACATAGGTCTTTTGGTAATCAGTGCTTAAGGACTTGTAGGTCCTCTGCTGACCCTTGTACAGGGTGACTTCTAGGTATAAAGTTCATTTATATATGTTGTAAAGCCTGTGGATGGTCTGCTTACTTCCTTATTATTTTAGATGTCAAAACCTGGGAAAAACTAGTCTGTTTGCCACATCCTGTAAAGTGCTGTGTATAGATCTGGAAGTGTGTGTGTGTGTGTTTGGGTGGTTTCTTTTTTTTTTTTTTTTTTTTTTGAGACAAGGTTTCTCTGTGTAGCCCTGGCTGTCCTAGACTCGCTTTGTAGACCAGGCTGGCCTCGAACTCACAGCAATCGGCCTCCCTCTGCCTCCCGAGTGCTGGGATTAAAGGCGTGCGCCACCATACCCGGCCCCATGGAAGTGGGTGGTTTTGAATCCCTGCTTCCTGTAAGGCAGCAGCTAGGTTACTTAACCTCTGTTTCTTCATCTTAATGAGAAGAGTTCATCCCACCTCCTGAGATTACCATGAAGGTGTGAGGTCTAAGCAGAGCCAGAAAGCTGGGCATCAGCGCTGGCCTAATGCTGGTTCTTGGCGCTGTCCTCAAGAGCAGCTGGTAGGCATTGTTCCCCCAGACCCTGCGGGGCAGTCGTCTACAGAGGGAGTCCATTAGGACAATGCAGTTTCCTGTTAGGTTAGTTCCCAGGACTGCAGCTGGGTAACTGGTGCAGATTTATAGTCCTTAAGCTTTTCTGAGGGGGAAGAGTGAACTCAAAGGGCCATCTGTGCTAGCTCGGTCTGGTCCGCCATGGAACAGTGTTAGCATTTGTCTGCGGGGGAAGTGTCATGTCGGTGACTTGGAAGTGGCATCCACTCTTGCCCTGATATAGATAGATGCATGGCAGTGGTTTTAACCTCCCGGTGTTCTGGACATTGTGTTGTGCAGTCCCACTTCCACTGGTGGGTGTCAGGGTTCTTCCAGGGTTTTCCTGCAGAGCCCACCCCCAATGCCACACTTCCTCTAACAAGGCCACACCTCCTAATCCTTCCCGAACATTCGAACATTCCCTTGACTGGGGACCAAGCATGGAAACCTAAGCCCGTGGGAGCCGTTCTCATTCAAACCACCACAGTCCTCATGCTGTAATCGCTTCCTAAAGGCCCCACCTCTCGGGACAGTTGCGGAAGAGACTAGTGGTGTGTGCACTCTGAAGGGCCACCCCCCCAGGGTTTCTCTGTGTAGCCCTGGCTGTCTGGGACTCCCTTTGTAGACCAGGCTGGTGTCAGACTCAGAGATCCGCCTGCCTCTGCCTCCCCGAGTGCTGGGATCACAGGTGTGAGCCACCACGCCATGGCTTGGAGGGCCATTTTAATCACTGGCAGTTAAAGTGTAAGAGCCCAAAGGGCAAAGGAGGTGACAGTGTGTAAGGACTCTCAGGCCCTGGAGGGCAGTCTGGGCTCTCACCTTCTGAAAAGTCTTGTCTGGCCTTCTCATTGCCTTTGAGGTAAAGTGCGGTCATTTTGTCAGTGTGGCTCAGTGGTTTCCACACTTGAATATATGTAAAAGTTTCCTTGATGGGGAGCCTGTGGCTTGTGAAGGTGAGGGTGCCTGGGTTTTCCCACCAGGGATTCTTCTTACTCAGTGGCTCTGGGGTGAGTCCTAGGAACTTGGGTTGCTCACGTGGACTTTTTGCATTGGCCATTCCAGAGTGCTTATTGCTCCTTGTCTCATGGCCAAAGGTGGTCCTTCCTCAGAGCCACTTGCTTCCTCCGCTCTTCCCACCCGGGCGGAGCAAGTCTTTCATCATCATCATCATCACCATCACCATCATCATCATCCTTCAACCCCTGCAGATGCTAGCCTTCCCATAGCTTCCCCGGCTGACCACCCAGCTATCTAGCAAAGAGAGGGAGTGTGTGTGTGTGTATGTGTGTGTGTATCTGGAGGTATCCTGGGGTTCAGCAGGAACTCTGGCCTTTCTTCCCAGAAAAATGTAGCCCTTCCTAACAGCATGGTGTCTCCTCTCATCCAGGAGAGAGACTTTCCTTCCTGGAGTCAGTCAGATTTTTCTGTTGCTGCCCTAAAGGCACCTGACACAGCCTAAGGGAGGAAGGGCTGCTTCGGCTGTCTGCTGTCTGACAGGGTTCCTTTTGTCACCTGGCTTTGGGTCTCCGGGCCTGTAGTGAGGCAGCATGCTGTGGCTGTGGGAAAGTGCTGCAGAGTCTTTGGTATTCAGGAAACAGAGACAAGGTGATAGGGACACCTTGACAGAGAAAGGGTCTAGGTCAGTGACTTCGTCTATGTCCTGTCTTTTACTTTTCGTCACCTCCCAGTAATGCCTCCTTATATGAGATCACAAAGGATTAACCCTTTGATTAGGTCTGGGTCCATAGGAGCCAAACACTTCCTGAATGCTCAGCGGCCAGTGGCCAAGCCCCTGAAAATGAGCCTCTGGGGGGGACAGTTCACATTCGGACCCTAATGCCTACATGACCATTAGTGTTAATTTAGTCCAGGCTATCCCACCCCAGCTTCCCATTTACGAGACATGTCTGCAGTCTCAGCACTGCAGCTGGGGAGATGGGAGGATTGGCAGTACACAGTCATCCTCGCTCGGCGACGTAGACCTAGGGACAGCCTGGGCTACGTGAGGCCTCGTCTCAAGAACAGACAAGCAGACAAGCAAGCAAACCAGCCAACCAGCTAGCTTTACTGAGCTGTGATTTACATGCCATCGCCTCCCTTCCTCTTCCAGTGCCAGGACTCACCTGAGCAGTGACACACTCCTTTTGTGTGTGCACAGTGACTTTTGTCTTAGTTGTGTGGCTGTTACCCCAATAAGGAAATTTCTTGTCACCTCATAAAGATTGTGTTGTATTCCCATTTCTTCTTATCTCAGCTTGTTTGTTTTTGCTTTTGGTTTGGGTTTTGGTGTTTGGTTTTCCAAGACAGTGTTTCTCTATTTTCTTCCTGGCTGTCCTGGACGTGACTTTGTAGACCAGGCCTCGAACTCACAGTGAATCGCCCGCCTCCTAAGTGCCTCCCGTTTGAAAGTACACAAGCCCAGTCCACATGAGAATTAGGGTCTGTGTATCACGTGACAGTAGGTTAGATGTGGACATTTCAAGGTTGTTTAAAGAACCTTTGTCATGTGCCAAAGACCACAAAGCCCTGGTTTTCAGCTGAGGCCACTGGAAACCGTCATCTTTTTGTAATCTTCTGAAGCAAACAGAGCGCGTTGCTGATGGGTTGAAAATAGCACCACAAACCCAAAGGGAGCCTGACGTCAGCCTTCATCCTCCTTTTCCACCTCTTAGTTTGCCCTTTCTCAGCCATCAGCCACTGCTGTGGAGTGGCTCCATTCTCTTTGCTGTCACTGTGGCCCCCAACACAGTCCTATACAGCGGTCTCACATGTCCGTCCCCGGCCCCCAGAACACCCTGTTGATGTCCTTGTCTCTTCATTGTTCTCTGTGATCTGCTCTCCACTCTATGTCCCCACCAATCTTTTTCAGACACTGATTACATGTTTCTTCCTAGTTTATCGACTTTTAGTGACTGTCCATAGTAATTAGAAGAAAACCTTGTCACCAGAATAGAATAGTCCGGGTTTTTGTCCTCCCCCAGCTGTCTCCTGCCCTTCTCTGTCTCTTTTCCCTCTCACACCCCAGCTCCCATTCAGTTTCTTGGACATACTAAGTTATTCCCAACCTCAGTGCTCTTATGTAAGCGCTTCCTGGTTTGGCTGACTCAGCCCTGGCCAATTCCTGAACTTCCTATCCTTACCACAGAGTTCAAATTTCCAAAGAGGCTGTGCTGGCTAGTTTTATGTCAACATGACACAAGCTAGAGTCATCAGAGAACAGAGTGTCTCAATTGAGGAAATGTCTCCACAAGATCAGGCTATAGTCAAGGCTGTAGAGCATTTTCTTACCAACTGAAAGCCACTTCATTGTGGCTAGGGCCACCCCTTTGCTGGAGGCCCTGGGTTCTGTAAGGAAGCAGGCTGAGTAAGCCTCAGAGAGCAAGCCAGAAAGCAGCACTCCTTCGTGGCCTCTGCATCATCCCCTGCCCAGTTTGAATTCCTGTCCTGACTTCCTTCAGTGATTGACTATAATGTAGACGCGGAAGCAGAGTAAACTCTCCCATCTCTCCTTTTGGTCATGGGGTTTAGCACCGTACTGACTACGACCCTAAGATAGAAGCTTTGCTTGCTTCCGACTGTCAAACCAGCTGGGTCTTTACTGCCGAGCCCATTGCTTTCTCTTAGCTGTGGTTATTATCTGCATAATCTTGTTTGTTTATATCCTTTTCGTTATCTGTCTCTTCTATCTAATTTTCATTCAGGAAACAGCAGTTGCTTTAGGCAGTTTAAGGAGGAAATGAGGTACTTGGAAGGGTCACCAGAGTGGTCTAGGCTCTTGTTTATAAATGACCTCCAGTTCTAGTGAGAAGTGACCTACTTAGGAACACCCGGGTGCTCTGAGCTATGCTGTTCAGCTTTCCATTGCTGTGACAAGATTCCTGCAATAAACTACTTATGAGAGGAACTGTTTATTTTTGTTTCAGCCTGTGGTCAGCTATCCATTGCTCTTTGGGCCCCAGGTGAGACAGAACATTCTAGTGGGAAGATAGGATGGAGCGATACTGCTGCTCCAGACCAGGTGGTGGCCAGGAAGAGAGAGAAGTTCCAATATCCCCTGCAAGGGCATGCTCTCTCCACAAGTCTCCACCTCTCACCGGCTCCACCACAGCCCAGGAGGACTTCAGTACTAGCACAGTCCTGTCAGCGAGGACCAAGCCTTCAACATAGGAGCCTCTGGGGATATTTAAGACACAAACCATGCCTGGGGCTAAGCCTTCATGGCACTCTGCAGTGAGCCTGAGGAAATGCCCACATACTGCTATTGACGTAGCTTGTTCTCACGTCTGCTGGGCAGCAGGAAGAGCCAGAAAGGGAGGACTCTGTGTTTTGTGTTTTCACTACCTATTCCTGGCTAGCCTAGAAACTTAGGTTCCTTTATCCTCTAGTCCTCACCTTCAGAGTCTTGGGTTACAGGTGTGTGCCGCTATGCCCAGTATGCACAGGTGTATCTTAGCAGGTGGAACCTAATCCACACCTGGGCATTTGGAAGAGTTGAGAGATTAGCTACTGGCTGGTGACGAAGTCAACTTCAGATAGCAGCAAGCCAAACACACTCTCAAAGTCCATTTGAGAAGTATATTACTGAGTCAGATATGAGAGTCAGTGGCTGCGTACCTCAGTGAACATTAAGATGACTGGGAAAGTAATTGTAAAGTTCAGATATACCTCAGATTGACAGGGCTAAGAATTCTGACATAGGAATTCTTATGACGAGAAAGTACTAAGCACTAGAGTTTTCTCCTGAGGGAAGATTGTGAGAACTTACACGTCATCTGGGCCATATTTCGGACAGTTTGAGCACCACAGTGGTTAAAGACACTAGATGTATTGTAGAACACTGGAAACTGGAGGGACCTTTGAGTCCATGCTGACATGGAAGATAAACAAAAGCTAGGTCTGTAGGGGAAGGAGAAGAGGTTGGCTGTGGTAGAATAACCTAGGAAGGTTGGAGCAGGGGCTGCTGCAGTGCTCAGGGGCTGTTTGTTGTTAGATTGCGTCAGGAGTCTGCTGTGGAGGCCAAAGGTTGCTTGTGATCTCAGAGCTTCAGAGGCCAGGTCAGGATGGCACATTTGGGCGAGGACTGTGGTAGGCACAGGAGCTTACGTGCTCTTCTTCCAACAAACTTTTAAAATTGATTAATTAACTAACTAAATAAATCATTGTGCGAATATGTGTGGCACTCAGAGGACAGCTTGTGGGAGTCAGTTCCGTCCTTTCACCGTGTGGATTTCAGGGGTTGAACTCAGATCTGCAGGTGTGATGGCAAGCACCCTTATTTGCTGAGCCAAATAAAAAAACAAAAAAGCAAGCAAACAAAAAAAAAAAAACCCACCCCAAAATAAATAATAATGAAAAATGCAGATAATGGTATAAAAATTCCAGAGTAGTGAAGGCAGGAGAGGCATGACAGCCGAGTGCAATAGCCGGCTCTATCCCAGAGCCTGTACTGCAGGATTAGAACGTGCTGTGAAGATGTTATTGGGTCAGCTGACACATAGTAACACAGCTGGGCAGTGGCATGAAGTAGTCTAGTTTACAGCACCGGGCTGTGTAAGAGGTGAGCACACGCTGCAGGATGTAGACCACGCTTACCTGTAGGTATGCCACACCTGGCTCTCAGATGTGGGTAGCTAGGCAGGAAGCAAAGGAAGGAGTGGGGGAGAAGGAGGAGCAAGTTATGAAACCACTGTGGCAAAGTGCCAAAGGTAGGAGACGTTGGGTGACGCACAGGTGTGCCCTGTGCTAGTAACCTGGTGACTAGTGTGTAAATTTGCAATTCTTTTCAAATAACATTTTTTTAAAAGTTGCCAGAGTGAAAAGGAACAGGGTGAGCCGGGCGTGGTGGCGCACGCCTTTAATCCCAGCACTCGGGAGGCAGAGGCAGGCGGATCGTTGTGAGTTCGAGGCCAGCTTGGTCTACAAAGTGAGTCCAGGATGGCCAAGGCTACACAGAGAAACCCTGTCTCGAAAAACCAAAAAAAAAAAAAAAAAGAAAAGAAAAGGAACAGGGTGAATGGCAGTGTCCTCTGGCCTTACTGTGCCCGTGCTTTCTCCTGGCATGCTGGATCTACTCCTTAAAAAACAGTGTCCCCTTTTATAGGTGTGGTCCAGTTTCTCCCTGGAAGCCCAGGTGCCACCTGGCCGGAAGTGAGCACTCCTCCCACAGGAGGGCCCGCATGCTCTCCGCTTCCTGGTGGAAAAGGGTGAAGCGCAGGGTCAAAGGTTCTGTCTCGCCCGGGTTTGTTTGGGAATCTCACATCAGGCATCCTAGTCAAAATCACTTCCCAGTCCTCCTCTCTCCATCCCCCCTTAAAAAAAAGGGGGGGGGGAAGGAGGAGAAGAAGAAGATTCATTTTGTGTTGGCCATATACTCACTGGACTGTGGCCAGTGGCCAGCTCCCCCTAGGGAGGGTGAGTCTTCTCTGCCTGCATCCACACCTGACCATGGACTGAGGAGAGCAGTGGGCAGCCAGAGGGGCAGGGATAGCTCTCCCATCCCACGCCCAGCTCACTTCATCTGTTTTTTTCTCCTAAGACTACGCATACTGAGGGATCCGTGTGTATGAATATTTTTATTATATTTATTTACTGTGTATGTGTTTGCATGTGTGTGTGTGTGCAGTTGTACATGTGCGTGAGCGTGTGAACACCTTCATGCCATGGCATGAGTATGGAGGTGACAGGGCAACTTACAGAAGTCTCTCTTTCTACCATATGGGGCCTGGGAACTGAACATTAGCCTTGGCAGCAAATCGCCTCTACCCACTGAACCATATTTTAGTAGTATGAAGTTGAAACATTATTGTGGTTGAGTTCTGTTGTTTAATTTTAAAATATTCCCTTTAGTGGTAGTTTCAAACCAGATAGTTTAAAACACTGAAACTAAGTCTTTTGGTTCTGCTTGTTCTTTTTGTGTAAAATTATTCCTCTGCCCCCTCCCCGCTCAATGCGCACTCAAAATAGTCAGCCCTAGCTGTTGTATGAACTGTGGGTAGGCAAGGTATTGGTTGATATAATAAGTAGTTTGCAAGGTTTACTTTACAACCATAAAAATGTTAGCCAAGCAATAACAATGTAATCCCAGCCCTTTGGAGGCAGAGGCAGGATCTCTGTGAGGTTCTTACAGAGAAACCCTGTCTTGAAAAACCTAAAAAAAGAAAGAAAGTGAAATAGTTTGCTCATGTATGCTAAATAAATTCAGTATATACAATTGTAAAAGACTTATGCACCTTTTGCAAAGGTACTTTACTATACTCTATATACTGCAGTGCACATCTTTTGGAGCGTCTTTTATATATTCTTTAGCAATTTTAAACATGGCCATAATGGATCTTGATCATATCCTCTCCTAAATGTAGAACACATTTTATAGATACACATTATAGCACATAATATATTACACATAATAAACATTACAATATATATGTTATATATATTTTTATAGCACATCTTATATGTACTCATTGCTGTGTGGAGTCACTGTATGAGTTTTGTTTTGGCAATTTAGATTATTTGTTTTGTGGTAATTTTGATTGTGAGTGTTTTTTTTTTTTTTTTTTTTTTAAGTGCTGCCCTTAGAACTTCTCCCTTGTGTTGCAACATCTCCTTATAAAGTTAACTTTCACTTTTAAAATCATGTTAATCTGTGGGTGATGGAAGCTAAAGCCTTGCTGTCCCACTCTTTTCATGAGAGCGACATCTGGTGGTTGGTTTATAATCTCTTACCGCCCCTCTGCGTGTTGGAAATGCCAAAGAATCTTTGCTGGGTAGTCACACCAGGCGCCATGCAGGGTCAGACTGGTGGCGCTGACACCCGTACACTCCCAGAAGCCCGGTGCTCCATCTGGATGCATCACTGAGATTTGATTGTATGTTTGAGAAGGTTTCTTTCTGAAATGTAATCCAAAGAGTTTATGTCTTTGAATCTGTGCCAGCCTGTGTTTTACTCCTGAGGAGGCTGGGCCTCAAAAAGGTTGGGTGTGTCTGCCAAGGCCATACTGCTCCCTGGGGCGCTGAGGTCACATGAGTCACTGTTTCCATGCTGGGAAGTCAGCTGTATAAGAAGGGAATGGACCGGAAAGATGCTGAGGCAAAGGCATTTAAGAAGGAGGAAGAGAAGGCAGTTAACATTTGGGAGTATCTCTTTGCTACAGATATACCTCCCCCCTGATTTTTCCCCTCCTTCTCGGGACAGGCTCAGAATCGTGGGTACGAAGTATGATGAGGGATTCTCGCTGTCTCCAGGAGTGACCTGACTCGTCTCATTTCTGAGGACGAATGTCTCATGTAACTATTGCTGGAGCCTGGTTTGAGTCAGGCCTGTTCTGTATGCATCAACGCACCAGAATCCATACAGAACTCCTGGGAGGGGCTTGGCGTTCCCATCATAGCAGCAGGAAATGGGGGATTAAAGGGCCAGACTAGCTTCAGGTCAAACCTAGAATGAAGGTGCACACCCAGACAGTCTGCCTCCCAAGCTAAGTTGTATTTTCTACCATCCTCTACTGGCAGTGCAATTAAGTCACTAATGCATATTTACTATAGTGCTGTGGTCAGAGACAAACTTGCCCCTTAGACGTTAGAGCATGTGACCCATGGACTTTCCACAGAGCCCTGTACAAACTTGCAGGAGCGCACTTTGCTAGGGAGTTTGGGCAAAGGGGGGGGGGGCGAGTCGCTCATGCGATTGTCTTGTGATCACACCAGCAGGCACTGACTGTCCTTGACTCTGATCACTCTGTCCTGATAACCGTCTCCTGTAGGTATGTGAGTGAGCCTTTCCCTCCAGGTCACAATGCTAATGGTGGAATGGGTGGAAAAGTTTGCTCTGATGAAGGAAAAGGGAAAAGAAGAGAGTGTCAGATAGCCAACCTGAGTGTGCTTGGTGTCCCGTCCCGAGGGGCAAGTCGAGCAGGGTCCCTGAAGGAGGGAGTGGGGGATTGAGGGGACAGAGACACAAAGAATGGAGCCAAGACAGGTCCTGATGAAGGCTCAACTTTAGTTAAGCAAGCACGGCTTATATAGCAAAACACCACAAGCTCTTACACCTGCGTTTGGAACATTGCTGGTTTTGTGAAAAACAACTTTGGCTCAACTGTCAGCCATGGCTATAAGCGCAGTGATGTCTACTAGCATGGCTCTCCACAGTTTGGCTTGTGTCTCATCCTTCTGTCCGGAAATGATGGACCATCGTGCAGTAGGGTGCACTTGACCCACACCTCCAGGCTCAGTAGGACCTCCATGCCACTCTAGAAGGGCCATTTTATACCATCATCAAGTGTCCTATTCAGTTACCTTTGCACATTTCTTCCGTGCTCCTGATAGGAACAGTTAAGCTCAAGGTGGAAGGCTCTTCTGCATGTTAGCGCCATTCCCCTTCTTGGTGGGTGAAGTGCCAGCTCCATGCTGTTGACAGGGCTGCACGGGTTCTACATATGTGAAGGGAGCTCATGACGTCGTGTGGGAGTCATGTCTGGGCCGCTTTAGTAGATGACTGAATCACCCAAACATAACCAAAATGAAGCAGCTGCCTAGGAAAAGTGTATACATTTATCTGATTATTTTTATTTATTCATTTTTACATCTCCACCACTCAATTTATTATGTATTTCTTAATAATATCATCTTTTGCCAGGTGGTGGTGGCGCACGCCTTTAATCCTAGCACTGGGGAGGCAGAGGCAGGTGGATCGTTGTGAGTTCCAGGCCAGCCTGGTCTACAAACCAAGTCTACGACAGCCAAGGCTACACAGAGAAACTCTGTCTCAAAAAACAAAACAAAAATAATATCATCTTTTATATATTTTTATTTTTATATGTTTAAAAATATAATTTCATCACTTAAAAATTTTTTATTTGAGTAATTTATTCAGATTTCAATCTAATTTGTTATCCCTACTTGATTTTTTAAAATAGTCTTTTTTTTTTCTCTTGGTAAAGCTTTTTTAAGACAGGTTCTCTTTACAGAGATTGGCTGTCCTCTCTGTGTAGATCAGGCTGGTCTTGAACTTATGAAGATCCAACTGGCTCTGCCTCCCAAGTGCTAGGATTAAATGCATGTGCTACAATGCCTGGCTATAGTTTCTGTATTTATAGAAAGTGACCACTCTCATCATTTCCATCGGAATGATTTTGTACTAGACTTTTACTATCATATTTGCGATTTTAAAAACTTATTTTATTATGTTATTTGTAAAAATGAAGCTTAAAGCACTTAGGAGGCTGAAGGGGTGGGCCTGGCGGGCAGATCCGTTGAGCTCCAGTGTTCAAATCTGCCTAGAAAATGCAGTCAAAGGTTGTCTGAAGGAAAAGAAAGAAGCTGGACACTGTAGCTTTTAATTTCTGAGTTGGAGGCCAGCCTGGTCTACACAGTAAATTTTAGGTCAGCTAGGGTGAAACTTTGTCTCAAAATCAAACCAACCCCAGAGAACTTGCCCTCCTTTCTGGACGGTAGCTAGAGAGCAGGGCATTGTAAGGTGACCTTTGCAGAGTGTGCGCGTTCAGTCACAAAACTGTCCAAGCCGCGCTTTGTCTTCAGGTAGGTGATGTTGCTATTCCGCGATCAGCATTTTGTTGTAAAGAACGTTTCTGTGTTTTGAGATAGGGTCTTGCTGCTTACTTAGTTCTTGAATCTTCAGTCTTCCTGCCTCGTTCTCTTTAGTGCTGAGATTAGAAGCGTCTGCCACCACATGTGATTGAAATTTTTTTCTGAAGCCTGTTTCTCTTAGCTGAAAGCTTTCAATATTTTCCCCTTCATAATTGTCAGATTTGCAGACTTGTGGGTCAGAGGCTCCACTGTGCTGCCTGCTTTTCTTCCTTTTAGTCTGCTCTAGTTGAGTTGAGTCTGTAGCCTTTGAAACCTTGAGAAGGTGGCATTTTTCTCCACTGTCAGAGCTAGGAGCAGTGACAGATGGTGGTCTGGAGGCTTTGATGAAGAGCTCTGTGGTTCGCTTCAGGCTTACCAAAGACTTCCTTTCATTTATTTTCTTTCCATTTTGGGGGGGGGGGATAGAATTTTGCTATTGGCTGGCCTGGAACACACTTATCTAATAATGTTCTTACATTAGATAATAGAATTTAAAATGACTCAGAAACCAATTTTGAAGTTTAAGAGGGAAAACAAACAGACAGACAAAGAAACAACAAAAAACAGGGCTAGCAAGCTGCCAGGCCAGGGTGGGTAAGGAGAAAGTCAAGTCCTTTAAGTTACAGGCCAGAGAAGCTGGCAGGCTCATTAATGGAAGTTTGAAAGCAGCTTAATAGAGTTTGGTGTGTTTATTGAGAGAGGAGATGCTCAGGGCATCAGTCAAGCTGATTTAGGACTTTGGCTGGTATCTGGAAAGGAGATGGAAAGAAAAAGCCATGATTGTGAGTTAGGATTTGGAGCCTCAGGCAGGCTTAGCAAGCGAGCAGTGCAGGTCCTCTGCAGCTGAGGTCCACTGCAGCTGCATCCAGATGGTGCTCCTGGCTGGAAAAGTGCATATCTCACTGAGGGGACAGTTGCTACTCCCATTAAAAAAAACTTTTTTTTAAAAGAAAAGATTTATTTTCATTTATGTATATCTCTGTGTGTGCACATGGGTTCAAGGTGCCCACAAAGTCTCAAAGAGAGTGTTGGAGCCTTGGAGCTGGAGTTGCAGGTGGTTGTGAGCGCCCTGAAGTAGATGCTGAGACCCAAACCCAGGCAGGAGTTCCGCGCTTTCCTGGCACCTGAGCATCTCTGCAGCCTCACACTTATCTTTTAATATCTTTCAGGTAATGCACAGACTTCCCGAAGGGTTTTTCCTTGTCCAAGTGATTGACAGGCCCACATGGGTTAACCCTTAAAGGGAAGGGAGTGATCTTATAATATTTTGGGCAGTTTAGAATAGCGTGTTTAAAAAAAAAAAAAAAAAAAAAAAGAATAGCGTGTCACCACTCAGGGCTAGAGATACAATTCAGGTCCCATTCTTTTGACCAAAAGTCACAAAACAGAGCTGATTAAAAAGCATGAAAACAAAACAAAACACAGAGTGCTTTACCTAGAGGAAGTTGCCTTCTTTCTCTCTCTCTCTCTCTCTCTCTCTCTCTCTCTCTCTCACTCAGATTTATTTATTTAATTTATGTATACAAGTGCTCTATCTGCACGTACACCTGCAAGCCAGAAGAGGGCATCAGATCACATAATAGATGATTGTGAGCCACCATGTGGTTGCCGGGAATTGAACTCAGGTTACGAGGCCCTGGTGTTTCCGACCTTAATGCAGGCAGTTGTGGTGCTTCCTGCTTTCCCATAGTATTTTAAATCCCAAGGAGTGCAATTGTGCTATTTTCTCTTTCTTATAAATAGTTATTTGCCAAGTGAACAAGGAAGATGATTATAGATTATAAGTATCGTGGATAAAATAAGTCAGATGATGACAAATTATAAGTTGCTATTCTTGGTAATTTTAGTTAGTGTGATCAAAGACGTAACCTTGAGGAAATAACTTTCTGAGCTGAGAGTCAGCCCTGGGCCCTCGAGGTACACGGGAGGGAGATAGAACTGAGCACTGCTTGTTAGAGGGGCAGAGAAGAACGATCTGCACCCACAGTACTGTGCTGTAGGCAAGCCTGTGGAGCATTGTCTTAATTAGTGATCGATGGGGGAGGGCCTGGACCATTGTGGGTGGTGCCATCCCTCAGCATGTGGTCTTGGGTTCTATGGGAAAGCAGGCTGAGCAAGCCACAGTGAGTAAGCTGATAAGCAGCACCCCTCCAGGGCCTCTCTATCAGCTCCTGCCTCCAGGTACCTACCCAGCTTGAGTTCCTATCCTGACTTCCTTCAGTGTTGAACAGTGATGTTAGAAGTGTAAGCCAAATAAATAAATCCTTTCCTCCCCAAGTCTCATCACAATGATAGCAACTGTAACCAGGACAGAGCATGTTGATGCTTTTGAGCAGGCTACTGGCATGCAGCCAAGCCTGGTGGTGGTGAGAAGCCTAGCTCAGGATCAGAGGATTGGCAGGTGGGTCTGAGATGAAGGCCTGGAGGAAGCTAACGTGGCTACTCATGGAGAAAGTGAAGACTGTTTTGGGCATGTCTTCTAGTTACTCATGGAATGTTCTACATTTGGGGTGAGTGGAACTGAGGAGTACAAGCAACTGTATGAAAGAAGCCACACTCTTGAATCAGGAGACTTTGACTGTGGCTGAGTATTTTTTACCAGTCTCAGTGACAGTAAAAGCAGAAAGAAAGAAATCTCATTCAAATTCACAGTGGTTTCTGTTGATGGGATTCCGCTAGGAGTTGTCGCCCCACGCCTGTCCATCCTTCTCCTGCCCCCCACCCGATGCAGACTCATTTCTTTTCACATTTGAAATTCTTCATTTTTGAGAAACTCACTGTATTTTTTACTTCTTTCCAGGACATCTTTGAAGATGCCTTGGAGACCATCTCCAGGTAAGTAATAATATAATTAAAAAAAAAAAAAAAAAAAAGGTGAAGCCAGGTGGTGGTTGCTCATGCCCCTTTATTTCCAACACTCGGGAGGCAGAGGCACAGAGGTCTCTGGGAGTTTGAGACCAGCCTGGTCTACAGAACAAGTTCCAGGACAGCCAAGGGCTACACAGAGAAACCCTGTCTTGAAACAGAGAAGCAAAGAGCAAACAAAAAAGTGTATTGCAGTGAGAAATTGGTGGTTCTTGTGTATAAAATGTCAGTATTCCCTTCTCAGTTTTTTGAGAGTAGTGACCACTGTCTGGAAGAAGTCACCAACGAAAGAGGTTAGGATGTGATTCCATGTAAGGATCTACCTAACATTCCCAACTCTATGTTACTTCTTGCATTGCTAAGTAAAAGAATGCTTTCTAGCAGATTTTTGTTTATAGCTAATGTTCTAAACATTTGTCCTTATTGTTTACACAATTAGATTTATTATAGGGTGTTGCTTTTGGTTAATATGTAATTTTAACTACATGTTTAAGCCTGGGTTGTTTTTGTAATGTGTTTTAAAATGATTAAATAAAATTAGATGAAGTAGGACACTGTAGTTAGCCACCTCTCTATTGTTAGACATTTAAGCTGTTACTAGTTTTAAAACTTACTATTATTTTTTAGCCAGGTGGTAGTGGTGCACACTTTTAATCCCAGCACTTGGGAGGCAGAGGCAGGTAGATCTCTGAGTTTAAGGCAAGCCTGATCTACAGAGTGAGTTCCAGGATGGACAGGGCTACACAGAGACACTTCTCAATTCCTGGAACTTTCAAAAGCAGAAACTGTCACCGAGGCCGTGGGAGGGTACTGCTTATTGAGTCAGTCCCCATGGCTAGCTCAGCCTGCTTTGTACTTGAACCCAGGGATGGCCCCACCCACAGTGGGCTGGGCCTTCTCCATCAATTACTAATTAAGAAAATGCTCTACAGGCCTACCTACAGCCCAATATTATGGAGGCATTTTCTCAGTTCTTCCTTTTAAATAACGCTAGTCTGTGCCGAATTGACATACGATTAGCTATTATACACTTCTTAAATGATACTGTTTTAGTGCTTAAAGCATTTTTGTTCTCATTTTTTTTTTTTTTTTATTATAAGACATTTGTATAACTTCTTAGAATCTGTTTAAAGACAGGGCCTCTAACACTTTATCTTCCTGTCTCAGCCTCTAGACTAGTGTGAGGATTGCAGCTAAGTGCGCCCAGCCTGGTCTTCTCTTGTGTTCTTGTTTATAAGAACTTTAAATTATATGCATCTTAATCTTTCATTTGCTATAGTGTACTCAATACTTTTATGTTAGAATTTTTACTTTGTCCACCATTTTTAATGTTTTTGTTGTTGATTGGCTATGAGACTAAAAATCAAACAAACTAACCACTTCAGTCATAGTGAGGATCGTGACAAGTGCACAGAGAGCTCCCATGCACCCTGTGCTGACTTCCTCATTATTCATTTCTCAACTAGCACATTACATTTGCCACACTGAGTCAACATGGGCCGTGCTAGAATTCGGATCTGGCATGTCCCCTACATGGCTCATGTTGTGGGCTCTGTCCTCAGCCTGCTGCTCTTGCAAAGTACTGGGAAATTTTAAGATATGGGGCATGCTAATGGAGGAAATTATGGTTCCCCTGACTTCCCCTTCCCTTTTTGCCTCCTGGCTACCATAAGTGAATGGCTGTCTTTTGTCCTGTACCTCTACCAAGATGTATTGCCTTGCCACAGACCCAGAAGTAGGACCTGTGAAGTAAGCCTCCATAGTGTGAGCCGAAACAAACCTTTCATCATCATCATCATCATTATTATTATTAATTTATTTTTTGGTGTTTTTGTTTTTTTTTTTTATTTAGACGGGGTTTCTCTGTGTAGCCTTGGCTGTCCTGGACTCACTTTGTAGACTAGGCTGGTCTTGAACTCATAGTGATCTACCTGCCTCTGTCTCCCAAGAGCTGGGATTATAGGTGTGCGCCACTGCACCTGGCTAACCTTTCCTTATTTTAAGTTGACTGATTTCCAGCACTTGTTACAGTAACAGAAAGCCAGTACTGATCGTTTTTAGTTACTATCGTCTGTTCATTGTTTTTATTTCTTTAGGTTTCACTTAGTGTCCCCTTTTCTCTTGTCATTCCAACCATCATTTCATGCTACATTTAGTCAGCATTTCTCCTTACTTAGGCTATTTATTATTGTTGTTGTTGTTGTTGTTGTTATTATTTGTTTTTTTTTAAAAAGACCTCACTCTGTAGTCTTGGCTTGCCTGATGAAAAGTAGAGGCATATAGAGTGTATCCTTTAAAGAAATTTAAATTATTCATGAGTTTTGTGACTTGTGTAGATTAGGAATCACACTCTTAGGGATATATGGTCAGTTCAGTCCATCTCATAACATGTATTGATCTGCCACATGCATTACACACGGCTCTCTACTCACTCTCATATAGGATTCTGGTTCTTGGTTGAGCCATTTGATGCTGGCATGTGTTCCTTTGTGTACTCACGACAGGCTATTCTTTCCCAGTGATTGTACATACTGTTTATGGTGGTACATGAAATAGTTCGTTCACAAATCACTTTGACACGGCATGGGAAGAGCACATAAAATGCTTTGTCTAGGAATGTGTGATACAAAGTGTGCTGAGGCTATGTAAAGGCTTGAGCTACCTCCTCAGTAGACAGGTGTGGCGGTACAAACTTGTAATTTCAGTACTCAAGTGGGTTAAGTTCACGATCATCCTTGGGCACAAAGCAAGCTTGAGGCTAGCCTAGGCTGTGTGAGAACCTGACTTGAAAAGAAAGTCTTTGGGGCTAGAGAGATGGTTGTGGATAAAGACCAAAAAAATTGTCCAGGCGTGGTGGTGCACATCTTTAATCCCAGCACTCGGGGAGGCAGAGGCAGGTGGATCGCTGTGAGTTCAAGGCCAGCCTGGTCTACAAAGCAAGTCCAGGACAGCCAAGGCTACACAGAGAAACCCTGTCTCGAAAAAACAAGAAAGCAAAAACAACAACAACAACTCAAAAATTGATTAATCCACTTTTTCTTTTCATGGTAGTTAAAAGGAGTCTGGAGGACGTAGTATATTTATGTTCAAAGACTGTTAGAACAGTCTTTGGGTTTAATGTGTTCTCAGCAGTGGCTTCTTAGGCCATAGAACCCTATTAAAAGTTAGAATTAGCTGTGTGGTGGTGGTGATGCTTTTAATCCCAATTCTTAGGAGGCAGAGGCAGGTGGAGCTCTGTGAGTTTCAGGACATCTAGGGCTTCACAGAGAAACCCTCCCTGTCTTGTGGGAAAAATTTTGAGTTACCTCCAAGTAGGAGTTTTTAGGTGTTTAATGGGCCACGGAGGGTATATGAATAAGTGATGGATGTACGGATGTGCAAGAGCTTCTGAGAACTTCCCATACTGGAGGGGGTGAAATAGGCAGGTATTTTTAGATAGGCAATTAGAAGCTTACAATGGAAATAAAAATATTTCGTGGACATCTTTCCTTTCACACACCTATTCATTTTATAATAAAATGTTAAAGTTTTTGGTTTTTCAAGACAGGGTTTTTCTGTGTAACAGTCCTGGCTGTCCTGAGCTCCCTTTGTAGACCAGACTGGCCTCAAACTCACAGAGATCTGCCTACTTCTGCCTCCCAAGTGCTGGATACACTTGTTCTTTTCAACCATAAGTTGTAGATTAGTATGGAATAACATAGGGCCGCCACCCCGCCCCCATCCCGTCCCATCCCATCCCATCCCATTTAGTTTGAACGGTTGGTGGTAATGTGTTGTGAGTGTCTATTTTAAGTTCTTAATGGTAAATGTTGGCAAATAATTGTTAGAAAATAGTTGTCTTTTTCATATTGGCTTGGTTCATCACACACTTCTTCAGGGATGACCATGGCACTGCAGAGGAGAGCAGTGACCTGAAGTAAAGGTGGCACATGCTGCCAGCGCTTCACAGTGCCTTGCGTTACCTTGTGGTTCCAAGCGAGGAGCAAAAGCCTGTCTCTTTGTCTTTATTTCCATGGTAGAGGAGGCAAACCCATCAAATGCACTTTCTTTCGTAAGAGCATGAGAGTGGAGTCCTTCTGAGCTAATTGCCCTCCAGAAGCCCTGCCTCCTACCCTGGCACCTGGGGATTAGGCTCTGCATAGGAATTTTGGAAGTCCACACATATTCAGGCTAAAGCATGCATTCTTGAGGAAGTGTACTCAAAGGATACTATAGTGTAAGGATTTGCACTATATTTAAAAAAAAAAAAAATCCAGTCAAGAGATGGTTAAATGGTTAAAAGAGTAAACTGCTCTTCCAGAGGACCTGGGTTTGCTTCCTAGCATCTACACAGCACTCGTAACCATCAGTGACTCCAGCGCCAGGTGCTCTAATAGCCCCTCTGGCTCCTGAGAGTACCAGCCACACCCGTGGAGCACAGACACACACGGAGGCAAAACACTAAGCCATGTAAGATGGCAATCCTGCCAGCACGGGGCACTTACCAAGAACGACTAACGTGGTCTTTTAAAATGTATACTTTTCACAAAATGATGGTTTTTGGCTGGCTATGTTTGTCTGCCCTCATAGATAATGCCATAGTGTCGAGTGCTAAGGTATCATTTGTGCCATTTCCCAGCCATTGGCTGACTTGATTTTTATTTGAGCTTTATGTAAATGGCCTGTTAATTCTTAAGTGATAAGATGAGCTCATTGCCTTTCAACTTCTACTGTCTTCTCGCTGTCTTTCCCCGACTCTTCATTCCCTTTCTACCTTTGATAAAATAGTCACTTAAAATGACTACTAAAACATCTAAAAGTAGATACTTGAGAATTTCATTGTTTGAAATGTGTCACCACTGCTGCTTTGAAAATTAACCACCATCTCTCTAACTCTTCCTATCTCTGCCTTCTTCTCTCACTATGCCTATAGAACAACACACGCAGAACTCCTTAACGACTTAGAGATACTTGGCTAAGCATCATTTTATATGTGTAGTTTAATATTGTTTATCATACACATTTAATAACCGGTAACGAATTAGAAGGACTCACAGTCGATGGAGGCTGAAGAGGCGTTAGGGGACTTATATGACTTTCATTATTGTGCAAAGTAATTTCCATGCTATTTATTTTATTTTTGTTGTCCAGAATGGAAGTGTTTAAGGCAGCAAGGGGGTCTTCTTTTACCTGTAATCAGAATGTTCTGACTACGTGCACCCGCAGCTCTGATAGGCGCTCTTCAGGGTTGTGTCCTACAGACATTTCAGGTAGAAGATTTTGGCTTCTGTCTGCTTTGGCAGCCTTACCTTTGCTTTTGTGTAACTAACTGTTTCGCACATCAGCTCTCCCATTGATTTAAGGGGTTGTTTGGCATTTAAGAATTGTGGTCCGATCTAAAAGAAATAAGTCCAGAAGAATGTATGATTTGGGTCATTTCCTTTCTTAGCTGTTTGAAGCAACATCTGTGCTTTAAATGAGCCCCATTGAGGCTTCAGTACAGTGGGATTCTTTACAGATAGATCTGTCCTGTACTGTCATTGTCGTCTCCGCCTCCTCCTCCTTCTCGTTCTTCTTCTTCCTCTTCTTTGTCTTCTCTTCCTCTGCCTCTACCACCTCCTCCTTCTCCTTCTTTTTTTTTTTTTTTAAAGGCAGGGTTTCTCTGTGTAGCCTTGGCTGTCCTGGATTAACTTTGTAGACCAGGCTGGCCTCGAACTCACAGAGATCCTCCTGCTTCTGCCTCCTGAGTGCTGGGATTACAGGTGCGTGCCACTGTGCCTGGCTTGATCCTAAATTTATAACTTAGTAACTAAAACAGTATATGATGCTCTTGCATAATTCCATGTAAGAACTATTTTGTAGTACATACCTTTAACCTATGAAATAGTTGATTTGAAAGCATTTTGTTAACTTAGATATAAAAAAGTTGCACAAATAAATGCCAATCAATGTGTAATACATACTGAGAAAGCACGTCTGTTTTTATTGACCCATTATACCACTGGAGATGTGAGACATTTTGATTATTTTAGTGTAGCTTCATAATGGTTCTAAAATGAAAAAAATTTTTTTTCATAAACAGAAAAAATGTTCTTCTAGATTTAACAAACAAGAGAACTTAATTTTGCATGTTTCCCCGTTTCTGAGATTGACCCCATCAGACCATGGGTAAGAGAATGCCTGCTTTGTGAGATGGTACATGGTCTCCTCTTCCTCCTTCTGCTCCTCTTCCTCCTGTTCTTCCTCCTGCACCACCTAGTATTCTCCCACTACTAATTTTATGAAATTTGTGTAGCCTTGGCTGTCCTGGACTCGCTTTGTAGACCAGGCTGGCCTCGAACTCACAGCGATCCACCTGCCTCTGCCTCCCAAGGGCTGGGATTAAAGGTGTGCGCCACCACCGCCAGGCTAATTTTATGAATTTATAAGACACTAGGCTTAGCAGACATCAGTCTAGCACATTCTCTACTTCATAGGGCGTTTATAGTTTGGGGAACAAAGCTGACTGTATATGGATAAAGGTTCTAGGAAGTTCTGTCTCCCTTGGTTGTTTTTTGTTGTGGTGGTAAAATACACACTATAGCAACTTAGAGAAGAGTCTGTTTTGGCTCACACTTCCACAGGGGAAGTGCATGTGGTGTAAAAGGTGCGCCAACTGGAGCAGGAAGCTACCAGATCACATCTCCAAACACATGCAAAAAGCAAAGAGAGTGAACCAGGCGTGGGGACAGGCTGTAAACTCTCAAAGCCCACCCCAGTGACCTACTTCCTCCAGCAAGGCTCCTAATCTTTCCAAACAGTGCCACCACTTGGGGACCAGGTGTTTAGTACTGAGCCTGTGGGGGACAGTCTCCTTCAAACTGCCACACCCTCCTTGACATCTTCCTTCAACCAAGCCTCAGTGTCAGCACTCCTGGGGTGAATGCACAAACACATGTGGGTTGGGTGGCTTATAATACTAGAGAGCATATTGGGAAGTCTATAGTAACTTTTTTTTTTTTTTTCTGAGGCAGTCTTATGTAGCCTAGGTTGGCCTGGAACTCACCGTGTAGCTGAGACTACCCTTAAAAATCTTAATTCTCCTGCCTCCATCTCCCACATTCTGGGGTTGCAGCTGTGTGACACCACATCCAGCTACACTGGGTCCCCTAAGTTCTACATGAGCAGGAGGCCTCGTTAGAGGGAAGCAAAGCCACGGAAGGCCTGGCTTCCTGAGAGCCTTCGCTCCTCAGACTGAGACATTGCAGGCCAACTTCCGAAGCTTGCTTATTTAGGGTCTCTGGACTGGAGTTCTTTAAGCATGATGCTTTTGGTACTGTCTTAGCCAAATCTGCCTCAAGAGCTGGGCTTAGGAACACACAGGAAGAGGAGGCAGAAGGATTGGGAGTTCCAGGCTAGCGTGGGCTACAGAGTAGGGCTCCATCTCAACAATCAGAACAGAAGAGACACCCGCAACAACCGAACCACAACTCTGAACTCAAGCCCACTTGAAATAATATTTATTAAATGCCAATTTGAAATTGACCTTTTCAGCAAACATATGACTGTCATGTGATATGTACTTGTCACTAAAATAGACCGCTACACTGAAAACTGTAGAGAAACCGATTTTCCCTTAGTCCGTGTCCCTCAAGTGTGTTTTTAAAAAGTCCATGGATAGAAAATGTAACTCAATCCTAGGAATAACAACCTGTTCTTACAGTTTTCTTAAAACAAGAAAGTAATTCATGTTATTTCTTGATAGATGGAGAAATGCTCAGGTTAGGTGAAACTCACTGGAAGAGCCTGTGGTTTTTTATAAACCCAGTCCCTCTGTACCTGTCTTGCCTGTTCCTGTAGGATAACTAAACAGTGATGGATTAGGACTAGGCTGCAGCAGGGATTGGGAAAAAAAAAAATCTCCCAGCATCCCTTCCTGCGGAAGCAGCCTCCACAGCAGCGAGTGTAGCTGCCACCGAAGCTGACAGGTCTAAATTCACCCTGCAGTGCTTTGGGAGGCTGTCGGGGTCTGGCAATTAAAAGTCTCTTTGGAGCCCGGGAAATGAAGGAGATGTTGAAGATTTCTGTTGTTTTTTATAGAGAGGAATGACTCTTAGGGTTGGCTTTTAAAAAGATCTTGCAGAAGAGAGGGAAGGACATCTTCATAGTGGAACCGTGTTCTTTCCTCCGAAGTTACAGTGGCCGTGAGCCCGTGAGTATGTTATATTTATTTAGTGGTTCCAGGGGGATGTGATTGCAAGGTTCTCTAAGTCTGTGAGGATTTGTTAAAAGAAAGCTTTGGAGGAAAAAAACCAAAGAGTTCAGTTTCACTAGAGACCTGCAGGTTTTGTTAGATGACATTGTCCTCTTAGCGGCTTCCTGTCTGCTTGCTGAGGCTTCCCACGCCCCCTCCCCCTTTTGAATCTTCTGAGGGCGAGTGCCGTAATTGCTGAAAGCAGCACGCCCCTGTCTGTGCGCCCGCTCGCCCGCATGCCCGGCCCGTGCTGCAGAGGCTGTGGTCTTTCTGGGTGCCACGGCTGGCTGACCGGGTGCTGCAAGGTGTGCCCTGGGGCTCCCGGGAGACTCACAGCGGAACAAAGGCAGCAGGCGGGGGTTCACTTGTGGTGTCTGTGTTTGCCTTCCGTCCTCTGCTGCCTTCTTCCTAGCATTTTGTTTTTTCTTGCTATGGTAATTAAGACCTTAATGATGAGTAAAGTGCTGTTCATTGAGAAGCAGCCGCATCAGTTATCCTAGACCTCCGCCTGGGTGGTGCTGGCCTCAGCCAGTCTCTGTGGCAGCTGGTAGTGAGTGTAAAGCGAGCTCTGCTTCATGACCTTTCTAGGTTGTGCATTGGAGTCACTGCTGATCTGTGTGTGTGACGCAGATCTTGAACTCAGGACATCTGTCCTGAGTCATCGCGTCCCACTTTCCCCTCTCCCGTCACCAGAGGCTACACTGCTTCTTTGCTGGACTGGCGAATGCACCTGAGCATTTTGTTAGCACAGAGGTTGATTTTGGATTCCTCCTTTGACCCTCATGTGTTCTTGATTGGCCTTTGTGAACTGATTTCATATCATTTGGCCATCGATCGGATCCTCCCTGTATCGTAAAACCACATTAAAGTGATTGTTAAAAGTGATACAGTCAGAGGTTGGTGGTCAAAATACTTTTAAATTCCAACTGGTAGCATCGTCTTTGCACATGGAACAAAGATTGACTGAGGCTGATGTGTATATGGACTTTCTGGTGCTGGTATTTGGTTGATTTCCTGCAGAGTAAAAATAAATGAGGGATTTTTCTAAAACAGAAAAAAAAAAAAAAATCCCTGCCACCTAGAGATCAAACATCTGCTGTTTTTATTTTTAAACATTTTGTCATACCTAAGTACAGTGACTTGAATTTAATTAGGAAGGCTTGCTAAATTTAGGACACCCCGACTTTAAGCTTACAAAAGAACATTCATTCATTCATTCAGAAATATTCACATTTGTTGCAAAGCTTTCTCCAAGCTCTGGGGATATGATGCTGAAGAAAATACTGTATTTGGACTCCTGGAACAGATATTTTTAGCAGGTTAAGGAGGCAGTTAAAAACTAATTACCAAGTTATTTCATTAGAGTGGTGGTGAGCTCTTCAGCTATATAACTAAAGGCTACTTTATGAGCAGCCTTATATGGGACACATAAATGCTTGAAACTAGTGCTGCCCCAGAGCTCCAGTCATGGAGCCTTTGGGTGCGTAGCTGGAGGGGGATGCTAGAAATATTTTTATTAGTCCAACAAGCATGAAATAGGCACTGTTTTCTTTTCATTTTTTCCAGAGACAGGGTTTCTCTGTGTAGTCATGGCTGTCTTGGACTCACTCTGTAGATCAGGCTGGCCTCCAACTCACAGAGATCCGCCTGCCTCTGCCTCTTGAGTGCTGGGATTAAAGGCGTGCACCACCACGTCAGCTGTAATAGGCACTGTTAACTAGAGGCTTTACATTAGAAAGAACTGGTTTCTGCTTTGGTTGGTTCACCGGGGAAGGGAGGGAAATTGGTTGTTATGTCCATTCTGTGCCACCATTTCCTATCTTAGGGGAGATGATAGAACTAGATCCTTCTTCAGATGTTTTCAGGGCGAGGCCTCCGCCATCACCTCCTCCTCCTCTTCTTCTCCTTTCTTAAAAGTATAGCAACTGTTCTGTCACTGTACATCACCAATGAGGAAAATGAGGTACACAAAGGTCAGACCCACTGCTCAGGGTCATTCAGAGTGTGATTACAATGACGTGGTCAGCCCCATTGACCCTGGGTCATTCCAAGTGCTGACTGTAATGGCATGGCTTATAAGCTGGCAAACTGGTGCTCCTTGGGGTGATGGCGTTGTGTCTCTTAGCTGGAAGTTGAGTGGAGGAAACGTCCCACAATTCTTTCTTCTGGTAGACACACTCTACTGTGTTTCTGGATATCATGCATCATGAAAAATAATAGAAGTTATTATTTCCTTTGGCTCCAAGCCCAGCTCTTCCTATCATTTGCACTCGTGTTCCTCTACCTGACATATGCTTACATCCTCGGCTCCTTTTAGAAAGGTGAAACCTGGGTGCGGACAGGCTGAGCTTCAGTGGCAGGCCACTGCTAGACATGGGAGAGGCTCACCCGAGAAAATGAGTGGGAGTGGGAGGCGGGAGCAGCCAACATTTCTTGTGCTTTATGTTCAGATTGCTGTCTGCCAAGTCCTGAGAGCTGGCACCCTTAGCAGTGCTCCCAGAGACCCCAGCAGGACGTCAGTTTCTGCAGTGTAGTGCTGAGGGTGGCTTTTCAACAGAGGCATTCGAGCAGGTCTTCCTTGACCTGCCTGCCAATTTCTAGATGGTGACACTGCTTCTTGGTGGGAACTATGACAAAGACCTTGGGAGCCTATGGCCTCTGTTAACACCACACTCCACACATCGGTTGCCTTTGTGGTTCCAGCTGGTCACACACCTCAAACCCTGCAGTTTTGGCTAGGCTGTCTCTCACCCTGCAGGCAGGCAGTTCTTGCTTTACCTGTTAACACTTTGTGTTTCCAGGCTTCCTCCTGGCTTTGCTCTTTTAAAGCTTCTTTGAATCTTGACTGCTGGGTTCATCCTAGGACTTGCCCACACAAGTGTTAACTGCCTTTGCCCTGAAGACGTCAACATGTTGGACAGGACAGGCCTGTGGGTGTTCGAGACCCCTCTCCAGACTAATGGTCTACTGGAGACCTAGTGCTCGGCATGTGGATTTCTGGGAGTGTCATGTGCAGTTTCCCCTTCTTTTGACATTTCATTAGCCCACAGGTCTGGACAGCTCTTAGTGCCAATCACATGGCACGAATGGATTTCTTTACTGATTATTTTACATTAGTGCACTATAGAACGCTTGTAGAATCATCTCAGGTGGCTGCATTTTAGAAAGAGAAAAGCATGGGGCTAAGACTTGAATTTCACCTGTGGTTGGGGCTGTGGTCATTATCTTCTTAGACAGAGAGTCAGGCAGCTGTTGAGCCTTTCAATTATCCAGGATGTAACATAACACATTTACCTGCTGCTCACCTCCTTAATAGCTCTGGTCTCCCTCCACCTCTTAAAGCGATAGCATCTGGTTACGGAAGCCATTCCATCTTTGTATCACAAGCTAGGAGAGTGAATGTTGGGGCTTAATCTCTCATGCATTTATATGCCTCTTTCCACGCTAATTTACCCACCAGCATCTCTGCACTAATCCGCTCCTGCGTTTACTTCATCACCGCTCACCGCAACTGAAATACAAGTCACAGGGCAGAGACACAAGATAGGCTGAGAAAATGGCTTTTGGATGGCCGCCGCTTTTTTTTCCTCTCTCTCCGGAATTACGGGGTGAATGAAAGGAAAACGTGTCTGTGCAATTGCTGCTTAAAGACGTCTAGTTATTCTTTGTTTCAGTTGTGAGTTTTTTCTTTTTTTAAAGACTGAACAACTTCTCCCAGACCTTGCCACACTGAAAGCCTGCATTTGCTGTGCACCGTGCAAATATTTGCTTCTGTGCTGGGAAGGACACAGTCATTGGCCAAACACTGCTTTTCACAGCCTCTGCCCAGGAACTGCTGAGTGGCAGGAACGTCCTGGGCCATGTAATGGGGAGCTCTTGGTTCTCCTCACCTCAAGTGGCCTAATAGCATCCCCACCGTGTGCAGCCCCTTAACTGTATTTATGTGATGTCTCAGTTTAAAAGTTTACAAGCGGAGCAAGTGCATCTCTTCGTGGGAGCCTGTCCCGCCCCCCCCCCCCCCCCCAGCAGACTGAGCCTGTTCTTCCCTGCTCTTGATGAGGCCCACCATCAAAATTGCTGACGCACCTGGGGTGACAATCCAGTTTTGCGTGTGTCACAGCACACCGTGGCCTCCTCTGTCTTGGAGGTATTCTGGTGAGAAAGGACAAGTCAGAGATGAAGGAAATTTACTGCTAGGAGTGATTATTTTTTCTTCAATTTGCCTTTAACTTATAAGAATGAGCCACGGGACCTGGAAGACAAACCAGGAGCTGTGTACATCGGCCAATCTGCCACCCCGTTGTTGATTTTTCAAATGACATAGGAAATTAGATTTTCTGTGTAAGGACAGAGTTGGGAAGGTCTAGGTTCCTGCTCTTGGGTGTTTGCAGCTTCTTCGGGGGAGGAAAACAGCACTCCGTGGGGGATAGTTTCTGTTCCCTTAGTGAGTCAGGTCTGAACGGGTTTATGCTCTATGTGGAAATGAGCTTGTGTTCTTTTCAGACCGTCTCGCTTTGCTGTAAAGCCCCCGTTCCCATTCCCACCAGGAACAGAAAACAGGGGCACTGAGCTGGCAGCTAAGTTGAAGGAAGGATGGTGGCGAGCAAGGGTGACTGCCAGGTGAAGTGGGAACTGAAACTCTGCAGCTGAATCTACCTCCTTCTCCTTCCAGGGAGAAGCTGAGGCGGTGTAGGGAGGAGCCCCCGCTTAGCCACTGCTGTGCAGCCTTCACACAGCCAGGCTGCCTGTGTGGCTGTGGGTGACTGTGGAGGGCAGTGGCTGAGGGGGACTGTGGAGGGCAGTGGCTGTGGGGGACTGTGGAGGGCAGTGGCTGAGGGGGACTGTGGAGGACAGTGGCTGAGGGGGACTGTGGAGGGCAGTGGCTGAGGGGGACTGTGGAGGGCAGTGGCTGAGGGGGACTGTGGAGGGCAGTGGCTGAGGGGGACTGTGGAGGGCAGTGGCTGAGGGGGACTGTGGAGGGCAGTGGCTGAGGGGGACTGTGGAGGGCAGTGGCTGTGGGGGACTGTGGAGGGCAGTGGCTGTGGGGGACTGTGGACGTGGTGGCTGAGGGGGACTGTGGAGGGCGGTGGCTGTGGGGGACTGTGGAGGCAGTGGCTGAGGGGGACTGTGGAGGCAGTGGCTGAGGGGGACTGTGGAGGGCGGTGGCTGTGGCAGCTGTAGGTACCTTTGGAGCTTATGAGTGGATGCAGCCCTGATCCTGGGGTTTAGCGCCTTCTCTTGGTATTGGTTGGTTGGCCCACAAGGATCCTGGATCCTAAAGAGCTTTCCCTGCTTTGTTACTGAAGTTTTTTATGTGCTTTTGTTTTCTCAGGTTTTTTTTTTTTTTTTTGCCTATGCGTCTTGCTGCTCTGAAGTTAAAAACTTTATGTCCTTGGGAACCAGCCTTGCCTGTTGGGTTTTGACTGAATTTCCAATAGTTGGTCTAAACACAGTGAGTGTGTTAGGTTGGTGGGTAGACTTGGGTGGCTGGTCTGCTCAGAGGAGGGTAGTGTCACCCTTCACTTGTCCCCTGGTTTCTTTATCCAGTCAGCATAATGCCAGTTGAAGGTTCCTACTTGCAAAGCCCAGGGCTAGGTGCTGAGACGCCACTCTTCTTCTAGATGTTTGCTGTCCCAGGAAGAGACAGTTACTTAGGACTTATTTCATTTTGTTCATCCTAGATGTTCTGTCTCTGTTAACACGGCTTAAGTGGTGTGAGCAGCATTTCACTACCATGTTGCTAAATCACATCTTTCTTTGAAATTATTTTATTTATTACCATCATGTATGTGTGTGTGAGTGCGTGTGTGGGTCAGAGAACCATTTTGGGAGTCTGTATTCTCCTTCCACTGTACCATGGGCTCCAGGGATAAAATTCAGGTTGTCATGCAGTGTGTTGAGCACTCTTACCTGCTGAGCCATCTCTATGGATGACAAATCATTGCTTCTTTATACAGCATTTATCATTTGGATTTTGTTTTGTGTGTTTTCAGGCAGTGTATCTCTATAGAGTCTGGGCCAGCCTCAAATTCAAACCTTGCTGACTTTTATGTAGTCTCAGTGTACAAGGTGTTCTGGTCTCCAAACAGGAAATTAAGGCTGATAGTGCACCGTTATTTACTGTCCCTCCAGGGCTACTTCCTTCAGTAAAGAGTAGGTTCAGCTGCGCCCCGCCCACCCCCTTGGGAAGTCTGGTCTTGGGAGGCTGAGGCTGGAAGAAGACTGAGAGTTCAAAGGCCTGACTGGGTAATTTAGTGAAACCTGTCTTGGAATTTATAGCCTGAGGATATAGCTCAGTGTAGAGTGCGAAGTGCAGCCCAATCCCCAGCATCAGTAAAAGGGGAATAAATCATAATTCATTTTCAGCAAAGGCAGTCAACGGTAAGAAACCACACTGAAGTGGTAAATTAATAAAATTGAAAACAGTTCAGAAGGATAAAAACAAACTGTTTTAGTTTAATTCTTAAAATAGTGAAGAAGTACGTTATAGTGGAGGAAACAGAAAAGATCAAATTAGAAAAACAAACAAACAAACAAACAAACCCACACCATTTCTGAATTGTCTGAACTGATGTGGAAGAAACATTCGGCAGAGACGCACCCTGTCCTCACCTGGAAGAGCTAAAGCAATACATTATGCCGTGCTTGCCCATTTTTAAGCTCCATTTTGAGCTGTGTGCGCGATAGGCATGGGATGTTTAGAGTTTATTTTCTTAAATTAATACTTGAATGTTTCTTTAGTGATTTGAGTTCAAACATTCCCTTTCCTGATTATGAAAACAATGTATGATCATGTCTGAAAATTTGGACAAGACAGACACAGGTACAAGGAACGCAGCCTAGCTAAGTCCCAGTGATAACCTTAAGAATTTTAGTTTGGGTCTAGGAGATTTGTAGTAAGTCGTAGAGGAAGGGTATCTCGGTTATCAACACTTTACTCTCGCATCTATTGTTTTCTTATTTCAGGATATAACAACTATGTTCTAATCACCCTGTGGCTTTATCGATTTTATTTTTATGTAAAGCGTCAGGGTGAGAAGGAGGGGGAAAGCTGGAGTGAGGGTTTTCTGATTCTGATGGCAGTGCTGATAGGCCAGGTGGAGAGTGGTGAAGGCTGAGGGTAAAGCACTGTTGATTGACATTCTGAGTTCTGGGCTGTTGGTGTTCTTGCTCCTCCCCATCTTCCCAGCCGGGTATCTTTGCTTCTGATTTAAAAGGGAGGATTTGTTTTCATTTGTATGTATTCTCTGTGTCTGTGGTGTAAGCATGGGTGCAGGTGCTAACAGAGGCAAGGAGAGGGTGTCAGGTCCCTGGGAGCTGCAGTTACAGGCAGTTGTGGAATCTGAGAATGGAGTTAGGTCTCTGAAAATGCAGTAAGTGTTTTGAACCACCGAGCGGTCTCTCCAGCCTCTCTCTCTCTGTCTCTTTCTCTCTCTGTGTGTGTGTGTGTGTGTGTGTGTGTGTCTCCCTCCTGCCCTCCTCCCCCTCTGCTTTTTTGAGACAGGGTTTCTCTGTGTAGCCTTGGCTGTCCTGGACTCACTTTGTAGACCAGGCTGGCCTTGAACTCCCAAGAGATCCACTTGCCTCTGCCCCCCCCCCCCCCCCCCCCCCCCGAGTGCTGGGATTAAAGGCATGCACCACCACAGCCTGTCTTTTCGATTAAAAGAAATTATTTGTGTGCCTGTGTGTGCATCACACCTGCTATGACATATGTGGTGGTTCGAGGACAACTTTTGGAAGCCAGTTTTCTCCTTTCACTGGCTTGGTTCTGTGGATGGAATTCAGGTCATCAGGCCTGGTGGCAGCACCTTTAACCACTGAGCCTTCTTTGATATTTTTGAGATTGAGTCTCATGTGTCCCAGGCTGGCACTTTGTAGCTGAGGCTATCCTAACTCCTGATCTTCCAGCCTTTACCTCCCAGCCACCAGGATAACAGGTCTGTGCCACCATGCCTGGCTTTGCTCTTCCTTTCTCGTCCTCATCATCAGCACCCCATGTTTCATTAATCACTGGCCATGAGCTTGGCTATTGGAAGAACCCACCTGTTGGGCTGACCTTGGCTTGTGAGCAGTTTTAGCTGTTTGTATGGTCAGTAATAAGAAGCAGTGGATGCCCAGGGCAAGGGTGGGCCTGTCAGGGTCCTATGTATCATATCTCCAGAGGGCGTTGTAGTGTATATTGGTCTTTCCTACAACCTATCAGGTGGCCTCTCCTGAGGAGAAGCTGAACACTGATGAAAAAGCTCAAAGAATGTTAGATGCATTGTATTAATTTTTGAAATGTTATTGTTTTCTTTTTAAAATGGTCTAGCTTTTATTTCATTTTTTTTTTCTAGGAATGTAGCATATTGTTTTGGATTTGGGAGCAAGTTAAATTTAAATTGGTCCTGCTAATTATAATTTAAGAGGAAAGCATAAAAATAATAGCTGTGAACTTTTGAAATAGTTCTATGTAGTATTAGAGTGGCTGGGTGGTGGTGATGCACGCCTTTAATCCCAGCACTTGGGAGGCAGAGGCAGGCAGATCACTGTGAGTTTGAGGCCAGCATGGTCTACAAAGCGAGTCTAGGACAGCCAAGGATACACAGAGAAACCCTGTCTTGAAAAACAAAACAAAACAAAAACAAACAAACAAACAAAAAACAAAAAAAAGAAAGAAAAAAGAAAAATAGAGTGATACTGAAATCAATAATAAGACAGATAACTCAATTAGAAGTATGAAAATTATCTGGATAGTTCTCAAAGACGATACGCAGCTGGCCAAGTAAGTGCCTGAATAGATTCTCCATGTCACCAGCCATTAGGCAAATGCAAGTCAGAAGCACAGGACAAGGGCCTGGCTCAGTAGTGTTTGCTGCATAAGCCTACGGTTTGCGTCCTGAGCACCCCAGTGCTCATTACCAAAATCCCCAACTCACAAGCAGTTACCACAGTTACCAAAATGACAACTATCAGCCAAACTGTAAAGAAACTGAAGCTGTTTTCCCCCAAAAGACAGGGTCTCTCTGAGTAGCCCTGGCTGTCCTGGAACTCGCTCTGTAGACCAGGCTGGCCTCGAACTCAGCAGTCCACTTCCTCTGCCTCCCAAGTGCTGGGATTAAAAGTGTGCACCACCATTGCCAGGCATGAGCTGTCATACTTTATGGGTTAGGTTATAAAATCATACAGTTACTTTGGGTATCAATTCTTCAGTGTCAGATGCGGAATTATCATATGATCCAGTTTATTCTATTCACATAAAACTCGTACATGAATATTAATGACAGCAGTCTCCATGATATATAAAAAAAAAAGTCCCATACATTATGAACAAATGGAATGACAACCAAATTTGGCGTGCCTTTGCAGTGACACTATTATTGGATATGACGGAGTATTGCTACCTGTACATACAACGGGAATGGGTCTTGGAAACAAGGAAAGTGAAAAAAAAAAAAAAAGCCAGTCATCCAAAACAACATGTATGATAGTTGATATTCACCCAGAAAAGTCAAGTGCAGATGCAAAAAGATTAGTGTTTGCTTTGAATTAGAGCTCACGTGGGACATGGAGAATGACAGTGAACAGGTGGGCACCTTTGGGTGACCGGATGTTGTAAGTCAGATTGTTTGATAGTTAGATACCTTTGGGAATTATATCTCAAAAATCTGTTAACAACATTTAGAAAAAATTACAGTGTCTAAAACAATGCAAAATAAAGGCATATTTTCCTTCCATATTAATACTTGTAGTTAGAACATAATGTGTCACCTTCTTTAGTCTCTGTCAATCAAATGAGAGTGGTTCCCCCCCACTATTTGATTTAAGAAAAAAAGAAAAAAAGAAAAAAAAAAAAGAGAAAGCGTTCAGGTAAAATTTAAAAGTTGAACTACTTACAGATTTTTAAATAGAGCAACATAAATTTTAGTGTTGCTCTTTTACAATACATGGACATCAGCACAGTGTTAATATACTGCTAGCCTTTATTGAAGGAAATAAGCAAAGACTTGAATAAGTCTCTGTATTAGTCAGTTTTACATTATTTCAACAAAACACCCGAGTTAGCTAATTCATATAGAGAAAAAGGTCACTTAGTTCAAGGTCCTAGATCAGAAGTCCCATTAGTCTTGACCTGTGGCCATGTAGCAGATGGACAGAATATTATGGTGGTAGTTTGTATGGGAACATAGTCACATCCTCAACAGGGGTAGAGAAGGGATGGGCCCACTAGGCTTGTTCCTTTTGTAACATTGTTCCCGAGAAACTCAAAGGTTACAGTAGAACTGCCTGACACCTCCAGTGATCAGTGCTGTTCCTCTGGATCCTACCTCCCAAGGGCCCACCATTTCCCAGCTGGGACTAGTTCTTTAATTACAATGGACTTTGGAGAGGGCAGAGCCGACTTGAACATACCAATGTATATAGACAGAAGAAGCGCAATATTATAAAGAACATTTTGGCAGATTTCTGTAATAATATAATGAAATCTGAATAAAAAACACAGCAAGACTTTTTTGTATAACTTTATAATAATTATGGCTGTCAAAATCGCAGCAATGAGAATGACAATATAATAAAAAGATCCCAAATACCAGTTAACAAAGCAGATGACTTGCTTCTATTTGTCTCCACTTATCAAAAAGCTGAGGTGACGGTAAGTGTGTGAAGTGTAGTGGGCAGTGGATACGGGGAATAGAAGCATGCTCAGAACCAGGCTGAACACGTGGAGACTTGCTATCTGTTAGGGCTTGCAGCATTAGTGCAGCGTTGCCACAGATAATAACTGCAGCATCAGCACATGCTGCAGGCTCGCTGATCAACAGGGAGGTCATCAAGGTGGTTAGATGCTCCCCAAAGCACTTGGGAAATGGAAGACAAAATGTTGAGTTAAGATTTATTAAACACAAAATGCTTTGCTAGTTTATCACTGGGTAGGTGATAAAACTATAGCATTTTCAGAAATTTGTGTACTTATTGGAGTAAAATAGCTGCAAGCTAATGTAAAGTTTTTGTTTTGTTTTCTTTTGTTTTTCTGAGACAGGGTTTCTCTGTGTAGCCCTGGCTATCCTGTTCTGTAGACCAGGCTGGCCTCCAACTCACAGAGATCCATCTGCCTGCCTCTGCCTCCCAAGTGCTGGGATTAAAGGTGTGCGCCACCGTCGCCTAGCTAATGTGAAGTTTTAAAAAGAGATGTATTTGTTTTATGTGTATGAGTGTCTTGCCTGTGTGTACATGTGTATACCATGTGTGTGAGCCTGGTGTGTACATGTGTATACCATGTGTGTGAGCCTGGTGTGTACATGTGTATACCATGTGTGTGAGCCTGGTGTGTACATGTGTATACCATGTGTGTGAGCCTGGTGTGTACATGTGTATACCATGTGTGTGAGCCTGGTGTGTACATGTGTATACCATGTGTGTGAGCCTGGTGTGTACATGTGTATACCATGTGTGTGAGCCTGGTGTGTACATGTGTGTACCACGTGTGTGAGCCTGGTGTGTACATGTGTGTACCATGTGTGTGAGCCTGGTGTGTACATGTGTATACCATGTGTGTGAGCCTGGTGTGTACATGTGTATACCATGTGTGTGAGCCTGGTGTGTACATGTGTATACCATGTGTGGTGAGCCTGGTGGTATGTTACCATGTGTGTGAGCCTGGTGTGTACATGTGTATACCATGTGTGTGAGCCTGGTGTGTACATGTGTATACCATGTGTGTGAGCCTGGTGTGTACATGTATATACCATGTGTGTGAGCCTGGTGTGTACATGTATATACCATGTGTGTGAGCCTGGTGTTCAACCAAGATCAAAAGAGGATGTTTGGTCCTCTGGGGACTGGAGCCATGGGCCGCTGTGAGCCATCATGCGGGTGCTGAGAATCGAACCTGGGTGTTCTCTCAGAGCGGCAGGCTAACCCTGAGCTACCTCTCCAGCCCTTGTGTTCTATTTTCTAGAACATAACCTTAGCATTAAGTGGCCAGCCAGGCAAAGGCTAGCAGATGTCCAGAGGACGAACATTTCTGTGTGCCTGTCAGTGCTTTAGGATTTTGAGAGGACTTCTGTCTTCTTTTGTCTGGAGGACGAGTAATTGATTGCCTGCCTTTGCAGGAGTTGGGGGTGGGAGTTAAATGTGGTTCACACTGTACCCAAAACCATATTCCAGATATAATGTATGCGTGCTGTGCTATTTTTCTCTTTCATACATTTGAAACATTTTTAGCATAAAAAGGGGGAGAAAAATAGGTTCTTGATGCTTGTTTTGATGAGAGCCTGGGCTGGGAAGTGTCATGCTGAAAAGGATGTGATGGAGGTCACCCAGGTCCTGAGGGAGGCAGGGTTCTGCACTGTCAGCACCCAGCGCCCAGTTTCTTTCCTGATTCTCCAGAGGCCCTTCATCCTGAGAAGGCGATACATCCTGATCACTCTGCCAAGTAACTTTTCTACGGAGCAAAAGCAGAAACCTCAGAGGGAGAGCTGGAGGTTAAGGGCCTTTGGTAGAATGGTGCCTGCCACCATAAGGATGAAGTTTTGGCTCCTGTGGAAAAGGATGCTGTGGCCGTTGGTGCCATTTTATGACCAGATCCCTGGAGCAGTCCACATAGGAGAGGAGACTGGCAGACACGCATATCTTACTGTCGATGCTTGCAACTGAGGCGGGTTACAGCACACATACATTCTAACCGAGAACAGCAACTGATCCTGAGCAGATCCTGTTGATTAAAAGTGCTGTTTGTGGTATGATAGGCCTGGTGTGATATTAATGTAAACTTTAAAACATTTCCGGGACATCAGTGTGTATAAAAACATAATGGGTGAGAAGGGTATCATTTAAATGTTTGTCACCAGATTCAGGTCTGGCCGTTCACCTAAGCCAACACCGGAAATAAGAAGCTGATGGGAGGGCAATCATTTTGTTGAAGAGCTGGCATTCAGGACTGGCATGGGGACATACACCTGCAAACCTGGCACTCACAAGGCTGAGGTGAGGGTTGTGGTCAAGGCCAGTCTGGCTATTGAGAAAACTTTTGTCTTTAAAAAAAAAAGAAAAGAAAAGAAAAAACAACCCCAAACAAACAAGAAGTGGGGCTGGAGTGATGGCTTACTGGTTAAGGACACTGGCTGCTCTTTCAGAGGACCTGAGTTGGATTCCTGTCACCTACCTGGCAGCTCACAGCCATCTGTATGTACCTCTAGACTCAAAGGATAGACACCCATATGCATGCAGGCAAAGCACCCGTACGCATTAAAACAATAACAAACCCCAGCATCCTAGGAAGATGACTAGCTTTTGCCTCAGATTCCATATTACAAATATAATAAATATTTTAATAATGTTCTAATAAAAGCAGAGCCATGCTTGGTGTCTCACATTTCCAATCTCAGCTCTTGGGAGGCTGAAGCAAGAACATTGCTGTGAGTCTGAGGCCGCCTGAGCTACGGAGACAGACCCTAACATAAAACTGAAAAATCTGGAAGACTGTACATATAATGATATGGCTTAACCATAGTGACACTTGTGATCCCAGCATTTGGCACGTCGAGAGAGGAGGCTCGCTGGAAATTTGAGACCACCCTGATCTATATAGTGAGTTCCAGGCCAGTCAGGACTATGTAGCCAGACCCTGCCTGTCCCTGCCCTCTTCCTCAAGGGGGGGGGGGGGGGGGGAAGGAGATAGATGGCTGTGAGCCAGCAGTTATTTTTGTTTTGTTTTTTATATTTTTTTTCGAGACAAGGTTTTCTGTGTAGCTGTCATAGAATCACTCACCAGGCTGACCTTGAACTCACAGAGATCTGCCTGCCTCTGTCTCCTGAGTGCTAGGATTAAAGGCATGCGCCACTAGGCCAGCAGTTTTTAATCTGTGGGTCATGACCCCTTGGTGGGGGGAGTCGCATATCAGATATTTACGTTATGATTTATAACTGTAGCAAAATTATAGTTATGAAGTAGCAATGATATGGTTATGGATCACTTCAACATGAACTGTATTAAAGGGTTGCAGCATTTGGAAGGTTGAGAACCACCGCTGTGGGCGACTTTAATATACTTTTTGTATGTTAAAATATAAGGAAAATCAGTAAATCTCCCAGTGGCTTTATTTCCTAAATGTTTAACACAAATAGAGTTGTATTGCTTTTCAGTTGAAATAGAGATGAGCTGTGTGATACGACTAGTGGACACGTAGTGTTCTCTTGTTCAGCTCTTTCTCCCAGAGCGAAGAACTAAAACCCTCACTGTTTTTCAATCAACAGATCTCCGACGGACATGGCAACAGGCAGCTTTCATTTTGCACCATGTGACACCAAACGGACATCCAAACAGCTGGGAGCATCTGCTGTGGGAAGGTCAGAAGGGTGTGTGGGGACTGTTGGGGACTCCATGGAGACTAGCACATTTGTGAGGTGGGGGTGGGCCTAGGCAATGAGAGAGTCCATTTTACAGGTTAGAGAAGATGACGCATGCCAGGGGACCCAGTGGTGTAGTAAGAGCAAAGCTAGATTCAACTTTGGTTACACAGCTGCTTGGCCCTCAAAAGCCATTAGCGTTATTTTGTGTATGCGCACGAGTGTGAGAGTGTGTGCCATAGCACACGTGTGTAAGGCAGAGGACAACCCGCAGGAGTCACTTCTCTCCTTTCACTGTGTGGGTCCCAGGAATTGAAGTCATGTCCTCAGGCTTGGCAGCAGGCACATTTTACTGGCTTATTTTTAAACTTTAAGACTTTTGCAGCTGGGCGTGGTGGCGCACGCCTTTAATCCCAGCAGAGGCAGGTGGATCTCTGAGTTCGAGGCCAGCCTGGTCTACAAAATGAGTCCAGGACAGCCAAAGTTACACAGAGAAACCCTGTCTAAAAGAAAAAAAAAAAAAAAAAGAGACTTTTGCTTTATTTGTTTTGTTTGTAGCTGGGCAGGCCTGGCATTAGCTATGTAGTTAAAGATGAGCTTGAATTCTTGATCCTTCTGCATGAAGTTCTGGAATTACAGCAACCACACATGACCTATATTATATCTTAAAAACCAATGTTGTGTTAGTGTTATTTTTCTTTTTTATATTCTTCCACATCCTTGGCTTAAGGATATATTTTAAGAACTATATCCAGAGGCTGGAGAGATGGCTCAGAGGTTAAGAGTGCTGGCTGTTCTTTCAGGGGTCCTGAGTTCAATTCCCAGCATCCACATGGTGGCTCACAACCATCTATAATGAGATCTAGTGCTCTCTTTTGGCGTGCAGGCACACATGGGGGCAGAATACTGTCTAAATAATAAATAAATAAAATCTTAAAAAAAAAAGAAAGAACTATATCTATTGTAGACACCCAGGAGCCACAGAAAGCACAAAGAAAATGAGATGCGATACCAGAACAGTGTATTCTTCTTAGACTTACTAATTAATTGCTTTAATTGGGACCATGTTACATTGTTCTGTAGGCTGCTTTTTAAATTTACATATCATTATATTTTCCCTTTCTAATAGTTTTTTTTCCCACAATATCATATTTAATTGCCAATTATTGTTCTTTCCAATCATTCTAGAATTAACAGATTTCTGGATGTATAAGTTGGTTTTTTAAAAGTATGTGTGTGTGTGTGTGTGAGTGTGTGTGTATGCATGCAGGTGTGTGTGTTTGTGTGGTGAGTATGGGTGCTGGTGTGTTGTGGTATGGGTGTGGAGGTCAGAGAACAAGCTCAGATGTCAGTTCTTACCCCTCACTCTGAAGCAGGATGTCTCGGCGGCTGCTTACCCCAGGCTAGCTGGCCACCAGCTCTAGGGATTTATGGGTCTCCACTCCACAACAGTGCTGGGACGTAGGTTACAGTGTCTGGTTTTATGTGGGTTCTGGGGATGTGAACTCAGCCTTATCCCCAAGCCACTTCCTTAGCCCGAGTTGTTCTTTTATGGGTTTCAAGACATTTTGTTAAAGAAGTCTTAGCACCCATGGAAAAGTCCTTTACATTCTTCCTTACCGGTTTGTGGCGCTTTTGCATTTGTCTAGCGGGTCTTCATTTTAGATTTGACATTGGAAGTCGCTGTTCACAAGTGTGCTCCTTATACTCATGGATTTGGCGAAGTTGTCTTAATATGGAAGGGGTTGAAGGATGGAGATGAAGTTGGAAATAGCTTGTAAGAATCTTAAAAATTGGGCTGGAGAGATGGCTCAGAGGTTAAGAGCACTGTCTGCTCTTCCAGAGGTCCTGAGTTCAATTCCCAGCAACTACATGGTGGCTCACAACCATCTATAATGTGATCCGATGACCTCTTCTGCCATTGCTGGCATACATGCAGACAGAGCACTGTATTCTTAATAATAAATAAATAAAATCTTAAAAAAAAAAAAAAGAATCTTAAAAGTTTATTTTCCACATTACTTTTTAAAATTCCAAATGCCTTTGCCGGGCGTGGTGGCACACGCCTTTAATCCCAGCACTCGGGAGGCAGAGGCGGGCAGATTGATGTGAGTTCGAGGCCAGCCTGGTCTACAGAGCAAGTCATAGACAAGGCTTCACAGAGAAACCCTGACTCGAAAAACAAAACAAAACAAAAAAAATAAAAATAAAAATTCCAAACGCCCTTGGTCAACAAAATGTGACTTTTTTCTAGAAATCTTCTCTTCTCATAGTTATCCTCAAATCCTTCCGTTGCCTAGGTAACTACAGCATCAACATTTATAAAGCTGTGCTTGAAAGCTGTAGTACAATAAAAATCGTTGAAAGCAGTAGTGAATAAAGGTCACAGGTTAACTGGGGTTATGGCTCAGGAATCTTAACTTGGAGCCCGGGGCCACAAGTGCAATTTCTGGGAGATAGCATGATAAAAGAAAGGAGAGGTGGGATGGGCAGGGGACCTCTGGGAAGAGGGAAGCATCGTGGGGAGAATGGAAGTTCAGCAAGAGCCACAGACGTGGCGCTTGTGGGGTGGGACTGAGCAGTGGCCACAAGATGGACAAGGATTTGAGAGCGGGCGAGTTCTGGAATCGGGTCTGTAAGGTAGATGTTCTAAAGAGGCACGGATGCATGCAGGCTGAGAAGCGTCCTTTGTATTTTGGGCTTAGTTCTTAAAGAGAATGGAGGAAGTTGGGGCAGGAGGGGATGTTGTGCCAATCAGTTTCTGCAACTATAAAGACTGCCTGAGGCCATCAACTCAGAAAGGTTTATTTTGTTTCTAGCCCATGATGGGCCAGCCCTACTGCTTTTGGCTCTGTGGTGAGGCTGCACATTGTAAGGGCATGTGGTGTCCGTGGCAGGCCAATACTGCACTTACATCATGGCCAGGGCAGGGGACAGGAGAGGGAGCCAGGACACCACAGTCCCACTTTACCACATGGGTCTTAGGGGACATTCCAGATGCCTCCCCCCACCATGTCATGGCTAGCAGAGGGTAAGTTACTTCCTTGTTTAGTTTGCTGAAGTAAAGATGATTGAGATTTGCACATATGTCTGAGTTGGAAGAGGAAAGGTTAGAGATACACATCCAGGAATATGTGGAGGTCAGATGTGGGAAAAGATATAGGGATGCTTCCATATGGCATTAACAGTTGTAGATTTCATAGACTCAGCAATGTCCCCACCCCATCCTCATCAGAAGATACTGTGCTGATGTCACTGAAGCGTCAGCCTGTCGGAGTCTGTGGGTGTCTTTGGGGGCATCCCAGCACTGTGAAGACAATTGCAGACACTGCAGGAAGTAGAATTCCAGATGTTTAGTAGGACAAGGTTCCCAAATGGTGAGTCATTGGTTATGGCAGAATATTGAGTGGACGCTAGTGTGGAAAGAGGAGGCTCCATTTGCATTGCTTTGGAAAGAGTGCAGCATAGGGAGCCACTGCTTGTTAAGAACATAGGTTCAGTTTTGCGGGGTGTAAAAGTTGTAGAGATTTCACAGTAGTGTGCGATACTGCGCAGTGCTGTACTGTACTCTAAGTGGTTATGATATGTCATTACAATCTTATTATGTATTATTGTTAGTATGTATTACTTTAAAAAAGAATGAAGGATAGATTGCTCAAACCATTGAGCCTAACTTAGTTCCCCTTTTCCTTTTAGTTAATTAATAACTTAGTTAATAGCATATTTGTGGGGGGAGGGGTTGCACATTTGACGCTCACAGGACAACCTCAGCTGCCTGTCTTAGGGAGCCTTCTATATTTTGTTTGAGGAAGGACCCCTCACTGGGCTGCAGTTTGACTACGTAGGCTGGGCTAGTTGGTCTGTGAACTTTCAGGAACCTGCTTCTTTCTACCTTCTGTGTCATTGTTGCTGTGATTAGAGGTGTGCTCCATTGCATCCTGCTTTTTACATGGTTTCTGGGGGTCGAGTTTGCAAGCCACTAGCTTTGCTGACTGACCTGTCTCTAAAGTCTTTGTCATCTTGGATAAGAGGTCTCACCATGCCCCGATGTTATTTCTATGGAAAACTCCTCAGACTTTCTGAACTTTCATTCATTTTCTCTTCCATATTTACATTTTATTGTGTCCCTACTCTAGCGCCGACTTGTCTGGTATTATACAGTTGGGTGGATCTGTGAACAAATGACTCCGAATTACTGAAGGCAGTTAAGTTATTAATGGCACAATGGTACTAACAGGAGGCATTATCCAAGGATTTCTGCAAGACACTAATCTCAGTGCATCACATGTATTAACAGTGACATTCATGTGGGCACTTTTACTAGATGTATCTTATGAATTAGGAAACTGAGTATTAGGGAAGAAAAAGGACTTGTTATGGTCAAATGTAGGATTGGGGTGAGGTCAGGAAAGAGCCAAGATCTCATTCACTACAGGCATACAGCATTTGCAGTCACGCATGCTGAGTGATTGTTAAAGGGAGAAATTGGGTTGGGATGTAAGGGACACTGCTAACATCATCCCGGGTATTTGTTAGAAATTATTTTGTATGGTTTTCAAAAACATAAGACTAAAACAATCTCCCTACCTTGTATTATGTCATGTACATTAGAAATATATACATTATTTTGTATTGATTTTAAAAACATAAGACTAAATCATCCCACATCATGTACATTAGAAATAGAAAGGAATCTTTGCTTCACTGAAGATACGTAGCAAGAAATGGGGACAGCCCCAGCAGGTTGCGAATGGGAGCCTGTGGGCTGAGCCTCCACAGCGGCTAATTCACACGGAGCTGGAGCATTCACAAGCATGCCCCAGGCAACCTTCGCCGCCTCTGTGGGTTGTGAAAGCACCTGGGTGTAGATGGCCAGGGACCCAGAGCATGTAAACACTCACCTTTACTTCTAGTTGAAGATTCATTTCATTCTATCATGCCCCGCTTGAGGGGAATCCGTGTTGATGAGCTTCTCCAGAGATGCCTGCTGAGTTTTAAATGGTCTTGCTCATTATTCTAGTCTGATTGGACAGCTTTGGTGGGACTACGTTTCCTGGGCCTTAGTCTGAGGAGACAGTGTTGTGAATATAGACAGTGTTGTGAATATCTGTTTAGGAAGAGACATCTGGGAGCTGTACAGAGGACGAATTAAGGCAGAATTGGGCTTTCATTTGAGACACTGCCAAGCCTACTGAGTCAGAAGCTCTTGAGTGGGGGGGGGGGGTCCAGCAGCCTGCGTTAACAAGCTCTCAAAGGTGTGCCTAAGGCTTAAGATGGAGAATCACCAAGTCAAAACATTTGTCACCAGGAAAGTCTTCCTGGGAGAGCATTAGAGTTTGGGTCAGAAGGGGTAACCTTCTCCATTCATGTGATGGCCTTGGAGACAGTGAGGGCTGAATGTCTCCAAGAGGAATCCTGACCAACACGGAAGTGTTAGAACACTTGGTAGCAGCACTGGTCGTCTGCTGGGAGTAGACTTGCCGGTTCTGTCCCAAGCAAACCTCATACAAGACAACTTTGAAGGGCCACAGCCTCTTCGTTTGTTTGTCCTGGGCTGGGACAGGTGTAGTGGATCATGTGGCAGCTGAGATGCAGAAGTGGCTGTTGTTTGGCAAAGCCTTCTGGTCACCGCCTATTTCCTGGGAGTAGAAGATGAGCCTCCTAGCGTCTTGGAACTGGGGGAGTGGGATGCAAGGCAGGTGAGAGAGAAGTCTGGAGCACACAGGGCGGGGAAGTGAAAGAAGGCTTTGTTTGTTTGTTTGTTTTTATAAAGACAGGGTAACCATGGCTGGCCTGGAGCTGGCGATGTAGATCAGGCTGGTTTCAACTCTCAAAGGTCTGCCTGCCTCTGCCTTCCAAGTGCTGGGGCTAAAGTACTCCACCAAGTCCGCTGCGGGCATCTTTCCATCACTGTGCTCATCAGAATTAGGCCTGTGTGTGGCCCTCCCCTTGCACATCTTAATCCAGCTCGTGTTTGTTATGGGCAGTGTTTGTGGGTGGAACTCTTCCTTACAACAGCCCAGGAAATAGATTGCCACATTCTCATTTTACAGATAAGAAAGTTGAGACCCATCTCTGTTAATACACAGAGTTGGTGTTCCTGGGACTTTTGAAATGATGCCCCAGAACATAGGTGTGGTAATGCATGCCTGTTATCCTAGTACTGAGGAAGCCAAGGCAGGATTACCATCATCAGTTGTAGGCTGGCCTGGGTTACATAGTGAGTTTTAGGCCAGGGCTACATTAAAAAAAAAAAAAAAAAGGGACACTATAGATGTTCCATTTAGGAGTGGATATTCAAGAGTCATTACCAGGCACAAGTTCCTACAGTCAGCATGGCTCCTTGGAACAAGAAGCTTCTTTGACTAGAGCTTATATCTGCATAAATACAGTTACTTAGAAAACACTTTGAAGGCACATCATATCCCATTAGTAAAACAACAGCAGTAGCTTTCTCACTATGGCTTATGATCTCCTAGCCATGGACTTTGGACTAATTGACAGTACCACTGCATTTCTTCTTGGAGATTAGGCATCAAATTGCACTATGATACATCTTGCACGCGCGCACACGTGCGTGCACACACGCACACGCACACACACACAGGCTACATAAGACCGTTGATAATGATTCTCCTCTATGATACATCTTGCGCGTGTGCACACACACACACACTCACACGCACACACACATGCTACATAAGACCGTTGATAATGATTCTCCTCTATGATACATCTTGCGCGTGTGCACACACACACACACGCACACACACACACGCTACATAAGACCGTTGATAATGATTCTCCTTTAGCCGCCTGTGTAGCACCTTGCAACATTTTGAAGGCTAGCCAGCAGGGAGGTCGCTTCCAGGCTCAGGCAATACCATGGAAGGCGCAGAAAGAACATAGGGTGACAAGAGGGGACTAGGCTCTGTGAACCACTGCCTTGTGCAATGGCATGACTACTGCACTCCGAGCAGCTGCAATGACCTGCCGTAGACTGGGCCCAGTTACACCCTGGGTTGGAAAGGGAGAGTCATGGGACTCCAGACCTGGTGGAGTTTTATACACTAGCAGTTGCTTGGAGGAGCAGGCTTTTTTTTTTTTTCTTTAGCAGTATAGCCATTGGTAAAGTATCTACACTCTTGTGAGCCAACTCTCATCTATGCTCCTGTAAAAGATTTTTATAGGAGCATAGATGAGAGTTGGCTCACAAGAGTGTAGATATTTTTTTATTCGGGAGGCAGAGGCAGGCGGATAGCTGTGAGTTCGAGGCCAGCCTGGTCTACAAAGTGAGTCCAGGATGGCCAAGGCTACACAGAGAGACCCTGTCTCGAAAAACCAAAAAAAAAAAAAAAAAAAAAAAAAAAAAGATTTTTATATCTGGTCACACACACAAAAAAGAAAAGACAGGAAGGTAGAGGTGACAAGTCAGAAAATGGAAAAGGATTATTAATGAGAGTAAGGATGAGAAAAATGAAAAAAACAGGGTGAACACAACCAAAATACATGTATGTATTTTGTATGTGTGTATATATGCATGTTTGAATATGTTATGGTATGCTAATAAATTTATTCTAAAAAAAAAAAAAAAAAAGGACGATAAAAGGAAATGGGAGGTCAGAGAGACCTGGGCTCTGAAGCTCCTTAAGTAGTCAGCATGTCAGCTTCTCCTTTGGGGTATCATTTTCTCTGATTTTATTTTCCTTTTGGAGAACAGGGAGAAACTTTCTTTGAAGTACCCTGACTGCTGAGGGAAACTGCTCCACAGAGAATGCGGTGCTATGTGTCTCCTCGGTATATACTCACCACTTAGGAAGATGACCGAGAGCATAGAGACTAGAGTGGGAGGGTGGAGACTAGAGTGGAGGGTAGAGACTAGAGTGGGAGGGGTGGAGATTAGAGTGGGAGGGTGGAGACTAGAGTGGGAGGGTGGAGACTAGAGTGGGAGGGTGGAGGCTAGAGTGGGGGGGTGGAGGCTAGAGTGGGGGGGTAGAGACTAGCGTGGGAGGGTAGAGGCAAGAGTGGGAGGGTAGAGACTAGTGTGGGAGGGTAGACGCAAGAGTGGGAGGGTAGAGACTAGAGTGGGAGGGTAGAGGCAAGAGTGGGAGGGTAGAGACTAGAGTGGGAGGGTGGAGACTAGAGTGGGAGGGTGGAGACTAGAGAGTGGGAGGGTGGAGACTAGAGTGGGAGGGTGGAGACTAGAGTGGGGGGGTGGAGACTAGAGTGGGAGGGTGGAGACTAGAGTGGGGGGGTGGGGACTAGAGTGGGGGCGTAGAGACTAGAGTGGAGGGTGGAGACTAGAGTGGGAGGGTGGAGACTAGAGTGGGGGGGTGGAGACTAGAGTGGGGGGTGGAGACTAGTGTGGAAGGGTAGAAGACGAGAGTGGGAGGGTGGAGGCTAGAGTGGGAGGTTGAAGGCTAGAGTGGGAGGGTAGAGACTAGAGTGGGAGGGTAGAGACTAGAGTGGGAGGGTGGAGACTAGAGAGTGGGAGGGTGGAGACTAGAGAGTGGGAGGGTGGAGACTAGAGTGGGAGTGTAGAGACTAGAGTGGGAGGGTGGAGACTAGAGTGGGAGGGTGGAGACTAGAGTGGGAGGGTGGAGACTAGAGTGGGGGGGGGTGGAGACTAGAGTGGGAGGGTGGGGATTAGAGTGGGAGGGTGGAGACTAGAGTGGGAGGGTGGGGATTAGAGTGGGAGGGTGGAGACTAGAGTGGGAGCGTGGAGACTAGAGCGGGAGGGTAGAGGCTAGAGAGTGGGAGGGTGGAGACTAGAGTGGGAGGGTGGAGACTAGAGTGGGCCCTGATTCCCTCCACAGCCCACAAGGACTTGTCTGGAAATGGAGTTCAGAGTGTCATGCCTAAGGCTATAGCACTTGGGGAGACAAGGCAGGAGAATGGCCTTGAGTTCCAGGCCAGCCTGGGCTAGAATGGGAGACCCCATTTCAAAGAGCAAGTCCAAGCTGAGTAAAGCCATTAGTTGTGTCTGGCTCCACCTCTCTCTCTCCTCTGCGGAGGTTTATCTGCCTTTCAATCTTAATGGGAGTGACTAGATACTCCCTGTTCATCCTTGACACGCACCTGTGTGTGCAGCACACGTCTGTGCCTTTTGCCCCGCCCATCTGTTTCTTACAGGCCTTCCAGAGGGTAGGGTACCCTCCTTTGCCCCAGCATTGAGAAGTGGCCAAGGGGGAATTTCAACTGGTCTCCATAGCCCCCTCCCCCTACTTCCTGGGACAGGGTGCTAATGATAAAAGGTACAAAAATCCTATGTCTTTTTGTTTTTTTTTTCCTTCAGTTCATCAGCCAAGGTGGATCTCAAGAGTGGCCTAGAAGAGTGTGCAGAAGCACTGAACTTATTTCTCAGTAACAAATTTAAAGATGCCTTAGAGTTGCTTCGCCCATGGTAATTAACTCCATGTCTCCTTAGAGAAGCTATTTTCATGTATTTCTCTGATGTCATGTTTGTGTGTTAATATGTACATGCCTCAATATTTGTAAGCTAATTTGATTGAGACCCCATCCCATCAATCAGCTTTAAAGAGATGTCTTTTCAGATTTAATCAGTAGAAAATTGTAGTTTCTGTGGTTTTGGAGTGGTCACAGCTGAGCCCTCCCTCTAAGCATCACTGAATTTCCTTTGAAGTGATCAGGGGAGGAGTACAGAGAAGCTGTCTCAGCGCCCAAATCAAACCTAAACCTAGCAGGAATATGGGGGTGGGGCTCACTGCTTCTGTCACGGAAGTTTTCAGGCTTGGCAGCATCCTGCCCACATAGCGTGCTCCCTGACCTTAGCTCTCCCTGCATGGGGCGGACTTTGCAGAACTCATCTCATTTTGCAGGGGTCTCTAGACTCAGCTGCTAGAGGAAGACTTGATGCCTAAGTTGGAGAATCCTATCCCTCATGTCAGGTGGCCAGTGGTGTCCCTCTGACTTCATCTGTCATCTCTGGACCTGCCTCCTTTGTATCTTCTGTCTGCCCGGCTTTGCCACTCTTGAGCTCTCTTGCCTTCTGACTCAGTGTCTCTACCTATGTCCTTTATTTCATTTTATTTTATTTTCCAAACAGATCTCCTTTTCATCTCTACCATCTGCTTGTAAAATAGGATACAAATAAGTTATTAGTTTCACAGTCTCTGATCTTTATGCCTGGTTCACTGTTAAAAGTCCCTTCCACCCACTTGAGAGAGAGGCTTGAGCTGCTACTGATGACTTCTGGGGTGAGTGGGCTGTGCCTGCGTCAAGGACAAAGGCTCTCCAGACTCTGTCCCAGGCGAATGAAAGAAGTGGTCCTTAGGAAAGCCTCAGGATGTTGAGCCACAGCTTAAAACACATTGCTATGTTAAACATGAACAGTCAGCACTGGAGGCTTGCAGCCTCAGGCACGTGACAGCTTGATAAGGTCAGCTATCAGGAGCTTTAATCAGGACTCCCAGACCCTAAGTTTGCTTTGGTCGGGTACATGGGTGCTCTGTGCTCTTGACCCAGTTCATTGCAAGAGTCTTGCTTCCTCTTAGCCTTTGGCTAGAGAGGAGAGAACAGTTTCAAAGACACCTTTTCTCTGTATCACACAAAAATTTCCAGATTTTCTCCTTCCTTCCTTCCTTCCTTCCTTCTTCCTTCCTTCCTTCCTTCCTTCCTTCCTTCCTTCCTTCCTTCCTCCCTCCCTCCCTCCCTCCCTCCCTCCCTCCCTTCCTTCCTCATTTTTTTCTTTCCTGTTTTTGAGATGGTTTACATAGTTCAGACTGGCCTCAAACTCACAGATGACCTGGAATTCTTGAACTCTTGTCTCTACTTCTCAGGACACTTGAATCGGAGTTGTGTGCCTCCAAGCCTCACTCATTTCAGATTTTAAGGTGGTACACCGGCACCTATTTAACTGGGGGAAAAAAAAATTGGTTTGCTTTCAGACTTTTTCTAGGAAACAAGTCCGTAGGCTGCCCCCTTGTGCTGAATCATGGAAAGGCATGTTGTCCAAGCAGCTTATTCTGCCGTGCTGCTCTAAGTTGCTTCTTCAGTTTATTTTATTTTTTTTTGTTTGTTTTTGTTTCTTCTTCTTGAGTTTTTAAAGCAGGCTTTTCAGAGCTTGTATCATTTCAGTCCCTGTGGAGCAGCAGGCGAGACGTGCACAGTGAAGATTTGGTATTGCTGGTATCAAAAAAAGACCTAGGCTTTTGTTTCCTTTCCTTTCATTGTATTGAGATGCACTAACTGGCTGTGTTTTTTCTAGGGCCAAGGAGAGCATGTACCACGCTTTGGGCTACAGTACCATTGTGGTGTTGCAGGCTGTCATGACCTTTGAGCAACAGGACATCCAGAATGGCATTTCCGCCATGAAGGACGCTTTGCAAACCTGCCAAAAGTATGACTGAGTAGTTTATATGTAAGACACCAAACCTTCCTGCCATAGTACTAAGTGAATGCAGCCTGCTGAACTAAGGTGTCTGGGTTTGAGGCTATCCAGAATTATGGAGCAGGATTTCAGCTGCATAGTTTCTTGGCCAGTTCAGTTCTATGCAGTGGGATTCAAGAACTCTTACTGGGTGTTATAATATGGCTCTCGATTAGCGACTGTACCCTCTGCTGGAAACCTGGGGCCTGAGCTGTGCTGAAAGTCTGAAGGAGGCTTCAGAAGGGTTTGCAGAGGGCATTTTTCTAGTTCTTTTGAGGTAGGTCAGTTCAGAGCTGTCAGGTTAAGTGGGAAGTGTGCTGCTTCCTGAGGATCTTTGGATACTCCTAGTTGGTCAGAATGAGAGTGTTGGCTTTTTTAAAAAAAATATTTATTTATTTATTAATTATGTCTGCAGTGTTCTCCCTACAGGCCAGAAGAGGGCACCAGATCTCATTATAGATGGTTGTGAGTCACCATGTGGGTGCTAGGAATTGAACTCAGGACCTTTGGAAGAGCTCTTAACTCCTGAGTCATCTCTCCAGCCCGAGTATGTCAACTTTAAACTTTAGAATGTAGAAGGCCTTACTGAAAGCTATTATTTGTACTGGTGAATTTTTCAGTGGCTAAGATGAATCTTCATGCAATTATGCTGTAAATTCTCAAATGAAGAGCTTTTTCCTAACAGTGCACTTTTTTTTCATCCATGGAAACGCTTACCACAGAAATTCTGCTCTTACCCAGAAAAATGAGGGGAGGCTGTGCTCAGTGGGTGTGTGGGCTCCCCTACACCACACTTGGTTGGTTGAGTGCCCGTGGTTGGCAGCACAGGACCAGTCACTGTGTGTGCAGCCCTGGGCGAGGAGGGCTTGGCCTTGCAGAGGGGCTTGGCATTCCAGCGTGGCGACTTGTGCTGATTGAAGTGACTCTCAGGGACAGTGAGCTTCAATTTACCCTGTCGTCTTCCCTTCGGTTCCCTTTCCCCTGTCTGTCCCCAATGCAGGTACAGGAAGAAGTGCACAGTTGTAGAGTCCTTCTCAAGTCTCCTTTCCCGAGGGTCACTGGAACAGCTGAGTGAAGGTACGAGCGCATTGGGAGCTTGCTCTCCCTTTCTTTTAGAGGCGCGGATCCCCGATCTGTCACTGAAGGGTAGAGAGTGAATCGAGTGTCCTTTCCTCTTCCCCGACTCACCTTGGTGAGTGGCTGATTTTGAAGCTGTGGACACATTTAGGACAAACACAAATGTGTATAAGGGTCACATGGAGGTTTGTTTTTCATTTGCCTTTTGTTTTCTTGCAAGCACATGTGCTACAATGTGACCTTGATGCACATCAGTGTGTGTACGTGCATTGAATATGTTCAGAGCCGTTCAGTTATAAGTGGGACAGTACCATACTATACTTGTTTCTTCCTCATTGAAGGGCAGTTTTATGGCTTTAACCTCACTGCTAGCAAATATTGCTGTCCTAAAATCCTTGTACATATGTTTTGTGTATTCTTTCAAGTATTTTAGAAGACAGTTTCCTAAAAGTAAAATGACTAGAACAAAGGGCTTGAAATTTTACAATATTTACAGATACTGGCATTTTTCCCCTCAAAAAATTATATTCAACCATCTTGGAGAGTTTCATTTTCTACAGACTATTAATGTTTTTCCAAGGTAAAATTACTGTTTTGTTTTTCAGACAGGGTCTTTCTATGTACTCCTTCACTGGTCTGGACTCATTATGCAGACCAGGCTGGTCTTGAACTCACAGAGATCCACCTACCCCTGCCTCTTTAGTGCTAAGATTAAAGGCGTGTGCCCACATATCCAGATACTGGTTATACATTTAAGAATGGCAATGCTTGTCTACATAGCTGGTGAAGGTGTTTGGTTTGTGGGCTTTAAGGACAGTCAGGAGACTAGGAAAGCACTCAACCTGATGATGGCAGAACGCGCTGTTGTTGGTCCATATTCCCTCTAAGATGAGAGCAGAAGTGGCCCTCCTCAGCCCTATCCAGAACATAGTCTACCACCAAGGGGCATCCAGAAACTCTGCAGAAGCTGCGCTGCCTCAGGAGACTGTGTGTCCGTATTGTTATTTTCAAGCCTGTTCCTAGAAGAGGTAGTACAAAAGACTAGAGTAGCCACAGCTAAGGAAAGCAAGCAGGGTCTGTGGTGGCTGTCAAGGAAGAAGTCCTGATGTCAAGTGTACATCGCCCATGCCTCGAGTGGCATTTACCACGGCCTTTGTCCTGTAGGCCTGTTGTCAGCTTGTGTGGGGTACTGGAGAAGTTAGGTACCTTGAGTGACATGACCTTTGAGTGTTGATTACTGAAGAGAACTCTGAAATGTCACAGGTCTTTAGGACTTACTGAAAAAGAGTATAGTATTGCGTCACTCATGACAGAGACATGGTATTTGGCTGGCTATTGCTTGTTAGCAATTGAAACCCATTGTTTTTGTCAGAAACTGACCTCTAAGCACCCATAAGAACAAGCGCTGGTACTAACAGGCCTAACGCACCACAGAGAAACAGTCCATGAAAGATTGAATTGGGCCCAGGATGACGCTTACATTTGTGTTTTCCTTCCTGGTACCCTCTTTGTGGCAGGCAAGTTGCATTGGAGAGTTTCAAACTTTTGTTTTAAGAGGAATAACATAGTACTTTTGGTGTGAGTGGAAATAATTTTAAAATATAATAATGTTCTATTTTTGAAGTGTTTTCTGTGTGCCAGGCACACTCTTCTGCTTTCCTTAACATTAACTGACTTAATGTGTTTAACTGATGTTCACAGAATGTAAGTGGGAGGCCATGGTGACCCAGCTCTCAGCAGCATTTAAATTGCTCTGCTTACCCTGACCCCCCCCCCCCACCCCCGTGTCTCCATGCTCTCCCATAGAGTGCTAGGGAACATCTTACATGGCCGATGGAAACATTGAATTAGCACATCTGGAAAAATGATGACAGCATGTTTTTCCCCATTGCCTTTAAACCGAGCACTTTAGGCAGTCTAGTCCTTCTGCTAATTATTGCAAAATTAACTAGCTCACGTCTGTAGCTTGTTCTAAATGTTAACCATCTTTAGACTGTTACCGAAGGCTGTACTTAGCTAGCTTTTGAGTGCACCGTGAATGTGTTTCATGGACTAAGGAATTTGTAATTAGGAGGTATGCCGGCGAAGACGTTATCCAATGCAACTCAGTCATGACGAGGGAATAAAGCTCAAAAAAATTAAGTTGCATATTACTCACAGGGCCTTTGGCTGTTACTGCACCCCAAACAGGCTTTGTGTCTGAGGGAATGGTTTAGTGTGCTTTCTATTAGTGTGGACGGGGCTACAGTCTGTTATCAGGGGAAGCCAAGCCAGGAGCCTGGAGGCAGGAACTGAGGCAGAGACCACACCGGGGAGGAGTGCTGTGATCTCGGCTGGTGGCAATGCCAGGCTGCACACAGACAGCACCATGTCCTGGTATTGTCCTCTACCCATCTGCCTGTGCGTTGCTGGGGAACTTCCCTGCATATTACTTCTCATAAGCTGAACATTTAAGTTAAGTCTGTAGGAGAGAGCCCATGGGTTATGTGTGCGCAATGAAGAAAAACATCAGTTCTTAGCTAGTTTGGTCATCACTGTTCTCAGTGGCACAGATTGACCCGAGTTGTCCCACCAGTTAGGACAACTGAAAAGACCCTGTGCCTTCTGAACCTTACCAGCAAGCACAGACACGGGCCAAAAGCAGTAATAGTGGAAGTTGCCAGCATTCAAGGCTTCCTGTGTCTGCTAAGCACCCATTTAGTCCTTGGCTGCAAAGTAGAGACATTGTTAGTGGACCGTATAAATGAGGAGACCAGCAGAGAGGGAGGGCAGCCCACGCAGCTAGCACGCAGCAGAGGGGGAGGGCAGCCCACGCAGCAGAGAGGGAGGGCAGCCCACGCAGCTAGCACGCAGCAGAGGGGGAGGGCAGCCCACGCAGCTAGCACGCAGCAGAGGGGGAGGGCAGCCCACGCAGCTAGCATGCAGCAGAGGGGGAGGCAGCCCACGCAGCTAGCACTCAGCAGAGGGGGAGGGCAGCCCGCGGGCAGCTAGCACGCAGCTTGCTTACTTAAATAATACCAGTTTGCATCCAGTGAAGAGGGGATCTGATGCTTTTGTTTATGTAGAAACATAAAGATCTCGTTCCCTCATCTCTGCAAATGTAGTGGGTTGTCTAGGGTGCCAGGGCATGTTGGGGTGGTGTATGCATCCCTGGGCTGGCATGGCTTTGGTAGCTCCTTTTTTGAGCACCCATTGCTCATGGTCAGCTGAGCACACTGTATATCGGAAAGCACAGCTCCTGTTCTGTTGTGTCTTAGCACCCTGACTTGTGCACACTGGGCAGCATTTTTCTACATCTCTAGGGAGCGCTGCTTTCTGTCTGATCAGCGCCATGGTAACCATTCCTTCAGAGTTTAGAGGCTAGGATTCATAAGTTTAACGACCTTTTTCAATCTATACTGCTCTATATTTATGCTACTATTTTTAAAGGTAGCTTTCTTCTCTCAAAACGGCATTTGAACGTCCTCAGTCAGGCATGGTGACTTATGCCTATAATCACAGTACTAAGATGCTGAGGCAGGAGGATTGCTGTGAGTTCAAGGACAGTGTGGACTACTTAGTGAGTTCCAGACCTACTTGGGGTCCAAGATGAGACCCTGTCTCAAACCAACAGTTGGGTTTCCTCTTCTTCCCAAGTCTCAATTTGCTGTTAATGTTGATTGGGACTGAACATGGCTTCCCTCAACAGTTCACAAATTCCAGGAAAATCTTATACTAGGACTAAGAACAAGTCATTCTGTTTCTCTGAAGCATAGAAGCAATCTAGGCCTGCATGTCTCTCTTGGGCTCACTTATCTTCAAGCCTTTTCAGAATGTCTTAGAGCAATGATGTGTCTTAATATAATCGTTATTTTGTTTTTAATAGAGGAAATGCATGCTGAAATCTGCTATGCCGAGTGTCTCCTACAGAAAGCAGCACTCACGTTTGTGCAGGTAATAAACGTCTGGCTGAATATTGGTGCTGGGTGGGAAGGCTGCCAGCGTTGTGCAGAAAACGGTAAACGCCGTCCATCCTGTGTTAGCACTGAGACCTGGAGTGGTAATGGAAGATATTTGTTATCCTGGTAACGCTTGCCTGAAGGAAGGCTCCAGAGAGCTGTGCTCCCACGCAGAGGCACTTAGTGCCTGTTTCAAATGGCTTTTAGGATACGTCTTAGTGTGAGAACGAAGAGGACTCCAGTTTGCACATGTGAGCTGCGGGGCTCAGGAGGCCCTCTAACCTCTGCGTGTCCCTTTTGTGTCACCTGCTTCTGCTAAGGGCAGTTACAGCATGCATGTCCACTCTTCTCAAGGACCCTTCACAGTTCACCCACTCCCACCCTTTTAAATATGCATCCCCTTTCCCGTTTCTATTTCGAGACAGGGTCTCACTATGTAGCCCTGACTAGCCTGGAACTAACTCTCTATATGACCAAGCTGACCTTGAACTTATGAAGATCACCTGTGCCTGCCTCCCCAGTGCTGACCAGGTTTTAAAAGTCAAGGTACTTAAATTTCTTATGAGATAGTTACATTTCACCTGTGGCCTACACGGCTGTGTTCATTCTTTTAGAAACATGAATTTTATGTTACATAAAATGATGGCTATCATGAAGGATAAAAAGCAAGCGGAAAACAATTTCAAACTTCTACATTATTTTGAAATTTACTTCTCTGTTTTTTGGGTGGTGGTAGTGGTGGTGGCATTTTTTTCCCCTGCAGGTGGACATGTTAGCTTAGATTCTGATTCAGTAAAGTTAAATCAGTGTGGTCCTTTTACCCTGATCCCTGAAGCCCTGATGGGTTGACAACAGCAGCCTTACATGATGTCAGGAACAGCAAAATGTGAGTCATGGAGGCCCCTGATTTTTTTTCTTACATAGATTCCAAGTGGGGATTTGACAATCAAGTGTTAGGTTTACAACTTTATTTTATAACTGATGATTTGAAATTAAATATCTTGGAAGTGTCCACCACCTCCCCGGCATGTCTGCCTGAGGCCACTTCCTATCTGCTTTGGCTGTTATGGACCTGCAGCTCCACCCCCTTCCTGGTTTCTTTTTACTTTTAGTTCATCCTGTATTCTGTGATTGAGGACTCGATCAGAAATGAGCCCCTTACCTTGGTATTTTCTGCTTCTGCATTTCATGGCTTTCATGGACTCTTGTCAGTGCTCCGTATCAGAATATCTCACATTGGCAAAGAGTTTCCAAGGTGTACCGGGGCGTCCCCCGCAAGTCACCTGCTTCTCCCCTTACAGTTGACCTTAGGTGCTAGTGACCCTAGGCGCAGGGGTCAAGGCCATTTCCCTCCTGCTGTAGCTGCTTCCTTCTCTGCTGTAGCTGCTTTGTGAGCTCTCTTTAATGCTCCCTGCTGTGCCCAGCTGAGGCTTTCTTTGCATATAGGACTCAGGGCTGCTTTGCCTTCCTTCACCTGCTCTTTCCTTGATGCTTCCAGAAGGGTTTTCTGGCTGACTTCATGCCCCACCGTGTGTTTTCTTGACACCCCGTGTGTGTCTCCATCACTGTCTAGTCACTTAGCATATCATGTTGCTTTTGCATCCAGATGCCCAACACAAAATAAGCATTTGGTCAGTGTTTGCTGTACCATGGAATGAAATGCCCTTATTTGGCTTTAATCTAACCAAAGAAATTTCTTTTTGGTGTGTGTAAACATAAGATTTCTTAAAATAAGAATACAAACATTTAAGTTGCATAGTGAATTTTGTATTTACTGTTTTGTATAATGGTAGGACTGTTACATGTTTAAGTAGCTAATGAGAGTAGTAAACTAAAACCAGTTTCTCTTTCACTTCAAAAGTATACGAGATCTTTAGACCAGCAAATCTTAGGAGTGTGGAGTGAGGGACTGTTCTCTTGTCATAAACATAATGTCCTTCGGTTGCTTATCTGGTATAATTTATCAGGAGACCCTTTTAGAATGCTGGTCCTGAAAATGCCATTCATTTAGGCCAGCTGTCTCAATTTCATGATTGATAACCCTCAAGCAAAGAGAAATGAAATGGTCCCCTACCCCCAAATTGCATATTAGTGACAACCACTTCAGCATTTGGATCAGTGATTTTTGGTCTGCAAATTTATAGTAATGAAATTTACAGTGTTAAGTAGAGTGCTTGTCCAAGCACCACTGAAAAAGAACTGTTATCCACTTACTGGGTATGGCGGATGGAAAGTTTGGCCTTAGAGCAGATTTGTATAGTCAAGTGTTGTGGGTACCACTGAGCCCAAAAGCCTGCTGCCCAGTAGATTGTTATGGTTATTGAGGTAGCTTTGGGTTACATTTGGCTCCAAATTTTTAAGGATTACTTCCTTAAGGTAGTAGAAGCTTTTTAAAAATGTGTTTTCACTATCTTCAAACTTGAAAGGAAATGACACATTTCAAATGCAAAGCAAGAATCATGTGTTTATTTCAAAATTATGCATCTAAAATACAGAATTTGGGACTACAGATGCAGCTTAGTGGTAGAGTGCTTTTTTTCCCAGCATGCCCTAGGTTCCATTTTCAGCACCACACTGCATGCGCGCGCGCGCACACACACACACACACACACACACACACTTTTCTCTCATTATGCAAATACATACTGTTTTCCCCCTAAGTGCTCTAATTATTTAATTGTATTATTTTCAGGATGAAAATATGATCAACTTCATCAAAGGTGGACTCAAAATTAGAACAAGTTACCAAATATATAAGTAAGTTGCAAAGTAAAATGTGACTGAAAGTGAAATTAAATATTTTTGAAGACAGGCTCTTATTCTATAGAGGGGTTAGCCTGGAACTCTTGATTTTCCTGCCTCAGCTTCCCAAAATGTTGGGATTGTAGTCTTGTGCTACTATCCCACTAAGACTGGCTTTTAAAGTTATCCTTGGACTGTACAATTTTGTTCATAAAATTCTTTTTTTTTTTTTAAGATTTTATTTATTTATTATGTATATAATGTTCTGCCTGCATGTACACCTGCTCGCCAGAAGAGGGCACCAGATCTCATTATAGATGGTTGTGAGCCACCATGTGGTTACTGGGAATTGAACTCAGGACCTCAAGAAGAGCAGACAGTGCTCTTAACCTCTGAGCCATCTCTCCATCCCCCAAAATGTGTTTATTTATTTTTGGTTTTTCAAGACAGAGTTTCTCTGTGTAGCCTTGGCTGTCCTGGACTTGCTTTGTAGGCCAGGCTAATCTTGAACTCACAGTGATCTACCTGCCACTGCCTCCCGAGTGCTGGGATTAAAGGCATGCGCCACCACGCCACGTTGTTCATAAAATTCTTATGAACTCAATATGGCTAGACTTCTTCATTTGGTGTTAGTAAGTGTACTTGATTCCTGCCCCTGTGTACTCAGTGCTGTTGGACAACAAGACTTAAATTTATGTGCACTTGTAAGAGCAAATATTGCAAGCGAAAGTGGCAGACACAGTTTCTGGTCAGGTAGCCTTTATTTATCTCTCCTAAGAATTACTTGTATATTTTGTATTTAAGTTGTTACTTATGTATTGTTTTCTTGAGACAGGGTTTCACTATATAGCACAGCCTAGCTTTAAACCTCTGATCCCCCTGCCTCAGACTTCGGAGTGCTGGGATTACAAGGACGTGCCATTACATTTGCCTTGCTTTAATAAAAACTTTAAAAACTATTATAATTTTGTGACCCTAGTTGTTATGGTTAATGCAGTGATTATAATGTCTTTCTTGGCTTACTGCAGTTAGCTTAGAATTAATATAGTACGGTTATGTGTACACTGTAAGAGCTTTGTAAGGACATAGTCTCACTTAACACCAGTTGGCCTTTGTTCTAGCTTCCTTTCTGTTGCTGTGGTAAACAGACCAAACAACGCAGGGGATGGAAGGGCTTATTTGACTTACACTGTAAGACACAGTCCACTATTGAGGGAAGTCAGAGCAGGACCTCCAGCAAGAACTCGAAGCAGAAACCTTAAAGAAGCAACGCTTGCTGGCTCACGTGTAGGCTCACGCTCCACTTTCTTACCGCCCAGGGCCTTCCTGGGGAATGTTGCTGCCCACAGTGGGCTGGGTCTTCCTACAGCAGTTAGTGATCCAGACAGTCTCCCACAGACTTGTTCACAGGCCGGTCTGTTTTTGGTAATCCCTCAGTTGAGACTCCATCCTCAGGTGACTATAGGCTGTGCCAAGATGATGATTTATAGGGCAGCCTTTTAACCTGTTCTTGCGATGTGTTCTATGTGTGCGTCATTAAACACGTAACACAGCGTCCTCTTTTTGTTTTAAAGGCCCTTGTCGTACTCCGCTCTGCTAACCACTGTATTTGACGTCATTTTTGTTTACTTTTCTACTGACGGACTTCCTTTAGCATTTCTCATAGTATCAACTTTCAATATTTTCTTATTTTTTTAAAAAATTGGTTTATTTTGGCTTTTACCTTCAAGGATATTCTTGCAACCTATAATGTTCTGAATTGTTAGGATGTTTGTTTTTTCAGCCCTTTCAAGCCACCACTCCATTGCATGAGTGCTTGTATTGTTCAGGACCTCAGCTGTTTGTGTAATTGTGTCATATTTAATGCATCATTCTTTTCGTCTCCTTGAAGAATATATTGTATCTTTGAGTTTCAGCAGTTTGACTGTTGGGGTTAGACTTTTGTTGCCATTATCTCCTCAAAGGCTTTTGTTTTTCTGGCATCTTTGCTCACTATTTCCTCTGAGCCCCCAATTACACACTAGTCAGCCTGATTGTGTTCAATGAGTTACGTACAGACCCTCTTTTTAATTTTTATTTTTGATTAGAACTAACATATGGGTCATCTTGGAGTCAGTTTCTATTCAGTGCTTTTTCTGTTGACTGTATGTCATGTTCTCAAGTAGATAATTTAAAAACCATAACCTAGATATTGATGTATTTGTAGAGATGCTGGACTGTCATCCTTTCTCTGAAGTGTGCCAAGCTCTGTTCTGGCAAGCATTTGATTTGCTTAGACTTGGGCTCCAGATTCTTACTGTTGCGGTGACATTGCCCCTGGATCTCGGCTGTCTTGCTCCTGCTGCCTCTTGGACCCTCCTCTAGTCACCCAGCTTATGGGTCAGCCAGGACTTCAGTGTTGTTTTGACATAGATATTGGTGCTCACGTTAGTGTAGTTCTCTCATCTGTATATCCACCCAGCCCCTCTAGCTGTCTTCTGACTGTCACCAAGCGAGACTGTGCCTTACCAGCTGTGTTCTGTGCACCCCATGTAGAGTGGGACACACTTTCAGGCACATAGACACACAGATATAAAGTTAATTCATGAGCTATTTCCTGCTTTCACATTTAACTCTTCTCTGGTTTTTGCCTACCCCGCCCACCAGCATCTTCAGTTTCTAAGCCTTCCAAGACATTTTAAGTATATGTATTTTTTTGTGTATTTTTCAGGGTTTATAATTGTTATGTGTGAGAAAGCAAATCTAACATAAGTTTCCTGGCATTACTGGGAACAAATCCCATTACCAGAAGTAGAGCCCAAACCATCATTTTAAGAGGCACTTTTACTCATTATGTAAACCTGGAATCCAGTTTAAAAAAAAAAAAATCTTGCAAGAGAGAGTAGATTTGGGAAACTCTTCATAATGTTTTTAGATTTCCTTTCCAAGTATTTTTTTTAGAAGATTAAAGAGTTGGTTGCTTTCCTAGTCATCAAAACTTTAAAAAACATTTAAGTAGACCTATGGTAGCAAAGACACCTGTGTTAGTGCAGTGACAGGGCTTTGAAACAGGGCTTTGTTGTGCTTGGGTGCTTGTGTGTGTGCATGTACTTATACACAAGGGTATTTAGCTAGAAGTTCACACTATACTGAATTCCTAGTTACACACGAATCCTTTCAGAATAGTGGAGAAAGAGACATATTTTAAGTAAATAATTTTTTGAAAACTGTTTTTTTAAAAGATTTATTTATTTATTATTATGTATACAGTACTCTGCTTGCATGTACTCCTGCAAGCCATAAGAGGGTGCCCTATCACATTACAGATGGTTATGAGCCACCATGTAGTTGCTGAGAATTTAACTCTGGCCCTTTGGAAGAGCGGGCGGCGCTCTTAACCACTGAGCCATTTCTCCAGCCCCCAAAACTGTTTTAATTACAAAAATAAATGTCAATAAGATTTGGTATTTTAAAAGTTTTTTTTCAGGAGGCAGAGGCAGGGAGATATCCGAGTTCAAGTATAGCCTGGTCTACAGAGCAAGTTCTAGGACAGCCAGGACTACACAGAAAAACCCTGTCTGGAAAAATAAAAAACAAAACAAACAAAATTTTAAGTTATTAGGAAGGAACGTAGGGAAATATTTTATGATCTTAAAATTAAAAGCTTGGGGCTGGAGACATGCCTCAGGGGTTAAGAGCACTTACTGATTGTCATAGGACCACTCAGAGTGGCTCACAAATCTGTGCTGCAGACACACACACACACACACACACACACACACACACACACGTGCTAAAACTATTAGAAATCTTTTAAACTTGACAGTTTTCTACTTTGAAATAGTTTTATTATAAATAATTTTCATATATCTTTATTCAGACTTAGGGATCTGATGCCTCTGGCCTCCTCGGGTACCATACACACAGAAGTACACCCACATGCCGACATACACTACAAAAAATTTAAAAAAATTTTTTTCTTTGAGGTGTTTGTCATTATAAAGGATTTTCATAGATCTTAGGCTTAGATGAAAAAAATGTATGCTATATAACCACAGCTTAGTTATTAAACTGCCATCTGCTGCCATTACAGTGTCCACCTGTCCCGTCAGTGCTCCTTTTATTCTACGGCCTAACCTGGATTTACATTAAGTTGTCATGTCCCCTTAATCTCTGTCTGTTTTGAGATGGGTCTGACTCTGTAGCCCAGACTGGCCTTGAGCTCACTTCGTAGCCCAGGCTGGTTGTGGACTCCTGGAAATCCCCCTGTGTTCAGCCTCCTTGGGTGTTGGGATTACAAGCATGTGCCACCATGCCTGTGTTTATTTTTATTTTTTAAGAGAAAATGAGTATGATATCATGGCTCTAAGCAGATGAGAACATGGGATGGTTGTGAGTTAGAAGGAGTTTGCATCCAATCAGTTCCTCCCGTCAGTTAATACTGTTTATAACCCAGCTTAGCCTTGAGCTTGCTAGATTTGGCTCGAGTGCTATATTAGTGATAGGAGATCACCTGATTTCACCTTACTGTTTTGTTGTGTTGCTCTTTGTGCCACTGGGGATGGACCCCTGGGCCCATGGACGATATGCAGGTGTCCTGGCACGGAGGCACACCCTCTGCTTTAACTTCTCAAAAGGCTGCTTCCCAGTTTAGTAAGCAGTTAAACCTTTCTGCCAATTTACATGCCTTTGATTGTTTGTCTTCTGAAGATGACTTGAGGTCTGGGGATGTAGCTTAGTAGTAGAATACTTTCCCAATGTGGGAAAGCCTTGGGTTCAGCCACCACAGCTACCACCACCTCCACCATCACCACCATCACCACTACCACCTCCACCATCACCACCACCACCTCCAGCATCACCACCACCACCTCCTCCACCATCACCACCACCACCTCCAGCATCACCACCACCACCACCACCACCACCACCACCACCACCACCTCCAGCATCACCACTACCACCTCCACTATCACCACCACCACCTCCACCACCACCACCACCATCACCACCATCACCACCACCACCACCTCCACCACCACCACCACCACCACCACCACCACCACCTCCACCACCACCACCACCACCACCACCACCACCACCACCACCACCACCACCACCACCACCTCCAGCATCACCACTACCACCTCCACTATCACCACCACCACCTCCACCATCACCACCACCTCCACCACCACCACCACCTCCACCACCACCACCTCCACCACCACCACCACCTCCACCATCACCACCACCACCTCCAGCATCACCACCACCTCCACCACCACCACCACCTCCACCACCACCTCCAGCATCACCACCACCACCTCCACCACCACCACCACCACCACCACCACCACCACCTCCACCATCACCACCACCACCACCACCATCACCACCACCACCACCAGCACCACCACCACCACCACCACCACCACCACCTCCACCATCACCACCACCACCTCCAGCATCACCACCACCACCTCCACCACCACCACCACCATCACCACCACCACCTCCACCATCAATGCAAGGCTGCAAAGTGTACGCAGCTGCTGAGACCTGAGTACTGGAAAGCTGAGATCACAACCCTGAGGCTCTGTGGCTCCTAACCGAGCTTGCCGATGGTTGCTCCCTCTATCCTAAACACTCTAGACATAGGCATTTTCTTTCTCCTTAGTGAGAATTACTCAGTAGCTCAGGAGCAGACTAACTTAAAAATTGTAATTTGCATTTTTGTAATATTTTAGGTAATGGCGTTTATAGTATACGGGTGTAAAATTTGACTGACTTTTATTTGTCGGACTCATGGAGAACTTATTCTTTGCCCTTTTCTCTCCATCCAGAGAGTGCCTTTCCATCCTGCACGTGATTCAGAAGAACAAAGATGAGCAGCACTTCTTCTATGAGTTCGAAGGAGGCGTCAAGCTCGGAACCGGGGCCTTTAATTTGGTAAGAAAACATTTATTTAGGAACCAGAGCCTTTTGTAGATGAGACCAAGCATCCGCCATCTCTCTTCTGTATTTGAGCTTCATCCTGAGCCTCTGTCTGCGCTTGGTGGATGAGCTGCTGGAGTGGACTGGCTTTCTGTGCTGTGAATGTTGCAGAATTCCACACATGCCCAGAGCAGCTTTAGGTCACACAGGGCAGGGGAGTGCGTAGCACCCTGTTGGACTGGTAAGCCTTCTAGTAATCAGGAGCCTAGAGTCTAGTTCTGTTTCTGCATCGGAAATGCTTGTCGTGGTGGTGATAACGGTGGCTCTGGAGTTGAGACGGGACTGAGGCGACGAGGAACAGTTGTTGATGATCTCTGGGGAGATGCAGAGTCAGTAAGACTGTCAGAGTACAAGGTGTTATTTACAGATTTGGAAATTTCACAAAGATTTCACAAAAATTGGAAAATGAAGTAGTGAAAAGAGTCATATTTAGCATATAGCACATAGGGGTATGTTTATGAGCCCATGAGCAATGCAGTGTCTGGGGTCAGGATGGACTGGCTTTTCCCCATGGACTGCCCATTCTGTCTGTATGGTTGTTAAAACCCTCATAATTCACCCTGGACACTAGGTCTCCCCATTCAGAGAGAGATTTCCTAAGCCTCTTCCCCCTAAGTCCCTGGCCATCTAGCCCCAACCCACTGGCTACAGCCATGAATTGGTATATACCACACATATGCCATTTCTGGGAGACTGTTCTCCACTGTCCTTCAAGGATGGCCCAGGAAGGAGCGGAGCTGCTGGGCCCGCCCACTTGTATTAGTGTGGAGTCATAACCCATGTCACTAAGTTTGTACCTTCTAGAAAGGAAGCTGAGGAATCTGTGCCTCAACTGGCAATGGTGGCTCGTGTCTGTGATCCAGAACTTTGGTGGCAGGTGGTCACTGTAAGTTCAAGGCCAGCTTAAACTACAGATGACGCCCTATCCCAAGAAAATGAGGCAAAATGGAAATTAAGAATAAATTCTTGCCCACAATTATTTGCATGTCACGAGAAGAGCCGAGTCAATGTTCAGAGGATCATGGGAAAGCCAGACTTTATTGTCTCCTGACAGAGTCGTAATCAGTTTAGATTTGGTTTGGCTTATGGGGGCTTTTGAACAGTTTAGGGTGAACCGCTGGGCTGTCTGTAGTTGGAGTCTCTAACATAAGTGCACTTATGTTTCTATTTTTTCTTACAGATGCTGTCTCTTTTACCAGCAAGAATCATTAGGCTACTAGAATTCATTGGATTTTCTGGAAACAGGGTACAAATGACATTTTGTCTTAATTTTTGCAGAAATTTCTATAGTTCTCTGTTGTAGTGTTCTTCCCCACCCAGCTTCTTTTCAAACAATGTTCTCTCACGAGTGCCTCATTTCTTAGGTTTGAGATAAATGCTACCTCTTCCACAGAGTGCTCCCTCAGACTTCCCCAGTGAGGCTCAAGTGTTTTTAACCTTCAGAACCATGTATTCATCTTTCTGATGATGGTGCTTTTCTCTTCCCATAAAACTGCGAGTTCTGGCTCCACCTGCCCTGTGGGCTGGCGAGGTCTCTGCAGGCGTGAGAGCCTGAGTCCTACCTTCCCTGTGGAGCAGTGAGGTCTGCTGGCGTGGGAGCCTGAGTCCCACCTTCCCTGTGGGGCAGTGAGGTCTCTGCAGGCGTGGGAGCCTGAGTCCCACCTTCCCTGTGGAGCGGCAAAGGTCTGCAGGTGTGGGAGCCTGAGTCCCACCTTCCCTGTGGAGCGGCGAGGTCTGCAGGTGTGGAAGCCTGAGTCTTACCTTCCCTGTGGGGCAGTGAGGTCTCTGCAGGCGTGGGAGCCTGAGTCCCACCTTCCCTGTGGAGTGGTGAGGTCTCTGCAGGCGTGGGAGCCTGAGTCCCACCTTCCCTGTGGAGCGGCAAGGTCTGCAGGTGTGGGAGCCTGAGTCCCACCTTCCCTGTGGAGCGGCGAGGTCTGCAGGTGTGGAAGCCTGAGTCTTACCTTCCCTGTGGGGCAGTGAGGTCTCTGCAGGCGTGGGAGCCTGAGTCCCACCTTCCCTGTGGAGCGGTGAGGTCTGCAGGCGTGGGAGCCTGAGTCCCACCTTCCCTGTGGGGCAGTGAGGTCTCTGCAGGCGTGGGAGCCTGAGTCCCACCTTCCCTGTGGGGCAGTGAGGTCTCTGCAGGCGTGGGAGCCTGAGTCCCACCTTCCCTGTGGAGCGGTGAGGTCTGCAGGCGTGGGAGCCTGAGTCCCACCTTCCCTGTGGAGCGGTGAGGTCTGCAGGCGTGGGAGCCTGAGTCCCACCTTCCCTGTGGGGCAGTGAGGTCTCTGCAGGCGTGGGAGCCTGAGTCCCACCTTCCCTGTGGAGCGGCAAGGTCTGCAGGTGTGGGAGCCTGAGTCCCACCTTCCCTGTGGAGCGGCGAGGTCTGCAGGTGTGGAAGCCTGAGTCTTACCTTCCCTGTGGGGCAGTGAGGTCTCTGCAGGCGTGGGAGCCTGAGTCCCACCTTCCCTGTGGAGTGGTGAGGTCTCTGCAGGCGTGGGAGCCTGAGTCCCACCTTCTTTGTGGAGCGGTGAGGTCTGCAGGCGTGGGAGCCTGAGTCCCACCTTCCCTGTGGAGCTGTGAGGTCTGCAGGCGTGGGAGCCTGAGTCCCACCTTCCCTGTGGGGCAGTGAGGTCTCTGCAGGCGTGGGAGCCTGAGTCCCACCTTCCCTGTGGGGCAGTGAGGTCTCTGCAGGCGTGGGAGCCTGAGTCCCACCTTCCCTGTGGAGCGGTGAGGTCTGCAGGCGTGGGAGCCTGAGTCCCACCTTCCCTGTGGGGCAGTGAGGTCTACAGGCATGGGAGCCTGAGTCCTACCTTCCCTGTGGGGCAGTGAGGTCTCTGCAGGCATGGGAGCCTGAGTCCTACCTTCCCTGTGGGGCAGTGAGGTCTGCAGGCATGGGAGCCTGGGTTCTTGCCCATCACAGTGCGGTGGGCTTGAACCTCAGGGGAGCTTTTCTGTGATGCTAGGGATGAAAGCCAGGCCTGGCTTTACCCATGCTTGGGTAAGTGCTCTGACGTTGAGACCAGTTCCTAGCAGCTCAGCCTGTAAATCCATAACTTTATCAAAGAAATACACTATTTCTTGTATTCTAGAATCATATAATCGGTATGTGTTAGTTTGATCTTCGTTGCTATGGTGAGGCAGTCTGAGTGAAAACAATGGCGGGGAGGAAAGGATTTATTCCGTCCATTATTGAGGGAAGTCAGGGTAGGCACTAAAGGCAAGAGCTGTGAGGGAAGTCAGGGTAGGCACTAAAGGCAAGAGCTGTGAGGGAAGTCAGGGTAGGCACTAAAGGCAAGAGCTGTGAGGGAAGTCAGGGTAGGCACTAAAGGCAAGAGCTGTGAGGGAAGTCAGGGTAGGCACTAAAGGCAAGAGCTGTGAGGGAGTCAGGGTAGGCACTAAAGGCAAGAGCTGTGAGGGAAGTCTCTTTGCTCACTTGCTGCCTTGCTTGCTCGGGTTCATGCTTGGCTAGCTTTCTTACACAGTCAGCAACACCTGCCTAGGGACTGGCTGTGTTCTTGCATCAAGCATTGTCCCGAAAGACATGCCTACAGACCAGTGTGAACTAGGCTTTTCTCAGTGCCAGCTTTCCTCTCAGGTGGCTCTAGGCCTGTATTAAGTGGACAATAAAGCTAACTGGGACCATTATAAAAGGACCTATCAGACTGTCTTATGCCACTTTAAAAACATGAAGTTTGTTTCTGTCTAAATAGTACCATTATTTCAAGCTGTTAAAAAAGAAAACCCTGCATTTGTGGGGGGCAGGACTTGTGAATGACGTGAAATTTTCCAAATGTACCTTTTTTCAGTAGCGTTTTCTCTCTCTGTGATCCACTCACTCCCCGCAGGACCTGGGCCTTCTGCAGCTAAGGGAAGGTGCTTCCGGGAGCAGCATGCGCTCCCCACTCTGCTGCCTCACAATCCTGGCTTTCCACACCTACATCTCCCTGATCCTCGGTAAGAGCTCGCGCTGTCTGTCTGTCTGCTTTTGATTTGTGAGTTAAGACGGAAGACAGCAAAGTTGATCACAGTGATCGTTGGCAGAGGCACTTGACTGGTTGTTTTCACTTGCGTCTGTGTATATGTTTTATGCATCTGTGTGTGTGTGTGTGTGTGTGTGTGTGTGTGTACACCATATGCATGCTTGGTGCCCACAGAAGTGTAAGAGGTATTAGACCCCCTGGTACTGGAGTTAGTTATGGATGGTTGTGAGCTGCCATGTGGGTGCTAAGAGTTGAACCTGGGTCCTCTTTAAGAGCAGCCAGTGCTCATAACTACTGAGCACTCACCAATCCTTCATTAATAAACATTATGAATCCATTCTCAGATAAGAGGTATGTATTAGGCTGCTGCATTGGATCACACTCATGTTAGATTTTTCCTTTTTTTTTTTTTTTTTTGTAGAAAATTAAATTTGGAGGTAAAGTAAGTTACCATGGACTTGAAAAGTAGAAATGTCAAAGGGAGTCTGAGATAGCCACCCCAATTCTTCAGTATTTGCCCCAGAGCTCTTGAAGTCACTCACTTCTCAGATGAAAACACAAAATAATCACATTTACCTTGTCCCTGAGTGTTTGCTGTGTCCTGGGGAAATTTGGGGTCGGGGGGATGTTGCTTGTAATCTGTACCATGTTTTGTGAGCACTGAGCGCTGTCTGTTCGATTTCTAGGTACAGGAGAAGTCAATGTTGTGGAAGCGGAGAGTCTCCTTGCACCCTTCCTTCAGCAGTTTCCAAATGTATGCTTACTGTTTCATGGTCGGCTTCGGCTGGGACTCAGCGCCACTGTCTGCTGAAGTGTGTTCTCTCCTCTCTTCACAGGGCTCCCTCATTCTGTTCTATCATGCCCGAATTGAGCTGCTGAAAGGCAGTGTGGAAAAGGTAGCTATTTCAGCAAGGGGTACTGAGGGAGGGGGCATCCCATGTCACTCAGCATACGGAAATTTGGCTATGTGGACTAGGAAAAGTAAAGAAACAGGAATATCATTCTGAAAAGCTAGGCTTTTCCTTTGTGCATATATGTTGCCACATTTAATAACTTACTTCAATGCATGTTTACACATAACATGCCTGAAGTAGTTCATATGGAATGTATAGATATTTTTTAGAAAGAATGTATAAAATAATACATGGGCAATCTAAGGAGTTTCAGAAAACTTGGACCATTATCTATTTCTGCATTGATTTGGGGACCTGTCTATTACCTGTGATTCAAATGCACTGGTTCCTTGTCAAAGGAACTAGGTAATTCATTCTTTTGAAGCACGCATGCACGCACGCACGCACGCACGCCTATGATATCTTTCCACACAAATGAAATCAAACATTCCTAGATCTTCCTCCAGGTCTGTACATTTGAGTCTCCCTCTGTTCACTTTGATGGCTGGATTTCCTTCTGTGAAATGAATATTTTATACTTACTAAAGAGATCTGCTACTGGTGACTGACCATTAAGACATCATCCTCTTGTGTACATTTCTGTGCCCAGATACATTGGTATAGAATTCTGGGTTAGATGATGCTTGCATTTTTGACACATCCAGGCTAATTGCCTTTCTTAAGAATCTTTCAATATGCACTTCTGTAAAGAAATGATAACAGACTGCAGAGATGCCTCAGTGGTTAAGAGCAGTTGCGGTTCTTGCAGAGGACCCAGGTTCAGTTCCCAGCACCCACATCAGGTGGCTCACACATGCCTATGACTCTAGTTCCTCTTCTGGCTTCTAGGGACCAGACATGCACGTGGTGGCCATATAGAAGTGCCGCAGGCACTTACATGTATACATAAAAAAAATAAGTGTATCTTTAAACTTATGAGAATCTGTATTTCTAATGCTCTGTCAACTTGGGGAATCTCTATCCTTCAATTTTTTGCCCATGTGATGAGTGTAAAGAAAGGATTGAAATTCTGACTTAATTTTATTATTAATATTATTCGTTGTGTACTGGTCAAATCTAGGGCCTTGTGGGCAAGTGTTTTACCACTAAGCTACATTCCTAGCCCAGAGTTTCAAATTTAGTTGCCCAGCTTGTGACTTTGTTATGTGTTTATTCATTATTATTTTCTATGATTTGTCTGGTTACGCCTTTACCAGTTTTTCTGACAAGGAGTTAACCTTTGCCTGTTATGTAGGCAGTGACACCGTCTCTTTGCCTGCTCAGTGCCTGAAATTTTGTTTAAAGTGTGTTTTGTCCAGTGGAAGTTCTTACACTATTATAGTCTGTATTTTATGAAAGAGTGTTAGCATGTCTGTCTCACTCAGAGAGCGGCCTTCCTATTCTTGAGTTATAAAGTACAAGGTCCCCTCATGAAGAGAGACAAAGCAGCAGACTCTGTGTCATCACACGTAAAGAACGTAATGTCATACCGAGTGGCTTATGAGTGACGCTTTTGTTCCTCTTGTACAAAGTGTCTTATGTATTTTTCCATTAGGTTATTACCTCCTTGTCTAATATCTGGATGATCAGCTTTATGCAATTGACTTATAGGCTCAAGAAACGTTTCGAAAATGCATTTCAGTTCAAGAAGAGTGGAAACAGTTTCACCATCTCTGTTACTGGGAATTAATGTGGATTTATATATACCAACAAGATTGGATGCAAGCATATTATTATTCAGACCTACTTTGCAAAGAGAGTAAATGGTCCAAGGTAAATATTCTGCTTTTGTCAGTGTTCTCTGTTTGCTACATTTAAGATTGATTTTTCAAGACTGTGGCGTGGACACTTAGGAGGAAGTGGGCGGTGATATGGCGTGGACACTCAGGAGGAAGTGGGCGGTGAGTGGCTAGTACGTAATTGCAGGTGCTGTCCTCAGCATTCAGGCTTTAAAATATAACCCCCCCCCACACACACAAGTGCTCTCCAACTACAGCATGAGCTGCGTGTGTGATTACAGTCCTGTGTATCAATACTGTAATTTTGTGGGTTTTGTAGACTCTTAGCACCTAGTAATCAAGCTTTTGGTGATAATTAAAGTTAATTCAGAACCACTTTTGAGAAACTGGGAGGAAGAGATCATGATCTTTTGTTTGTTCTGCCCATTTTCTTACCTGTAATGACAGTTCTGCCATAGGAGAATGGTTATATTAACTGAAAAATGTTGTTGTCATCTGAAATAGACTTTAAAAAAGAATAGTGACTGATATTTTTAATCAGTATTGAAAATTGTGCAATGTATTGGAATACCTATTTTTTTTCTTTTCCTTTTATTTTTGGTCTTTTGAGACAGAATCTTCATAGCCAAAGGCTAGCTTGGAACTCGCTATGATTCCTAGGTTGGCCTTGAACTTGTGGCAACCCTCCTATTCAGCTTTCCAAGTGCTGGGACTGAGATAGATACGTCATTGGACCCAGCTTCATCATTTCATCAGAGCATTTTATCACTTCAGTTAGAGCAGAGAATAAAGCCTCTGTTTGTTTAATTTAAACATTTCTTTTCTTTTTTATACAATGTACTTTTATCATGTTTTCCCCTCCTTCAACTCCTCCCTGCCTACTCAACTTTATGTTCTCTCCCTCTCTTGTTAAACACACACACACACACACACACACCACAAAAAATGAAAATCAAACACACAACAGATTAATAAGCCAAAATTCTCAGGGAAAAAAAAAAAAAGCTAGTCCAAAACCCCAAAACAACGAAAACAAAACCCAGCCAAAACAAAAAAATGTAGCAAAAAAAAAAAAAAAACCCCAAAAACATGGAGATGGTTTTATGTTGGTCAGTTTCTCCCAGGCATGGGGCTACATCCTGTCTGGTCAATATACCTGGTAGCATTCCAAGTTTTCCTCTTTCTATCAGGTGTCACTTGCAAAAAACTTCTTCGGTAAGGGTGAGGCCATGTTCACTTAACCCTCTGAGTACTGGGAGGCTGATGAGACAGACAGTAACTTTGTCTGTATTTCCAGCATATAAGATGACTTTTAACCCTGAAAATTCTGTGCCAAAGTCGAGGGTCTTCTTATACACGGGTACTTACCTGCAGCTTGCTTCCCCTTGCTTCCTATGTTCTGCTCATATAATGGGGGAGCATGGATCAGGGAGGAGCTAGCTGCACACACCTTCCTGTGCCTTGAGGAGGAGAAAGCGAGTGTGGATTGGCTCTCCACCAGAACCCGCCCATTCCACTTGGAGGGCTGCATATCTTGGGGTTGATTGTGGAGCACACCTTAAAGGGCCGGTGTAGGCCAGCGCTGGCTATCATTTAATAAAGCGCCTGGCTGTCCGTGTCCTGCCTGCAAATAGACACATGCCCGAATCTGCTGCACAGGGTGTGTGTTGGGAGAGGGGTAGTCTTATATGGTGAGTATACTCCAATATATTTTAAACTGGAAAAGTTGGGGGTCATCTTATATGCTAGAAAATATGGTATATGAGTGCTCTATTTGCATTTATACCTGCACGCCAGAAGAGGGCATGGGATTGGATGGTAGATGGGTGTGAGCCGCCATGTGGTTGCTGGGAATTGAACTCAGGACCTCTGGAAGAGCAGACAGTGCCCTTAACTGCTGAGCCATCTCTCCAGCCCACTTCATACCTTTTAATGTGATGTCTGGACAGTTTCTAGGTCACTTCTAGTTTGCAAGGTTAAAATGTCATGCTCCTGTGAATATTCTCTCATGAGTCCCTTGTCTTTTTCCCCTCAAGGCAACATATGTGTTCTTGAAAGCTGCCATTTTGAGCATGCTTCCAGAGGAGGATGTGGCAGTGACTAACGAGAATGTCGTGGCTCTGTTCAGGTGAGCACGGCACTTTGTATCACAGAGACACATGTGAGCTTTTCCCTTCATGCTCTACAGCCATAGGTCTTAATTTCTCTACTCACTGATATGGACACACTTAGAATAATGTATTTAGCTGAGGGCTAACATGTCATTCTTTGGGATGATTTTCAGATGTGTTTGCGTGTCTGGGAGTCAGGAAGATGTACCGTTATCTTTGCATCCTAGAATTAGGGTTCAGTTCCCAGGGTTTTGCACCTGCGCTCTCATACTGGCGCTCTTTTCCTCCTTGTGTGGTTCTTTCAGTGATTGTTACTGGGTTTATACATTCATAGACTTATGCACAAGAAGCAACCCCACGGACCTGTAGTCTCACATCCCAGTTTCACTTCATGTGCTTAGATTGTGCGTGTGTGTGTTGTGTGTACACATCATGTATAGGTGCGTGTGTGTATGTGTGTCTGTATACCCATAGATGTGCAGACGACAGTGGACGACATCAGGAGTCCCAGTCTACTCTCTGCCTTTTCCGCTCTAGAAAAGGGTCTTACTGAACCTGGATCCAGACTGCTGCCTAACAAAGTTTGGTGACTTTATGGTCTTCACCTTTCCATTTCACTGGGTTACAGACGTGTAGATAGAAGCCAACCTGTGTTCTGAGCACAGCCAGCACTCTTACTTGCTGAGCCATCTCCAAGACCAAGTTCCTTAGAATTTTGAAAATTCTAAATCCTATATTATGCCTGGTTAGCTATATATATATATATCTTTTGAGACACATTATAGATCTATGCAGTAGCTGCAGATAGTAACAGGAAATATACTAATTTATACTCTTCTCTCTTGGCTGGATAAATACTTTGAGCTCTTTTAATTTATACTTTTCCCTCTTCGCTGGATAAATACTTTGAGCTCTTTTCTGTTTATTTATGGAAATTGACAATTTTATACTTAGATTACCCTGGACTAAGTTTGACAGAGGTAAGACACTAGCTAAGCTGACTAGAAGGAAATGTGTCAATTAGTGGCTCTCATGAGTTGTGCGTCTATATTACTTGAATGCGCATCACCATCCAGATTGCATTCCCAACCCTAGGACTGCTGACTCAGGTCTGGGAAGCATCCAACACTGTGCATGCAGGACAGGGTTCCTGCTGCTGCTGGCCTGTGAGGTAGGTCTGAGAACCTCGGTTGTGAGTACTGTGTGTGCTCACTGGCCTTTCCATGGGTTCTTCACAGACAGGTCGACGGCTTGAAGCAGAGAATCGCGGGCAAATCTCTCCCAACTGAGAAGTTTGCTGTGAGGAAGGCACGGAGGTACTCCCCATCCTCAGGCGCCCCAGGCAAGCTCGTCCTGCCAGCCCTGGTATCTGCTTTTATTCGTTGTTTACAATCTAGAGATAAATTCACTGTTGAGAGCATCAGGGAATGTATTTACCTTTGCTTGTGAACCTAAAGCTCAGTTGAAAATTATATATTTTTATATTTATTCATAAATTGATTTTAAAAAATGAACATTTTCCCTGATGTGTTTTGATGAGTTAGTATGTTCTAGACATGCTTGGTTTTCATTATAATGGTAAGTAGTCTCATTAATACCAGGTTTCAAATGAAGAAATTTGAATACAAACGGAGAAGGTAATGTCACTAAAGTGGAATTGAATTACAAAATAAATGACAAATTCAAAATTATCTTTTCTAAATAACTACATAAAAAAGTAAAAGGAAACCTTTAAAAATAATTTTCAAGAATATACTCTGTATAATATGGGCATGGTGGCCAAGGCCAGAGAATTGCTGCAAATTTGAGGCCAGCCTGGGCTGCAGAGTGAGACCCTGTCTTACAAAACCAGCTGCTTTCCCCACTGTAAAATATTATTTCTAACCCATGTAAACAAAACTTTGCTGGGTTTGTTGTTGTTGTTGTTTTGTTTTTGTTTTTTGTTGTTGTTCTTTGAGACAGGGTTTCTCTATGTGTATTCCTGGCTGTTCTGGACTCACTTTGTAGACCAGGCTGGCCTCGAACTCAGAGCAATCCCTCTTCCTTTGCCTCCCAATTGCTGAGATTAAAGGTGTGCGCCACCACACCCGACAAAATTTTTCTGTTTTGATGTGGAATTGTAAACAAAGGCGAACTCATTCCTGAGCTGTGCCACGCCCTTTTGCATTGCAGCCTTCCTACCAGAAAGGAGCTCACCCTCATAATCACCCAACTGTTTTGGCAAAGCCCTGTGAAAAACACAGTTTGACTTGAAGTTTCAAAACAGAGCCTTTTGGGAGTGCTGACTATGGTACACTGCTGTGACTCTCCAGCCTGGGCACAGGACAGCTGTTCAGTGCACACCCGTATCACAGTCCTCCTGTGTGATTAATCATTTTGGGGTCTTATTTAATCATTCTCCTTTGAACGGCGTTTTCAAGTTTTTTCTGTCACAGACATGACACAGTGAGCATTACATTACATGTACATGTAATTCTCTAAGAATGCTTTCAAAGAAATGGAATTCTTAGTTTAAGATTTAGTGTTAATGTTTGGGTAGATAGTGATAAATTTCTCCCCCCCTCCCTGAAAAAAACAAAAAACAAAAAACCGGTATCAATTCAAACGACTGCTAATACTTTCCTCTTTTAGTTTGCACGTCTGTGCTGACACTTTTGAGTGTGTTCGTGTTCTCCTTCAGTTTTTGTTGTTTCTGTATTGTTGTTCATGGCCTTTAGTTTCATTGAGCTATTTTTATGTTGTTGCTGACTCTCAGAAGGTCTTCAGGTATTTTAAGAGGAATAAAAGCATAGCCTCTGACAGCGGTCAAATAGGAACTAGCCTACAACCCCAAGATTAGACTAATGGGGTCAGATAGAAATGTAATGGACCTGGGGTTGTGTCCTGAGCACAGACATGACAAGAACACTCTGCTAAACACAAAGACCTCTCTTCCAGTTGATGCCTGTTGTTGCCTAATTAGCTTTAGCCCTGTTCCTTATTCATTTATATCAAGTGGTCTGCACTGAGAAGGTTTTTCTGTGTCAACGAACTTTCCAGAAACTCTACTGAACCATTGTATTTCTTTGTCTACGTTAGTACTTAGACACTGGTGTGTATAAGAGTCTATTATACTTTGAATCAACTGAAGGTTGGTGGATATAAAGTAACAAAGAATTGACTAGAATTGGTCATACCTACGGTTGTTGCCACAACCTGTTTTTCCTAAAAATATCAAACCAAGTTTGCCGCTCCCTTTGATAAATATTACATCAATAAAAAAATTTAAATCATCATCAATTTGAAAATACTATTACTGAATTGTGCTTTCAGCTTCCAGTGCTGTAAAGCAAACCTGACACCATCATTTCCTGCCTCATTTCCATGGCTGCTTTTCTAGAGGGTTATCAAATAATATCTGTCGTAACTGAAAATTTATGCTCATCATATACCCTTCAAAATATGAACTGCACTATCTGGACATTAGAGAAATATTTCTAAGCAAAAACACATTTGCTTTTGATCCAAAAAAAATTCTCATCTGTTAGCCCATTAAATATAATCTGCAATGAGAAGTCATTAGTTTACATTTCAGGAGCTGTCATTCAGCCATATGGCCTTTAAACAACGTGTTTTCTGCATATTGGATCGCATTACTGGGCCGACACATGTTTTTAATGATATAAAAGAACCTGAGCCCAGTAAAATAAATATTCCAATGATCATTTCTAGTAATATGCTTGGAAACACTTTATGTAAACAAGTAGCAGACATTTTAAAATATTTCCCTTTACTTAAAAGTAACAACAAAGATTTACATTAAACAAAATTGTTCATGGTGTCAGCTTAAAAATATTATTTCACTTCTGTATCTATCTGCTATCTAAAGGACTGTCTGCTAGTAGATGGTTAGTATGTGTTTGTTGAATGAATGAATGAGTTTTAGTAAGAGTATAAGATACAGCTTTCTTATCTCAGAGCATAAAAGACAAAAGTCACATAGTAAATCCAGGGGACATTATGCCACTAAATGAAGAAAGGTGAGAAGCAAACCCCTGACTGTTGTGTTGAAGTCCTTAACAAGCATCTCACGTTGCTGCCAATGGTTTCCCACCCTTCCTCCTCAGGAAATGATGTATGTCTGGAATGGCTTTTCAATAGTGGGCAAAAGAAAGGACCTTTCTGAAAGCCTCTTGGTGACTGTGGAGAAGGCTGAGGCGGCTTTACAAAGTCAAAGTAAGTGCGCAGAGTCCTCGTCTCTGTTCCCTGGTGCACATTTGCCTGTGCTGTCTAGTGCATCTCAAGAGCAGTGTTTGAGCTTCTGCTTGTCATCAAGACAAAGGGAGGACAGCCACCTTACTACACCACCTGGCCTTGAGAACGTGTTCTAAACAAAGGACATCTGCCACAAAAGACCTTGTTGGGTGTGATTCTATTTTTATTCATAACCATTGTGGGCCAGTGATTAGCATTTTTGTTGTTAAGAAACTGCCCTTTTTAGTCTCATTTTCTGCTATTGTAATAGAATATCAGAAGCTAGGTGATCTTTGAAGAAAAGAAGTGTGCTTCCCACAGATCTGGAGACTAGGGGGTGCAGGATCAAGGCGATGATGAGGACCTTCTTGCAGCATGGCAGACGGCATGGCGTGCAGGGAGAGCTAGGCACACAGCACACATTGCCACCCTCTTCAAGTTCCTACCTCCACACTGTCTCGGTGGCAGTTGAATCTCAGTTTTTTGAAGGGGACACTCAAACCATTCGTACTACTGTTTTGTGTTTTGAGTGGCACCATTGCTGTATATTCTGACCCACTATACGTTCTGTGCTGTCTTCTAGACTCCATGGACAGACACACAGACATAAATGGAAGCAAAACACTCACACGAATAAAACAAAATTAAATAGTAGCCAGTCTAATGGATATAAGGTAATCTTTGCTACTTTATTGTGAAATTATTTTTTTAAAGAAAAATGTCTTATTTTGTATGGAAATCAACACTACCACATAAATTTGAAATTGGAATAAAATGGAAATATATTAAAGTTTACCTTAAAATAAGATTTAGGGGCTAGAGAGAGGACACAATGGTTGAGAATACTTCCTACTCCTGGAGAGGACCCAGGTTCCATTCCTATCACCCATAGGGTAGCTTAAAACTGGGTGTAACACCAGTTTCGGGGGATCTGACACTTCTTCTGGCCCCCATAGGCACATGGTGGTAGATGTTACATGCAGACAAATCACTCCTGCCCATAAAATAAAAACCAATATATTTTAAAAATGAGATTTCCTGGGGTTGGGGATTTAGCCCAGTGGTAGAGCGCTTGCCTAATAAGTGCAGGGCCCTGGGTTTGGTCCTCAGCTCTGAAAAAGGAAAGATTTCCTGAGATGGACTTATGCAAAATATTTAAAAATTTGAACAAATTGAGTTCTACTCATTGTTGATCAGTGAATTTGACTAGTTTATCAGTTTGCTTATTCAAATTCCCTTAGTGTTTCCGTAGCTGACATAGACTTAGAATGGAGGAAGGAAGGTAGCCTTGTTATGGGAATTATCTAGATTAAAGCCCGCATGTCTACAGATTAAATGGAGGAATGATTGCTGATGTGAAAACTGGAAAGTAAAGGAAAACCTTTTGAGGGATTATGTGAAAACGTTTGTTCCCCCTTCCAGAAAAATAGCCAGTATTCCCCCTCGGTCCTCTGCTCCCCACAGACTCAGTAGGACACATTTCCACGCATGAACCTCCAGTCTCTGTGATGTACCTCCCCCTCCCCCCACCCCAAGCCACAAGAATGGAGCCCTTGTCAGTCATAGGCCCCAAATTCTCCAATGGCCACTGGGCTCTTCTCTGACGAGAAAGAATGATGCTTGCATTGGCTGCGCATACATGGAGAGTAAAACCCAAGTCGCTGCCTTTTCAGTTCTGCCTCTAACGGCGTCTTCATGTGAGAGGTCTGAACAAGGTCTGGGTAAAAGAACTGAGACAGGAACAGATACACACCAGGCTTGATCACAGCCCAGTCGCTCTACATTTTTCCTCTGGGTAAAAGAATTTGTTTATTGGTAGGATCACCAGTTAGCTGCACATTGTTGATAATGGTTTTCAGGACCACTGTTTTATAGAGGAACAGTATCTTCTCCGCCCCCCAAACTCCTGACTCTTAGTAATTAAGCTTCCGCTTTTCAGAGTGAGGGGTGGGGAGTCTGTGATTGGAAAGTGAGTGAAGTTGTAAGCCTGGGGTGGTGGGGGCCTTCCCCCACGTGGTTCTGGCTTTTGTTTTATCAGTTGTGGATTAAACAGAGGGTAGAGGGTACTGTTGGCCAGAGTAAGTAAAGATTGGTCACCCACACAAAGGACACACCAAGATGCAAGAGCACGTGGTGACATGCTTAGAGTTGGCACGTGGTATTAATTTCTGTGGTTTCCCTTGGAAGTCTAACTAGATTCATCACGTAGCCGGAAGCTGGCAGCAGACCCACTTTGTCTGTCATTGCAGTTAATTTGTGTGGCGACATGGTATAGCGAATAGAGTCGGTGACATAAAGGGATCTCAGTCTGGTGGCCTCTCACGTTCCAGTCAGCTTTCATGTTTCCCTGCTGGCGCACTGCAGCGCGATCCTAAAATGCTCAGTGTAGATATTTTTGTAGTTTTCAAACTTCCTTCCTTCTCAGTCTGCCCACATTTAGGGCATTCCTCAGCCCCACTGTGCTGCATAGGAGCCTGGGCAGCACGACTGTGCCTTAAAAAAACAAAACTTTTCAAACACTGTTTATTTTTCTGTGTGGGTGGAGGTCAGAGGACATATTGTGGGCACTGGTTCTCTCCTTCCACCATGTGGGTTCTTGGAATCAAACTCAGGCATCAGGGTTAGTAGCAAGCACACCTTCAGCCGCTGAGCCATCTCGCTAGCCTTGCTGCGTGATTTTTTTTTTTTTTTAATTCAAACGGAAGGAGGAAACTTGAAATCTTCCTCTTTCGTGAGATGGCGAATAATGACAGGGAGTAGTCACGTGACCTTGTGCTGTGGTCAGAGAAGAGTGTGGCTTTGCTTCTGAGGTTTGTGGAGGATGTGGAACGTAAACCCCTTTGTCGCATTGCCAACTTAAGATCGCCACAGAGTGACTTTACTGGTTTTCCAATGGTAGTTGTCTGGGTCACCTCAAGAACCATCATTCATTGAGCAAGCAGATGTTGTCATGACATAAGCTGTTAGAAAACTGTTTCTTAAAGTTCAGTAGAGTGTACAGAAGTGACACTAAAAAGCAGCATCCAGTGTGGACCTAAGGCTTTGGGCATAGGCCTGGCCAACCTCTTCTCATCAGACATCTCTGATAGGAGCATGGATTAAGGGTGGGAGGGCGGAGGGGAGGGTAGTTCTAAATAAATAGTAGGAAAGGTCAGAGCTGTTGGTATCTGTGGGTTTCCTAGTAACATAGCAGCAGCTGACAGAAGTCAATCTCAAATGTTTAAACACTTAGAAGTGCAGGAAGCCAGCCCCTTTCAGGCGGGTAAGTGGCACTTGTAACCTCCTATAGGTGAGGCGCTACCAACTGAAACACTGGCATGTGTCACTAGTGATGTCTGAGGCTCGAACCCAGAGCCTGAGACTCTGAGAACGAAGACTTTGAGGAGCTAGTCAGTTTCCTTTACCACCCCTCCGCACTGTTGTCACAGCCTGACACGTGTAAATTAGCAGTCTGTCTTGGAATGGCTTCTTTGCATGTCACTTGGAAAAGAAAAATGCAGAAAACCCTTCACGCACAGAACACGTGGCATGGCTACCTTTGTCACATAGCCGCTGCGCCATGTGGTTCACTCTGCTTAGTATGTACCCAAGCTGAGCTGTGGAGGGCGGGGCGCAAGCAGGGGAAGAGCATCCTTGACGTTCTCCAGGAGCGTGGAAGTGCTGGAGGCTTTAGGTGCCTTTCCCGTTTTTCAGAACCGTTTCATGGCATAATTTCCCCCCAAAAGAACATAACCTGGGATAACTGATAGGTTGTAAACAGAATATGATCTGGGAGAGAGGTTTCTGCTTCCTGCGTTTGGAACGGGTGGGAGGCCATCTGCTTCTCCATATGGAAGTGCTATCCTCCCCTGTGCGGGCGCCAGCATAGTTAGAAGCCAAAACAACAGGAGGAGACAGCCTGGTTCCTCCTCCTTTACCTCTGAGGGAATTAATGAAGCTCATTCTTAATTTAGAGTTCAGATTTCCTCTTGTAGCTAAGATCACAAAATTCAGAATGACCACCTGAAAAATGTGCCTGTGAACCCCCCTCCTCCATTAAGAAAGGGTGTAGAATGAATAAGCTCATTTTTCTGAACAACTGTTTTCATTGTGTTTTATGTAGTGGGTTAAAAAACGGTCTTCCTAAAACCCAATATCAGTTAGTTTTCCCCTTTATTAGAATTTTTTTGAAAATATTTTTGGTCCAGAGTCGCACCTCAGAGAGTTTGCCTCATGTAGATGAGCACCACAAAGACCAGTGAGCTTTGTGTTCTTGTTTTAAGACTTTATTGACTACTCTGTGGATGATGAGTGCTTGGTGAAATTACTGAAAGGATGCTGCCTCAAGAACTTACAGCGGCCCTTGCAAGCTGAGCTGTGTTTCAACCACGTTGTAGAAAGGTAAGGTCAGCCTGAGTGCAAGTCGCGGCTTCAGGGGAATCTCTGGGACAAAGTGATGCTCCAAGTCTCTATCCTCATGAACAAGCTGTGATTGGCTTGGAATATGGCTTTACCTGTTTTCGCAAATGTAAGTGTATGGCCAGGCTGTTTGCAGTCAGCTGCTGAGACCTCAGACTCACTTAGTTTCCCTGTCTCCGTCTTCCCTGTCTCTTTCTGTCTCTGTCTGTCTGCCTCTGTCTCTGTCTTTCTCTCTGTGTCTCTCTGTCTCTCTCTCTTTCCCTCCCTCCCTCCCTCCCTCTCTCTCTTGTATTCTGCATGTATTCGAGCTCCCTGCATGACAGAGACAATATAACCTGGCCTTTGAGTGTTCCATCATGGTAATTTGGCAGGGAAGAAGGACTGCACTTGTTTTTTGCCAAAGGACATTTCTTCTGTGTGTGGTGACTTTTTTTTCTTTTTTTTAAAGCAATGACAGTGCTGTCCTGATACTTTTCAGAGAGTTAGAGCAAGGGTGAATGCCTGTCTGAACTGGTAGCCATTGAGTTCCCGCTAAAGACTGAAGCCACTCAGAATGTGGGCCCAATAGCAGTGGTCTCCCTGCTTTTCATAAAGATGCTGGAAGCTGCATCTAATGTCAGAGCTCCTGATTTTTAAATATTGCTCAATGTTTTTGAAAATACTGCAAGCTAAAAAGATGGAGGCCATACAGAGTGCCTCTTGACATCCTGTTGTTCATGCCATGTGCCTTTCCATGCACAGCCACCTGGATCCCTTCCTCATGACAGTTTTATGAGAGTATAAGACACTTGATACCCTATGAGCATATACAGGGGGAAGTAATCCCCCTCAGGAACAGTCATAGGGGAGGGGAATAAGGGGAAAATGGGAGGGAGGGAAGAATGGGAGGATACAAGGGATGGGATAACCATTGAGATGTAACAAGAATAAATGAATAAAAAAAAAGAAAAAAAAAAACACAATAAGGTTCCCAAATAAGGTAATATACAATATTTGGTGAACATATTAAAGAAGTGTATGTGCACGTTTAGTTTATTGGTGTTTTCATAAAGCTCAAGGGCCGTGACAGTAGTACCACGTGTGCTGCTTGCTTTGTTTTGTTGTGACTCCTTGTCACAGTTTTTGACTGTGAAATCACCTTCAGTGGGGCTGAGGAAGACTTCTATACCACCTACCTTGGCCTCAGCAAAAGCCATTCTCATGTTAATACTATTCATTGTTCAACACAGTTTACATTTGAAATGCAAGTTTCTGTGAGGACTGGACTATTTGTTGTTAATCGCCGAGGAGACATGTTTTGTTTTTCTTTATGTCAAAAGTATGGGCAGAAGGAGGCCAGTGGCTGTGTTTTTCCATGAGTTTCTTCTAATCTGCCCTTTCTCCAAAGGACAGATCCTATGTTCCAAGCTTACGGGCTCTCAGCTCCAACCACCTGCTTCTGTGGGTCTAGGGCCTCATCTCCTGTGTGGCTGTTGGACACCAAGTCTCAGGCCTCAGCAGACACCAGAGCTCAACACAGCTAGTCCTGCTGTCCTGCTCAGTATTCTCTTTGGCATCTGAGAGTAGCTTGGGTTATAGTCTGGTAAACCGAGCTGTAGATTATTATTGTTCTATTTATTTTAAACTTTATTATAAAAAGTTGCAAATAAGAAGAAAACACTGAAATTAACATGACACAAGTGCCGTACAAGTCAGTGACTAGTCAGGATGGAAACTGGGACCTCGCGCTGTATTTTATACTTTTGATAATAAATATATTTTTTATGCATTTATCCATCACCAAAAGTGAAAAATTCTTTATGGTTAGAATACAGAAACAATTCACTCTAGATTTAAAGGACTATTTGTTACTCAGGTTTTTTCCTGAGCTTCTAGTTTTCATAATGACACTGAAACCGGACTGCCAGCCACCTAGTCACTGACATTTTGAAGAATTGTAAGACTTAAAGTGTGAAGGAAATTGATGCTTAGTTAAGGACAAAATCAATGTTCTTCCCCAACATAGAATGACACACTCATGAAGATGGCCTTGTTTTCGTCTTGCTGAAGGTCTGTGTGCGTTGATCTGCCTGGGAGGTGGTAGCATACCTGTGCTGACCTTACCCCATGGAACAAAAGATCAGTGTGTGAAAGCATCCTTTGCCCTATAGATTGTTAGGTACCATATCTGTGAGGCAGCAGCCGTCCTCTGGCGGTGGTCCCGGTGTTGTCTGGGAAATGAAGAATGATACGTGTTTCAGATGGTTCTTTTTGTGTCCTGTTAAGACTTACTTGACTTTTCTTTGCTCTTTTAGTGAAAAGCTACTGAAGTATGACCACTATCTGGTGCCATTCACTCTGTTTGAGTTGGCATTTTTGTACAAAAGCCAAGGGGAAATTGACAAGGCCATAAAGGCCCTAGAAACTGCCAGGTGAGTACTGAAGGTAACTTGTCTTGGTGACGTGGAGTGGAAGACATCAGTGCCGTTGTAACAGCAGCAGTGGTGTTGCACTCCTTAAAGCAGGAGAGCTAAGGCAGGGTCAGCAGAACCCTTTCACTAACCTGGGCTTGTTTTTGACTGTCGGCTTTTGCTGGAGTGGCTCTGTTTCTAGCCCCTTAGTCCATTGCTCTATGGATTGTGTGCACCTAGCTGACCAATCAGCTTCAGCTTCTTCTCCTTTGTATCTGGAGTTAGCAAACTTTTCTGCAAATGGCCAAGCAGTAGGTATTTTGGCTTTAGAGTGTAAGGTGTCCTCTGACAGTACTTAACATTTTGTAAGCCTCTGTAGTATAGACGGTAAGTGAAAAATAAGACTCTCTGATCATGTGACGCCCTTCCCCTGCATCCATGAAGACCCTCTGATCATGTGACGCCCTTCCCCTGCATCCATGTCTTCTATGGCAGCTCTAGCTGCCATTTCTGCTGGAGAGTGACTCAGACTTGTGATCATAGCCCACTCTCAGTAAGGCAGAACCCTGTGGTCTGCGTGTCTGGAACACTTGGGCAGAAAGAATGCCATAAAAGTGCTAGTTCAGTTGAGTGTAGTAGCTCACACAAGTACAGCATTATCCCTTCTGTAAGCGCAGGCAGGAGGAGCACTGCCCCAAGTGTGAGGCCAACCTGGGCTACAGAGTGAGACCTTGTGTCAACAAACAAAACAAAAACAAAACAAAAAAATCTACGTCATAGTTTAGTAGTCACTTGTTTATTTCGTCAGACTCACTGAGTACCTGTCATATGCCAGATAGAGTGAAGGCCGCTGCCGTGAGTGCAGCCTGGAGTGCTCTGCAGGGTTAGCTGGAGGCAGAGAGCAGTGTATTCTGCTGAAGTGTGCATCCCTAATCTGTCGTGCCTGGATGTTAATTGAGTTGTGTCTTTGGAGGAGGAGGAAGAGGAGGAGGAGAAAGTGTAGCTGACACTGCATAAGTGAGGTAGTTTTGGAGAGGTGGGTCACCATGTCACCATATACAAGATGTGGCCGTGGAGCCTCTGGGTCGTGCGGTGCGGTTCATAGATGGAATGCGATGCTTTTCACTACGAGTGGGACAGTCAGAGCAGCCGTCTTTGGGATAGAAAGAGATGTACCTCTCTTAGGGCCGCAGTACTTGGAGGTGGCGGCTAGGTACCCACATGGAGAGGCTGAGCTGGGCGTGAGATGTGCTAAAGTCAGGGCCACATGACCATGAGCCAAAGTCTCCAGCACAGATAGAGCGATTCATAGTCAAAGCCATCATCCTAGAGGTCCTTAGGGGAAGCTAGAGAGTGAGGGATAGTGATCTCAGACAGCACCTGGGACAGTCAAGCCTCAAGATTTAGCTGTAAAGTCTGGAAGATTAAGATTTTGATCAGACTAAGTGGAGTTAAGAGGATGGGAAATTGTTGTTTAATTTTCTACATATGTCAAGGGTTAATTAAGGTTGTTTCAAAACAAGTGCAACACATGGCTCAGAGAGTCAAGAGCTTGCCCACCAACCTGAAGACCTGAGTTCAATTCCCGGAGCCCACATAAAGCTAGACGGAAAAAACCAACTCCACAGAGCAGTGCTCTGTGGCATGCGCACCCCACCAGTACACCATTTACACGTCCAGTGGTAACAGTGATAAAGCCATCATGGAGTCTCTGAATTTATCCCACTAGTTATCAGCTAAGAAGCACTCAAATAGGAAAAGCAAAAAACTCTGGAAATAGTGAGAATGGTTGCCTATGAGGGCAGCTGCCAGAGAGTCAGGCAACAAGACCAGAGGCGGAGGGGTCATGCATTCCTTGGCAGGGTGATGGGCAGAGAAACAGACTTAGCTACTGTAGGTAAGATGCTAGGGGTTTGCTTTAAATGGAGTGCTGGAAGGAGGAAGAAGCTTTAGGGACATGCTGCTCCTAGTATTTCTTAACAGAGAAATGGGCAATGCAGCAAGAAGCCACTTTTGAAGCTAAGTTGTTGAGGCCCGAGAACAACTGACATTTCAGCTGTGATGTCTGTGCACGTTCAGACAGAGCTATGAGGGCGCTGTGCTGTCAACGCTGCTGCTGCAGACACTCACTGTTGGAACAGAGTCAGCGCTGCTCAGGGCAGATGGAACAGCAGGTGACAGAAAGACAGCTCTCTACCACCAAAAAGCACGCAGAGCCACCGCTAACGTAGCCAGGACTGGTAGGGCAAACATAAACATGCTTTCCTGAGATTTCAGAACCATCTCTGTCTGCAGCTCCCCTTCATAGGATGGGCTTTTCAAAGTGGCCAGAGATCGTGGCCAGACATTAAGGAAATACTCAGTTATTCTTTGGTAAATCTAAGTAACAGGTTCATTTTAATTTGTGAATGTCAGAATATATCATATTGACACTCATCAAAGTTACCAAGAAAGTGTAAAAATAAAAAAAGATAGAAACACTACTTACTTCAGAGGAGGCATTGGCTGCCTGTCTGCTGAGGCAGAGTATGAAACCAGGAGACCTAAATCGAAGCTGCCTCATCCACTCTGCCAACTCCTAACAAGGTCAACATGAGTGATTTAAGTGTGTGCCTTAGTTAGGGTTTCTATTGCTGTGAAGAAACACCATGACCATGGTGACTTTTTTTTATTTTTTGTTTTTTGTTTTTTTGGTTTTTTTTGAGACAGGGTCTCTCTCTGTAGCCTTGCCTGTCCTGGACTCGCTTTGTAGATCAGACTGTCCTCAAACTCACAGCAATCCACTTGCCTCTGTCTCCCAAGTGCTCCCCACTCTTGGTGCATGGCGACTTTTATAAAGGAAAACATTGATTTGGGGCTGGCTCACTGTTCCCAGGTTTAGTCCAGCATCATGATGGCTGAGACATGGCGGGATGCAGGCACACATGGTGCTGAAGAAGGAGCTTGAGAGTTCTACATCTCCATCAGAGGCCCTGGACCTCAAAGCCTGCCCCCAGTGACACACTTCCTCCCACAGGCCACACCTTCTAATAGTGCCACTCGCCATGGGCCTCTGGGGCCATTTTCACTCAAACCACCACAGTCAGATTTTTTTGAGTAATCTTTGGCTTTTGTGCCCCCCGCTTTTCTTTCCACTGGTTCTGGGGATTGATCCCAGAGTCTCTGTGTTCCAGGCAGGTTCTCTTCCACTGTGCTCCACCCCTCTTCTTCTATGGCCCCGCCTGACACTGGCCTAATTGAGCCATTGATGACAAAGCCACCAATACCTTGCATGAGAACTGGAAGAAATGGTTTTGGGGTAACAGGGTAATCCTGCTGTCTTTGTTAGGGTAATTTCAGGTGGGTGTCAAGGTGTTTTTCTTCTGTTGAATAATGGATTGTTCGTCATCACTATGTTATATGAACCTGCCGGAACATTTTCCTCTTAAATACGAAAGTTGAGCTATTGAGCAATACTTAACAAAATGTGCCATGCCCTCATGCCCTTGCTGTAGTTGTGGTATGGTAATTCGAATGCTACTCATAGTGTGACCTTTTAAGTCACCACCAGAGAAGCTTCTCAAAAGCAAGAATGCAGACTCACTGTTCACTTTGCCCCACAGAAAGAATCTGCTTTTTACTCAGTTTTGTTAATACACATTAAAGTTAGAAAGTAAACAGGCGATCAGAGGGAGGTGGCGGGGGGAGAGGCAGGGCCCTGCTGGACAGAGAGGTGGATGCTGACAGTGCAATTTTATCATTCATTGTCTTCAGAAACAACTACAAAGATTACTCCTTGGAGTCCAGACTACACTTCAGAATTCAAGCAGCTCTTCACCTCTGGAAGAAACCGTCCTCAGACTGATCCGGAACACACAGGATGGTGTCCTCCCCAGTCAACACTGATTCTTGCTGTGGACATCAGTCCCTGTGGCAAGGTGGAGCCGCGACCCTTCAAATAAGAAACAGAAAACCTATTGTCAGGCCTTTCCTGTCATTGGAGTGGCTTACTGTTGGTCTATATATTTTCCCCTATGGAATGACATTCAATACTGTATAGAAATTCTTGTACTGTGTCTTTAAAAAGAATTTCACATTAGATTTCAATTGAGAGGTGAAATCTTTTAAAAGACCATCAAGTACAATAAAGTCTAGTTAGATTATTTATTTTTTTAATGTGAGAATTAGTAATGTTCAAGTAGCAAATAGCTTTATCAGCTGAGCCATTTCTAGATTGGCTTGCCCTTTAGACTTCAGATATATTTTATTGCTTAGTATTTAAATCTCACAGCTAAAATAATATAATAGTGGCTTCCGGAAGATTCTGGATGAGTGAAGCAGAGGGCCTGAGGTGGGTAAAGTGTTCCTAGGCTGACGGGACCTGTATCTCTACAAGATGGTGCAGTTGTAAGATCTCGGGTTTCCACTCTTCTCGTTGGTTGAAGGTGGTAGCATTTTCCAGAAACTATCCTGTATTTGAATGTATGCATATCTGACCCAGTAATAGCATTCAGTCATTTCTTATGTATGTAAGGGAAGAAAGGGCTGTGTTTTAGAACTCCCTAACCTTAGTGCTGAATCCTGAAGTACAGGCTTTGACTACCTTTCTTATAGGAAGGAAAGCTGCTGCTTTAAATGACATGTAAAATACCAGTCATCTGTACACTTATGATGCCGCTGACCCAGCGCTGATGGTTCCTTTTAAGGATCTGGGCTGCCCTTTGGTTCTCTGAGTAGAAAACAGAGTCAGAGCATCAGCAGATGTCCTTCCCGCAGCCTTCACGCCTGAAGACCACCATATCTTCCTCATTTGTGAAATAGAGAAAGAACAGGTGGCTTTAAAGTTCTCTTTGAGTTTTATAACCCTGACTCTGTGGATTAGGCATTTTCAACAATGTCTAGCATTTAATACAAACTCTTTCCATTTAGAATGGTTCATAGTGTTTTTTTTCCCTCTCCTCCCAATCACCTGCCCGTTGTAGGTATTACAGCTGGGGGCCAGAGTCCATCCAGTGATGAAAAACAGTTCGTGAGTCCATGAATCGGGGCTTTTGTCCCATTTCTACTGATTCAAAGGCCAGTAACTTGTCTAGATGGTAGATAGCTCCACCTCTCCAAGACAGAGCCCCAAGTTTGTAGGTAGGAGTCCCTCTCTGTTGGTTAATAGTTAACAACATGAAGCCAACAACTTACACTTTCTAGGACTTGGATTTTCCAATGGGAATGACAGGTAGCACTCAGTGCTCTGAGGCCTCAGTTAGTTTGTGCATTCTGTAGCTTTCTGTACACTGGGGAGGCTGTGCACCCATGGGTGAGTCTGATAGGTGTGGCTTTGTGCGTGGCTTACAGAACCTGCATGAGAGTATCAGCTGAGTCCTTGGTCTCCGCTGTACAGCGAAATGAGTATGAGCATTCAGAAACCTTTCAGCTTATGCATTTAGAGTGACAATGGCCCAGATGGTAGAGTGGCTCCTGCTGTCCCCCATGCTCAGCTGACACTGGTGTTGTGTTATTGTACCATTTCTTTAGGACCATTGTTCAGATAATATGGGGCAGATGTCATTATATCACATTCATGTGAATTGCACAACTAACTACAGATAGAAGGGGGAAATTGTCACAATACTATAGAAATATGTTTGAGAATTATATATGTGTATGTATGTGTGCATATATATATATATAACTTTGAAGAAAAGTTTATAAATTCTTTAAGAGAGATTTGATAATATTTTTAAAGCATGATATATTCATATGATTAAATAATATAGCCAAGCTTGGTGGCACAAACCTTTAATCTCAGTACTTGGGAGGCAGAGGCAGGCATATCCCTGAGTTTAAGGCCAGCCCGGTGTGCATAATGAATTCCATCAGCCAGAGCTACACAGTGAAACCATGTCTCTAAACCCAAAACTAATCAAACAAAAAGAATATATATTCATACTTTGTGAGAAACTGTCAGAACTCATAGTCTGTAACAGTAAATTCCCATTCTGGTATAAAATGAAAAAAAAAAAAAAAAAGCTAAAAAATGACTATTTTAGGAGCTGGAGATATGGCTCAGTAGTTAAGAACACTTCTTGCTTTTCCAGAGGACCAGTGTTTGCTTCCCAGCACTCACGTCAGGTGGTTCTCAGCTGTCTGTAACGCCAGAACATCTGACACCCACTTCTGGCCTCTGTAGGCACCCCAACACACATGCCATATAGTCACAAAGAAACACACACATACACATAAGTAGATAATACCAAACAAATTCCCCTGTGCTGTTAGATTTTGTTTTGTAGCCTTTTGTTTTAATTGCTCATACTCTTCCTGTCAGTTAGAGCTGTGTGTCTAGTGGCTTTATTAATACTGCAGTTTACTGTCATGTTCAAGATACTGTGCTGGCACCAGTTTCTTAGGATATTTCTAAGAATCATCTTTTAAAGGCTGTTCTGTGATTTAGGATGGTTTGTGAAGAGTGAGTGTCTAAGAGACAATGTTTTATGTAATCACTTCTTTGAGAAGCATGGGGAGTGGGCTGGCTTTCCAGCGTTTCTGATGACAGTTTAGATAGCCACTGGCAAAGTTGCCTGTTTTATTTTTAAATTGTGAGGCAGTGTTCTGATTGGCACTCTGTAAATAATCAAAGTTGTGCTTCAGAGCCTTGGTGGGAAGGAAAGCTTGACCTTTGCTTGACAGTTAGCGGAAAGCTAACTACATCAACTCCTGTGTGTATCTATCTGAACGCTTGCTCTGCCTCCACATAGGAGACGCTCCCAACTTACAGAGTGGGCAGTTCAGTGGCTGTCCACCTCTTCTGAGGACCGGAGGAGACAAAGAAGGAGGAGCTACAGGGAGATAGAGTCCAGAACCCTAGATGTGAGGGACAGTCTGCACTCAGGAGAGCAATCCAGCAGGCAGCCAGCTCTGTGGAGAAGGGTGAGTTTAGCAGTTGTGGGTGGCTGTCATTCCTGCCTGGGCAGGGTCTGGGTTAGGTGAATTGGAAGTCAGGTCATTCGACAGTTCTTTGATCAGGCTGTAAGTTCTGAGGTGTGGAAGGGTGAAAAGGAAGTCCCCCCTCTTCAAATAGAAGTACATGTTCTTTTGTCAGCAATTCTACTGTGATGGGCACCAGCAGCACCTGCTGTCAAGGCTTGTCCTGTTCTATCTCATCTGTCCTGTGATGTCTGTTGTGACTATACCTTAGTAGAGCCCTACTCCCTGGACAGTAAAAATAATCTAAAAAGTCTTTATGACCAAGTGGAAAAATTAATTCTAGAATTATTCTAGTTAATTCTCTAGACATTTGGTTTTTTCTATTGCCTTTTTACTGCCTTGTTGTAGTTTCTGTGTTCCTGAATTTCCAATTCTAGTGCATGTAGTTGAATTAGTTAATGAAATTAGTTAATGAATTGATGGAAATCCTAAGCATTTGTGATTCCCCAGGTTTGGGATGGATCTTAGAAAATTCTGTTGTCCTTTAAGCATATTGCGTCTTCTGTCCCTCTCTGTTGTGCAGTAGCCACTTGACGCCTGCAGCTACTACACTCCTGAGACGCTCATGGCTGGTGGGCCTCCCTTCTTACCTGTAGCAGTTCACAAAGCCTTGCTGGGTTCTTGTCCCCTGGCATTCTGATATTACCTGCTGTCTGCTGTGACTACCGTTCCTCATCTGTTACATCAACTTGTTGCAAACATCTCTCAGTAGTTTCCTTGGTCTGTCCTGTGTATTTGGCAGATCTTACAGCTCCGTGGCTTGTGTGAACATTGGTCTTACCCACTTCACGCCCTGTGAACTCCCTGTGTGCCCATCTAAAAGTCCTTATGTTTAAGATGACTAGGTTAGTCTTATTTTATAAACCTTCTTTGTATGTCACAATTGTTAGGGCTGTAAAAACATTCATAGATTACATGAGTAAAATAATTTGTGGAAACTTTGTAATACTTTTGCGTTATCAACATGCTAACATTGACCCTCCTAACTAGCCCAATATACTGTTTAAAGATTATTAGGCACAATTTATCCACGTAGGCAATAATGTGGATAGTGATTTAACTAAACTTAAATATCTTATGCCTTCCAATTGCCTATTATGAACATTTTGAGTGTGTGAGCCTATGTGACATACAAAAATGTGAATGTTAATGTCTTTAAGCACCTTGGATTAGCTACAGTGATAGATCTAATGTATCAGTAGACTGGTCTATAGATAAGCAATATAAGATAACCCACATTGGATAACCCTTCATGACATTTTAGGAATGAAAGGGTTTCTCCAAATTGCTCTCTGTCCCACAGCCCAATTATTTACGTATTTTTCTTTATGTGTTAAATTGCTAGAACCCTGTCTCATTTTGGTTTATTGTATTTGGTGTTAGCTTTTGTTATTTTAGAATGTTGATCTTGAAATGTAATATAAAGGGCACATCAGACTTTATCAGTAAGGAATACAGACCTCGTGTTGAATGGTTCTATCTGATCTGGGCAGATTTCATATGTGAGGACAATTTAAGACCATCTCAGTCCAGTTATAAAACTTCATTACTGCAGAAAGACATGACAGAAGAACTATTCTATGTATTGAGATGGCTGAGCAGGTTCTCAGTCCGAACCACACAAAAGGATATGTAGACTTAGCATTGGAGGAAACCTCAGCCCCATTTCCTCCTGATTGCAGGGTACAGTGACATGGGCTCGGTACAGTGACATGTGCTCAGCACAGTGATATTGCAACAGGGCTTCGTGTGGGAAGATCAAAATGGCTGCCTCACCGTATTAAATAATAAAGAATGTCTGCTCATGCCTACAGGGTGAATTTCATCTGGTTTCCTTGTTTGTGGTGCTAGAAATGGAACCCCAAAAGCTAATGTATGCCTAGTAAATACTCTTCAACCAAGCCACACCCTCAGCTCCAGGCTGAATGTTAAATAGGAAAAGTTATGGTAACAACAAACTTAATGACAACAAACACACAGTGCACCTAGTATGCTAATCCAGTCATTCTTAGATGTGTATAATTTAAAGGACGAATTCAGGAACATGTGCATACTACATTGGGAACATTTGTTTTATTGCACCTTAACTTTTTTTTTTTTCCTTTTGTTTAACTTTGAATTAAAATTCTTGGTAGTTTGGGCACCAAAAGAAAAAGAAATTTGTTTTCAGTGGACCAGAACTTATAATATGGGTGTCTGAATAACTGAACACATTAAAGAATATGAATTACCTTTATTTTGGAAGGAGTCGCATTATTTTGAATGTAAAGTATACTCAGTTTGAAGTTGTGGTCCATTCCGCTTGAGAGATTATACAGACATCTTACTCCAGTCTTATCTTTAAAGGAGCAGAATGCCCAGGTCACAATTTTGGAGACAGTAAACAAATATAAATGATTTTCACAAATTCCCTTTTTTTCTTGAAGTGCTTCCTCCCCCCGCCCCCTGTCCAGTAGACAGATCTCCTCTTGTCCACTCCTGTACTAGGACTTAAACCAAGGGTACAGGCACACGTACTAAGTAAGCACTGGACCACTGAGAACCCAGAACAAGTAATTTTTCTAAAGGAGGTAATTTACGCGGAGAGAGAGATTATGGTAAGCATCTTAAATCTCAGGCTTTTGATTCTGTTTAATGACATGAAAATAACTGTTGGGTCTAGATTGCCCATGGTTATAGAGAATGACTGTGTGTCTCTGTACAGGAAAGCACTTCCCGGACAGTAGTGTGCGGTGCTGCACTGAGTTACCGGGTCATGGAAATTCTAGAGCCAGGTGTTTATTTTTTCATCATCTTTCCTTTTGTTGACTATGGGCATCTGAACACCTGAATGAATATCAGCTGTCTCTTTATAGATTACTATTTTAAAATATTTATTTCAAATGTTCATAGAACAGTCAATTTTTGATGCAAGTTATATACAAAGGCAAATATATATATTTAGTAACTGAGATGTATTATTTTATTGCACAACTTATTTTCCAAAGCAAGTTTACTTTGTAGATGTTTGTCTTTTGAGATTTTTTTCCCCCTCAAAATATAAAATGTAAGCCTGTTTTCTCTTCCGGTGTAAGTGGCTTTCATGATAATATTTGCTTTTCACTTATTTTTAGATTTAGCAAAAGTAAGACATTTGTAAACAACTTTGGAGTTTCCAGTTGAATCACTGGAGCTCCTATCTGTTCTTAGGATTCAGTGTCATGTGGTCAAACTTGGTAGCATTCCCTTGTCTCAGTTTCCTTTCCTCATTGCACTTGAGTGTGGTCTCCTGTTGTTCATTTTCAGCAATCAGTTTTAGAGAGGAAAACTGTTGGAGAAATTGAAGAGGTTTGAAGAGGTTAGAACTCTTTATAAAGTGGACACGTTATTAACATCCGTCCACTAATCAATGGCTTAGGTTCGGGTCCTAGAGAGGAAGAGACAATCTAGAAACTTTTCCATCAGTCTAGAAGAAGAAAAGTATGAACTGATATTTTTCATGTAAAAGCTGTGTTCCCCATGACTTTTCATATGTTGATTTTATGTTATCACCTGTTTTCAACATGAAGACAACAGTTCCTGTTTCTATTTTTACTACTTAGACAGTTTTGAAAACAGATGTGATATTAGAAATTGTATTTTTAAGTGCAAATAAATCAATTTGAAAGTCAGTGTTTTCCCTTTCCTTCCTTTGTACCTCACAGAAGGCTCTGTGTTATTAGATATATATTTAAGTTGCCAGATTGTTTTCAGAATTCTTTATTTTCATATTGTAACCAGTTTACCTACAATGTGCAATTGAATTGTTATTTAAATAAATGGCACTTGATGGAATTACAGTCTTGTTCTAGTTGGTCTACATGTGAAAGCTGGGCACAGCACCCATTTGGCTGACCCTTAATTGTCATGTGATTTAGGCTTGACTTTTTGTTTCTTGGCGAGACTTCTCCTCTCAACCTAAGAGGCAGGAGTTGAAGCCCACCCCCCCTTTAAAAAAAGGATTTACTTATTATTTATACAGTGTTCTGACTGTTTGTATGCCTGCAGGCCAGAAGAGGGCACCAGATTGCACTATAGATGGTTGTGAGCCACCACTGTGGTTTCTGGGAATTGAACTCAGGACCTTTGGAAGAACAACCAGTGTTCTTAACCTCTGAGCCAACCTCCCCACCCCAATGAAGGCCCTTTTTAAAGCCATACTCCTGGCTGAGCCCTGGACATGAAGTGAGAAATGGGATGGATCACTTGCCCTGAGGGAGGGTTGCTGGCTCTTTCATCGTTGTCTAATCCTTCAAGTAGCCCAGAGGATTAAACTAGCTGCTGACACGTCCAGTTGAAGCATTCACTGCAGCAAGAAGACCAAGAACTGGTCTCTGAAAAGCAGGTGTGTTTTAGACTAGACTTGCCTAGATCGTTGCCTGCGCTTTCCTTATCAAATCGCTTGACTGGCCAAACTCCGCTCAACTCTAATGTAAAATCGGAATGACTTCCTACTCCATTCAGTCTAAGGAGAACCAATCAAGGGACATGCGAGTACCACACGGTGGACTAGTCTTAACATCAAATTCTTTTTCTGTACCACAAGCTGGCTCCTTTGTCTAGAATTTAGGCTTTCATTTAGGCTTTCATTTGCCCACTGACAAAAGAAATGGAGAGATGCAATCCAGATGTGCGCTAGAAAAATAAAGAAATGAGGATGATGACCAGTTAACCTGCCTGTGCGTTGTCATTCTTTAGCCATTCTAATGTGTCCTTTGGAATTTAGGGAGACCTAACTATGTATTTCCTAAATCATGGCTCTACAATAAGCTATATTAGTCCCTTTGAGATGAGAGCTGTAGTTTTTTGTGTGTGGACAATAGATCTATAGACACACTAGTTATAGCTCTTGGGTCTTGAAAACGACAAGTTAGTCTAAAAGCAACAACATGCAAAACAGACACTGAGTAGAAAAGGGGTCTTAAGGGACCCAGGCTGCTTATATGGGGCCCTTTAGGATATCCCTGATTTCAGAAAGGACACATTTCTGGAGGTCACTTCCTTTAGGTTACTGCTTACAGTTTCTAGGAACAAACAAACAAAACTCCTCTTTCCAACACACTCCATCTATCTGTCTTCATTTCGACCAGTGAGTCCAGTCTGCATTGCCCTCATCTAGTTCTGAACTGCCAGAGTCCCCAGCCTGCAGGACATATTTTACGTGTGATTTCAGTGTTAGGGACTTACGGAGGGTGGGGCAGAGACAGGATGTTTGTGCATGGTGGTGCTTAGTAATTAGGAGGCAGAAGTAGACAGGTCTTTGTTACGTAGTGAGTTCCAGCCGGGGCCATATAGTGAGACTGTGCCAAACAACAGAAACAAAAGAGAAAAAACAAACCAAGAGTGTCCCTTTTCATGGGGCTTGGTGGCCAGTAGAATGGGAAGCCATGAAGATTTTTGCAACGTAGGAACTGATCATCTGTTAATCCTCAGGCGGGCTGGTGGCCGGTTGTTTTTTGTTTGTTTGTTTGTTTGTTTGTTTAAGTTTAGTTACTTGACAACGGCCAACCCCATGCTCGTTATCTACTCCTGCTCTCCTGCTACAAAAGCCATTTCAACAAGAACCTGAGGGCTTCAAACTTCGAATGTTTACTATCTGGTTCTTAAAAGGCACTCAGTTACCCTGCCTTCTATAGAAGCTGATAGCTGAAATAGGGAAAAAAAAAAAAAAAAAAAAAAAAAAAAAAGAGTTGAGTAAAGAGAACTGGAACCTTAAAGTAGGGAAGGGCATCAGCTGTGGTTGTAATCTCCACTCCCTGAAGAGGTGAAACTAGAAAGCACAGTTGGTTGGGAGAGCAGCTAAACAGAGATCAAGGGTAGGGCGGTTCAGGCCAATGAGACATGGGAAGGCTTTGATACCTTATGTATTCTAGTCATTGAACGGATGTGTAACTGGCCTGGAGGGAGAGAGGGGGGACCTTAGCAGATAGTGAGTAAGTTAGTGAAATAAGCAAAAAGGCAGAGACTCTTAGCTAGCAAACTTTATTTATTTATTTAATTTTTAAAAATATTTATTATGTATACAGTGCACATTAGATCACATTATAGATAGTTGTGAGCCAACATGTGGTTACTGCAAATTGAACTCAGGACCTCTGGAAAAGCAGTCAGTGCTCTTAACCGCTGAGCCATCTCTCCAGCCCCTCAGCTAGCAAACTTATCCTGTAACACAAGATATTCCAGAGTCAGGGAGGATAATTTCTCACGTGCTACCGGCAACAGTCAGCCTCATTTCCCTCGGTCTGCCATCTAGTGGGTGACACAAGAGGGGCCAGGCAGATGCTGCATCCTCAGTGGATTTCTGTCATAGCTGAGGTGTCCCAAAGGCAGGGAGCCTGAATGCTTTATAGTAGATAGCAAGCAAACCTCCCTGTCCTTGGAAGAGAGAGATTATCTTTGTCAAACCGGACAGGAAAGAAATCAGAATATTTTGCTTTTATCTTGACAGCTGATCAGGGTCTGAACACTTTAAGCAAGACAGCCTGGAGCAAAATTAGTGTTTTTGTTTTGTTTTGTTTTTCCCTTGGAGGAATAGCAAAGAGTGAGAATATAAACCCTGTGGAGGATTCTCACAGTGAGGAGCAGAAGACACTGTGTAGTATAGTGGAGCCACTTTAAGAATGTTCCCTCTGCAGCAAGGAGCCATTTGTTTTCAGGGAGTGAGTGGACTGAGCTGGGAGTGATTAGGCGAGTCTGTCCTGGGCGTCCTGTTGGCGCTAGGCTTGTAGACAGGGCCAACGCTGGAAGATTGAAGCCTATAGCGGAAGTTAGCCAGGAAGTAACAACCTCCAGGACATCCAGAGTGTGGCATCTGGAGTTTGGGTCGGAAAACTGGAAAAATGGAGTGATGTCGGCCAAGATGGGCGATGCGGCCAGTAGTGGACTCATGGAGAAGGTTCTATGTAAGAGCACAGCTGTCACCTCAAAGGAAAAGTAGTTTATTCCAGAGCCAAATATGAGTGAGCATGACCCATGAACACAGATTCAGTTACCCCAAGTTCCATGTTCCGAGGCAGCAATTTTATAAGCTTTTTATAGTAACAGAACAAAAGAAAGCCAGTCATAAGGCATTTTTCAAATACTCTGGTGGTTACATGAGGTAGGCGGGTTCTAGAAAGGAGGGGAGGACTTTGCTGTCTCACAACACATTAGCCTGTTGATGATTGGAAAACCATGGTTTTGTTTTGTTTTTCTTTGTTAAAGTCATTCCAAAGGAATTTTTTTTTTAAAATTTTTATTTGTTAGAATGTTAGGTCCTAGACAGACGTGGGAAAGAGGGAGCTAGATGGCCCAAGATAAATTGTAACCAGGCTCTGGACACATGGCATTTTAATCTCTCTACTGCATGGCTGTCCTGCTTTACTTGGCTGGTTCAGCTTGAGCATCAGGTGGAGATCTTTCAGCTGTTTTGAGATTGTGAAGGCAGGTGTGTAAATGACTCTAGAATTTGGGGTTGAGGTTTGGGAGCCCTCAACAGCATGGCATGAAAAACCAGGTGATTACAAGTGTCCATGCTTCCGACGAAAGCTTTGAAGGTGCTATCAGCTGATGTGCTCTGAGCTCAGTCTCCAGGTGAACACAGCTGTCACCAGGGTGGCTCAGACCTGACAGCACTCAGAGGCCTTGGTGGCTACACCTGGAGAGAGGCCACACGGGAACACAAACACACGCCATTCTGTGTTAGCTCCTTTCCTTGCGTTCAAACACTGAAGGTTTGAATGGGGTCCCCCAATCATCTTGTCAACTCATCAGGTGTAGTGTGAACCTGACACCCTGTGCAAGAGGCCACGGTCTGGACGCACGCTGGATTCTGTGCTGCTGCAGCTCCTCAGACCTTTGTCAAGGACCCAGCGGAGCTCTGTGCCCTAATGGTTTTGATCTGTGGGCCTAGCCTCCTGGGATGTTGTGGCATCTCCCACTGTCTGCTCAGGGCCATTTAAAGCCTTTTTTTTTTTTTTTTTTTTTTTTTTTTTTTAAGAAGCAGCAGCCATCAAGTTTGAAAAGCAGTTGTTATTTCCATTGGTCTTTAAAGGAAAACCTTTTCTATGCGTTTAACGTCCTATAATCGAAGTTGAACAGCATTCCTCAAGCAGTTCCCTTCCATCACCTAAATTTAATAAAAGAAAAGCATGTGACAGGAGACTGGAAAACTACAGAAAAGCATATGACATTTTATCAGTAATTAGGACCTGGGCTTAATTATATATTCCATGGGCCCTGAAAGCCAAACTGAGCCTGTTAGATTGGATAAAATAAAACACCACTAGTACCAAGGCCACGTATAAAACACGAGTTCTGTTGATAAAACTTGGAGGGCCTTTGTCTGAGGTTCTGAAGACTCCCATATATCTAAAAGAGTCAGAGTATCACTTGAGCTTTAAGTAGATGGGGAAATCTAGCATAAAAATCTCAAATCTTAATTAAGAAAATTTGGCGAAGTCGAACAAGAAGCCGCTGCAGGGGGTGGGGGAAGGTTTATTTGCATTTTTAGCCCCACTCTGAAAGCCGCAGAATGCCTTTGGAGCAGAATGCAGCAAATTTGATGAGAATCTTGTTCTCTGAGCAACCAATTGTATCAACATTGCCGCGTGCCACCGCCGCAGCCAGCGTGCCAAAAATAACATGAAAGGAACGTCCGCAAATCTATTTAGAAGTACGCCAGTAATTTCTGCTTTTGTGATCATTTCCAAGAATACTCCTAGCCAAACATTAAATGGAAAACAGGAAGAACTCATTCTGGTCCTGCAAGCTTCATTTTTTTCCTTTTACTTCACTTATTAGTGATTTGTATGGCTCTACTATAAATAGTTCCACAGCGAGCCCAAAGCACTTAAATGACAACGAGAGCACGTTCCTCTTTAGTTTCAGTTAAAATCTCGGGATACTAACCATTTCTGGATCTGTCCTTCATTATCAAATGATAAATCTTAAAAAAAAAAAAAAAAAAAAAAAAAAAGACGATCTGTTTGGCTAACTTTGAGGAAAATACAGGCATGGAACTAAACCTTTTTGTCCATGGCATGACTTTTCCAAACAGAGACAGACTCCTTTATTTCGGGAAAATACGTTCTTAAATGATGGCTGTGATGCTTTGGTATTTTCCCATTTCCTTTCCTTGTTCCCACAGTTCCCTTACTAGGCATATCTGGGGACCATGCAAACCTTTATGATGCTCGTCAGTCTCTTAGGAAATGTGTCTCTTTGGACATCTAAGAGCTTGGGGATTCTTTTATTGTCCCCTGATCACCGCCTGAGGTTTATGCACAGCTTTTATCCGGTATGAGCAGGAACACACTCCTTCGCCTCTCTTCCTTTCCCAGGCGCTCTTCCTAAGGTCAAATCTGGGAAGGCTTTACCTTATGGGGACTTAGTGTCGGAAAGATGAAGGCTTAAGTGGAAGAGGCTTGTGTTAGTTAGTTTTCTGTTGCTGTAATAAAACACCATGACTAAAAACAACCGAGGGAAGAAAGGCTTTATCTTTGCTCACAGTTCAAGACGGATAAGGGGCATACGACAGAGAAGGCGGGGCATGGTGACAGGCAGGAGGCTGATTGGTCACATTTTCATCCATACACAGGAAGTAGTAAGAGAACAGGAAGCAGAGTGGGGCTATAAACACTCAAAGCCTGCCGCCAGTGATGAACTTCTTTCAACAGTGCATGTCTCCTAATAGTTTCCAAATACTGTCACCCATTGAGGATCAAGTGTTCAAATACATGATCCTGAGTTGTGTGCGAGTGTGTGTGTGTGGGGGGGGGGGGGGCGGCGGCGGCGCATTTCTCATTTAAACCACCACAGAGTTGTATGATATTTTATGTTAGTGAGACTAGCCCTTGGAAAAGATGTAGGCCTCATGCTTAGAAAGGCACACAGCTTTAATCCCAGCAGGTGGGAGGTAGAGGCAGGTGGACATCTGAATTTGAGGCAAGTGTGGTCTATAGAGTGAGTTCCAGGACTCCATAACTACACAGAGAATCCCTGTCTTGAAAAACAAACAAACAAGCAAAACAATAGAAAAGGAAGGAAGGGAGGGAGGGAGGGAGAGAGGCAGGCAGGCATGGTGGCTCACGCCTGCAATCCTAACAGTCGGGAGACTAAGGCAGAACGTTAAGGCCAGCCTGAACAATACAGTGAGACTTTATCTCAAAGAAAGAAAAGGAGGAGAAAACTAAAAGATAGAAGAAGTGGAGGAGGAGAAGGAGGAGAGACTACCTGGTAAGGCTTGGATCGATCATCAGACAAAGGTAGAGTTGTTTGGTATGGTGCTCTTTTAGCCACATTCACCAGAGTCGTTCATCACCAGGCCAGATGCCATCCCTTAGCCACTGGCAATGAGTGTCTGGAGGACTGGCCATAGTGCGGCTTCATGTAGTAATTCTAAGATTTTCACATCTCAAAAAAAAAAAAATTTTTTTTTTAAGGAATGGGGAGGGAGAAAGGGAGAGAGTAGAATGCACCAAAGTCATCTTTGAATATTATTGCTGTCTAAGCATCAAAGGAGGCAGTGGAGAGACAGGGTTTCACATTGGTGCACCTCTGTGTCCCTCCAAGATGACCTCTTCTTTCTCTCTAGGAGAACTCCATGCCCTTACACTTAGTTATTTGTCCACATAAGAAATAGTAAGCGCCCATGACTAGAACTATACACTCATCGGGTCGAGTATGGGTGATGAAGTGACCCAAACCTTTGGAAAAATGGTCCCAAAAGGTGAGTTATTGAGGGGTAGGACAAGGCATTAGAGATAAAGAAGACAAAATCAAAATATAGGATCAGGAGGTTTTTGAATAAGCTTATGCCAAGCAAGTCTATTAAGGAGTATAGCACGTATATAGGGGGAGTATGGTCCAAGGTCAGCAAAGAGTTAAATCAAATAACACTGACAAATACAGCACACCTCAGACACAGCTAGCTGTCTTAGGATTGATATACACATCTTCCGTGGGAGAAAGTGGGGTGCCCAGGAACCTGAACCTCAACTCCTTCCAGGCCCTAGCCCCAGCCCTAGCCTGGACCTCGCCAAGTCTGCCCCTGAGCAAGGATTCAGAATTTCCATTCCTTTTGTCTTTTCATCAGGTCCTCTTGGAAAACCTTGGGTCAGTCTAGCTCCCAACAGAGAAGCACAAGTTTCCAATAACAGACATGAAAGCTCCATGTTCCCCAATTGGTTAGAGAGCAACAAGCCAAGGTCAGGTCAACCGAATTTCTTGCCATGCATTTTCCTGTTTTTTTTTAAATATCCAATTCATAGGGATGCCCAAGACAAAGTGAGAAGTTAGGACCTTAGAGTGGGCCATTCGGATCTGGGATGATCAGAACAAGAGAATGTTCCTTGTGGGCTGTGGGTACACGTGGGTTTCGTACTTTGCGTTGGTATTGAACTTGAAGGGGGAGATGGGCAGGTGGGCCTGCTTCCCCCTAGCAGATTACCTTTCCTTCCTGATTCCTCTATTGTCTTCGCTCACCATATTCTCTCCCATTTTCTCAGAATATTCAAGACACATTTGCATTTCTCTTAAAAAATGATGGCCTGAAATTTTCCAAATCTTAGACATTCTAACAGATGTGACTTTACTGTATTCCTTTCTCACCCATTTCACTGTAGAGTTGGTTTCCTGATTTTATTTGAGCCATCTTTTGCCGTACAGTAAAAGGTTCTGTATAATTACTCCAAAGGAAACCAGGTCCCTGTTCTATGGCCAGCAAATTTCCTCTTCCAGATGGTCTGTAGCAATCAGCCAGCTACCAACCGGCCCCTCATCCCCGCCTCTGTGCACTGTGCATGCTGCTGGCAATCCCTGGCTCTCCAGCTGCCTCAGCTCTTCTGGCAGTAGCACCTTCCTTGGGGAGGATGTGGAGAGGAAGCAAAGGCTGCCTCCTTTCCTGTCTTTGCTGGCTGTGTTGCTACAGCGTGTCATCGGCCGCTCACATTAAGCTGGCGATTGGCGTGAGGTTGGGTTTCCAAGCTTCTGTCTGAAGAGTCATGGAGGTCTTGCCTGCCTTTGGAGTTGTGACTTTCTCACTCATTTTGTGAGTGTGTTTGGATTTAACATAATGGAGGGAGTCTGCACTAGGATCTGCTCTGCTACTTACACGCTTTGCATTCAGTTGGGGAGTCTCTAGAGCCTTTCATTCCATACTCAAGTCTTTAGTCTTAGGCCTCAGCTCATGTTTGTGGCAAATAGTTGAGATGATTTTTGTTACATTGTCCCAAGTAGATGTTTTTTTCCTTTTCTGTGATGCTTTGTTTTGCTATAGTTGGTTGTGGAAATACACTGAACATGATTGGACATGTACGTACTCAAACAAGACTATACAATTACAGGCAAATATACATGACCAAGAAGATGAAAACAGCTACTTATAGAAGAAAACACAGATACCCGAAAGGAAACTCCTGTTAGGACATTCCATTCTTTCTCTGATGTCTTTAGAACCCGGCAGTGCAAAGAGTCCCCTCGGTTCCAGGGCAATCACCATGCTTCCCGTTCTCCTCTTAGGATGGTCTGGCTGAGTCTGTATCTAGAACAGAGGCAAAGAGGATGCCTGAGGCTGCAGCTGTTTCCCTTTCAGTCTTTTCCCTTTAGGAAGGCTCAGTAGCAGGACGTGGGCTGTTAGGTCTAGAATGAAATGCGCCTCCATCATGTGCCGGCCTCCGCTGGACAGCACTTTGCTGCACCTAACAAGCTGGGGGTGTGAACCCTGGAGGATATTTCTAGGTAGGTCTGTCTAAGATAGTTTACTTGGGCAGTTTTAATTAGGTCACCTGGGCAGCTGGTATGACAGAAGGGACGGGGGTGGTGACAACAGCTCTAGAAAAGCAGCAGTTCCCTGCTTGGTGTCACGGCAAACAACTAAGGTATGTGCATAGTTTCAGTGAATTCTGGCACCTTATTTGGCACTGGATGTCTCAGTATTTCATTTTCTAAAAATTTTATTTTAATTATGTGTGTGTGTGTGTGTGTGTGTGTGTATGTGTGTGTGTGAGTGCTTTGCCTGCGTGTATGTATGTAGATTACATGCTTGACTGGCAAGGTCAGACTTGGATATCAAATCCCTGAAACTGGAATTGCAGACAGCTGTGAGCTGCCATGTGGGTGATAGGAAATGAACCAGGATCCTCTAGAAGAGCAGTGGGTGCTCTTAGCCACTGAGTCATCTCTTCAGCCCCACAAGCCCTTTTAGAAGCACTTCTCAATGTGCATTCTGGAATCAAAGCTAAGGGAAGAGAGTAGTCTGGTTGACGGGAGGACATTGTTCCTTAGCTACCTCCCCTCAGGAGACACTAGTGACTTCGATCACCAGTTGGGTTTCTCATGGTGTCTGAAGGAGGTGAGAAATGAACAGTTGAGCTGTGTCCTACTCTGGGGATGCTGATGGCTTCAAGACCAGTCTTTAGTGTGACTGTGTGAGCTGTTGCATGACCTGAGGTGAGTTTGTTCCCATTGAGTCTACGCAAAGGTTAATGCATACAGACTGTCTTTTTTGGGGGGCCTGGGCTCCTCTCTGACTGTGAGATCTTGAATATGGCCAAAGAGCAAAGAGTTACACCATCAGGCCAGGAGGCTGACTTCCTAGCTAGAGGAGGGTTAGATTCATCATGGATGATCATGGCAACATCTGCTTTAGAATCTTGTTTGGTGAGCCAGCAAGATGGCTCAGTGGATAATTGGTAGCCACTAAGTCTGAGAACCTTACTTAGGTCCTAGCACCTACATAAAAAGCCAGATACAGTGGCCTGCGCTTGCAATCTCTGTACTCTTAGGGGACTATGGGAGGCAGAGAATTGCCAGGAATCTCACAGGCTAGCTGGCCTGGAGAGAGCAGCATGCCACAGACAAGAGATGAGATAGAAAGTGAGCCGACTCCTAGAAACATGTCCACTGACCTCCACACTTGCGCTGTGGCCTGTACACACATGTCACACATACACACAATCACACACACATACATGCATACACATGCACAGACACACACATAGTAAATAAAAAACTCTTTAAAACAATCTGTGTCATCTGATCCTTGTGCAGCAGAGGTCCATGCTCCTTACACAGCCTTCCCGACTACTTGAGCTAGACTGTGGGTGCCTGGATTCAACTCCTACCTCTTCCCTGTGGACTGGACCACAGGTTGGCATTTACCAATTGCCTCTTCCCTCAGCTTTTTTCTTGGGTAAGTTCTCATCAGTCATCATCTCTACAGAAGTTGAAGTATCTAGTTAGTCCCTGGACAAGACACAAGAGAATTTAACATAGGAAAGTCACAGACATCAGTGGGAGATGCAGAAGATTTGACCGAAAGTAGAGGCTGCACCATACTTGTGAATTTAAAAATGAAACGTGGCAGTGGTGTTCATTTTTCTCAAATCATCCTCCCACCTGCAATAAGAACACTGGTGCCACATAAGTCAGTTTTAACACAGAATCTTGTATGGACCTGGTTTGAAGATGAACCGTGAGCCCAGTCATAGAGCTTCACATGTGCTATTTTTAGTCCCATAATTACTTGGGCTAGGGGTTGGGGTGTCTAGTATCAGCAGCTCCTGGACTTTGTTGTTATGGCAAAGATGGTAATGCGATGGCATTAATTTTCAAAGTTTGATTTTAGATTAAGTTAAGAATGAGTATGAGAGTATGAAAGTATGAGAAATCATCTCTTGACCTAATTAAATAGCTCAAACAATTAAAAGACAAAAACAAACAAACAAACAAACACAACCCCAAAACACTGGTGGGAGGGAATAAACAAGCAAGAAAACTGGAAAGTTAGGAAAGTTAAAAGTCTCTTGTCCAGGAGCTAATGGAATATAAAGCTACCAAACCTTGGGCAAGCATGCTGTATATGAACAGGAAAAGGGAACGAGAGTTCTTTCACAAGAGTCACCTAAGACCATTGAAAAACACAGATATTTATATTACAATTAATAGCAGTACCAAAATTACAGTTATGAAGCAGAAATGAAAATAGATTTATGGTTGGGGGGTTACCACAACACGATGGTCACAGCATTAAGAACTTTGAGAACCATCTTGCTCAGTGAAAGAAACCATTTAAAAAGCCCATCTGTGCTATGATTTAGTTGATATGGAATATCCAAAATAGAAAAGTAGCTTAGTGATTGTCCAGGAGAGCGAAGTGGGACATGACTCTATAGATGCTGCGTTTCATTGTGAGGGGTGATGAGATATTTAATATTAGACAGTGGTGATGGTTGAATAATTTTGTGATAATATTAAGACCCACTGATCTGCAAAGTTTATGCTTTGTGTGTTACTCTAAGTCTGTTTTGTGTTGCTCTAAGAGATTACTGGAGGCATTAGTGCTTTATAAAGAAAAGAGGTTTGGGATTCATAATGCTGGTGGCTGTAGAGTCAAAATAGCAGGATGCTGCATTATATCAGGAAAGAGAAGCAGAAAGGCAAACAATCACATCAGCAACAATGTGTATACACCAGGAAGCAAGGACCACAGGTGTTGGGTTTACTCTTTAGTGACCTGCAAGAATTATGTAAATCTTCCCAGGCATGGCCTCTTTCAGATGGACCACCTCTCTGTGGAGCCTCACTGGCAACTGTGCTTAGCTTCTAAAACAGCCAAACCACAGAATGTTGTATCTCTGTGACTAGATACTGGAGAGACTGATGGTGACATCCATCAGAATAAATGTAGATGAACTAGTTCATCACACCATGTAAGACGCACACCAATACCTTCTCTAAAGCAGCATGGTCTCTTCGTGTATTTTCCTTTGAGAAATACTATAGAAGACTCTACTATAAGGACACTTTTATATGTCAAAATGTCATAAAATTAAACAGTAATGATGTGGGGGCATATTTTTCTTTACTGTGTAACAAAGTTTTAAACTTTTAGCATCACGATAGAGCAAACATTCTAACGCTAGTAGGAAAAAAAGAGATACGAGCTATTTATGACTTTATAAGAAATAGAAATCACTACCAACAGGCAGGAGGAAAAAAGTAAAGGTTAAATCGGGAGCTCTTCCTTCCGCCAGACTAATAGTGACTCCACTTCACAGACAAGTGTGTTTGCTTGTTTGTTTCATTCCCAGCACAGTTGGAAACAAAATGGAGTCTAGATTTATAATTAAAATGTTGCAACAGGAGGAGACGTCTGTATGGCTGTTGGGTGTCACCTGATTTAGAAAATGCTCCAAGGACAGGAGCGATAGCTCAGTTGACAAAGTGCTTCCAACAAAAGCAAAAGGACCTGATTTCCATCTCTGCCCCCAAAAAAAGAGCTGGTGTGCTGGTGTGCATGCATGTGCATGTGTGCGCGCGTGTGTGTGTCTGTGTATGTGTGTGTGCACACGCATGCGTGCATGCATGTGTGCATGTGAGTGTGTGTCTGTGTATGTGTGTAAATGTGTGTGTATGTGCATGTGAGCGTGTGTGTGTGTGTGTGTGTGTGTGTGTAGAGCTGGCTCAGTGGTTAAGAACACTGGCTGTCCAATTCTTAGCACTCCTGTAGTGGCTTACAACTATCTAACTCTAGTTCTAGTGGGTTTGATGGCCTCTTCTATCCTCCACAGGCACCAGGCACATATGTGTTGCACAGACAGACAGATGTGCATACAAAGCACCCATACACATGGAATAATAATAATAATAATAATAATAATAATAATAATAATAATAATAATAATAATATAATAATAATAATAGAGTGAGATATACAGAGGAGATCTGTAATCCCATGCTGGGAGGCAGAGAGGGGAGGGCTTGCTGGTCAGTTTCATTCAGGGCAATGAGAGACCTTGTCTCCAGAAATAAGGTGGAGTTTTCTCTGGGAGAAAGAGGAGTTGTTTTCATCAATGGTGCAGCTAGTAGTAAGTAAATTGCCATTGCTTAAGTAAATAACCCTGGGTGCATGTTTATGTAAGCAAACATAACTGAATGCAATGGGAGGTGCAGGCATGCATGTGCACATACATATACATGCACATGAATGTATGCACACATGCACACACAGGTGTGTGACATGGAAATAAGAAAGGGTCTTGTTGGGAAGAAGGGGTTCAGAAAAAGGGAGGAAGAGAGGGTAATGGGAGTTATGATCAAAGTACATAATACTCACACATATAAGAAATAGTGAAAGGATAGGGAAAAAAGAGCCACAACAAACAAAGACAAGGTGAGGAGATTGAGGATAAAATCCAGTATCAACCTCTGGCCTCCACAGGCACGTGTTCTGTCCCACAGCATGCCAATGGGTACACACACACACACACACACACACACACACACACAGAGAGAGAGAGAGAGAGAGAGAGAGAGAGAGAGAGAGAGAGAGAGAAAGACAGACACACAGAGAGAGAGAGAGACAGAGAGAGAGACAGAGAGGAGAGAGAGAGACAGAGAGAGAGAGAGAGAGACAGAAAGAGAGACAGAGAGGGAGACAGAGACAGAGAGACAGAGACAGAGACACAGAGAGAGAGAGAAAGAGACAGACAGACAGACAGAGAGAATATAAAATAGCACCTGTGCATGCTTTCTACCTTTCAGTTTAATTATTAAAATTTAACCTGATAGAAGCTTGAATGTTAGCTTTGAAAACCCTACTGTATTTTTGGAATTTTGTAACGTGTAATGTACTAACAAGGGCTCAACATGATGTAGTGTTATAATGTGGTACCTACCCTTTATCTCATGAAAGCAGGAGGCTGCATCACCTCTAAGAGATGCTGAGTGGTATAAGCAGGGCTCTTACCTTTTTTCATCTGAGTTGATTGCAGACTCTCTGTAAGTGGAAGCAATGAAGATGAAGTCCACAGACATCCTCTCTCCATACCCTGCTGTTCAGGCTCAGGAGACCGTGAAGACATAATGCTAGAGTTCGTCTTTATTTACAAGCTACTAACAACTGCTTAGGCCCATCCTGCCCTCCTCCAACCCACGCACATTTGGGACTATGGTGTCTCAAACATAGTCCAGAAACAGGGAAACCTGGAGAGTTCTGCTTGATTTTAAATCTGACCCAGGAAAACACAATCCCTTCCTTACATATGGGACCTTAGTTAATTCACAAGTAATCATTTATTGTTAGGTCTTGGCATTGCCTTAGTGTGGATGAATGGCCCATGCCTTCCTACGCAACATGTCAGCATCTTGTCTGACCTGGGTAATTGTGAGCAAGGGGGGTTCTGGGTAGATGTTGCAACGATGGTGTGTGGGAACATCTACACAAAGTTTAGGGCAAGCAGGAGTTGGCCTTCTCTCTCTCTCTCTCTCTCTCTCTCTCTCTCTCTCTCTCTCTCTCTCTCTCTCTCTCTCTCTCTCTCATCCTTGCTGCCTAGCTCAGGCTGAAGCAGAATAATAAGGCTGCTTCATCAGAAATCTGTGCTAATTAGCCACAATTTCCCAGCCTCCTTGGACTGCTTTGAACACTAATTACTGGGAACCAGAGAGTGTAAGAAAATACACACCCTGCGGACACCTAGTTAACACCCACCCCTCTATCAGGTGAGGATGGGACAGGCCGTTTAATTTCCCCAAAGAGAATCCTTTGGCTTTTCCCCTCCTCATCTTTTAAGTTTTTCTTTCTTAACAGCTTTGTTAATTTAGGTTAAGTGGTTTGGTTGCCATGGAAACCAGTATTTCTCTCAGGCTGATTGTGTCAAAGGCATCATTAATCTGTTTTCTCAACTGCCTCTTCCTCATCCATCTAATTGCAGCACCCGCCCCCCTTCCTCCTCCCTTTGGATGACATCATTTTGGACATTTTTAGGACACCATATGTGAGATTCATCACAATTTATCTTCTATTCAAATTCCATATCACTACATTAATTGTGGTATTGCCATTGCAAAGACATACCATGGCTCCCCAGGTGGGTACCATGGGTCTCCTTGGGGGAAGGGAAAGCCTCTTGCTTTGTTTGCTCAGGTGCAACTGAATATCCCACACAAAGGAGGCTTTTGAAGTCGTGCCACCTCCGCCTTCTCACCTCTTTAGTTTTTTATTTCCAAAACAGATTCTAAATAATTAAGCGTGATGTTTTTCTGGGAGCCCGCGATCTTTGAAAGAGTAAAAAACCTATCCTATTGGGATTATGTGGGGGAAGGGTAGTTTGGGGAGCAGGCTGGCCACTGTCCTACTGAGATGGCCTTGGTCCAGGGGAGGGCGTGCAGGGTTCCTTAACTTGTTCAGTCTTCTCAGGAACACTGCAGGAACAAAATGCTGTGTCTGTTTGCTGTGGTGTCCGGTTTTACACAAACTTTTCCTACAGATTTGATCTGCAGAAAATTCTCAACTGATTTGCACCCTTTCAGCAGGCGTGCATCTTCCTTACACACTTGCATCCTCATGTAAGCTTGTTAGCTAGTTCCTGCCCATCAGCAGAAAGAATCAACAAGCCCTGCAGCAGGCGGCACGTGAACCATCCACTCTGCCTCCTAATCCTTGCCCTTAAAGAATTTGGACAACTGTTGGTCTGACCACCTTCCTTTCAAGAAGGGCAAATCTTACCTTTTCCCTATCTGGCTGTTATTTCTATGGGTGATGATGAAAGGATTGAAAATAAATTCAACCACATAACATTTTGTATATAAATCATATAGAAAGGAAAATTTCATTTCATAACAATACGTATCATAACAATTAAATTAATCCCCTTACATTTTTGGTGTGGTACTTACTTCTGAAGCTCTACTTCCTGACCTCTATTCCTGAGACAAAGCATATTATCAAATGAATTTTGACAATGGCAATTTTGAATGAGACAAAGTAAAAATAAATGTATTATTTTAACAGGCTTTAAATTACCTTTGTTTATATTTTGTATAAGTATGTGGTGATGGTGGCAGGCACCTACTGTGACACCTGTGTGGAGGTCAGAGGACAGCTTGCAGGAGTTGGCTCTCCTCTCCCACTGTGTGTGTCTCAAGACTCTAACCCAGCTTGTCAAGCTTGGTGGCAAGTCGCCATCTTGCCAGTCCTCAGCCAGTTATTACAGCCCATATTTTATTTCATTATAGTTAATTTGAAAGTATGTCTCTTCAAACATGAGCTATTTAAATCACATCTCTCTGATCCTTCTGCCCAGCAGAGCGTCTGACACATCACATTCAGAGTATTGTTGGATAAGTCAGCGTTGACTTAGGACTAACACAATATTGATTCCTGGTTAATCCCAGTTCACAACAGTTAAGAATACCTACTGGTCTTAACTGTCAACAATGGTGGTAGACCAGAGAACACTTAACACATTGGCTCCTTAAGAGGAATTTCTAGTTAAGGCCCAAGAAATAAAGTGACACACACACACACACACACACACACACACACACACACACACACATAAAAAAAAAATCAGGGCTGTGGCTATGATTGATGCATCTACAATGGGAGTTGAACAAATTTAGTGACACCAAGTTGGGTGTGAGGCATGAGAGATGGTCTGCGATGACTCTTGGCTCTCTGGTTCTGAATTCTGGGAGGAGGCCGACCACAAAAGGTTTCCTATATTTGGTGGTGAAAGATGGGATGATATGAGAACTGACTTGAACTTAACAATTTTAAATTGGCAACACTGAAGAACCATTCTGAGTAAAACACAAAGAAGGTTATGGTCTTTTTATCAGATGGCTGAGTCTTCAATGCAACGTGTCCAGCATCTTCTGGTCTAAGCAAGAAGTCTTCTCTGGCAAAGCTGTTAAACGTGGCAGATAAATAAGGAAAATGGGGCACACGAGTACTTAAGAATTTATAGTGGATGGAAGCAGAATTCAGATTTGTGAGAAAAGTTTAATATTTTAATTGGGAGAAATAAAGACTGTTTTGTGTAGGTAGGAACTCTCTCATTTCCTCTCTGACTTTCGCCGTATGTGTACGCTGCTGGAGAATGAACACAGGGCCTCCCACATGTGAGGCGGACGTTCCCAAGTCTGAGGCGGACATTCCCAAGTCTGAGGCGAACGTTCCCAAGTCCTCTTTCTACTTTTTGATTGTGAGATAGGACCCCCTAAAGTTGCCCAGGTTGGCCTTGAACTTCTGATCCTCCTACCTCAGCCTCTCAAGTAACTGGAATTATAGGTCCGAGTCACTAGGTCTGGCTTTTAGTTTTTTAAATTTATTTTACTTAACATTTTCAGATTTATTTAGATTTATTTACTTTACACGTATGAGTGTCTCACTAACATGTACATCAGCGCACCGTGCACTGCCGGGTGCCCTTGGAGGTCAGAAGAAGGCATCAGATCCTCTGGAGCTAGAGTTTGCATGGTTATGAGCTGCGGTGTGGGCTCTAGGAATCAGAGCCAGGTCCTCTGCAAGAACAAGTGCTCTTGGCCTTTGAGCCATCTCTCCAGCCCCATAGGTCTGGCTTTAAACAAATAAATAACAACAAAAATGAAATATAATAAAATAGTTAAGCTCAAAGAAAGGCAGTACCAAAGTACTCTGTTGATCCAGCCCTGCCCCCATTGATTTCTCTACCTTTCTCCCATGCCTTCCAACCTCTGGTTTTCTTCTCCTCCCCCCTCTGTCCCTCCCTCCCCCCCTCTTTTTTTCTTCTGTGTGTCTAAGGCCACCAAGGCCACCTGGTCACCAAGGCTTCCTGTCTCCATGGACAATCAAAGTGACTCTTTAGAGCCTGCAGGTTTGGGTTAAATATTTGCACAGACACTGTCAGATGCAAGCTGCAGAACATAGACTAATTACCTGCAAGGACAGCATCTGATGGCTTCTAAGAAAGTAAAGGCTGAATTCAACACAATAAATATTGAAGGAAAACATAATAGTAACCCCTGAATCTAAAAAGCACCCTAGAAATGGTAAGGTTTAACCTGCTCTGCTGTGGGGCTCACTCTGCCAAGTACAACACAATCTCTTCCCTTCCCTTCCCTTCCCTTCCCTTCCCTTCCCTTCCCTTCCCTTCCCTTCCCTTCCCTCCCCTCCCCTCCCCTCCTCTTTTCCTTTTTTCCTCCCCTCCTCTCTTTCTTTTTGTAAGACACTGTCTCATTATCTCTCTTTGGCAGACCTGGAACTCACTATGTAGACCAGGCTGGCCTTGAACTCACAGAGATCCACCTGCCTCTGCCTCCTAAGTGCTGGTGTTAAAGGCGAGTGCTACTAGACTCTGCACCACAGCCTTTCTTAGCCAAGAATTTGACACCATACACATTAAAAACAAAAGTTAAAGTAATGAAGTAGAATACTATGGATGAAATATATCTTTTTATGATATCCTTACACCATTAAAAAATAATGTTGAGTTGAAAACAAAACTGAAAGGCTTTCTTCCTCTTGGAGACTTTTCACTGTTTAAAATTTCTGCAGTTATAGGTTGTGAATTTAATATTCATCACGTGCCCAATATTGTCCCAAGGATGTAGAGACCAATATGGCATAGTATTTTGTTCAAAAGGCAACTGAGAGGCAAACCTAACAAACATATTCCACTTAACTCTTATCCTTTTAGTTCTGATAGCCAATCAAATGTTACCTGTCATATCTCAGCACTGCCTGGAAATAAGTCTTAAGTAAGTAACGGTAGACATTATTAGCTCTTTTAAAAATGCTTTTAGTTGAGGAGAACGCCACAAGGCATTTAGGATTAGGGAAACTATGACAAACCTTAAGCAGGTGGTTTTACTTTCTGCTGTGCTATGCAGCACCCTACAGCTAGAGGAAGCACCTATTCATAACTTTATTTCCTCTAGGCTCAACTTTCCTGCTTTTATGTGCCAGATCACTCTGACTGTCCATTTCTTAGGCATCAGGAGAAATGGTGACAGCATAGTGTAGCCATTGCTTCCAGGAAGGAGGCTCACAAGGCTCAGGAAGCTCAAAAAAACATACAGTCTCAGGAAACCAAGACAGCTACCAGGCTCACAAGGCCCCTCCCTCCAGTCATAGAAGATGCAAACTCTGGCTGAGCAAGTTGTTCAGAGCCCTTGAAGGATGCAGCTTTCAGGGGTGTCCCCCATGTTGGTATGGGTGTTTGGAGATGCGGTTGCTGTGAGTCACCATGCTTCTGTAAATAACCTTTCACTCGTGAGCTTATAAACAACACCAATAGGATTGTTTGTTCACTAAGACAGACTCGGATGGAATTATTTCTCTGGAGCTCTGGTGCTTTCCCGGGGGAATAGATGTCTGTTCACATCTTCATGAGAGAAGTTATGCAGTATTTGCTTTTATTGTTGGAGATGTGGATGGTAGAGTGGCCCAATCACCAACTTCACCCTTTCCTCACTCAGACCTAATGTATGTCCAAGGTCATGAGTGCTCTTTGCTCAGAGTTTACTTGGGCTCAATGTCCAGCTTATGACATGTTGCACGTGTGCCTTTTTACACTCATAATGGCTGTGAGGTTGTCTTTAACTTACAAGACTTAAATTAAAAATAATTTCTCCCCTGTACCTTCATGTCTCAGACACAGTGAGGTGTTGGGATGAGAGCCGTCCAAATGTCCTTAGAGTCAACCCTAGATCAAAGGCCCCATCTCCATTCACGGCGATAATTGACCACAAGATGCATCTGGCAGCTGTGGTTGGGAACCTCTAAATCTTTCCACGAGATAGGGATCCATAGTCGCGTTGTTGGAATCCAGCACAAGCAACCACTATTTCCTTATTATCAAGAGGCCCAAAGCCAGAGAAGGTCCACCAATGTGCTTACTGAATTGATCTATCTGTGTTTCCCTCTGGGAGAGCTGAGTAACTCTCTAGAAACTCTGGAGGACACCACCACCGACGACTTCTTCTTCTTCTTCTTCTTCTTCTTCTTCTTCTTCTTCTTCTTCTTCTTCTTCTTCTTCTTTTTGTTTCAAATGTCATTTTATTGCAAGATGGTATAACTAATTACAAGTTTAAACTATGAGTTGGTAATTTTAGTCAGACAACAACTTGCTGCAAATTGCTTATTCAAAAGTGATCACCAGACAATTCTAGATACTAAGCAAGGGTCATAAATACCTTACTGGTCAATAGCGTTAAACCACTGAATGGACCTTGATCATTTCTTAGGAAAAGTACACTGTACTTTCAATAGACAGCAATTCAGGAAGAGCACTTCACATGGACTAGTTAACTCTATATACATAGATCTATGATTTAAAAAGGCAAACTCCTATCTGGGACAAAAGTTGATTTTCTTTTGTTTTTTTTCTTTCTTTTTCTTTTTTCTTTTTTTCAAGACAGGGTTTCTCTGTGCAGCCTTGCCTGTCCTGGACTCCCTTTGTAGATCAGGCTGGCCTCAAACTCACATCGATCTGCCTGCCTCTGCCTCCCAAGTGCTGGGATTAAAGGCGTGAGCCACCACTGCCCAGCTTTTTTCTTTTTTCTTTTCTTTAAGTTGATTTTTAATATTTATGAAAGTTGAGTTAACCGACAGGCTAAGTAATTTCTAAGTAGAATATAAGAAAAATCCCTTTGAAATGTCCTCATTGATTCATGGGACATACACATTCCATAGTTCCTGGAATGAAGTGTGTAGGATTATGGGATTTATTTTCTGTGTTTGCTATGAGGATGAAATAGGGTTTTGGAATTATTGTGCCCAGATGCAAAGGGAAATTAAATAAGCTCCGAGGATGAAAAGAAATGTTTAGAAAGTACCCTGCATGACATTTCAGGTAATAAAACACTGGGGCCAGATGGATATGCAGCTGTATTACACAGAACTTACAGTCATAAATTACTTCTGACTTTAGAGAGATTTATAAACAGGCTCCCGGAACTTTAGAAACGCCCATGCTTCCAATTGCACTGGCAAGAAAAAGAAATGTGTAGGCTGTAAACTCACTTGTTTTTGTTTTTGTTTTTTACTTCTAGCAAAAAATTGTGACTGTTAGATTTACAAACTGCTAAGCAGCATTTACCTTTCCAAGTATATTTATTTTATAGAGGTTTCCCATGGAGTATTTAAAATCTTATTAATATTACAAACACTGTTCTAGATCTTTAAGAAATAAGTATAGATAATGTCTTCCCCTAGTAGACTGAAGAGCTGGAAAAGCATTCTTCTCAAAGAAATGGTCATAGACGATTTTAGATTTAGATTTGTTTGGCTTCAGATTGTGAGAGGAAGCAGAACACCATATTTTTCGGACCATAGGATTCACCTGACCATAAGATGCACCCAGTTTTTAGAGCAGTAAAACAAAACAAAACAAAACAAAAAACCAGTAAAAACAGCAATTGGACTATAAGGTGCACCCTAATTTCCTCCTCCACCACACACTTTTGGAGGAAAAAAGTGCGTTTTACAGTCTAAAACATACGATATATTTGACTTTTTCATTTGTGCATATTCTTGAAATAGTTACAGATTCATGAAACTACCTGATGTCTTATATACTTCTTAAGGTGTGTTTGGACCAGCAAAACCTAAAACAAAACACAAGAAAACATTCCTATGACACACTTTTGATGTCTAATACCAGGTTTAGTAGATTATGAGCTGTTCATACACTAGATGTTACGCAGCCGCCGCAAAGAATTTAGATTATTTAAGTGAAAAAAGATGACCTCAGTATCTTGGCAGTAGAAATAGATTCCAAAGCAGGTGAGGGGTACATGCCTGAAATCTCAGTGCTCGGAAGCTGGAGGCACGGGGATTGTGAATGTGTTGGCTAGCTGGGGTCCCATAGAGAAACTGTCTTAAAAGACAGGGTGTGGTGGTGTTTTCTCTATGGGAGAAGATATATATGTACACACACACACACACACACACACACACACACTGTAATGTGCTTTTGTGTATCTGCAATGCTCAGAGGGAACTTTGCTAGAGTCAATTAAACACTAAAACTAAAAAAAAAAAAAAAAAAAAAAAAAAAAAAAAAAAAAAAAAAACCCTCAGAGGATGCGTTTGCCCAGGCTGCGGTGGCGGATGTTGCACAGGAACCGAAGCTCTTGTGCTGGGCAGTGCCTTTGCATCCTTTCTTACAGTTGTGCAGAAGAACACACCAGGGAAGGAAGAGATGCCGTGGCACTAGCCTCATGTCCCACAGGGCCTGCATGTTTCTCATAACAGTTCTGTAACCTTTCTGGGTCACGTTCCAGCCACTGGAGTCACCACACTCAGGGAAACCCAGAGCTGCCTTGTCTGAGCAGCGAGTTGCAGTTCGTTTACTGTCTCTCCCCATGTGGATCCATTTGCCACCCCAGGAACGTTTCTATCACGTAGCGTCTGAAGCCAGGTAATCTTGATTGTCTATGAGATGGACCTGGAACCAACTAAGCAACCCGCCTCTGAATAGATCTGTAAAAGCCTTTCAGGCAAGGATTGACCTCGAAGTGGATGGCGCCTTCAGCCATCAGGTCCAGGTGTGAGGAGGTCCCCGGGAACTGCAGTGTTGTCTCTCTGTCTTTGCTTCCTGTCAAGAGAGCCTCTATTGCTGCTGTCGCCCCCACCGATGTCAGTGCAGCACTGTCCTTGGCCTTCTAGTGCAGACCGAACAACACTGTCCAGCAAGCCTCCAGGCTCTCAGCACCAGATGCGGGTTCTGAGACATTCAATGTTGACACAGTAACACAGCTCTCCCAGCAATACAACTCTCTTTATTGGGGGAGAATAAAGGCTATATAAACCTTGGGGAAGCAGGGAGGGGTTTTCAGGTGAGGGAGCATCATTGGCCGGGGCCGAGGTGCTGGTAGTGCTTCATTTGCATGGAGAGGAATTTCAGTTGCTAGGCTACATGACTACCTCAAGAATTGTAAGGCTGGGGCTTGCAAGACTATATAGGCCTGGTTCCGCAGCCACAGAATAGGGAGGGAGTGATCCTACTCCTGCCGGTTTCAAGGTTGAGATTTTCGGGGTTTGGATACATCTGGACCTCATTCTTGCTCCATTCCATTTTCCCTGTCTGAGCAGTCCACGTACCCCACAAATAGCTAAATGGAGTGTAACAAGCAAGCTTACTTATATGTATGTGATAGTGAAAACTGGGTAACGAGCCACCATCTAGGGCACTAATGGAACACACGTTTAGAGGTGTCTGTAAGAGCTTTTCTAACTGATTGCGTTGGAACCACTCTGAATGTGGGCAACGCCACTTGCTGAGGTCCTAGACTAAATAAAAAAAGGAAAAAGGGCGACATACTGACTGGGGTTAAGTGCTCCATTTAGTTTACACCCTCGCTAACATTTATGGTTGTTTTCTTAACGATTGACATTCCGACTGGGTGTGAGATGGCGCATCAGTGCTCCCCCACGTGGATTATGTTTACCATATTGCATGATATCCCGCCACGACGGTGTCGTCTCAACTTGCGTTTCTCTAATGGTGCCTATTTTTGAGCCTTTCTTTCATGTTTCCTGGCCATTTGTAGTTTAGCTTTCGAGAAGCATCTATTGATTTCATTAGCCCGTTTACTGATTGGATTGTTCGCTTTTTTTGTTTCACGTTTGGAGTTCTTTCTATATTCTAGATATTAATCCTCAGGCACATGCAGAGACAGCAAAGGCTTTCCTCTGTTCCGCGGATTGTCTCTTCACTTTCATCTACTTCCTTTGCTGTACAGATAGATGTCTTTCGACTTCATTAAGCCCCACTTTCTTGACTGTTACCCTTATTTCCTGAGTGACTCCAGTCCTGGTCACAGAACGCTTGCCCATGCAGGTATTTTGAGTTAGTTTGAGAGTTCCAAGTCTCAAATTGAAGTCTTCCATTCATTTGGAGTGGATTTTGTCACAGGTGACACATAGGGACAGAGTGTCATTTCTCTGCAGGTGGACACCCGGTATCCCCAGCACCATTTGTTGAGGAGCTGGTCTTCTCCGATGTATCCTTTTGGCATGCTTGCCACCGTCAGGTGACTGTAGCTGTGTGGGTTTATAACTGGGCCCTTGCTCTGTTCCACTCTGTGTTGGGTTTTGTGCTGGTACCAGGCTATTGAGGCATAGATGCTCTCTCTCACTGGGGCGCCTCTCCAGCCCCAGTGGCTGTGGCTGTGGCTCTGTGTGGAAACTGAGGCCAGGAACAGTGACACTTCTACAGCTGTTCTTTTTGCTCAGGATAGCTTTCATTTTCCAGGGTCAGGGTCTTTTCTGCGTCTGTGTGAATCTTAGTTGGTTCGTTTTCTATTTCTAGAATGTTTTCTCTTTGTCCTTGTTTGATTGTCTCAGTTCCTCCAAGCCCTTCACGGGCAGGCATGTCTTCGCCTTGATCCTTTCTTTGGCGAGACTTTCCATGAAGCTTTTGTTTTGACTTACATTTTTCATTTCCACCCAGTTGATTTTCCTTCAGCATTTCTGTGTTGCCTTGGGTTTTCACATTTCTTATGTTGCTGCATTGGGGTTAACACATCTGAAGTTATTTTGTTGCCTTTTGAAAAAAAAAATCAACAGTATACTTTCAGCTGGAGTGTTTGCACTGTTCCCGTGGTACTCGGATGTGGATGAAAGAGATACTCCAAAAGATAGTATAATTTCAGTCCAGGAGTTCAGGGCGCTGATGTAAATTTTACATTATTCCCTGAGTAGAGCATTAACTGTGAGAACGACAGTGCCTGCTGGACAGGGCCAGTATGCAGATGCTGTTGCAGAGACTTGACAACACTCGACCCTCTGATTTCAAAAACTGTTAGAGGAAAATCAAGCAAGGATAACAGAATTTATTTGGATTTTAGTTATTGAGATTAGGATTGGGAGGGAAGTAAGGTAGGAGAGGATAAGAAGAAGCATTAGATCAATTTTAAAATGAAAGACAAAATCCAAGTGGGTAAAGCAGTTGGGCATTGTTCAGCTCTACAGATTTTAAGAGATTGTTATAAGAGAAAATATGGATGGAGAGAGAGGAAGAGCCATGGTGTCTTAGTTAGGGTTTTATGGCTGTGAAGAGGCACCATGACCATGGCAGCTCTTAGAAAAACATTTAATTGGGGCTGGCTTACAGTTAACAGGCTAGTCCATTATGATCACAGCAGGAAGCATGGTGGTACCCAGGCAGACACGGTGCCGGAGAGGTAGCTGAGAGCTCTACATCCGGATGCAAAGGGAAAGAGAATGACACTGGGCCTGGCTTGCGGTTTTGAAACATCAGCAGTGACATACTTCTTCAACAAGACCACACCTTCTGCACACCTCTCAGTAGTGCCACTCCTTATGAACCTATGGGGCCCATTTTGTTTTTTTATTAAAAGCACTACATGTGGTGATAAGAAATATGAAATATGGGCTAAAGGTATAATAAAGAATGCCCTGTAGTGGCCTGGGTGAAGAAACACACAGCAGCTCCAAAGCCTGACCAAACAATACACAGACAGAAGCAAAATCCTCATGAGACACACACGCATACCGAATACCCACAGTTTGCCAACTGCGAGCTCCACAGGCCTCATAAGATCCTTCCACTGTCTCCAGGACAATGAGCTTCCCTAAATTTCCACTTCCTAAAGAACTCCCTTCCTTCCTCATGGTGAAGGCACACACTTTTAACTCCAGCACTTGGGAGGGAGAGGCAGGCCGATCTCTGAGTTCAAGGCTAACCTGGTCTACAGAGTGAGGGCTACCCAGAGAAACCCTGTCTTGAAAAACCCAACCCAAATCCAACCCAACCAAAATAGTAGAAACTGAGAATTAAAAACAACACTTAAAGAGTGCCTGGCTGGCACAGCTGTACTGAGGTGGACGGTAACAGTTCTCAGATGTGCCTGGCTTTAGGAGGCTTTATTTGTTCCTGTGCTGGGTAGAAGCAAGTGGGAGCCTTTGGTCTTTGCAGCCTCCATGTTGTTGTATGGAGATCTGTGGGGGAGGGGAGGTTAGGAGTCCTTTCCTTGGGGCCCTATACTCCAAGGTGGCCTCTTGGTCCTGTGGTGAGGGAGCTTACTTTCCTGGCAGGTTGTCAAGCCCCCTTCCCCAGCTTGATTGGTGCTGATTGGGAAGTGTTTGCAGCTGGGCATCAAAAGCTCTTACTGCCTTGTGCCTTCATGTCTACCTATGGAATGCATTACATTTAGTGATTTGCCTATATCGAGCCATCATTGAATCTTTGAAATGAAGTCAGCTTGATCATGAGGAATGATATTTTTGATGTGTTCTTGAACTTTGTTTGCAAGTAGTTTATTAAGATTTTTTTTTTTTTGCATCTATGTTCACCAGAGAGACTTATATACAATTTGCCTTTCATTTGTGTGTGTTTGTCTTTAAAAATACTTATGTGTGTGTGTGTGTGTGTGTGTGTGTGTGTGTGTGCGCACGTGCACATGTATGAGGCCTAAGCCATCGGATCCCTTGCAGCTGGAGTTACAGACAGTTGTGAGCTGGGCTGGCCCCATGTAGGTGCCAAGCTCCAGTCCGCCAGAGAAGTAGAAAGCTCACTCAACTGCTGAGCCACCTCGCCAGCCCTTTTGTCTGGGTTTCATATTAAGATAGCATGAGCCTTGTAGACGTCTGGTAGTATTTTTTCCTTTTTACTTTATGGAATATTTTATGAAGCACTGTGTTGATCCTTTCTTGAAGATTGGTAGAATTCTGTAGGGAATCCAGACAGGCCTGGGCTTTCCTTATCTGAGATTTAGAAAAATGTATGGCTTCAACTCACTGCTTATTATGACTTCATTTAAAGGATTAATCGCACTTTTGTTTAGTTTTGACTGACCACATACACCTGGAAATGTACCATTTCTTTTGGATTTTACAATTTGGTGGAATATATATCTTTAGGGTATATTTAATGATTTTTCTGAATTCTACTAAAATCAGTTGTGTTGTCTCATTTTTCAGCTATAATCTTGTTAATTTCAGTCTTGTGTAACTTTGATTAGTTGATGAAAGGTGTACTGATCTTGTTTATCTTTTTAAAGAACAACTCCATTTTTCCACCTCCATTTCATTCACTAATTGTTTTATTTATTTATTGCTTATTTATGTATACTTATTTATTTCTGAGTAGTGATTTAGGGGTTGCTGATTCTTGTTTTTCCAAGACCCTAAGGTACATCATTCTGAGTTTCGAGCACTCTAATTTTTTTTTTTAAATGCAGCCACTTGAACTATAAACTTACCTCTTTAGACTGCCTTCATTTGTATTCCATACGTTAGAGGGTGTTGCGTTCATTTGATTCTAGGAGTTAAGAAGAATTCTCTCTTGATGTCTTCAGTGACTCTTTCATCATTCAATGGTGTGTTGTTCATTTCTCTTTTGTGTATATTTTGTAGTTTCACTTGCTGTGGACGCATAGTTTTATTTCATTACTAGAATTCAAGAAGTTATTTCAATTTTCCTGTGTCTGCTAAGATGTTCCTTGTGCACTATTCAATGGTCTATTTTAGAGGAAGTCCCACAGGTTGCTAAGGAGAATATGTATTTTGTAGTTTGGATGAGGTGTTCTGTAAGTAAGATCCACTTGTTCTGTGATGTCTCTTAGCTCGGTTACCTGCTTGTAACACCCCTTTTATTCTTCTCACTTCAAAGCCAAGGGGTTTTCCTTTATGTCAAGGAATTGATGGGTCCTGATTTTAAATCTAATCTGCTAGCCTGTGTCCTTTGATTGAGAAATTGAGACCAATGCTAGTTAGAGTTTTAACTGAAAGGTGTGTCTTGAATCCTGTCTTATGTTAATTTTGTAATGTTTGTATTTTCCTATTCTTCATTTTCTTAACTACTGTTCTACTGCAGTCTGTTCTTTCCCACAGCCTAAGACTCTGGCTCCAGCCATGTTTCACCTTACTGAATATTATATGGCTTCTATTCAGAGTTTAGTCTTCACAGGGATGAGTTATTCTGCCAGCCACGTTTCAGGCAATTTTCCTGACACTTGCTCTGAGTTTCCTGGGTGTGAAGGTCTTGGATGGTCGCTGAGCTGCTGAGATTACAAGGGTCTTTAAAAAAAAAAAATTATTTTGAGACAGAGTTTCTCTTGGCTTTCTGGAACTCCCTTTGTAGGCAGGCTGGCCTCCAACTCACTCACAGACATCTAACTGCCTTTGCCTCCCAAGAGCTGGAATTAAAGGTGTGTAACACCACGGCCCAGGAAAAAGACATATTTTTATTAATTCTTTGAGAATTTTATACAGTGTATTTTAATCACATTCAAGCCTCCCAGCTCTACCTCATATTTCCTTTTCCTTTCCCACTTTGTGCTCTCCCGCACCCGAATAACGCACACGATTAAGTCTGTGCAGTCTATAAACTCATGCAGGGCCATTTACCAGAGTGCGGCCACACCCGTAGATAAAACCGACTCTCTCCCCCCCAGAATCTACCACCTGTCAGTCGCTCTTGATTCAGGCTCTCCACTCCCTGTCAGAATATTGACTGGGTTGACCTAATACAGGTCTTGTGTGGTAACCACAGCTGCCGTGAGTCCACGAGGGCAGTGGTCCTGCCCTGCCCAGAAGCCATAGATTCACCTTGGTCCTCCCCACCTCGGGCTCTAATACCTTCTGCTCCATCTTCTTCAGTGGCTTCTGAGCCTAAGCACTCCACAGACACTTTTCTGAAGTCTGAGAGCAGCAATTGCCTGTGGTTTTTTGAGACAGGGTTTCTCTGTGTAGCCTTGGCTGTTCTAGACTACCTTTGTAGACCAGGCTGGCCTCGAACTCACAGTGATTTGCCTGCCTCTGCCTCCAGAGTGCTGGGATCAAAGGCGTGCGCCACCACCACCCGGCTTAAACTATCTGTTACAAGAATACTGTGCTGATTTTCTGAGGCCCTCTGTCTTCAGTATGGCTCTTGTTACTACCTCTCACTGAGAGCAGAGAGCTACCTACAATGATTGGTTCCTCTGTGGTGGTCTCTGGTTTCATTCACTCTTTTCTCCTTTGTAAAGTTCCCATTTTATGTTGCTGCCAAACTAAAGATTTCCGGCCATCACTTTCCTCTTCTAATAGCCGATGTCATAATGTCTGAGGTTAGTCAGCTGTCCTCCTTCCTCCTTGTTCCTTCTCTTAAATGTCTATTCACTTGTCTGTGATTTAGTTTATTGCTCCATGCAGCTACCAGCTTCTCCTGAATCGCTTACCAGCAGAGCCTCTGCTGTGTTCCACAGTGCCCTTAGAACTGCACGTCCCCGCACTCCATCCCCAGTACAACCATCCTTTGAAGAGAGATTCTGAGGCTTCTGGTCTCACATCTATCTCATTCCTTTGGTGCTTTAGAAAAGCACCATCTATCCTATTGATTCTGACTCGGAACTTGGGGAGGGGGGACTCCCCCTCCCCCTTTTATGGTGACAGCTTTGTTAGGAGAACAGGGTACTGAAAAGGGAGGCCTGCGTTTTAATTAGCTACCTCTCCTGGCATGGCTTCTATCACTGTTACAATGTGAAATGTTCCACAAAGGCTCGTGTACTTAAATACTTACTCCTCAGCTTTTAGAAGGTTCCAGAACCTTGGGAATGTGGAGTAGGACACTAGGGATAGGCCTTTGGGTGTTATAGCCCAAACTCATCCTGGCCTTACTCTTCTGCTTCTTGACTCACCATGTACCCATCACCATGAACACAGTTGTCCCAGTGGTCACTGCTCTCTTCATCCTGGGCACACTAGTCTTCAAAGCCAAAGGCTTAAACAACCCAGCCTTCCTTAATTTGCTTCTGTAAGATCTTTTAGTCACAGTGGTATAAAAGCAACGAATACAGCATCCCTGTCCCAACTGAATTGAGACGAAGGTGTTGGGGGACCTCTTGCCCTTATCCTTCGACGCAGCTTCTGCCATGTGAGGTAAGGGTGGAGGAATGCAGCCCTAGATCTTTCAGATGTTGTTATCTGGAATAGAGGCTGTATACCCCAAACTGGGAAAGAAATACAGGTGGCCTAGCCCTCCTTGGAACCTTGTAGCCTCAAGACTAAGAGCTGAAAAAAAGTGGAGCCCTGTGTTCTTATCTCCACCAGTCTTCATCAGCGCTTCCCCAGAGTGTAGGTAGAGACAGGGTTTCTCTGTGTAGCCTTGACTATCCTGGAACTCACTCTGTAGACCGGGCTGGCCTTGAACTCACAGAGATCCACCTGCTTCTGCCTCCCAAATGCTGGGATTAAAGGAGTGTGCCACCACTACCTGGACCTCTTATTGTACTTCTCTCTGTATGTTCTGTCACAGACTTTTTGTTTGAAATGAGAAAAGAGGCTTTTAATGAAAGAAGCAAACTCATTAAATGCTTGTTGTCTGGGAAGAGAAGGCAAATACAAGACCTACCATGTTTCTCTCCTTTTTGTTGAGGTTCCTTAGAAAGGAAGGTGAGTGGCAAAAGCTCCACACAAACATGTTAATGACAGACTCCTTGGCAAAGAAACCATAATTTCAATGGTGAGACATTGGTTAATTGTTTGGTGTTTTGAATGTAACAAGATGTGTCTGCTCTGTGCAGAACTGATTGTGTTGCATTATAGACTTGGAGTCCATAGATTCAGGGTGTGTGGCTCTCGGGGAAAGGCCACATAAACCATGTAAGCACAAGAATAGAAAAGGGAGGTATTTGCTGAAATGTCATCGTCCTGTGAAAGCAATTCTTAATGTTAAACATTGGCTAATAAAGAAAGAAATAGAGAGCTGTCTTGGACATCTCACCTTTCCGATGCCTAATTTGGACTGAGACCTCCGCTTTGATGACTGTGTTTTGAGAACCCAATGTCAAAATAGGAAAAGCAAGCTATTTCATTGGAGCCCTAGTGAGTTTCAGCACTTTACTGAAATGACATTGAAAACCACTGCCATTCAGGTAACTACTAAACACCTCTGTTGAGGAGGAGAAAGATGCTGGAACCCTGCATACTGTGAGCACTGCTGCTTGGGACGTGATGGTGAAACATTTTCAAACAATCAGACAATTCAGCCTCACACGCCCCCCCCCCTTTTTTTCCTGAAAATGTAATTTGCCTTACGTCAATTTCCTGGGAACTGGTTTTTAGTATAATTCAATGTTTTCGTGCAGCGCTATTATAAAGTAAAAATATTTAAGCTCTAATGTTTTAGGGTGCCTGAATGCTATGTGGCTTTCCCCAAGGAGAGATGAGCAAACACCAGAGGGCTCTAATGACAGGTCAAAGGAAGGACCCCACCCTGTGCTGACCTAGAGTTCCTTACAGTTATTTGATAGGACCACGGGTGACTCAAAAGTCGCTGAGTCATCAAAAAGCCCAAGGTAGTGAGAGTTCAGCCCAAGGCTCCAGTGGACAGCATCCTCACCCTCGGGGAGGGGCCACCTGAGCCCTTCAAGTTCCCCTTCTTCCTTCCAGGAGACAATGGCTCCCTTGAGAGGAACTGGCCGTACATACTGAGAAGACAAATCCTGAAAGCTGGGGAAGATTTCATGGTTTCGTTTTCTTCCAAGCTCCCCTTCCAGAAAGCTCCTTCTCCTATTTACAGTAAACTTAGAAACCAAAGGGATTTTGGAAACTATACACAAGATAAGCCAAACAGGAAACTCATCTGGTTTGATTCACTTTTTAAGTACGTTTCCTTCTGATCTTTTCTTTAGATATGTGAGTTTTCTCCTAGTGTTTACAAGTCATTTTTGTGCCGAGCTGAAGCATCTCCTGTTCCAGGATTCATCTGAGGTAGGCAATTCGTTTACACTTGTTTGGAAACCGAGGAGGAAATCCACCTGTGCTGCCTAATTATGCAGGCAAGCTGGAGCAACAGAGACTCAGTGACTTGTGAATCTTTAACAGAAGTGTGTAGGAGAAAGGCTGCCTACTCTGGGCAGCTCTTCAGTGGGATTTGAGAAAGGAAAAGGAGACTAAGAGCCTCAAGCCCTCAGGTACATTTACCTATCCCTGGGTCAGTGTTAATGTTTTGATGCCTGTTTCCGGGTAATAAAGAGGAGTAAACTAGTGCATCTCTGGTCCTTTCCAGCCACCATCATCTGCAAATGTGATTGTCCTGGTCTGCTTTTCATTTCTGTGATAAAACACCACAACTGAAGGCAAGTTGGTGAGGAAAAGGTTTTTTTAGTTTACACCTTATAATCTATCATGAAGGGAAATCAGAGCAGGAACTCACAGCAGGAAACTGGAGGCAGGAACTGCAGTAGATGTTGCCTCCTGGCTTGTTCTTCATGGCTTTTCCCTGCACTGGGCCCTTTGTATCAATCATTAATCAAGAAAATGTTCCAAAGACTGGCCTACAGGCAATCTGGTGGAAGCATTTTTTCAGTTGAAAGTTCTTTCCCTAGAGAACTCTAGCTTGTGTCAAGTTGACAAAAACCAAACCAAACCAAACCAACCCCCCAAACCAGAATATTGGTGTTTTGACTGTTATTTTTTCACTATATATGAAAAGCAGTGGTCTTCTTTATACAATTTCATGTGAAAAAATGGCAGGTGCCAATGCACTAACATGTGTTCTGCAGAAGTGTTTTGTTAATTCAGTTTGCACCAGAGCACACCTTCTTTCATAAATAATGCTAAAAATAATGGTTCAGTTTCCAGCATGTTGGCCAAGAGTTTTGAAAGCATTTCAGTATTTACTCATGTCCATGCCACAGTGGAGCCTATGACATATCTGGGATCTGAAAGGTCAGTACTGTGCACATACACAGGACACGGCAGCTGCAGTACTTAGACGCAGGTTTTCTTCCCTTTCCCTCACTGTGCGCAAAGCTAATGAGGGGCAATGGCATAAAAAACAACACTAACCTATGGGCTAACTCCCATAGGTAAATTGGTTTCTCACCACTGTGCTCCTTATTCAGTTCCCACTATTTCCCCTGTTTTTGTGTATGAGTAAAAAGGCTAGGAATTAAAGTGACTTGCCCAAACGAGTGTGGCTGTTCAAGGAGGAACCAGGTCTATACATATTACCCTCCTGCAGCCTTGAGCCAATGCACTGGCCAACATTTGTCACCTATTTGTTTTTGCCCGCACTAGCCTGCTTGTCCTTGCTCTTCCTGGAGCGTGAGTCCTTGTTAGCACGGTCACGCTTACTTTGTCACTGTCACTCTGCTTTGCTGGTCCCACCCTGACAGCTCCCTTAATGTTAGTGTCAGTAACATGGGTGCAGGGACTCAGTTAATATATTTAAATGTGGGATCATTTTTCCTGTGGGGCAGAGAAAGGTACAGGTGGGCCACATGCTGCCTTTCATGTCTTAGGGGACACGGTTGGCTTCAGTGTTGACAGGTCTTGAGGGAACCACAGCTGCCGGCTCTCTGTGCTTACTAGGGAATGGTGGCCAGGACACGTGTTAGGTGACTGTCAAATCCGTATGTCAATCTTTAGTCTGGCTTTTCTTTTTTCTTTTCTTTCTTTCTTTCTTTTTTTTTTAAAAGGCAGTTTCCAAAGAGCCAAGAGATTTGCCATCTGTACAGAGATTTCTTTGTCTTTTCCTTTTTTAAAGGACAGGTTCTTACTCCATAGCCTAGGCTGACCTGGAATTTACTATGTAGCTCAGAAAGATCTTAAATTTTCACTTTAATTCTCCTGCTTCAGCATTCTGAGCACATGGGGTCAAAGGTGTGAGTCATTGCACCCAGCTTTGTCCAGGGATTTCTAATTGGAGAATGTGGGGCCGGGGGTGGTGGTAGTGGTCTGTAAACACCATGGCCAACAGAGTAACGCTATCTAGAGGAGATAAGAAGGCAGTTCGGTTCAACATGACTAAGTAGCTGGTGTTGGTTCAAACGTCAGCAATCTGACCCTCAGAAGTTTATTTAGGCATATTTAAGGACAGCACAATTTGGTGAAAACTTTCCTGGTGATAATTAACTGAATATCACGTGCACAATAAAGCACACATGAATCTCCTTAAGGAACAAAATAAGCTAAGTAAAGATGGGATGTGACTACACTGAGACTCTCTGTAAAGTATCTGTGCCACCTTCCTTAGAGATGGGGGTCCATAGACTAAGAAAAACAAGCTCACGATAGGGAGCTTGGGGAGGCTCTGGTGTGGTCTCCAGCTCACACAGACAACATGAAGGACACTGGGCTATAGCCCATATCTGCTCCCAGCCTTCTGGGCAGACAACAGGTTGTACGCCCGTTCCTTTGCTGGAACAACCCTGTGTGTTTAACATTCCAGGTTCCCTAGTGTTTACCTATGAGCCCAAAGACCTCTGTGCCGCCTACAGGGGCCTCTTTATCTGCCCATTGGTTCCTAAATCCTGGGCACTTGTTCAGTCAGGCCTCGGCAAGCCTTCAACCATTATTATTATTGTTATTTTAAATTTTGGGGTAAAAAGTCCTAATTTTTCCTTGCAAAGCCCTGCTGGATCAAATCTTATTGAACACAAATTCTTAGGGCAAATGGTCTTCTATAGCCCGTGCTGCCGCTGCCTGGTTCTGCTCTGCTGTTATTTCTGTACCTCTGTATCTGTGTCCATTGACTTCTATTTCACATGCTCTCCTGAACTCTTTGGATCAGCTTCAAGGAGCCCTGTAGACCCAGGTAGACCTCTCCCAGACAGTTTTCCATCTGAGCCCTGTCATAGCCATGACTTTACACTGCATGCCAGGTGGGCACCATAACCCTATGCCCCTTCTTTTTTTTTTTTTTTTTTTTTGAGACAGGGCTTTTATGTGTAGCCCTGGCTGTCCTGGACTCACTTTGTAGACCAGGCTGACCTCGAACTCATAGCTATCCGTCTGTCTCTGCCTCCAGAGTGCCCCATGTTAGTGTGCCATGTTAGTGTGTTCTCACCCAGCTTTTTCCTTCCCTTCAAGCCTGCTGCAATGCTGCGCGCTCCTCGGTAGGTGGCAGCCTTCACAAACAGAATTCAGGCAGTTTCTCAGCTTTGCTCCTCTGCCCAGAATAGTTACCTCAGCTGCTCTTGCTCACTAATTAGAAACACTTGCTTCCTCGGAGCCTCAGGAACGGTCCGCTATTATTGTTCTGTTTGGGAAACGATCTGAGTTATTTGAGTGACTCCATTTTCCATCATCCTGTGCTTAGGCAAGAAAACGGGAAACAATGTTTTTCGCTGTTTGTTCCCAAGAACGGGGAAGAGCCATGTCTATGCAGTGCTTTCAGTTTTGGTATTGAATTTTTCTTTTGAAGGGGGTGATAATGATCTTTGTCATTAAAATAATGGAAAGGAGAAGATTTTTTTTTATTAATTTATTCTTGTTACATCTCAATGTTTATCCCATCCCTTGTATCCTCCCATTCCTCCCCCCCCCATTTTCCCATTATTCCCCTCCCCTATGACTGTTCCTGAGGGGGATTACGTCCCCCTATATATTCTCATAGGGTATCAAGTCTCTTCTTGGCTACTTGCTGTCCTTCCTCTGAGTGCCACCAGGTCTCCCCCTCCAGGGGACATGGTCAAATGTGAGGCACCAGAGTACGTGAGAAAGTCGTATCACACTCTCCACTCAACTGTGGAGAATATTCTGACCCTTGGCTAGATTTGGGAAGGGGTTTAAAGTTTACCTCCTGTATTGTCCTTGGCTGGTGCCTTAGTTTGAGCGGGACCCCTGGGCCCAAATCTGCCTATCATATTGTTCTACTTGTAGATGAGAAGATATTTTTTAAAGCACAAAGCTATACCATTAGTTGTAAGCAAAGGCCTCGGGTGGTGGGGGAGGCGGGTGCACAGACATTATTAGGGATTCTGTCTCCAGTTATCAAGCAGATTGGAGAACTGGTGGCTGTGAAACAGGAAAGTTAGTGAGAGGCATTTGGTACTTGGGAATTTTCTGGAACAATCAAGGGAATTGTGCTTTTAGGCCTCTCTGAGCCCACACCATCAGGCCTCCTCTCTGAGCCCATACCATCAGGCCTCCTCTCTGAGCCCACACCATCAGGCCTCCTCTCTGAGCCCACACCATCAGGCCTCCACTCTGAGCCCACACCATCAGGCCTCCTCTCTGAGCCCACACCATCAGGCCTCCTCTCTGAGCCCACACCATCAGGCCTCCACTCTGAGCCCACACCATCAGGCCTCCTCTCTGAGCCCATACCATCAGGCCTCCTCTCTGAGCCCACACCATCAGGCCTCCTCTCTGAGCCCACACCATCAGGCCTCCTCTCTGAGCCCACACCATCAGGCCTCTTCTCTGAGCCCACACCATCAGGCCTCCTCTCTGAGCCCACACCATCAGGCCTCCTCTCTGAGCCCACACCATCAGGCCTCCACTCTGAGCCCACACCATCAGGCCTCCTCTCTGAGCCCATACCATCAGGCCTCCTCTCTGAGCCCATACCATCAGGCCTCCTCTCTGAGCCCACACCATCAGGCCTCCACTCTGAGCCCATACCATCAGGCCTCCACTCTGAGCCCACACCATCAGGCCTCCTCTCTGAGCCCATACCATCAGGCCTCCTCTCTGAGCCCATACCATCAGGCCTCCTCTCTGAGCCCACACCATCAGGCCTCCACTCTGAGCCCACACCATCAGGCCTCCACTCTGAGCCCACACCATCAGGCCTCTACTCTGAGCCCACACCATCAGGCCTCCTCTCTGAGCCCACACCATCAGGCCTCCTCTCTGAGCCCACACCATCAGGCCTCCTCTCTGAGCCCACAGCATCAGGCCTCCTCTCTGAGCCCACACCATCAGGCCTCCACTCTGAGCCCACAGCATCAGGCCTCCTCTCTGAGGCCACACCTTCATGCCTCTCTTTAATTCCACATCTCCATCATCTATCGATGCACACTGTGCTCCCTCCAGAACATTGGGCTACTGGTGTCCGTTTTGTCTCCAGGGATCAGTTTCCCTCAGGTCATCCGAATCCTATGCCTCTTTTTCTTCAGACTGTCCTCAGCAATAGATCCCAGGTCACTGTGAAGACATGAGACTGAGTTCCAGCAAATGAAATGTCTGCTTCTAGGTATGTACTGCATTCCTCAAAGAGAACCATGGGGAATCGTGTACTCATTTTAACAATCTTTTGATGACTTCAAGCAAGAAAATTTCTTATTTCTTGGTCTTATATTCAGAGCCCTTGGCAAGGGAGTAATAGCTGCTCTGGTGCCACTCCTAGGGTCCTCGGTTCGCTGTGTGTCCTTTGTGTTGCTCATGCCCTGTTTGCCATGTGAACCTCGCACCATCTGAGAAGAGTGTGCTAACTCCATCCTGTCTAATGTCTTTCAAGGCAAGTTTAGACTATTCTCTCATTTGTACCTTGAATCAGAGAGAATTTATTCCTGAGGATATTTGTGTCTGACCTGAAAAGGAACAAATCCAGCGGTCTCTATACACCTAGTGTATGCAATGGGAGTTCTTTGGTTTCTGTTAGACTCACAGCATCTGACTTCAGGACTACAAACCTATTTTCTTTTTGTTAAGATAAAACCGAGTGGCTAGTAGTAAGTAGTGTAAGTGGACTTTTAGAGTGATGAAAATATTGCGTGTGTGTGTGTGTGTGTGTGTGTGTGTGTGTGTGTGTGTATATATCTCATTGTCGGTTGTTACTAGTATAGCACGCTGGGTTGGAATTGTCCCAGTGAGGGACTGTGTCTGGGGCAAGGGGCTGTAAAGCGAGGAACTTTGTGCTTTCTGCCCAATTTGGTGTGGGAACCCATTAAAACTGGTGTGGAAAAAAATTGGACCTTTTAAGAAGATTTAAAAATTAAGTATGTAAGCATGGGTTTGTGTGTATAAATGACATGCCCAGAGAAGCCAGAAGCAAGTGTTGGGCCTACTCCCTGTAACCAGAGTTACAGACAGCTGTGAACCAAACTCAGGTCCTCTGCATGAGGCTCAAGATTTTAATCACTGAGCCTTCTCTCTAGCTCAAATCTATTTTTTTTTTAAAGTTAAGCAATAACCAAATATAAAGAAGAGAAAAGGAACAACACATAGTCTGAAAAATGAAAGCCAGGATGTGTGTGTACGTGTGTACGTGTGTGTGTGTACGTGTGTGTACGTGTGTGTGTGCGTGTGTGTGTGCGTGTGTGTGCGTGTGCGTGTGTGTGTACGTGTGTGTGTACGTGTGTGTGTGCGCGCGCGTGTGTGTGTACGTGTGTGTGTACATGTGTGTGTGTACGTGGGTGTGTGTGTACGTGGGTGTGTGTGTACGTGGGTGTGTGTGTACTCATGCACATGTTTAAATCTGTCTTAAGAACATCCACAAGTTGGGCGTGGTGATGCACACCTGTAATCCCAGCATTCAGGGAGGCAGAGGCAGGTGGATCTCTGAGTTCAAGGCCAGCCTGGTCTACAAAGTGAATCCAGGACAGCAAAGGCTACACAGAAAAACTCTGTCTCAAAAAACAAAACAAAACAAAAACGAAACCAAAACCCAAAAAAAACCAAACCCCAAAAACCACAAAGCCAAAAACCCAACGCCCCCTAAAAGAACACCTACACATCACTGTATGTGTGTGCTTTAATGATTAAAATAGTCAACATTAATGTTCAGCAAAAGGACCTATTTTTTTTCTGACCCCTTGGTGCTGGCCAATTCAGTTTCACCATATGCTAAGGGACTCTTTTCACTGGAGTTTGTGGAAGCTGATGAGCATATTTGTTGAGAATGAACCATGAATACATTTCTATATAAGACAATGTGAACGGCCTTATGACACTGTACAACTTTTAATAGTTTTCAGTACTGCAAAAGGAGTGGTAAGAACTCTGAGACCAGGCAGTGGCATCTCTCTGTCACCTGTTTCTTCATCTCATCTCTAGCATCCTTGTTCAGCTGTTCCTACACTAGCCAGGTGATGATGACAGCCTTGTGTTACAGCTCTTACTGTCACTTGTGGATTATCTTCTCATGTGCGTATCCTTGTGCAGAGCATCGGTTATATATCAAAATCACACACACACACACACACACACACACACACACACACACACACACACACACACACACGTCAGATGGAACTATAGAATTGACAAGATGGGCCCTGGGGAGAAGGTTCAGAGGTAAAGAACACACACTGTTCTTACAGATGACCCAAGTTTGGTTCTCAGCACAAATATTAGGTCATTTACAACTGCCTGTAACTCCAGCTCTGGGGATCTGATGACCTCCTCTGGCCACTACAGGAACTGCATTCATGTGCATACACAGTGCTGATAATTAAAAACCAAAAATTAAAATAAAAAAACAAAAAAAGTTTTCACAACTGACAAGAGAACATTGAGTCCTCCTACTCAACTCCACTCCTGTCACACCTGTCTTGGGTCTGCCTGGAAGTGATTGCATTAGAATCCAAGTGGTCTTTTTAGCTGTTTCTTTAGGTATTTATTATATTTCCAAACAATATGCTTATGTGGCACTTTATATTTTTCTAGTTGTAGACCTTACTGTGACATTTCAGATGATGTTTCTTTTGTCCAGTTTCCTCTGCTTGCTTAGATCCTGCACTGGGACTCGTAATTATAGCCAAAATTTTGGTTAAATGAATGAATACCTTTTGTGCTGGCTAGTTTTACGTCAACTTGACACAAGCTAGCATTATCTGAAACGATGGAATTTTAATTACAAAAATGCTTCCATAAGATTCATCAGTAAGGTATTTTATTAATTAGTGATTGATTGAGGATGGCCAACCCATTGTGAGTGGTGCCATCCCTAGGCTGGTGGTCCTGGGTTCTATAGGAAAGCAGGTTGAGCAAGCTGTAGAGAGCAAGCCAGTAAGTAGCACTCCTCCATGGACTTTGCACCAGCTCCTGCCTTGAGGATCTCACCGTGTTTGAGTTTCTGTCTTGAATTTCTTCAATGATGAGCAGTACTGTGGAAGTGTAAGGCCAGATAAACCATTTTCTCACCAACTGGCTTTTTGGTCAAGGGGTTTCATTACAGTAATAGAAACCCTAACTAAGATACCTACCAATCTCTAGATAGTGATCACATAGATTATTTACTAGAGGCAGAAGTGAAAGTTGAAAACAGTACTTTATGTTTGTAGATGGTTTAATCTCGATGTCAATTTTCTCTTTTCATCTCTAACTTTATCAATTTGTTTTTTATTTTTATGTTTATTTGGCTAAAATATTTGGCTTGTTGATTATATATAGAGTACATATTATACACTCATATAACATGTCATACCATGTACATATATAATATATTATATATTCATATGTATATACATATGAATCACCTCTTTGTTTCATTGATTTTCTGTATTGTACATTGAGTCTATGTTTCATTCATTTCTACCTTGCCCTTTATTAATTTTTGCTATCTATTCCTTTAGAGTTTGAGTTGTTCTTGGTTTTCTAAGAACTTTAGGTTATTTATTTGAGATTTTTCAGAGTTTTTTTTTTTTTTTTTTTAAATGAAGACACTCATTTTATGAACTCCTCTCAGAACTGTATTTGCTCCCCAGAGGTTCAGATAAGTTGTGCTTTCATTGTCATTCGATGATAGAAATTATTCCTGATTTTCTTATGACTCGTTCATTCAAAAAGAGTATTGTTCAGTATCAAAATAGTACTGCAGTTTCAGTGGTTTCTCTTGCTATTGATGCCTTGCTATTTATTGTATCATGACCTGATACATTATTTCTATTTTTTGATAATTGTTAAGACTTACTTTGTGGCCTAGAATGTGGTCTATTTTAGAGAAAGATTCATGGGAGGCAGAAAAAAAAATGTGCATCCCATATTTACTAAATGAAGATATCTGAAGATTTTGAAGATATCTGTTAAGTGCATTTGATCTAGGCTATGGACTAACGCTGATGTTTCTTTGTTGATGTCTTAGTTTAGATGACAATGGATTATTGAGGTCACCTGCTCTTAGTATACCTATCTGACCTCTTATGACCATTAGTGCTTTTATATAAAATTAGAAGCTCTTGTTTATTACATATTTTTGAGGAATTATTTCTTTTATTAGCATGTAATGGCTCTAATTATCTCTTCTGAGTGATTTTGGCTTGCAGTTTCTTCTATTAGATATCAGATTAGTTACTCTTATTTGTCCCGAGGTTCCATTTGCTGGATAAATTGATTTCTGTATTTTTAAACGTTCAATCTGTGTCTTTTCCAAAAAGGACATTTTTTTTGAATTCCATTTTCTTTGGTCTGGCCTGCTGGGGACTAATATACAGGTTCAATCAAAAGCAATGTCTGCCTGCCGCCATCAGTTCTGTTTAGCATTCATTTCCTAATGATTACCATTTCTTTTTCTACTTGCTTAGTGCCATAGTTGGGCTCTTTAGCCTATGATTCTGGGGCTGGGTCTTTTGGTTTTCTGTGCAAGTGTTTAGTTTTCACATCAATACTAGCACCAAAGTGATTTCTATTTCTTATGATACAAAGTGTTAACATTTTAGTTGGAAGTGATTTTTCCACTAGTGCGGATAACTTTGGGGTTGAGCAGTTCACAAGTATTTTTTCCTCCACTCTCATATGGTCAGAGCTTAGACCAATGTATGTCACATCAATTGGGAAGTTCTGTTCTTCTGATATTAAAAATCACCACAAGACTTTTGCAGTCACAGGAAAGTCATCGTGACTGTCATCTCTAGCAAATGCACCCACATTTTTCTTCAGCCTATGTTGCTTCAGCCTAGAAGATGCAGATCTTTGAATTCCAAATAAGACCTCTTTAAATTCTAGAACACCCTGCACCCACACAGATCATCTGTAAGTAAAGTTAAATTTAGTTTAGAGAACTCAGTAGAATAGAATGTACTTGAAGTCAGTCAGAATTAGATTGAATTTGAGTTGATTCAAGTGTTGGATAGGAAAAGGCTTTAACTGAGTAGAAAATAATTTGAGTAGAGAGAGAAGCAACCATGCAGAGGTTGGGTTTTATAAAGACTGAATTCTTCAGAGGGTGAATTGAGTAGCTTGGCAGAGATTTCACTATACAGGGACTAGAGCCCCCTGACACTTAGTAAACAAACCAGAGTCCTTGGTGATTGTTCCAGAATTCTTTCCAGGGTCATCTCCTGGCTTTTGTCAGAAGGAAAGGGTGAAAGGCTCACCCCAAGGCATCCTGCTTGGTTTGCCCTCCTTTTCTCAGTCTTTCCTTTTTCCTTTCACTTTAAAATCACAAGGAAATCAGTTTCCCTTCTTTCCTTAGAATAAAAGGGTTTCCCAAGGTTCTTTGACAGCCAGGCTGTCTTAGTTTCTTTGCTGTTTCTGTGACAAAATACTCAGACCAAAGTTACTTGAAGGAGAAAAGGCTTATTTTATTTAGTTCAAGAGAAGTCTTGAAACAGTTGGTCGTACTGAACCCACAATCAGGAAACAGGGACAAAGGCACGGTCTCCATTTTATCCCATCCGAGATCGTCTGGCCTGACCATGGCCCTACCCACGGGACAGTTAGTTAGTCCCCCATAAATGAACAAAATCAGGACTATCTATCCTGGGCCTGCCCAGAGGTCCTCAGTTGATTTTCTAGCTTCTGTCAAGTTGACAGTTAACACTAACTATTTCACAGACCCTCATTGCTCCGCATAAATCCTGAGATTTGTGGGACTCTGCTGGTTAAGGTAGAAGTCTGGCTTTCTCCCGATAGCCTGTTTGTGCTCCACCTATGGAGAACGGACTCCCTTTCTCTGTGGGCCTCTCACTCCACCTGATCTGGACATTCCAGATCTTGTAAGGGGCATCACATAGTCCTAAAAGAAAACACAGGCCGGACATTTCCAGATACCAAGCACAGGGGATTCCAGGAAGTACCCCACGCTGTGCTGAGATCTTAGCCCCCAGCAAATGGTCTTTAATTACACCTAGGCACCATCTCCTCACACATAGGATAGTTAAGTACTGCCTTCCTTCCTGTGATAAAGGCTTCATGTTACTAAGGCACCGTATCACTGTATATAGAAGTGTCCTGGCACACTGAGCTCTAGCAAACCAGACATATTCACCCTCACTTCTCAGGGTTTATAACGCCCTAATTCACAGGTAAAGTTGCCTTTGACTTCTCACTCCACCATGACCATCTGAGACTCCAATTATTCTAAGACAATAACAACCATTGGTGTATGCTGACATGAAGAGTAAAGTGGAAAAACTCATTGCCAAATGCTAAGAAATATGGTAATTCCCCTTAGGTAGTTTGATTTTCTGAAGCTGAGTTACTTAAGGTCAACCGATCTTTAACATTACATGTTTAGTGGAAACATTCTAACAATAAATGTCATGAATTTTAGAGTGTATTTTAATTAATTAATTGTGGTGCTAGAGGCTGAGCCCAAAGCCTTGTGGTAATACTTCTAACTCGTAAATTGCCTGCTGTTCTACAGAGTGTGTTGTTCAGTGGAGTATGGTAATGCTGCCCCAGATCCTCCCTGCCTGGGACATGAGTCAACACGCTGCTGTACTGTGCTGCATGCGTGCAGTGTGTGCATAGGGGGAAATACTTTATATAGAACATGGTACTGTGTGTGATTCAGGCATGTGCTGAGAGTACTGGACCGCAGACCCCAAGAATAAGGAAGCCAGCACACATTCTCTCAAAGTCCTACAATTCTGAGGTTGTTGGATCCAAGTGGCAGTGACAATTTACTTTAATAGACGTCTATCAAATTGACCATGATGAAGATATACTGCCGTGCTAAAAAAACAACTGGCCAACATCTCTACAGACTTTTTAAAAGTTACCAAATTTTATTTGGTGAACCTTCGAGTAGTCAAAATGGCATTGGGTCCAATTTTGAAAGACAATTAAGATAGTAGGCACTTGATTTGAAGTCATGGCCTTTTCCTTCAGGAAGGTTGAGAACCTTATTAGTGGGATCAGACTAAATAAAAACAGAAACAAACAAACAAACAAACCCAGAAACAACGTTTGGGTACAAGAAAGAGTGTATTTGAGGACTGATGCATGGGGAAGCTTCGGGAAAGGCAGGTATGGCATGATCTGTTACACAGCCTGAACTTCAGCTGTGGTTGAGAAAGAAGTGTTGGACACAGCAAAGGAAGGCAGGAGAAGGGATTGGGAAAGCTAAGAGTTGTGGAAGTGAATGGAACAGGGAGAAGAACATAATGGATTCCATGGTAGAAGGGCTCCCTCCCTTTTTCTCCCTCCCTCCTTCCATCCCTCCCTCTTCAAGGTCTTGCTACATAACTGAGGCTGGCCCTGAACATGGAATCTTCCTCCCATAGTCCCCTAATGGGGGCAGTTATGGGCCTGCACCACCGTATTTGTCTTGAGGAGATTTTCTTCATGCATTTGGGTTGGTGAGTTAGGGTGGCTTAGATTGAGCTCTAGGCTTGAAAGACCATACTTAGTCTCCCCACGCAGAGGAGAGTTTCCTAGATCTGATTATCCCTGGAGAAGCAAGGAATGGAATTATCTATGAGGGCATTTCACCTTGTTGCAGAGTGACCATTTGCTCCCACGTGTTTGTAATTCTTTCTCGGCAGAAACAGGGTGGGGAATTGCTGTAACTGTAGCTCCAGTACACTCCAAAGCCCCAGTTGCTGGACCTGCCTATCCAAAGGCAGAGGAATTTTTGAGATGCTGGCTCTGGTAGATGGAGTGAGCTGTTGAGGTGCTATCCAGAAGGGGCTGTCAAACACCCCAGTCTCTTCCTGTTTCTTGTCTTTGCTTCCTGGCTGCTGTGCCTCCTGACATGGTGAATCGTGCCACCACAGGACCACAGGACACACAGAAACTTCTGAAAGTGCGCCATGGTAAAGTTTCCTCCTTTAAAGTTGATTAGGAATTTTGCCACAGTGACAGGAAGCTCCTCAATGCAGGGGAGGTTCTTACATTTTCAATGATGCTGCCATAAAGGGAAAAGTAAGCACTCGAGATCATTGTATTTTGTATAATAAGGCTTAAAATTAAACTTGCTATTAATGCTAATGTTTGTTCCTGCTGAGTTGCCAGTCTTTTGTGAAATAAAACCCACCTGGTGTATTTTCTCTTTAAGAAAAGACTTATTTTCAGTGTACATGGTGCCGTATTACTTAAGGACATTTTTTTTTTAGGAGGAACAGTATTAGCGTGGTTGGTTGAAGAAATTTCAGTAAAGGTGCTGGTGGCATCAGAGGCCACTGTCAATGAGTAAGGGAGGAAGCCTCTCACGTGTGTTGGTGTAGCAGAAGGATGGAATATGATTCAGAAAAATCTGATGAATGAGAGGCAGCAGATGCTCAGGATACAGGCATGCCTGCGTTTGGCATCCCTGCCCCATTTCTTTCCATTCTTCTTTCCAGATCCTCCTTCATTTTTCAAAATTCCTAGTTCTCTCTGCTGTAAAACCCACTCCTGGTCTAATATTAGAGACACCGCCCTCTGTCCCATCTGTCTTTTGCTTTTCTCCCTTAGCCTTATTTATTAAGCTTTTCTCCTGGGCTGGAAATAGTTCCAGGATGTAGATTGTGGGTAAAGTGAAAACAACCCTGTCCCCCAACCATATTACTTCCTCCGACATTGATTTGAAGGCTCTATATAGAAGGGAATGCAAATTAGATTCTATAAACTGGTGTTTAGAATTATTGTCAATTATTTTTATGTGTTTTAATCATACGATGAAAGGATTTAAAGCTATATTTTCCTATCAAATACTAATTATGAAATGGTACAGTATTTACAATTCACTAAGGGAGAGGAAGGTGATATGAGTTGCCCTAGGTGGATGCTGCGTGATAGTTACATAGAAAGAAAAGAGGCCTTTTATTTTTAAAGGATTAGAGTGTTCCTGCAGCTTAGTTTCAGTCTTTTCATAGAGGTTTAGCAGAATAAGGAGACTGGATACAGTCAGAAGAGCCAAGCTGAAGGAAGAACTGGCCTGTTTTGACCTTTGACTGGGTTGATTTGACCTTCAAAGCCTTTCTGCACTTTCACTGTTCAAAAACCATCCTATGTCATCCTAAAAACAACAGAGCATCCTTAAGGATACATGCTCTGGGTGTGGAGACATTGAGCCAATGCAAGGTTTTGGTGGTATACAGGCTGGTGACTGAACCCATAGAAGGCCACAGGCATTGTCCTTACTGTACCTGGGGGTGTCTGTGTGTGTTCCCTATGGAATGAGGGAACTAGTCTTGGTTAAGAGTCAGCAGAATGGCTGAGGTCCAGGGCTGTACCCATGCATCTCCACTAGTGAGAGAGGATGGCCAGGGAGCTTCTGTGATTGCTTCCTGAGAGCCCATTTTACCCACTTGACCCTTACAGTGACTCGCCCTCCACCCCCCATCCCCCTCCCCTCATCCCCTCATCCCCCACCCCTACCCCATTGCCTAGAGCTGAATGGTTGAGAGGAGCCTGCCTTTCCCTTTTCACCTCTAATAGTGGGACCCCACTGTTCTGATATAGCCAGAGTGGAAAGTCTGAGGTTGAACAAGCATGCCGAGATCTAGGCTGGGAAGGTGTGGGGCTCAGGCTTACTGAAGACAAAGAAAAGTGATCGTCACTATTGACTGTGAGCTCACAGGAGGAAATCTCTGGAGAACTTTCTAAGGCCTGGATTTGAAAGGCAAGTCGCTCTCACGCTAACGTGCATGAGACCTGCAGGAATAGAAGCGGTTTCCATTGGCTGTTAACATTGAGACACAATCAGGTATTGTCACTGGTCTGCTGTCTCCCCCTTATTTGCCTTTGAGTACTTAGGGGCCATTGACTTGGCAAGTGTTTCATAGATGTTAAGTGTTTGGTTTCAGGCATACTTAAGTCCCTACCTGCTGCAGAGCATGGCTGGCAAACCCTGCCTTCTACCCCAAGTTCCCTAGTCCAGGGGCTTCCCCCTCCCAGAGGCTCTTCACTATATAACCCAGACATTTTACATCCCCTGCCCCCTGCTCTCCCTTCTCTCTGTATCTCTCCTTCTCTCTCTCCCCTCTCTCTCTCTCTCTCTGTGTTTTCCTCTTTCTCTCCTTCCTCCCCTCCCCGTGAATGGGGCCTAAGAGCTGCTTGACTAGACCTGCATTTCTTTATATATATAACTTTATCTTGCCATGAGCCCATTCTGTTATTTCAGTCAGTTAGAGGCAGAGTCAAAGAGTTCTGGTTTCAGCACTGTGTGGGATCACTGACGTGGCCCACAACATGGCCTGGGGAAAGAAGTGGGGCCAAGGAAACTTCAGAAAGCAGTTCTGAGGCGAGTCTTGAAGTCAGGGTAGGATTTACCAATTCACAGTGGGACAACATCGTTTCGGAAGTCTCATATCAACAGCAACTACATTAGCAAACATTCATAGGGATTTAATAGTATCTAGAATTTTTCTAAAACTTTTTGAATTTAGAAGGTGCTTTGCTCATAAATGACAAGTAGACCTATATTTTGGCACCTGCCCCCAATTTAATTTTTTGACTTCCTCATGGGGGTTAACAGAGGCATGTGTGGTGGTTGAATGAAAATGCCCCCCCCTAGACTCACAGGGAGTGGCATTATCGGAGGCGTGGCCTTATTGCAGTACATGCGGTCTTATTGGAGGACGGGTGTCTCTGGGAGTGGGCTTTGAGATTTCAGAAGCAAGCCAGACCCAGTGTCTCTTTCTTCCTGTTGCCTGCCAATCCACTTACAGAGCTCTCAGCTACCTCTCCAGCACCATGTCTACCTGTGTGCTGCCATGCTTCCTGCCTCTGAATTGTAAATTGTTTCCAACTAAATATTTTCTTTCATAAGAGTTGTGTAGTCATGGTGTCTCTTCACAGCAATAGAAACCCCAAGACAGCATGTCATTTTATATGTCTTGATTTTCACACACACACACACACACACACACACACACACACACACACACACACACACACACACCCAGGATTTATCAATTACCCTCTCGCCTCTTCTTTGACTAATTGACCACACACTCTCTTGACACATTTCAAGCAGGTATCTTACTTCTAATAAGACTACAGGCTTTTTGTTTGTTTTAGGCCTTGAAACCATTTTGTTCAGTCGTGTCTAACAATTACAGAGAAAAAGGAATATGGTTCCTTTTATTTTTGAGGCTGAGAACAAAAACTTCACGTCTTACACGGTGGCCATGTGGTGTACATCAAGTGCCCAGTTTACAAACTCTAATATAGAACATATTTGAAAAGACTCCCAGCTAATCCACACTGAGAATATTTATGCACTTTTGGGGGGATTTTTGGCATGGGCGTTCCTTTTCCGGAACAGGTGGTGAAGCTAAATTTGTCTGGTGTGCTCGACACACTTGGAGCCTCACATTGGAGCCATCAGCGACTGTAATGAGCAGCTCTTCTTTGTGTTTACTGGGTGGGTGGGTGGGGGCAGTTGGGGCTTTCTCTGCGGTACTGGGTTTCTGTTTCTGCTCCCAGGCAGGCTGGAAGCAGTTCCTGGCTTGCATTCTTCCACAGGAGCTGAAAGCTGCAGTCGATGTGGTCTGGAGACTGGCTCAGCTGTGGTGTGGCCCCAGCCTTAGCTCTCTTTATCCCTGGGTCAGAATTGGGTCCAGAATCCATTTAGGTCTGCAGAAATAGAAGCAATGCCTATAATCTCTGCATGTTTATTGGATGGAGGTCCTCACAGTTTTGGAGTATTACACAATGGCAGAGAAGGGTTGGTGAGGGTGCGTTTAGAAAAGTAGAGAGAAAACACCTGGGAACACGTGATGTGTGTACTTGCTGGACTTGAAAATGTTTCAAGTCTAACACCAAATGACTCAGATTTTTTTTTTTAATTTTATGTGTGCTCCTGTTGTAGAGAGCACTGAGAGAATGTGTCTTGCTGACTTGAGCATGGCCATGCCAAAGACTTCAATACCTCAGTCCCATGGGAGTGGCAAAGCCTTCCTTTGGTCCAAGTGCGAATGTTGATGGTGTGTACAGAAAATGTCTGTCGTGCCTCCAACTCAAGGTTACAACCCCAAGACTACTCCCCTGCAGAGACTGCTTCTGAGATTAGCTAGCTGCCTCATTGTTCAGCGGTATGTAATAACTCACATCTTTGTTGAGCTGTATGTAATAACTCACATCTTTGTTGAGCTGTATGTAATAACCCTACTTCTCTCTTCATCTGTATATAATAAATACACTGGGCTTTCAGGATATGGTTGCTTCTCTATATGAGCTTTCCTATGTCCATGTGTCTGTCATGCTTTTCACTGTCTGCCTTTTTTCATTCCCTCATGACCCCTAGCCAAAGTTCTTGGACCCAAGCCAAGCAAGAATCTGGCAGTACACGTTCTGTATATGCCTGCACACAGAGGCCAGAGAAGACCAGAGTGCCCTGCTCCATCACTCTCAGCCTTCTTCACTGAGATATGCTTCTTGCTGAATCAGAAGCTAGATTGGTGGCCAGCAAGCTCCAGTAATTCTCTTGTCTACATGCCCAACCATGCAGTGGGTATAGGTGTAGGCCTGTGCAAACATGATCTATGAGTGCTTGGGATTTGAACTCAGGCCCTCAGGTTTGCATAGCAAACATACTTGCCCACTGAGCTCTTACTCTTGCCCTCTGTTTTTGTTTGTTTTACCAAAAGTAAATGAATATCCTCTAAGAAGCTTTTTGTTGGAAAGTGAGGTTTTCTTGCTGAATGAAAACAGTACTTGCTTAAGTCCTTGAGGCTCCCAGGCTTTCCCAATGCCTTTGATGAGCCAGGTAAGGGGTGTTGGCAATTGCATGTGAGTGTATCCATCCTAACCTGCTTAAAACTGTAGCTCCTCTGTTAACACCTGCTTTCATCTTTAGTATAACAGAAGTCACTTCGTTTTTAAGTCTCCATTTTTATCATAAGGTGATATCAAGCTCGGGTTCTCAGGCTCTGTCTGCCTGGGAACTTGAATAGTTCCTTCACTTGCCATTCAATACTTGTTGAATGTTCTGCTTTAATTAATGTATGTATTCTACATAAACAAAATAATACCCTACTATGTTTCTTTCTTCTGGGATGGTGGGAAACTGGAAAGTTCCAAGGCTATATCCTAGCCAATCAGCTTAAAATGCTTTGTCTAGCTACCTAGATACATGTACTTGGAACAAAAGTGATTCTTCTTGTGTTTAGCTAGTCAAAGTGAGGCAATGCTGCCCTCTCCTTTCTTCCCACCTGGTTACCTGGCTGTTACCTGGCTATTGCTTTTCTTATAAAAAGCCTGTCTTAGAAACAGGCCAGCATCACAGTTTGGTTCCCAAGTCCAACTGCGTCCCTGACCATGGTCAGTCTTGGGGTGTTTCATTCGATGGCGCATCCACATCTCACCGAGATTGGTGTTTGAATAGTTTGTGTAGGAATTCTTATACTACAACACAAGGAAGGGCCACTGACTTGGAGTTATCACCATGGCTGCTCATGGTTCTTGTTCCCACAGCAAATCTGAATCTAGCCCTCAGCAGCAGCTGTTGGGATTGTGTTCCTACCATCCAGTTCTGTGTGATGACCCTGACCTTCCAGATGCTTACTAGTGTTTCCATCCAGGATCAAGTGTTAATGTGCCTTTTATTTGGCTAATTGTCATCTTCAAGGCTTACTGCCTCTGTCTGCTAACGTAGGCCTAGTCCTGGAAACTTTTAGTCTCTGTACACTCTAATCTAGGCGTAGGATAATTTCAGCCTCTGAGATTTACTGCTGAATAAGCTCACCCTTTCTAGTTCTTTTGAACTCTGGCTGGCTAGTTCAATTCAGCTGTTCTGGCTCAAACTCCTCGCCAAGCTGACTGGTTCATCTGGCTTCTCTCAGTTTCTCATTGAATTGCCTGATTGGCCTCGTAATAACTCTGGCAATCTGTTCTAATTTTCTGGCTCTTTCTCATTCTCTGGCTCATCTGTCTTCACTTGTATCTAGATTGTTCTCTTTATAACCTGTCTCTGTACAACTGTCCTGGTAAAAACTGCCTCTAAATTCCATAAACTGACTGCCACAAACTCAACTCCATTGCACTGCCTCTCAAGTCACTGACTCAACCAAACTGACTGAACAACACTGACCAGAACTCAGAGGTCTGTATGCCTCTGTCTCCTGAGTCCTGGCGTTAGAGGCATGTACTACCACACCTGGACCTAAGCCTTTCTTTTCCTGAAACTTGCTCTATACCAGGCTGGCTTTGAACTAAGAGATCTGCTTGCCTCTGTCTCCTGGGATTAAAGGCCTGTCTATATTCCAATTGGATCACATAGACCTAGACGGTCTTTGGATATAATCTCTTGCCAGAGCAGCCATGTTCTGAATTAAAATTCCTCTACAATTGGAAGACCTAGGTTTTCAACATAATAAAGGCGTCTTCTGCCTTAGAATTAAAATTAGCATGCAAACAGTGCCTCACCTGCTGACCACCTAACCTCTTTGTGCTGTACTTTCTGTTTGGGGTATTGTAAGAGACTAGCCAAGGTTCATAGAGACTTGGGTTAAAAGAGCACACTCTGGTTTTTTAAAAAAATATTTTATTTATTTGTTTTCTGTTTATGAGTGCCCTATCTACATGTCCACTTGAATGCCAGAAGAGGGCATTAGATCACATTATAGACGCTTGTGAGCCACCATGTGGTTGCTGGGAATTGAACTCAGGACCTCTGGAAGAGCTGACAGTGCTCTCAACCTCTGAGCCATCTCTCCAGCCCCACACTCTGGTTTGTTTGTTTGTTTGTTTGTTTGTTTGTTTGTTTTTAAATCAGCAGTGTAAGCTAGATAATGAATCAGTTATGGTTTGGATTCAGCTGTGTAGCAAAGGCCAAAGCCCAGTGATTTCAGTGGGATGGTTCATTCTCTACTACACAATGGAGTATATGCACAGGGGGAGTGTGGCCACTTTACGTCAGTTAGTTTCTCATTCTCTTACCTTTATCCTATAGCTGTTGTCATGGCCCAAGATGGCTGCTCCAGCTTCCACAGCCAAGTCCACAAGCCAGCTGGTGTCAAATGTAACCTGCTTAACATGCTTAAACTCTATAGCTGCCCCGTTGACAACTATTTTAGGTCCTGGCATCACTGTAGCTCCTCTGTTAACACCGACTCTTAGCATATCAGAAACCATTTTGGCTTTATGTCTCCATTTTGATCATAAGGTGAAATTAAATTCAAGTTCTCAGGCTGTATGCGCCTGAAACCAGGAAGGTTCAATGCTTGCTGCTTAGAACAAAACAATGGATGGTAAATGCATGTTCTCCTTGGGGTAAAGATAAATGTTGTTCTATTAGGGTTAACGCTGCAACATCCTGCTGTGTTCTTTACCCCCAGAGAACTGAAAAGGCCCGAAGAGCTCTCCTACCCTAAATCCCAGACAATCAGCTTAAAATGCTTTGTCTAGCCAGTTGGGTACATTGTGCTCAGAATAAAATAGAGTCTTCTTGTGTTTAACTGGTCAAAATGATGTGATGCTACCCTCCCCTTGCTTCCCACCTGGTTACCTGGTTGTTACCTGGTTATAGATTTTCTTATAAAAAGCCTGCCTTAGAAGCAGACCAATGTCATGGTCTAATATCCGGATTTGGACTGTAGCCCTGACCAGTCCGTTCTTGTTACCAATGTCACAGTCTGAATTTACAGGCTGTGGCCCTGACTGGTCAGTTCTTCCTCAGTGCTCAAATGAACTTCAGTCAATCTAAGTCAGTCTGCAGCTATTCCTGAACCCCAATAAGGACCTGACTGAACAGTTATTGTGCATTGAATGCTGGCCTCTGCCCCAATTCAAATGTTTAACCCCTCACATAGATGTGTGGTCCTAATAGGAAAACAAGTGTTAGTTGACCACATAGCATCAAGACAGCACCAACAGACTTGACTTACTTGTGAATCTGAGAAGGGCCAAGGAGGGCCCCTAAAGGGTCTCTCTTCTCAGATTGGGTTGCAAGCTGCAGGGCTCCAAGGCTGCCACTGAAGTTCTGGATGGCAGTTATAGCCTTTCTTTTAATTGTTTCCCATGCCACATGTAGTGAAATGATTTAATGCGTGATGGTGAACCTCGATGGAAAATTGAAGCAGAAAACACCAAGCCAGGTCCTGCTGCTCAGCCCTCTAATCCCAGTGCTTAGGTGGCTGAAGTAGAAGGATTGCTGTGAACCTGAGGCCAGCCTGGGCTAAAGAGTGAAATCCAGACAGCTAGGGCTACAGTGTGAGACCCTGTCTCAAAAAAATCAAACCAAGCACACAAAAACTAGAGGGAATAGCAAAGAGCAAATGATTTTACAGTTCCTTTAACTGTGTGTCTTGGAGGCTGGATATGTAGCCCAATTGGCAGATCATGTGCAAGAAGTCTTGGGTTTTATCCACAGCACCTTAGAAGCCGGGAGGGGTGGTGCATACCTATAGTCCTTGCACTGGAAGGTTGAGCCAGGAGGATCAAAAGTTTAAGATTATGCTCAACAACTAGTTTGAAGCCAGCCTGAGCAGCATGGACCTCCGACTCAACGTCTGCCTCTGAATGTGTGTGTTTGTGTGTGTGTGTGTGTGTGTGTGTGTGTGTGTGTGTTGTACTGAGCATGATGTAAGTGCTTTTCTTTTCTTTTTTTTTTTTTTTTTTTTGTTTTTTAAGACAGGGTTTCTCTGTGTAGCCTTGGCCGTTCTGGACTCGCTTTGTAGACCAGGCTGGCCTCGAACTCAAAGCGATCCGCCTGCCTCTGCTTCCTGAGTGCTGGGATTAAAGGTGTGTGCCACCATGCCCAGCTGTAAGTGCTTTTCTTATCATAGGCTACAGCCAAAGAAGTTTGAAAGCTCCTGGTCTAGTGTCCCAATGGTGTCACTGCCACGATGCTCATCTATGGTTTGTTCATGGTTTTCCTTGTGTTGATCAAGGCTGTGGAGACTAGGAGGCTGGCTTTTGTAACCTACATTTCCCTCTTTTAAAAGATGGGTTATCCCATCTCAGGTTGGATGTTGCAATTAATTCTGTAGCTGTTCAACATGAACTGTATGCCTGGCATTGTGCAAGGTGGTCTAAGGCTGTGGAAGACCCTTTGCTGCTTTTCAGAGAACTTAGTGATGGCGCTCTTGGGTATAAACCTAAATGCCTCTTAAGTCCTACCACAGAGACACTTGCACATATGTGTTTACTGCAGGATTTTTCACAATAGTTAGGAAATGCATCAGCCACATGTCTATCAACATGGACAGAAAAGGGAAATGTGGTACATAAACACAATAGAATTTTATTTAGCCATAAAAGAAATGAAATGATGACATTTTCAGGAAAAATAGAAGCAAATATCTTCAGCAAAGTATTTTAGACTAAGAAAAGAACCATGCTTTTTCACATATGTATAGCTTAGATTTTAATTTTTACATATTTGTGTATATAAGTATATGTGTGAGAAATCATAATACAGGAAGCCAAGGTCTCATGAATGGGCTGGAGGAGAGGAAATAAAGAAAAAAGAATAGAACTCATGAATGTAACATGGAAACTGGTGGGTGGCTCAGGAGAGGAGGCTAGAGACCAGCCAGAAGGTGGGGACAAGTGTGGAGGAAAAGATTTGCCAAAACCAAGGATGTATGGCAATCACACGATGAAACCCATTATTTTGTATACTAATTAAAAAAAAAATAAAGCAAAATTTAAAAGTAAACTAGCAATGAGAGCTACACGTAAAGGAGTCAATTTGGCTGTAGACACAGGATGGTTAACTTTGATTCAATCACCACACATTGATTTTCACATTTTGATGCCTAACTAGACAGTTAACAGTCCTTTTTTGTTTTACTCTGAGAGAAGGTCTTGGTGTGTGGCAAAGGATGATCTTTATGCACGGTTCACTTTACTAAGAATCCTAATATTAAAAAACCAACCAACCAACCAAACAAAAGAATGCTAATATTCACTCTTTTCTTAGTTATTTGCCAGGGGGCCAGGTATGAGGACAGAAAAGTTTGCTGTTACCTGATTTCTTTCCTAATTTCAACTTTTGAAAAAGATGAGGAGTGGGGTGTGTGCGTACACACTTGAAATGCCAGCATTCAAGGATGTAGCTACAGCGAGAGCGAGGAGGTCAAGGCCAGACTACACGAGACTTGGTCGCCAGAAACAGAAGAGAGTGAGAGTTGGAGGTAGAGTTCAGCGATGGAGTTTCCCAACAGTGAGGCCTTAGACTCAATCTCTAGTTCTGCAAGCAAACAGACAGACAGACAGACATGTAGTTTAGGACTACAGGGAACACTACTTTCCATTCCTGGAGGCTATTAGATGTAGCGTGCAGGGGCAGGGCAACCTGAGGAACTTCATGCTTCCCCATAGGACAGAGACAAACACCTTGGTATACCTGTGACTGTGTGCAGCTCATACATGCCATCCTCTGTCACCTTCACCAGGACAACTTTGACCCAGGAAAGACTAGCCTGCACTTGAAAGAAGTATCTGTGTATGTGTGTGTGTGTGTGTGTGTGTGTGTGTGTTTCTTGGTGACATGCTCAAGCAGTTCATTATAATTGACTTGCATATCTCTTTTAGTTCAGACAATAATTTGTATCTAGTTCCCGTTTAATCCATAAGGCAGCTGCTATCTAAAGGTAGCACTTAGCTTGTCCAGAGCCATCAGTCATTTCCAAATCTGGGTCCAGGCCATGGGAGGGCAAAGCTTGAGTATTTAAACCTTACCCCACTCAGCATTCCTGTGTGTTCCCTCTGTGGTCTGCTGGGACCCTCTGTGACATTTGTGTGCAGGCTAGGTAATCAGTTTTCAGCATTCCAATGTCAGAAGAGACTTTCTATCATGAGACCATTGCTGTAATGACCGAATTATCCTGAGTTGATTCAGAGGGCCAGCTGCCTCCAGGTTCATTCTATTAAAATTAGCTTTGCATAATTTCTACCCTATCCTCAGGAAGACTCATATTTTAACTCTCTTCAAAATTCCAGGAAAAAACAGATCATTTTCTTGCCAGTAAGGATCTTTTAGTTTAGTCAAAGCAAGTTGTGATTTCTGGTGTTCCCTGCCTCATTAGCTCCTCCAGATGGTGCGTGTAAACATGGCAGGAGCTGCAAATTGTGTGAAGGCCGGAATGTAAATTAAGAAATAAGTATTCATTACAATTTGTATGACAAATGGAAAGGCCATACAGTGAAACAGCGGACTGCCTGATTGATTTCACCCCATTACTCCTGGGATTCTCTAGAGACTATTTTCAGAAACGGACTCCCCAGCTTTGAGAAGGTCAGTTGTTTGGATATTGTGTGAGGATTCTACTGGGCAGCTCCAGTGATGGTACGCTCATCACGCCTGCATCATCTCAGGTCTCCATGATCTGTGGCTGAGCTCAGCTCTTCAAGAAGTATTAGATGCAGACAAGAAAACATTACTTTAAATTTTGGCAGCCTAGAGGCTAGAGAGAGATGGCTTAGTGGTTAAGAACATTGGCTGTTCTTCCAGAGGACCTGGGTTTGATTCCAAGAACCCATGTGACCCCTCCACCATCCATAACTCCTATTCCTTCTCCTGGCCTCTGAGGGTACCAGGCATGCATGTAATGCACAGGCATACATGAAGGCAAAACACTCATACACGTAAAAATACTGTGTGGGGGGCATATTTGAGAGGAAATAAGAGATCGGTTACAAGCATTCCCACACCCATTGCAGTGGTAAGTGCTCCTCCTGCTACCCACTGGAAGTACAGATGATGGTGGCTCTCAGCCCAGACTCTGAGGACATCTTCCCCGAGGTCACACACCTTCTGAGAAGCCACATCCATTGGCTAATTGGTGCGAAATATGAAGGTCTACCCTTCCATTCCACCCTCCAATTCTCCCCAACTCAGGGCTGCTGAGAATGGCCACCCCAGCCCCAGAGCACCTCATGGGACTCACTGAGGCTTTCGTAGCGACTAAATTGCTGTTCACCTTTCTTCTCAGCTTTTCATTCATTTATTTTTCTGACATTGGGGATTGGATCGAGGACCTCACACACCCGCTAGACAACCACTTTCGCACTGAGCCCTCATAATTGAGTTCCTCATGTAAGAAGCAGCAACCTAAAGAGGAAAAGAAGGCACCAGGCCAAGCAAAACAAAACAAAACAAACAAAACAAAAACTAAAACAACCCCAAAAAAACCAAAAACCAAAACCAAAACCAAGCAAGCAAGCAAGCAAGCAAGCAAGCAAGCAAACCCTGAAAATCTGAAGATCTAAGCGGTACGAGCTTTACAAGATTGCGTGCTGACATTTTAGACAAACTATTTGTCTTCTCTGCTCTGTATTGTTCTCATCCCTTGGTTCTTATCTATGAATCCTTTAATGTAATGTCTATACGTTTTTTTTTTTTTTTTTTTTTCTGGCAAGAGGGACCACAACTTTCACCAGGTCCACAGATTCTAAAGGGTCCACAGATTCTTTTCCAAATAAAGTTTGTTAGGTGTGAAATTATCTGTGAGAGATAGTTACTGACAGCCATGCTAATGAAGCCACATAAGTGTATAAAAGTCCTTTAATAATGGCCAGACCAGAAGCAGGCTAACACCTCCAAAGTGTCTCCTGGGCCTGAAGCTCAGGAGTACAACATTTATTTTATATAGATAAATTAATTTATTTATTCACTTTACATCTCTATCATAGGCGCCTCCCTCCTCTCCTCTCAGTCTCACCCTCCCATTTTCTTCCCCTCCCCTATTCCTCAGAAAAGGGGAACCCCGCCCTTACCCACCCATTTTAGCACATCAAGTCGCATCAGGACTGAGCATATCTACTTCCCATGTGGCCTGGCAAGGGCGAGGTGATCAAAAAGCAGGCAACAGAGTCCATGTCAGAGACAGGCCCCCTCTGCTTGCTGCCCTTCTTACTAGAGGACCCACAGGAAGCCTGAGCTGCCTATTGGCTACATCTGTGTAGGGGGCCTAGGTCCAGTCAATACATGGTCCTTGGTCAGTGCTTCAGTCTCCACAAGCCCCTCTGGGGCCTGCTTAGTTGGCTCTGCTTGTCTTCTTGTGGAGCGCCTGTCTCCTCCAGGTCTTTTTCTCCTTCCCTCCACTTTCCCACAAGACTCCCTGTGGCTGGGTGGATCTCTCAGAGGACAGCTATGCTATACTCCAGGAGTACAGCATTTTAAAAGACCAAAACTACAATCACATCAGTGTTAGAGGGGGTTGGAATAATCTTGTAGCATCTGTCTTTTTGCAGAGCTTATCAGTATTTTCCAGACACAACACAATAATTCTTTTTTATTTACACTTCCTCTGGTTATTTTAATTTTATGTTTTAGCTTGTACAAACATTAATTATTTTGGTTAATACATCTGTACCATGGTGAAGGTCATGGACAGTCCCCAAGCCATTGCCAAGGCAGATGGAGGTCTGAGGACTGACTAGGCAGAAACAAAATGGAGTCTGGACAACATGGCATTATCTTAGTCACTTCAAGTGTTGAGGTGCCTGCCTCTAATCCTAGCACTTGACAAGCTGAGGCAGGAGGTTCATGAGTTCAAAGCCAGCCAAGACAATGTAGAGAGGTGAAAGCTAGCCTGGACTACATAGGGAAGCTTCATCTCAAAAAACAAAGGTACTATAATTAATAGACACATAGTAATTTCACCTATTTATGGGTACCAAGTGACATTTCATTCCATGTGTTAATAAGCAATATTAGATCCATGTAGTTGGCATAACATACTTCAAACATTTATTATTTTTTTGGTGTCGGAGTCATTGGAAAATCTCTCTCCTAACCATTTTGCTTTCTTTTGCTATTACTTTGTTGATCCTGTAGCCCAGCCTAGCCTCAAACTTGATATAGAGTTGAGGCTGGCCTTGAACACTTGATCTTCCTGACTCCACTCCCCTGGTGCTAGGATCACATGGGTGCACGACTCTAGTATGACTTTTTGGAGACATGTGAACAAACATTTATTTACCCCAGATAGGGGAGGCCAAAGTAACTCTTCCACAGGAGTCTAATGGCAGATTAATGTTGGATTTATTAGAGTGTGAATGACTCAGAGGCAGCTGCGTGCTCCAGAGGCCCACCTCAGCACGGTGTCAGCTCATGGAAGCCACGTCCCTGGAGCTCCCTGCCCGGTGAGGCTGGGATGCTTCCATTTTCTGAGACTTGTAAGTTTCTGTTACTTCCTGAGTCTTAGATGCCCCCTTCCTCCTCCAGGAAGGGGTACTTTACTTAGGAGGAAGCAGTTGTACAACAGCCGTTATGCACAGCTTCTATGGACTCTGTTGAAGTCCTCAGTTAACTGCTGTCAATCATAGCTGTCCCATGGGTTCATAGACTCCTAGAAGTTATTTGCTCGATCCAACTTGACTCCTGTACTACTTCGTCAGCATCCTGTCTTCAGCTTCATTTCTTCACCTTTCCCAGACTATGCAGTACATTGGTGAGATTCACTTTTTAGGCTCCACATAAGCAAGGACATGCTTTTCTGTGACTGATTATTTCATGTAACACAATGCCTTGTAGTCCCATCCACATTACTGCTAATGGCCGCACTGCACCCTTTTTTTATGGCTAAGAAATATTCCACTGTGTGTCTATGCCTAGGTTGATTCTATATCTTGACTACTGTAAATAGTGTTATGATAAACATGTGAGTATAAATGTTTCTCTGACATATTGATGGTGACATGCTTCAGTGGCAGATAGGCTCTTGGGTCTCACAGTAGTCCAACTTAACAACTTTGGAAGAGATGGACATATTTTCCATAATGGCTGAGCTACTTTACATTCCCATCAACAATGAAGGAGTTTCCCTTTCTCTATGTCCTCACTAGTACTTATTACGTTGTCTTTTGATAACAGTCAATCTAACTAGAGTGTGATGAATCTTGTTGTAGCTTTGATCTGCATTTCTTTGAACAATTAGTGATACTGAATAATTTTTCATATGCTTTCTTGCAACTTGTGTATCTTCCTTTGAGAAATGCCTATTCAGGTGATTTGCTTATTTAAACATCTAATTATTTTTTCCTTCTGACTTCTGGATATTTATCCTTTGTCAGATCAAGTTTACATTTTTTTTTTTTTTTAAATTCTGTAGGTTGTTTCTTCACTATTTAGACAATTGCTTTTTCTTCTTCATAGTGCTTGGGATTGAATCCATGTTAGACAAATGGCTTATCATGAAACTACATCCCTATAGCCTTTTCTTTTCTTGAGACAGTCTCTTGTTACATAGGCCCCAAATTCTTGATCCTCCTGCCTCTACTCCTGGCATCTCAATATGTGCAGCTAAGCTCAATTATTTCTTTTGAGTATGATGTAAGTCAGTTTGCCAATTGGGTTTTTTGTTGTTGTGAAAGACCCCCGAAGGGAGACCCTCACTCAAGCCTCGGGATGGTGTGCACCCAAAGACACACAAATGACCGTCTTGCCGTAAACACATGAGGTAGTTTATTGGCGGAGCTCCGGGTCCACACGTATCTCACACAGGAGACAGAGGGGTCAACCCAGAAGCCCAGGGGTTTGGGGTTTATATGGACAAAGGTTGGGGGGAGTGGGAAGTTTTGGCGCAGCCACACACGATTGGTTGTTTCAAACATTTGAACATCAGCAAATTGCGTAGGCAGATCTGGGGTAAGGTCAGACTTAATCACACGGGAACAGTCCTTGGTTCCTGTTTTTCTCGGAACCCGAGGGTAGATGCTTATCTCAGCTAACGACACATCTGGTTAAACTCAAACCTGGAACATTGTGTGTGGGCCTCAAGGGAGGATTAAGCAAACACCATAAGATCAGATGAGGGGTCTTAGCTCATGACTCACTCGACTATGTCTGGTACCTGTTTCTCTCAGGAATTTGTCCTTGCGTATCCTCCCTATCTTTTACGGCCAGCCGGTCCCTGGAACACTCAATAGGCCTTTGTCTCTTAGCTCTGCATTCTTTGTGACTTATCATCTGGGACCTTGGGCTAGCATACCAGCCGACCTGCACTTATGAGTTAGAGAGCTGAGAGCTCTGCTGTTCTGGTTGCTTTAATGCTAATTAAAAATTTCTCCTTTCAGTTGTTGTTGTTGTTTTGTTTTTTTGTCCTGAAGTCCTGGACTCACTTTGTACACCAGGCTGGCCTTAAACTCATGGAGATCTGCCTGCCTCTGACTCCCAAGTGCTGGGATTAAAGTGCACCACCACTGCCTGATTTTGGATTTAAATTCTTAATCTACTTTTCGTTGATTTTTGTCTATGATTTAGATGTTGTGGGGGTTCTTTCTTGCAATAAATTTAATAAACACTGTTCAATAAAGACTTTCTTAGTGTGTACTTTTGCTGCCTTTGTCACAGAGGAATGACTCTGAACACACACACACACACACACACACACACACACACACTGATCTCTTAGTCCTCTAGTGTGCTCCATTGGCCAATGTACCTGTTTTAAAGCTACTCACCTATTGTTTGGGTTAATGTGGTTTTGTACTGTGTTTTATAGTTTATAATGCTTGTTATTTTTTGCTCAGAGTCTTTTGTAGTTCCACACAAATTTAGGAGTATTTTTTTTTTAATTCTTATATTTCTGTGTATATTGACATTGGATTTTGGTAGAAATTTCATTGAATCTCTAGATCTCTTTGGGTATGACTGAGGTTCATTCAGCAAGGAGTTAGACATGAGACATCCAAGAAAACTGATGACTATTAAAACTATCCCTTTGTGGCTAAACATCTTGAATATGTAGTTAGGTCATTCCTGTTTGAAAGGAAGGCAGGTGCAGGGGGGTTTCAAGAGCCTTGATATGTATGTGCTGTGGAAAGACTGTGTTTTCAAAAGATCCAAGTTTTGTCATAATCTCATTAGTAATCTCTGTAGTTTTGTTTTGTTTTGTTTTTTTTTAACATCATGCACAGAGATTAGAGGAATCTCTACTGACCATTAATATAGGAGGAATAAGGGGACCACGAACTTCGTGAGTACCCTCTCACCTCAGAGATACACATGAGAATGTTTTATAGAAATAACAAGCTCAAGATTTCTTGGTGCTACTGACTCTGTGGGCTAGCCTTGGATCCTAGACCTTGCTAATGTCTTGATATTTAGATAAGGCTGGCCTTGAACTCCTTATCTATCTGGTTCTACCCATCTACCCGCATGTAGGCATCACCTGACTGTAATCCTTTGCATGGACTAATTTTTTTTTTTTTGAAACAGTCTTTTTACATTGCCTACATTGCTCTGGTGGTTATTAAACTTATTGTGTGGCCTCGAACTCACAGAGATAGACCTGCCTCTGTCTCCTAAGTGTTGGGATTAAGGGCATGCCCACCATGCACAGCTTATCCAGATAATTTTTGGTTGAAGTTTTTGTCATTGTTTGTTGGGGATATATGTTCTATAGTTTTTTTTCTTGTGATTGTGTGTGTGTGTGTGTGCGTGTATGTGTGTGTGTGTGTGCATGGAGGGATAATTCTTGTCAAACAAAATGAGCTTGAAAAAATTTGAATGTTTAATCCTCTTTAATTTGTTAAAAGACCTTTATCTGAATAGAAAGATGTTTGGTAGAATTCTTAATGAAACTATCTGGTCTTGGGCTCCCCTTCCCCCTTCTTATTATGGTGGTGGTGGTGGTGGTGGTGGTGGTGGTAGTGGTAGTGGTGTGTGTATGTGTGTGTGTGTGTGTGTGTGTGTGTGTTATGTGTGAGAGTTGTGCACATACATGTGTGGAGGTCAGTGCACGGCTTTTGGTAACGCCTTTCTGCCTTGAGGTCTAGGGATCTGACTCAGATGGTGAGACTTGCACAACAGGCACTTTGTTCTCTGAGTATCACTGGCCTCATCAAAGGCTTTGTTTTCTAGAGGTTTTTAATTATTTATTGAACTACTCACTAATGATTGACTTATGCAGATTTTCTAGGTCTTCATGCTTCAGGGTTGATGGCCGTATAGTTCTGGGAATCTGTCTTTTTCTTTTACATTGTCTAACTTATTGATATATAACTTCAGAATTTCTGATCAATTCTTTTTCTAAATTTGCATCTCATTGTTGATATTCTCATTTATAAACATTGTTTTCTGGATTCGTTTCTTTTTGTCTCTATTCATTTTCAGTGCATTGAACAGTTTTTTGACAGTTATTTAAAATTCTGTAGCAGTAGCTCAGAGGCCTGCCTTTATTTAGGGTTAATTGAGTTTGTTCTTTCGACTGGGTCATGCTTCTCTGTTTCTTTGTATGTTTTATACTGTGAGAAGAAGAACTGAGATGTGAACATTTGAAAAAAAGCAAAGAGCCACCTCTTTAGGGCTTTGCATCCTAGTTTCATGAGCAAGTCTTTCACCAGTCAGCCCTGTTGATGGTTCTAGGACAGCGGTTCTCAGTCTGTAGGTCATGACAAATTTGGGTGTGTGTGTGTCAAATGACCTTTTCAGAGGGGTTGCATATCAGATATCCTACACATTATGATTCATAGCAGCAACAAAAATACAGTTATGAATATTAACAAAAATAATTTTATGGCTGGGGGTTATCATGAGGAAGTGTATTAGAGGGCCACAGCATTAGGAAGATTGAGAACCACTGTTCTAGAATCTTTCTGATCTTTACTGATGATCTCTTGCTCCCTAGATGTCTGCCTAGAAAACTATACCATTGTCAGCCATTTCCAAAGTCAGCTAATGATTTTACCAGTGCTGAAGATCAGATGAAAGAGAAACCTGACCCAAGGAAAGTACCCAGCTACTCTAAAGTGTGTCTTAGAGGTAAGAGCTTGCCCTGCAGAGGAGACTGTGATGTATTAGCTGCAGCCTAGTGGCAAAGGCCGCCATCTTGGGAGGATCAGTGGAGACAGACAGTGATGCTACTGGCCAAGGTTTAGAGGAGTCCTTCAGAAGGACACTGCACTGGTTTGAGTTATACTTGCCTGGATCTAAGTTTTATGAATTTGTTGAAGGATTCTGACTCAGTAATCATTTTATGTAGAAGCTTTTTTAAAAAATGGAAAGATGACCACATCTAGAACAACCTTCAATGCTGAAAAACAAATAAGGAAAGATCAAGGAAAAAGTACCCAGTTCCCTACAGAGATGTGTTTAATCTACAGGACACAATTTGGTAGAGTTTAGCTAAAACTTAGTTTTTTTTTACTTGTTATATTTGTTCCCATTGTTCTGTTTTTGTAATATATTGAAACATTACAAACACATTTTTATGGATTATGAGGGCTTTCTGGCTGCACTCAGTGAGTAGTTGGTAGTGCATTCCTCTGTAGCAGTGGTACATGGGACATGAACTTGAATTGATATGAAGAGTAACTTTTCTCATTATTTTCCTTCTTAGATAACATCCAAAATTCTATGTGAAGATGCACTGTTGTATGTTAAAGAAAACGGAGGCTTAATTATCTGCCAGCCCTCAGCTAGTTAGTAAACAAACCAAATGGACCCTCCTGACAGGCTCACAGACTTCCACAAAGGCTTAAAGTAAGTAAGTAAGTAAATCAATAAGTAACCAAATAAGAAAGTAACTAAGTAACTAATTAAACAACTAACTGAATAAGTGCCTCTTATCTAACTCCAGGCTTTTGTTTTGTTTTGTTTTCTTTTACTAACAGACAAAACACTACTAAGACCTCAGTGGGCTTTGTTAATTGTCTACAATAAGCTATAAAAAGACAACAAAAGGATTGAACCATTATCTTTCATTGACTTATGAAAATACAGATTCTGACTAGTCATCTAAAAGTTTCAACTATAAAACCTAGACCTTTTCCTAGAGCTAATTGGCTTCCTACTTGGTGGGTAAACTTGCAAACAGCTTTCAGCTGTTAACGACTTAAACTTTGTTTTTCACTAATCCTTTATCCTCTAATCATAAAAAGAAAGAAAAAAAAAAGACTTGTTTTTCAGTGACTACTGTTAACAACTAAACACCTCTGTGGCATAGTATGAAGAAAAAAACACAGAAACAAAAAGGTTAAATGGATGTAACAAGGGATTTAATAAAGAAGGATTTAAGAATGAAGATTAAAATAAATAGATATGTTCAGATGGAAAAGAATGATTAAGAAAAGGTTTACACAAGTTGTAATGAAGGTTAAAATGATTGGATGTTTCTAGATAGAAAGGAAAAAAAAATAAAGGGTTTATTCCAGTTGTGTTATAAGGAATGTGAAAGATTATACTTAATGATGATACCCATGATATTAAAGCTTCATAGTTGAACACACTGATGTCAAGCTTCTACTAAAATCAGTGGAGTCCTCACAAGTTACTAACCTACTTTCCGTAACAGTTCTTAGCACCAGCTACTTACTAAAGCTTTACAAAAACAAAGTGATCATAGTCACAGGCTTAATAAAGTTAACTTTCCTTTGTGTGTTTTAAGTTTGTTCATGTGTATGCTGATAATTTTTCAGGCTTTCCTTTTCCTGTGGCTCAAACACATGAGTCTGCTGGGGCTGTTTACAGCCACTGCCTGCTTTCTCCAGCATGGTGGTGTTCAACCTTCCCAAAGCTGTGACCCTATGATACTACTGTCCCTCCTGTCATGGTGACCCCAACCACAAAATTATTTCATTGTTACTTCGTGGCTGCAATTTGCTACTGTTATGAGTTGTAATGTAAAGATATGATATGCAGGATATCTGACGTGCAACTCCCAGGGGGGTGGAGGCCCACAGGTTGAGAACCACTCTACAATGAGGATTTCCATACAGATTAAAATAGACAATGGTCCTGCTGATGTTCCTAAAACCCTACATTCCGAATACTTCCCAAGAACAAGCCATAATTAAGTTAAATCATTTAGTACTAAAAATAAAATAAACATACAAAAACAAATCAAAAAACGCAAATATATAAACAAAAAAAGGGAGAATAAAAGATTACCTGTTCAGGAGCAACTTATACTTTAAGTTTGCCCCAATTTTGCTCTGACACCCACAGAGCCACATCACAAGGCAGTTTATCCAGACTCGTGGTTCTGTATAAATTCCCTCACAGCCTACCTGATGACTGGGTCCCACTCCTTTGTGCCTTGGAACCTAGGCTCTGCGTCTTGCCTTTCTCCAAAAGGTTTTCCCTGAGTTCCACCAAGATTTGTGAAGCCATACAGTGAACTGGCACCAGAAGATGATAGCCTGGTAACAAAAGAGGGCACTTTCCTACATTTCAGTCACACGGAGACAGAAAAGTCACTTCTAATTCTTATCCCATTTACCAAACTTCTCATTATGCTGTGATTTTTATCTCCTGACTTCAATTCTTAGACAAGTCCTTACCCTGGATTCCTGCTAACCAGGCTCATCCATGGCATAGAGGATCTGCTTTAGAACGACTTAATTAGACCCTGGAACATGTATGTACACCAATACTCATTGGGATTATTACTATAGCTACCTCAGGTGCCATGGTAATCACTGCCACTGCAGCAAAGCCTTGACTATCCAAACCACAACTGCCCATTCCTGTCTTCAGAATGCACACCTTGTGTTAGGAAATATAATGTGGCAGGGCTGAGCCAAGGCGTGCTCCTGAGAAATTAGTCCATGCAAAAGATCTGGTGTGAAAGAGGCTTGGTGGGGGAGGGGGAGGGGGTAGATGAGTGTCGGGAGCCGAGAGACCCTGGCTGAGCTGAGAGACCCTGGTTGCGTTGAACTTCAGCTGACCCTTTCCAGCCAGCCTATACAGAAAGAACTTATCAAACCTGGGGAAGGGAGAGAGGCAGACAAGTGGGCATGTAGACATGGAGACAGGTGCGGGGGGGCAGGGGAGAGAGAGAGATAGAGAGACAGAGAGACAGAGACACAGAGATGAAGACACAGAGAGAGACAGAGACAGAGAGAGTCAGGGACACATACGCATAGAGGGAACAGAGAGAGGGAACATGGAAAACAGAGAAACCTAGGGTGGTTGGGGTCCTTTTTTTTCCTGCAGCACTCACCTGGTGGCAGCTCTGAAGTCTCTGAGAGCAGGCCAGTGGGATTGCCTGTACACAAACAACTTGCGGTAGTATTTAATAACTAACCGGCCTAGCATGTCTAATTGGTTTTCAGGCTTGAATCTTAAAATGTGCTCTTTCACAGGATTGCCCATTCTGTTTGTCTGCCTTTCCCTCATAGTCCTATTGTGCCTTTGTCAACATTTCAAAGGGACCACCAAGAATAAGGTGAAACTGATTGAAGTTGCTCCTACAGCACAGCATGCCTTGGGCAGCCCTACAACAGTGAGCTTATTTAATAAAATAAAAAAAAGGAGGAACTGTGGTGACGCATCATTATGAAAATATCTCTGACATTTTAAGAGATTGGAACCTTTGCTGTACCTCATGTCACTTAAGACTTATGATTACTTCAGAACAGGACAGCTTCGAAGAAAGCTTCCAATCCCAATTGGTCCAGCATTTCAGACTTTCCTACAAAGAACTCTAATTAAGGCTGGTATTTCTCAACATGTAGAAAATGGATCACAAATGCTATTCCTGGCTTGTTTAACCATTTCCCCAATTTTATTTGGGCCCCTACAAAAGTATTATTTATCCCAGATCAGATGGAAGAAACCTTAAGAGAATGGCACCCATTTCCCTTAGGGGGTTGGGTAGATCTTTGGTTGCTTTCTTGGGGATAGTTGCTTATTTTCATAGGAAGTTGGTTATAAGTTATTATCGGTCTTATTTAGAGAAAAAACAAGGTTGGACTCAGGGATGTCTCTCCTTTCCTTTATCTTTCATTTTTATGACTTGGAGATAGGGCTTGAAAAAAAGGAGGAGGAATATGTAGAATTGATAGGATAAAAAGTAGATTAATGAGTCTACTCTGCAACTTAATGCCTTAATTGTTACTCACAAGGTTATTTTTAATTCACTGGTATAGAATTTTGAAAATAGATGCAAAATAAGTTTAATTTTAGTATAGAATTCAAATTTAAGATTATTCTTTACAATATATATATATATATATATATATATATATATATATATATATATAGCTGTTGAGGATAAGTAAGTTATTTTGTTTTTGTTTTTGTTTGCTTTTCAAGGCAGGCTTTCTCTGTGTAGCTTCGGATGTCCTAGACTCACTTTGTAGACCAGGCTGGCCTTGAACTCAAAGAGATCTGCCTGCCTCTCTCTCCTAAATGCTGAGATTATGCCCACCATGCCTGGCCCAGGATAAGTAAATTACACAAGTTAATGGTTAGTTGTCCAAATCATGGTCATATCAATTACTAGTCTGTTTTTATCATAAGGATGTATATTCTAGGTGTAACAGAAAAATATGATTCTATATAAAGATAAGGTAAAATAGTTAGATAAGGTCTTTAGAAACCTCAGAGATATACAGAATATGACATTTAAAGATATTTTTATTATTTCAAAGATACATTTACAATGAGACAGATTAACTCCTGGCAATACCCAGCATACCTCAAAGAAGATGATGAGCATCAAAGAACCTCCTTATGGAGATAGTTTCAAATGTGGCAAACAAGCCACTGGGCAAACTGTCCTCATTTCTACCACAAACAGAATTCTGTCTAAAAATGGGCAAACTTGGATGCAGGCAGAGTTGATGGCCAAACTCTTTCACGATAGGGTAAGCAAGTCCTCAATAGTTCCTGCCTCACAAATATGTCTGTCAGATATATTGGACCAGAAGGCTGAAGATGATGCTCCAACATTATAGAGAATTTTGGGTGCCTGTTCAGGCAGCAAACTGTCTCAGTCATTTTTTCATTTTGGAAAATAACCTGCACTCCCTGTATACTCAGGTAATTATTTTTATTTCTTCTCAAGTCTCTGATGGGGTTGAAGACCAGATAGTTTAGTTTTACAATTAAGCTTAGTTGTTTAGGAGTTAATATGTTTTTACATCTAGATAGATGTTTTAAGTTGATAATGATGAGATATGATAGATATTGATTTACATTCAGAATTTTAGACTCACCAAGATAGAAAAGATGTTTTCTTCAAGGCTGCCAAATACAAAGAGCCAAAATATTCTGAATGTAACATATATATATATATAAAATTCCTGATTGTTGTATGGTTCTTCCTGCTATAAGTAGTTTATTGTATATATGTGTAATAATATAAATGTATATATAAAATATTTAATAAAAAATTAAAAAATTTAGAAAAGACTTATGATTACTATCATATGGCATACTCAGCCTATTGTTTAACCCACCTTTAGAACAATGTAGCAAACTTCCTAATTTGCTCTGGATTTCCCATATAAATCAACTTTTACAACCAAAGCTAATGTACAAATGTAATCATAAGTCAAATACTCCTCCATGTCCCTGACCAAGAACAAGGCATCATTTGACAAAAGCAGAAAATACAGAGGTTGAAAACAGTCTTCTAAGATGACTGCCCACCATAACCATTGACCATAGCAACATTTGGATATTGCTTGATAAATAATGGTGTTTGTTATCTGGGCCAGTTGGAATCAGTTGTTGTTGGTGACTAAATCCCCTGTAAAACTCTGTTATTAAGACTTTCTCTGTAAAGTGTCCCATTCCTTCCCCTGGGATACTTTCTGGGTTGTTCAAGAAATACAAGTGAAAGCCCTTTGTTAGGGACAGATATGACACAGCAACAGAATCATAAGCCAGCCATCAAGTAAGCATAGTCAGACTCAGCTAACAGGTAAACAAGGGATGGAAGACACAGGAGCACGAAGTAAAGAATCCAGATCTGAACTCGCTCTTGGTTAAATGCCTTCAAGGGGGAGAGCTTTCATTTCTTTTCTTAATGTGACAGCAGTGCATTATCATGAATTCGTGTAATCCATACAGTAGCTGGGTATAACTGTGTTTCACAGAAGCCAACTTTTCTGCCACAAGAATTTTAAGCTATTTTCACATCAAGCTGACCTTTTTTTTATGAATTCCCAATATCTTTATCCATTAGTTTTCTGTCAAAAATGTTTGGTTTTGGGATAACTCACAGGAGAAAGCTACAGATTACCATGCTTTTACAGGCCAACCAAGAGCCAAGTGAGTCCTCTAGCCAGATGACTCAGAGCAGGCTCATGCCTGGGAGAAGACTCTTAGTCCTGAGAAAAGGAGGTAGGGCTTTTAAAGTCGAAAGGCTGCAATCACATCGCACCTGGGGTACGATAGGTCTTTACAGTGTATCCTACAAAACATTATACCAGGTCACTCAGGAATCAAACTCCTTTTACAAATCAGAACCCTTTCTCAGCAGGGAGGGGGGCCCTGCTGTTGTAAAATACCTTGTGATGGAGAGTGGGAAGCATTTGTTTACAGGCAAATGTGGCTCCCAGCAGGAGGAGGCGTGGGGTCAGGGCAATCTGACCTTAAACCATTGCAACTGAAACAAAGAGATGCCAGGTCTTTGCAGCCCTATTCATAATAGCCAGGAAATGGAAACCACCTAAATGTGGTCCATATACACAATGGAGTTCTAGTCATCTGTAAAGAATGGGTAGCTTCAACAACTGAGCAATCACCAGCTGAGATGACGACATGGGTGAGAGAAATCCCGCCCCTAAGTGAAGAGCCATAGGCAACTAATGACTGCAGAGAGAGGAAAAATAAATCTTCCCCAACAAGGAGCTCCGTAACTGGTTATCCAATACCAAGTGGTCAGTCCTAAAAACATACTAGTATTTAGCAATACTAAATGGACTCAGCAGGATGTATTTATACATATGTGTGCATACAACATATCGCAATAATAAAGAGAAAGGGGGAATAATCATTTCTTCATATTTTAAAAATTTGATGTATAAAAATCACTAGAAACACATTTTTAAATTAAAATGTTATTTATTATTATGAAAGAGTGCACACAAATAATGGCACATGTATGGAGGCTAGAAGACAATTTTATATAGTTGTCTCTTTCCTATCTTTCTATGGAATTGAAATTAGGTTGCCAGGCTTATGTAGCAAGTACCTTTCCCCACTGATCTCTCTCACTAATCTCGTGACTTAGTTTTGCTATTACAAAGTTAAGGACAGGGGCTGGAGACATGACTCAAGGTAAAGTGCTCACTACATGATCATGAGGATCTGAGTTTGATTCCGAGATCCCATGTGAAAGGTTTAGAGCAGCAGTACACACCTGTAATTCCTGGACTTGGGAGGCAGAGACCAGGATCCTTAGGGCTTCCCGGCTATCTGAATCATGAGCTCCAGGTTCAATTGAGAACTCCTGCCTTAAAACACAAGGTGGAGGGCAGTTGTTTGATACCCATGTCAAGTTCTGGTCTCCACATTTTGTGTGTGTGTGTGTGTGTGTGTGTGTGTGTGTGTGTGTGTGTGTGTGTGCATTCATGAGGCATGCATGAACATATACTAGACACACACACACACAGGAACATATGTGCACAGTCATACACAACTCACAAACAAAACAGAAGTACAAAATATTTTCTCTTTGCTTTTATGAGAGTTCCTCTTAGTTGCTTTGAACAACCCCAGAGATGTGGAAAGTGTCTAAGCTCTTCAATGACTGACTTTGCCCGGTGCCTCCTCCTCAGGGTGAGCACAGCCCAGTTTCTCAGGGTATGGGGCCCAGCTCCCCGATGTGCCTGTGGGCCGTTGATAATTATGTCCCACAGCATGGACAGCGAGGCGCTTCCTGTTATGTTTCAGTGTTGTTCTGTTGACATTCTGTGCATGTGTTTGTGGTCCACACAGGCTCCCTTCCAGCTGCAAAGACTCTCCTTTCATCTAGAAGTTGCTTCGAGGAAACACTCCACTTCTCTCAAAGTCAGGGAGGGTGGATGGGAAGGAGGAGTTTGTTTGCCCTCATCTTCAAACACACTGTGTTTGGGGACGCCAGCAGGACTGTTTTAATTTGCTCCCCGCAAAGGCAGCCTCCTGTTGCTTTTCCTGAGATCAGGAGGGAAGACTGTTTGTCTTTAATGTCAGGCGGGGAGATAGTGCAGCTGTGTTTATGGTGGGAGTCACCTGTAATTTACCCTCTAACATAATGGTTTAGAAAGATTAGCTGTTTCCTTCGCTGTAAGATCTGCATTCCTTCTCTTTTTCCCCTTTGTTTTAAAGGGTCAACTCCTCTAAACTTTTTAAGCATTTGGAGCGACGGAGAAAGCAGTTGGAGAAACAGAACTTGTGCTGTGCACCCTTGGAATCCCTGAAAATGGTCCTTCAGGATGTGGACAGATACTAAATGCAACTGAAACAGCACAGACAAACAAAGAGAGCCAAAGCCAGTCTGTTGTCTCGATGATGGCGGGGTATGTTGTAGGCTTGTGGGGTCTGAGCGGACCATGGTGTGCACATTCCTGTCTCCTTATTCTTTCATTTTCCTGCAAATTGTGCTGTATACGAATATCATGGGGGAAAAGGGGAATTCTGAGGACATTAGGGAACGAAGTCAGTTAAAACCACTTGGGCTTGGGGTTGAAGTACGGGTGTAGTGTGCAGATAGATGTGAATGATCTTTTTCCTCTCCAGAATTTAGAAAGGCTGGGACAGCTCATTGGAAGAATACTTTCCTAGCACAATGGAAGTACACACACACACACACACACACACACACACACACACACACACACACACACACACCCCAACTGCAAGAACAAATAACAATAACTACAAACTTTTACTATTAAAAATAAATATGAAGTAGTCGTTCTTTATTTCATGGAATCAAATGGAATGCTAAGTGTTTTCTTATAACTACCAGCAGATGGATCCCTTCTCTGTCTCTGAAGAGGAAATATCACTCTCCTGTCCTCTGCTGTGAGAAATCAGGGACCTTTGTTATCTGTAGGAACCTCTCTCTAAAAGTTAACTTTACATCAAAAAGTTTTCTAGCATCTTAAAAAAAAATCAGGGAAAGCATCATTTATCAAAAGAAAGCTGTTGAGTTTGTACTGTGTGGGGCCTTGTATAAAAAAGTAAAGATGGCAGTAAGAGTCACACAGATACAAATGTATTTAATAAAAATAATTATTTTAATGGACATGTGGACAGACTCTGCCACAGACATTGAGAAGCACACGACAGACCTTGATGAGCTCTGGTATTTCTTCTGTGAGTCTGGAGACTCTTTAATAAAAGCCAAAGAAATTTGTTCTTACTTACTTAAAAAATCATTTATTTATTTTTATTCACTTTACATCCTGGTCATAGCCCCATCTTTCCTCTCCTCTCAGTTCTACCCTCCCCTCTTCTCCCTTCCCCTAGTTCTCAGAAATGAGGACTCCCCCCCCCCCCCCATTCCCATATATCCCAGTTCTCATCAAGTCACACTGGGGTTGTGCGTGTCTTTTTCCTCTGTGGCCTGGCAAGGCAGAGTCTATATCAGAGACAGACCCGTGCCCTTTCCTTACTAGGGAACCCACATGAAGCCTGAGCTGCCCATTGGCTACATCAGTGTAGGGGGTCTAGGTTGAGTCCATGCATGGTCTTTGGTTGGTACTTCAGTTTCAGCAGGCCCCTCTGCGCCCTGGCTAGTTGGTTCTGTTGGTCTTCTTGTGGAGCTCCTGTCACCTCCAGGTCCTTTTCTCTTTCCCCGCCCCCACTTTTCCATAAGACTCCGTACGCATCGCCTGATGTTTGGCTGTAAGTCTCAGAATCTGTTTAGAACTGCTGCTGGGTGGAGCCTCTGAAAGGAGAGCTATTGTAGGATCCTGTCTGCAAGCACAGTAGAGTATCATTAGTAGTATCAGGGATTGGCTTTCACCTGTGGGGTTGGTCTCAGGTTGAGCCAGGCATTGGTTGGACATTCTCTCAATCTCTGCTTTATCTTTATCCCTGCACATCTTATCAACAGGGTAAATTTTGAGTTGAAGTTTTTGTGAGTGGGTTGATGTTCCCCTCCCTCTACTAGGAGTCTAGTCTAGTGAGATGGTGTTATGGCCCTGGTACTAGGAGTCTCTGCCAGAGTCCCCTCATATTCTCCCAGGAGCCTCCCCTGACTTAGGTCTCCAGCTTGTCCTCAACTCCCCAGTATAAAGACACAGGCTAACACAATGGCTATTTATTTACTTTTTAAGGTTTTTACAAACATATGTTAATTGTGTATAAAAATGGGTTTCACTGTAGCATTTTATACATGTATATAATGGCTTTTTCTCATATTTACCCTCTTGTCCCCTACTGGTCCCTTTTCTCTTCTTAGATAGGCCTCTTTCTGGTTTTATGATTTTTTTATTCTCTCCCCCCCCCCCCCCCCATGTTTCATTAGGTTCCTTATAAAGTCTTGGGTGAGGGAGTTATTTACAGGACATGGGCTCCCTACCAGAGGTGATAGAAAACGTGTCTGCTCCTGCTAGTGACCCATGGCCTGTCTGAAAATACTATGAGCCCTTCCCTCCTCCTTCCGAAGACAACGTGTTGACAAGCCGCATCTTGTGCAGGTCTCACGCCAGTTGTGAGGTCAAGAAAGCAAGGGTGTTGCTGTGCTTCGAAGAAAGGCAGCCTTCCTCCTTACTCCACCCCTCCCTCCATTCTTTCTGCCTCCTCTTCCACGATGTTCTCTGAGCCTTGGCAAGGATGATGCTGATATCTCACACAATGGACTGAGTACTCAGTAGTCCACTGCTGTCATCACTTTGATGTCAGTCTCTGCAGTTAGCATCACCTCTTGTTAAAGGGAGCATCTCTGAGCCAAACTCACGCCAGCACTAATCTATGCACATAAACATAGTAATTCAGGAGGAAATCCGATAGACCACTTGTGTCCACTTAGTGAAGCAGCAGCAGCCCCTTCCTCACTATGGACTCCAACTTCTCCACCTTTTGATCAGGTTTACATATTCCCTCCTCTGGGGCAGACCTCAGATCCAACCAGGAAGTGATTGGTTACATCAATGGGAGCATCTTCCTGGCTCACTGGTGGTTTAGCCTTAAGACTTTTGATGACAGTTCTCCCCAGCAGCCTGCGTGGCATAGTCTTGCCGTGTATAAGCTAGCTAGCAAGGAGCACCTTCCGTTCTCATTCCCACTTGCTCTCTCCACCTCTGACCACATTTTGTGTCTCCCAGTAATGCAAATCTCTTTCCTAAGATCTTCTAAATTTTGAGTCGTGGTCAGTTTGAGATTTTCCCTATTTGTTGATTGGTCAGATCTCTATATGAACAATATTTGATCACGTACACTTCTCCAGGTTCTGCAAGTTCAGTCTGTTTGTATTCCAAACTTATTACACAATACATTTGCTGATGACAAAATAATATTTTTTCCCTTATCATTAATTTTCTAGCACAGTAATCCCAAGATTTCTTACAGAAAAGCATAGCATTCTCCCCAAATCATGACTAGATTTCAGGGAGTGTTTCTTTTGAATATATTTCTATAGTCAATATTCGATAGTCTACACCTCATGTTGAGGTGTACTCTGTAGTGCTTTTATGAGGGCTGTGTATGTTGCTTGCTTTATAAAAAACCTTCCAGGTCTGGAGAGATGGCTCAGTGGCTAAAAACATCTACTGCTCCTGCACTGGACCTAAGTTTGGTTCCCAGCACCAATGTTAGGCTGTTCACAACCATCTGTAACTCTAGCTCCAGGGAAATCCAAAGCCTGTGGCTTTCTCAGGCATCCATATCCATATGCCCATATCCATATATGCACAGATACACACAAATAAAAAAGACATTAAGAAAAGAATAACTGCTAGTATTCAAAAGGTGGAGAATGTGTGTTCGATAGAAAAATTTAAGGTAAAATTTTAAAAATTATTTTTTAGTAAAATAGTGTGAATAATGACAATGTCATACCTTTCTTTTTATCCTTGGAATAATTTATTTTTGTGCAGCCTTTCAATTAGTGTGTGTGCATATGGTGTGTGCGCATGTGTGAGTGTGGTGTGCATTTGACATAGAGCATATGTGGAGATCGGAAAGACAGCTTTCAGAAGTCCCTGCCCTTTTTCCACTGTGGGATCTTGGGATTGAACTGATACCATCAAGGTCGCACACTAAGCATTTTCACCACTGAGCAGTCTTGCTAGTCCAGGATTTCATCCCTTCCTAATGATTTTAAATGTGATACTTAAAAACTTTCAGATCAGATTAAAGTGAACCATATACTTATTGGCTCAGTAAAGCATCCAAAAAAGTGCAAAGTGGGCTCCATTTCTGAGTCCTCAAAACATCTTAAAAGAATAAAAAGTAATTAAAAAGTGATCGGGGCAACAGAGTGACATGTTGACACTTAGCAGATGTGGAACGGCTACCAGAAACAGGAACTGGAGGATCAACTTGAGGACCTCTGTCCACTGTGCTGGAATGTCCACCCCAGGAAGGAAGTCAGGCTACATAGATTGTGCAGGAATGTGCAGACCCCCTGGGATCTGTGCAGGAAAGGAAAGGGGGTGCACTGCGTTCTGTTGGGGATGCCTTAACAAAAATACCACAAGCTTATAATCAGAGAGCAGTTTCTCAGAGTTCTAGCCTCCGGAAAGTTTGCAGCTGAGGTGTTGGTAGATTGCACGTCTGGTGAGAGCCCATTTCCTGGCTTTCTGATTTGTAGATGGTGGCTTCTTGTTATATATCCCTTTCGTGGAAGGACTAACTATAAAGACTATAATCCTGTTCAGAGGCCCTCCTTCTCAAGAGCAGCACATCAGTGACTGGGCCTCTAGGCTTGAATTTTGGAGTGAGACAAATGGTCAGGCCATGGCAAGGACTGATTGATTAGTAGGAGGACTCGAGGCTGGAAATTATGTCAAACAAAACATTGGAGTTGGGCCAATTGCTTGTATGTTGCTGTGAAGGCAATAGGTGACCGGTATAATTTGATGGAGGAATGGTTTATTTTGTTTTGCTGTTTCAGAGGGTTTCAGTCTGTCATGGTGGAGAAGCATGGTGGGTTCATGTGGGAGCAAGCCTGTGGGGAGGTGGGGCTGGGTATAACCTTCAAATACCCATCCTGGGGGACTTACTTCTGCCAGCTATGCCCACCTTCAAAGGACTCCACAGCTTCCCAGGTCAGCATTACTATCTGGGGTCAAGCAATCAGACTATAACCCTGTGGGGACATTTCAGCACCACACTGAAACGAGGCAAGTTCTATCGAACATTGGTGTTGGAGAATCCTGGGAACCTTTAGGCAACGTGTCTTGAGAATGTTGGTAGTGTTTTCGCCTTGGGTCAAGTAACCACATTTCTAAGAAGATATAAATAGAAGTTGACAGGATAGCTCAATAGTAAAGGCACTTGCCAGCTGAGAATGCAAGCCTGATCCCTGATTTGAATTCTCAAAACCATGTAAAGGTGGAAGGACAGAACCAACTCAAAAACAAACAAACAAACAAACAAAACACACATGCACTGAACGACAGCAACAATAATAATAAAAATAAACACAAATGTGTATAAGAATTAACATGTAAAATACTATTCATATCACTAAAAAAGTTACAAGTAATGTCATCATTCAACTGCAAAGGATGAGTAGAATAAATAAGGTATGGCCTTTTAATATACCATTATAATAATAAATTATGGTTTTAAAGAAAACATTACTTCATATTCAACGAAAATGTGCCAGCCATGTTCAATCTTCTGTATTGTAATGTTTCATAACTTGCTTTTAAAATTTGTAAACGTCTGCCTATGAATATTCATCTACAAAATTGTTGTGGCTGCATAATTTCCTCTTAGAGGGATACATCACAGATTATTCCTGTTGCAATACAAAGTGGTTCAGTCATTATGGAAAGCAGTGGCAATTTGTCACTTACTTAAACAAAGTCTTACTCCACAGGCAACCTTATTCCTGGGTATTTTGCCAAAAAAAAATGAAAGCGTAAGTTCACAGAAAGTTTTCGTGTTTTTATTTCTATTTCACAAAACCCATATATAACCCAGGTGCCCTTCAACAGAATGATACTGGCAGGTGGTACAACAGAATACTACTCAGAAATAAAGAAAGAATAAATGATTTGTAAGATGAATGAACCTTAGATACACTTTCCTCATTGAAAAAAAAAGAGCCAATTCCCAAAGGTCACACACACATTGTGGGAGTCCATTCACACAACATCCTGAAAGTAGCAATACTATGAAGGTGAAAAATGAAAGTGATTGCCATGAGAAGCCAGCTAGTGGGTGACGGCTGACTCAAAAGGGGCAGCAGGTGCAAGTGTGATGGTCCCTTACAGGCTGCATAACTCTAGTGACTGATTCATAACTCTGCATCTGTCAAACCCACAGGATTGAACACCCCTGAGGATGAGGCTTTCTACATAGAAGCTTGTAACAAAAAGCATCCAAAATGTGATGAGAACCCAACATAGCTGGTTAGGGCTTGGATCAGAACTGTCACTCACAGCTTCATGTTTTGAATATTCGGTCCACAGATATATTGGCGTTATTTTGAGGAGCTACATAGCTCTTGTGTGGTGGGATCCAGCTGGTGAAAGTGGGTTGCTAGGAGCATGCCTTTGAAGGTTAAATCTGGGACCCTGTTTCTGGACATGACACGCTCTCTGCTTTCTGGTCCACTGTGCTGTGGTGAGCCTCCACCACACACTGCTGCTGCTGTGAACTCTGTGTGACTTTTTCTCCATGATGGACTGATACCCTCTGAAACCGTGAGCCAAAATAAGTCTCATAAGTTCTGTCAGCAGTTATGTCAGAGCAATGCAGAAGTGATCAATACAGACTACAAACAGTGTGGCAGGTCTCTTAGTGCCATCACGGCTCAAAATATATAAAAGCCTGTGTCCCATCATGGTGAGACATCAAGTAAACTTAAGTTAATGGACATTCTGTCAATAACACTCTGCACGAATGTCAGGGTCATTAATGACAAATACCGAGGAATTGTCACAGAGACCTGAAAATTAATGAAACACGGGATCTTGGGTTGGATTTTAGAATAGAAAAAAGGCTGCCAGTGGGTGCACTGTTTAATTAATAGCAATGTACTAATATGAATTCATTAGTTTTTTAAAAAAAATATAATTCTACTGCACAAAGTGTTAATTAGTGGCAGCTGGGTGGAGGGCTGTGGAAAGCAGATGTTGCCCACCTCTCCGGGGAGGTTCCTGTTTTCATCCTATTCCCCATTTAGAATAACACATCAGTCAAGTGCACAGCTCCAGAGCCAAACGGCCTGAATGAAACTCTGGTTCCTTTACTTAGGACTTTAAAGTGTGATACTCTTCCAATAACTTAATTCCCGCTCCATGATCTCTAAAACAAGGTTACAATGACACAAACCCCAACTGTACAGAGGTGTAGTGAGGATAAATAAAATAATATATATATATATAAAATATAGTAAATAATGCCTAGTTAGGATAAACCTTTAATAATTGTTAGTTCTTGCAGCACTATCTATATTTTAAATATTTTTTCATTCTACAATCTTCTTTTTAATCTGTCTCTTTCACTTCTCTATTGTGAATATAATTTTTGTTGGCAAATGCATGTGCCACGTCACATAGGACCACATGGCATTTTCTTCTTTGGTGTAACATAGATTATAGAAATGTGCACACTCCCAGCTGCTGAGACTCCCTGTACTGAGAACAAAGTTAACCCAAGGTAGGTGCTCAATAAACACTAGCAGATGACAGAAGGGAGAACATATTAAAGTTATTTCCAATTTTCCATTATTGGTACTTTTAGAAAAAATGTCTTACTTTTAGGAAGTTTTGGAATTTAAAGCCTAGCCATCATCCAAGAACCAAAGCGTTATTCCTACACAGATACAGGGCATACGTACCATCTAAGCACAACCATTTCACAGAAAGGGAAAAAAGTAGCAGAGCGAAGGTGCATGGCTACATTTCAAATAATAACTCTAAAATGTCTCTTTCCTGAAATTGTTTTCAAAGATCGTTTTACCACAAGGGTTTCTTTTAACAAAAATTGCTCAAATTAACTTGAAGTCCAGCGACACACATGTTTTGATTACACATACGAAATTCATTTAGTCAAAGAGACTTTGGGTTGGAAAACTGCAACTTGGTAAGAAAAAAAGAACCCCCATTACTATAATGAGAGAGCAGTTTCCTAACATTTAATCACTCGCACATTTAGAACAAGGCAGTTCATATTCCCTATACCAGCAACATCTGGTGGCTTTCTGACTGCTCCACAGCAGCTTCGCTCTCCTTTCAAAATTCCATTTTTGTCCCATACAAATCTGTACAGTTGCTTTGGAGACTTGGTGAAGTTGGAGGGATTTCAAATTGACTTGAAGAATATGATCCTATTATTGGATTCCTAGAGTTAGGACTGGAAATAGTAATGAATGGAAACTGAGGCGGGCAGACCCCCTCATGCGTGTCATTCCTGTGGGATTTCTTTAAGAGGACCACAGCACTGACCCGTGGAAACTACTGACTAGACCTCTGCTTCGGCGAGCAGCTTCAGCAGCCAGGGGTTCCTCCACACAGTTGGAGTGTCTAGAGTCCTGTCAAGACTGGCTCCTTCCACTGAGACTCTGTCACAGTTTTAAGCTTCCAATTAGAGCATGCATTTGTTTCAAATCATTGAACTGAAATATAAACCATACAGATGAAGACTTATTTTTTTTAAAGATAGGGTTTCCTGTATCTCAGGCTGACTTTGAACTCTTAAAGTCACTGCATAACCAAGTATGACCTTGAACTTCTGAACCTTATCTATTGCTTTCTCCTCCTAGCTACTAGTATTATTGTAGAATTATGCTGGGCACTGAAGCCAGGCCTGTGTCTTCATGCTTGTGAGACAAGCACTCTGCCCACTGAGCTACATCCCAGGTGTAGATGCCCAGTGTTTCCCCACTCACAGCCTTCTTTGTATGAAAAAATGCATATGCAATTCATGTACATATACATACACATATTTTTATTGGTAAAAGTAAAATTTACTTACTCTAGGTGTGATGCCTTTAATCTGAGCACTTGGGGGGCAGAAACAGGTGAATTCCTGTGAATTTAAGGCCAGCCTGGCCTATATATCAGGTTCCAGGCCACCAGCCAAGGCTACAGTAGTGGGACCTTATCTCAACAAACAAACAAACAAAAACAAAGAACACACCCCAAAACAAAGCAATTTTAAAACAAGTCTTTGAATATATATATATATATATATGAAAGCAGATTTACATACTAACCAGGTGGGTGTGCTTGATTGCTCACTTTTTACATAGAGAATTAAATTGTAGCTGAATATTTATTTGACGTTACAGTTCATACAACAAAGTCAAGCTTTCTTAGTATTGATGGATATTTTCATTTTCTTGCTGTCGATGCTGAAAATGCCACCTTATACAAATATATAGTGTAAAATGGCAGAAGTTGTTTAGGGCCATTTCAGAAATTTTGTTCTAATTCCAAACCAAGACTCATCTAACAATTTTTATTACAGTTTTGATCTATTCATGTGCTTGCCACAGTGCATGTGTGCAGGTCAGAGGGCAGCTGCTGGGAGCTCTTTCCTTCACTCCAGTGTGTGGGCCCTGGTGTTGAACTCAGGTTGTGAGACCTGGCAGAGTCAGGGTCTTTACCTGATGAGGCACCAGAATCTCAGTTCCATTTATGATCTTTTTAAAAAAAAGTGAAACTCAAAGAAGTTATTCAGAAAGTTGTCCCAGCACTTGGGAGGCAAAGGCAGGCAGATCTGAGCTTGGGCTACAGAGAGAGGCTGGGACAGTCAGGGCTACACAGAAAAATCCTGTCTTGAAGAACCAATCCCCCCAAAATTGTAATCTTTTAAAATTAACAGCCCAGTTGTAAGTTATAAAAAATTATAAATTAAGTTTATTTTCTTGTTTCTAAGTTTAGCTTACACATCTTGTTTTACTTATAAATTCAGCAATGGTTACTTAAAACTTAACAAACCCTCCCAAATCACTTCAAAGTTTCTTAGATTTATGCTGGTGCTACAGCCCATAAATTCATCTTGACCAAGGTTTCTAGAAGAACTGCAACCCAGTTCCGTAGGTTCAGTTTTCTTTTTTTTTTTTTTTAATTTATTATTTTTTATTAATTTATTCTTGTTACATCTCAATGTTTATCCCATCTTTTGTATCCTCCCATTCCTCCCCCCCCCCCCATTTTCCCATTATTCCCGTCCCCTATGACTGTTCCTGAGGGGGATTACCTCCCCCTGTATATTCTCATAGGGTATCAAGTCTCTTCTTGGCTACTTGCTGTCCTTCCTCTGAGTGCCACCAGGTCTCCCCCTCCAGGGGACATGGTCAAATGTGAGGCACCAGAGTACGTGAGAAAGTCGTATCACACTCTCCACTCAACTGTGGAGAATATTCTGACCATTGGCTAGATCTGGGAAGGGGTTTAAAGTTTACCTCCTGTATTGTCCTTGGCTGGTGCCTTAGTTTGAGCAGAACCCCTGGGCCCAAATCTGCCTATCACATTGTTCTACTTGTAGATTTCTAGGACCATCTGTATCCTTTTATTTTGCTATTCTCCCATGCGTCTCTCATTACTCAGCTATTAAAAACAAGGAATTCCCGAAATTTGTGGATAAATGGATTGAGCTAGAAATGATCATAATGAGTGAGTTAACCCAGAAGCAGAAAGAATCAAATGGTATATACTCACTTATATCTGCATACTAGCCCAAGGGGCATGTCCCACGAAAGCCTTCACTTACCAGGAAACTGGGACAGAGGGGAAGGCATCCTATTGGGACTCTAAATGAGGTTCAGTTTTCTTAACAAATATATTTTATTATAAAGTTATTAACCAAGAGCACCTCAGTTATAACCCGACTAACATAAACAATAGGAAGAGAAGATTAAAGAAGACAATAATGAAACCATAAGGATATCAGTTCCGAGGAATGATTCTCTTGGCGTGATCAGCGAGATTTCTTCTCTGGAACCTGGAGCAACCAGAACATGGAACCTCAGCAGGATCCCAGAGCCCCGAAGCCTTCCCTCGAGCAGTTCTCTCTAGGAGTGTCTCAAAGTGGGAGCGATGAACAGCCAAAACTATCTCGTCTCCAAAGGTCCCACCTCCTGTTTTGGCTTCACATTTATGTCTCCTTTCAGAATTTGATCAAGGATGTTTTTCAGCTGGTTAACAACCAATCTCTCCTCCACATGGTGGTTTGACTTCTAAGGGGATTAACATCACCTGCTCTCTCACAAGTCTTTTTCTCATCCCTCACTTGTGATCTAGCAAAAAACATGTTTATCTTTCCTTCAAGTTCCTTTTCTATTTCCTCACTCAATCCTTCTAGACCAAGAGAATGAAAGCAAACACAATGATGGGAGTGACCTGCCAGCTGCTTATCTGCACTGATCCCAGTGAGAGTCTCCTTTGAGCTGCTATTGTAAAATCTCACGGTATCCTGGGTCACCAGGCAACCGATTCCTCTGGTCGCAAACCAGACAGCGCAGCCAATACTGGCATCCAGGACTGTGTCCAATGGCTGAACTAAGTGACATATACAAGCTTTTCTTAGTGTTTGTAGTTCTTCAAGAGATACATTAATTTCAACAAAATTCCAAGTTCGAAAAGGATTTGCAGACTGTTATTTCCTTTAGTCCTGTTTTCCTGTGACTCAGTCTGGCACCTCGGTGTCATCGGGACCCTGAGCCACAGTAGCACTCTTATAGGACTTTTCAGAAGGGATGTCATGGGGGGGTGGTTTCTGTCTTCTTTCTATTTTAGGAATAGGTGGTCTGGTCTTTTGTTTAGTCACAAAGGCCACACTCAGAAGACGACGATCACCAAGGGCTGTGGTTACCACGGAATCAACACCTCCAGAAAACAGGATTGCAACGTTTGCTTTCTTACTACAAGCTTTCAAAACTTCCTTTGATGCCAGATTTTCTTCGCTAGCTAAACATAAGATGAGTCTCTTGGCTGCAACATTCAGGACATCAGTGACCTGTTGAAGTACTTTTTGTGTGTGTGTGTTCATCTGTAAGAAATACCTCAAGTGTCTCTCGTATACCTGGAACGTTGGAACTGTTTCTACAGCGAGTCTCCAATGGAACCTGAGGCAGCTTCGTAGTTAAGGGAACAATAGGTTCTGAGAGGTACAGTTTGGCTTCCATTGCTACCACAGATGCAAGTGTTGGCAACTCTGCTGGAGGCTGAGGCAGGCTATTATTAAGCACACACTCTTCAGCAACATTCTCTGTATAGCCAGGGATGTAATTGTAAAATTACACATCTGGAAACAGCAGCAGAATTGAGATCAATTTGGAAAATCCCACATGCTGGCTCTTCTTGCCACTGGTCTGCAACTCCAGATGTTTGAGCACCAACTGAAGAAAGGCAGAAACTCTTGCCCAGATTGTTAAAATGCAAAAGCAAGCTACGTCATCCAAAAAAAGTCCCTATTAAACTGTAAGGAATGATTAGAGGCTTGACAATATATAAAAGACCAAGGACCTTGGGCTTTAGAGAAGAGTGACAAAATATCAGACCCACTGCTACAGGCAGAAAGGCTCCTGAACATAACCCATATGTCACTGTCTTCCGCTTCAACTTTGACTCTATTAAAAACGTCACCACTCCATAAGAACATGTTGCCATCTTCATCATCCACAGGCTGGGCAATCAAAACACCTCTCAGGTGGAGAACATGACCAGAAAATAAGCACTGATAGTTAACATCAGATTTTAACAACTGTTTGTGCTACTATTGGGGCCCATTGTCTGAGATTGTAGTGTCAACCCTCTTTTAAGTCTCTACTGCAGTGCTCAGGAAGAAGCTTATGGAACAGCACATGCCACGCATGGTTATGTGAAGTCAGGGTGACTGTGTCTTGACTTTGCTTGTCTCTGAGTTTTCTAACGCTGGGTATTCTTTTCTCCGTTCATCTAATGTGTTTTTGCTTTCAGGAAAACATTTTTGTTCGATCTGCAAGAAAGAATATTTTGCTGTTCTGCTTTCCAATTCTTCTTCAGGTTAGAAAGTTCATCCACCTACGTTTTTGTTCTTTAATCTTGCTGCTAAGGGCTGCAGCTTGTGCAGTGGATGTGTGGGCGGGCACCAGTGAAGTATGGGCATCGGGGCGCACCCCATTGCTAGGCATCTCCACACAGCACTGCACACTGGAGGACCTCTCCAAGGAGGAAATGTCAGCAGGCGGGCCCGCCATTAGCATACTTAAAAAAGCTTCCTTATTAATTTTATTATTTGCTTTAGAAGAGAAGATTTTCAAGAATTTTCTAAACATTTATTACATGATTTATAAATTTAAATTCTTTTTATGCCAAGCGTTCTTTAACAAATTTGAGAATTATAGTTTTCATAGAACATTAATAAATTAAATTAGCTTACTGAGATTTCTTTTAGAACGATACCAAAAGGAGACATTTTTTAAAAAGAATTATTTTTTATATCATAGGTAGCAATATGGAAGAGTCCTTAGGGTAGGACTTTTTTTTCTTTTACATTGATTCTTTTTTTCTTTCTTTCTTTTTTACATACGCATGTATATGTCTGTCAGATATACTGTGCCAGGAGACTAAAGATGATGCTCCAATGTTATAGAATCTTTTGGATGACTGTTCAGACAGCAAACTGTCTCTGTCATTAAAAAAAAAAATTTTTTTTTTTTAAATTTTGGAAGCGCTAATCTGCACTTCCTATTTACCCAGGTAATCAATTTTTATTCATTCTCAAGTCTCTGATGTGGTCGAAGACCAGATAGTTTAGTTTTATAATTAAGCTTAATTGTTTAGGGGGTAAGATGTTTTTTGGTATAGATAGATGTTTTAAGTTGATAGGTTAGTTTTATAGTTAAGCTTACTTGTTTAGGGGTTAAGTTTTTTTTGGTCTAGATAGATGTTTTAAGTTGATAATGACGAGATATGATAGATATTGATTTACATTCAGAATTGTAGACTCACCAAGATAGGAAAGATGTTTTCTTCAAGATTGCCAAATACAAATAGCCAAAACACTATGAATGTAACATTTATATAATTCCTGATTGTTTTGTGGTTTTTCTTGCTGTGTGTAGTTTATTGTACATAAGCCTACTTTTTAATAGCCTAATAAGACAGTTCTCTTGAGTCCCTTCTCCAAGAACGAAGTCTCAGCGGGAGAATGGTGAACACACAAGAACTTTTATTTGTTATGCTGGATAATAAACAAAAAATCAAAATGTCACCACGCAGGAGTGACAACTTAATTGGGAAAATATCAAGGCTGAACCAAGCCAGGCAAGAGATATGGCAGGCCGTTGGCAGGCCTTAGGATGCCAATCTAGAGGTTGCTGGAAGGTGGTATATCTCCAAGCATTTCGTGGGGCCTCAGGATACCAACAGAGAGTAGTCTTCCAAAGAAGGAGGCTGTGAAGGGAAGGCATCTGAGGGCAGGAATGGTGGGTCACCTTGAGGTTGTAACAAGTCCCCCTCCTGGGCACCCATGAAGGAACCCAGAATGATGGCAGCATTATCCGGGGGGCCCTGAAACAGCAGACATACTTCTGAATGTGGGGGTTCTTCTTAGGCTCCAGAACTCAGAGATGGGATGGGATAGACTGTGGCAGGGGCCTGTCTCATTCCTGGAATTTCCTCTCCTTCTGCCTTCTGGAGAGGAAGGGGAGTAGTTAGACAAGAGAACGGGACCGCGAGAGAACATGGTGGGAGATGCAGTTCTACATGAGCATCTCGTCCTCCTACACAGTTGGCTCCTATGCCATGCACATCGCCACCCTTATGCCCAGGCCATATTTTCTTTTTCTTTCTTTTTTTTTTTTTACAGGTATGTCATTATTTTATTAATTTATTCTTGCTACATCTCAATGTTTATCCCATCCCTTGTATCCTCCTATTCCTACCGCCCCCCATTTTCCCATTATTCCCCTCCCCTATGACTGTTCCTGAGGGGGATTACCTCCCCCTATATATTCTCATAGGGTATCAAGTCTCTTCTTGGCTACCTGCTGTCCTTCCTCTGATGCCACCAGGTCTCCCCCTCCAAGGGACATGGTCAAATGTGAGGCACCATAGTATGTGAGAAAGTCATATCACACTCTCCACTCAACTGTGGAGAATATTCTGACCATTGGCTAGATCTGGGAAGGGGTTTAAAGTTTACCTCCTGTATTGTCCTTGGCTGGTGCCTTAGTTTGAGCGGGACCCCTGGGCCCAAATCTGCCTATCATAATGTTCTACTTGTAGATTTCTAGGACCCTCTGGATCCTTTTATTTTGCTATTCTCCCATGCGTCTCTCATTTAGAGTCCCAATAGGATGCCTTCCCCTCTGTCCCAGTTTCCTGGTAAGTGAAGGCCTTCGTGGGACATGCCTCTTGGGCTAGTATGCAGATATAAGTGAGTATATACCATTTGATTCTTTCTGCTTCTGGGTTAACTCACTCATTATGATCATTTCTAGCTCAATCCATTTATCCACAAATTTCGGGAATTCCTTGTTTTTAATAGCTGAGTAGTATTCCATAGTGTATATGTACCACAGTTTCTTTATCTACTCTTCTACTGAGGGACACTTAGGCTGTTTCCATGTTCTGGCTATTACGAATAAGGCTGCTATGAACATGGTTGAGCAAATTTTCTTGTTGTGTGCTGGAGCATCTTCTGGGTATATTCCAAGGAGTGGAATAGCTGGATCTTGAGGAAGCCCTATTCCCATTTTTCTGAGATAGCACCAGATAGATTTCCAAAGTGGCTGTACTAGTTTGCATTCCCACCAGCAATGAAGGAGTGTTCCTCTCTCCCCACATCCTCGCCAGCATGTGGTGTCGCTTGAGTTTTTGATCTTAGCCATTCTGATGAGTGTAAGATGGAATCTCAGAGTTGTTTTGATTTGCATTTCCCTGATGACTAAGGAGGTTGAGCATTTCTTTAAGTGTTTCTCAGCCATTTGATACTCCTCTGTTGAGAATTCTCTGTTTAGTTCCAAGCCCCTTTTCTCAATTGGGTTATTCGGTTTGGTGGTTTGGTGGTGTTTAATTTCTTGAGTTCTTTATATATTTTGGATATTAGACCTTTGTCAGATGTAGGGTTGGTGAAGATTTTTTCCCAGTCTGTAGGCTGTCGCTTTGTTCTCTTGACAGTGTCTCCTGCCTTACAGAAGCTTCTCAGCCTCATGAGGTCCCATTTATTAATGGTTGACATTAAGGCCTGGGCCATTGGTGTTCTGTTCAGGAAGTTGTCTCCTGTGCCAATATGTTCCAGGCTCTTTCCCACTTTTTCCTCTAAGTGGCTTAGTGTCTCTGGTTTTATGTTGAGGTCTTTAATCCACTTGGATTTGAGTTTTGTGCAAGGTGACAAATATGGGTCCAGTTTCATTTTTTTACACATAGACCTCCAGTTAGACCAGCAACATTTGTTGAAGATGCTATCCTTTTTCCATTGAATGGATTTGGCTTCTTTGTCAAAAATCAAGTGACCATATGTGTGTGGATTCATATCTGGGTCTTCGATTCGATTCCACTGATCAACCAGCCAGGCCATATTTTCAAGGCGTAGTTTGCGGTAGGCAAATTTGTAGTAATGTTCCCTCTGAAACCAGCTTGCTGTTTTCGATGAGTCTCCTGAGTTCAGTGTCGCTCTTCCAGAGTGAGGTCCTGTATGTAGGCGTCCTGGTGGGCCCTCCATGTTGAGTTTATGGGTCTTGGAGGGAAAACTGAGCTGAGGCAAACCTCACAATGCTTGTGCTGTTTGCTGTGCTGTGAGCAAAGTAAGTCCTCTGTTACAAAACCTGAAGTCCTATGCCCATAAAACAGGGACAGCTAGCCTTTTGAACTCTTTAAATATTTAAATGACAAAGCAAAGGACTCTCCTAAAATGGAGAAGACTAAACCTTATACACTGAGCTGCTGAAGGAATGTAGCTGAACTCAGTCTTTGGAGATGTTTGAACACTGGGCTGACGTAAGTGTTGTCTTAAAGGCAAGAGTGGTATACTGTTCTCTTTAGACCGCAGGGATTTGGTGCCAAGCAAAAGGCATCCATGCTCTTACAGTGTCCTTCATGTCTCTATCCCAGAAGTCCTCAGGGCCGGTCCCTGTCACCTGGTGATTGTGTAGCCCCAGATCATACACCCCTGTGTGGACGATCATGACCTTCCTCCTACACCATTAGAAGTTGCTCTAAGTAACCTGGCAGAATCATTATCAGTTGAACAGATCTTGCACCTCCATAAGAGAGGCCAACAGTTCCATAAGCTTCACCTTTTAAAGTTGCCTTGGCTTGCCCTTCAACTCTTACCAGATCCACTACTATCCTGCAATTAAGAAAATGCCTCTGTTTCACAGTCAGAAAAGGGTCATATGCATACGGTCTCCTTTATATTGAGTTTCTATTGCAGAATAACAGAAAATAACTGAAATGCTGTCGTGTGCTGCTCCTTTAGCACTTCAAGTTGTGCCCCAATGTGGGTCAAAGTCTTTCTTCTTCCTCAACAATTCCTTTATTACTCCCAGGTGTTGGCTTGGGACTCGGCTTGTGTAATCAGCCACGACTGCATTATCAGGCTGAACATGGCAGCTAAGCGTAGAATTGTTTGCCATGTATTTTCCTTCTTTAATAACGTTTCTCTAAAACAGGATTTCCAGTTTGGTAGTGAAGTCAATGTAAGAGAAATGATGCAAAGGCAGTCTTTGAGAAAGCACTAAAACTGCCCAGCGGGGTGTCTAGCACCCATCTCTTTTTTCCCTTCCTTTATTTGATAAGCAAAGAAATAAGTAAAAATGCAAGCAAACAAAAACTATTAATATGTCAAATGTTGGTAAATAAATAGTCCAAACTACAATGGCCAACATAGTGTGCCTGGCTCTCTTAGTGGCCTTGTCTATCCTCTTGGTAAACACTGTGTACCAAGGTCATCTGGAAAGCAATGCCAAGCAGAGCTCTAGTATACCCATGAAATAGCTCTGGTCGTTTAAACCCAACTGTTTTCCCTGAATTTTGTCTCAAACCTAATCTCTCATATTCATGTCTATCTTGCAGAATAGTCCCATCCCTTGAGTTCCCAGGTCAAAACTTAGATGCCAGTCTCAGATTTCTCCTCAGCCACTCTCACTTTTCCAATTCATTGGCAAGCTCTGCTGATTCCACCTCTCCAATGGCTGTTTCTCTTACCTTTCACCTCTCTGTGCTGCCTCTTCCTTTGGCCCATCATTTTCACTTTTGAGTGATTCAACACCCTTCTGAACATCCTCCCCATATCTATTTATTCCCTCATCTACCTCCCTAGCAAAGAGTGCCTAGACTGTCCTGTGATTACATTTCTGTTTGAGAACTATCTTGACTAACGCCCGGAGGACAGAAGGGAGCCTTAGAAAAGCAGTCTCCAGTTGGACCTAGAGACAGCACAGCTGTCCTGTTTCTTGACTGCATTTGGCTCCTCTTCAAGAGATAAACACACACAGCATTATAAGTGATTAGTGATCAAAAGCGGGTCCTTCGCATGAAAAACTTTATTTCCAAAATATCTTAAAGCAATCCAACAATCGCGACGAGGTAGCAAAACTAATTTACACTTGGCTAAACTGTGCCCTTTTCTTCTGCTAGTGAAAGATGGCTACACCCAAACAGTCAATTAAGAGTTCAAAGCAGTTGGGACTGTTTAGTTGAATAGAAGGGGATTTGAAGCATCCCTGGACAAATCTTCCCTAATTACTTTTGTTTCCTCCCCACTTCCCCTTCCCAGTTCCTCCCATTTTCAACGGTGATTCCTCAGTCCTGAATACTTGTTGTAACCATGCTCACTAAAGTTTGAGAAAGTCCCCTTGCTATCTCCGTGAAAAAGTTTTCTTTTCCTTAGAAATTAAAGCTAAACAGTTTTGACTCCAGTCTAAGTAAGAGAGGCATATGGATTCGATTTGGTTTCGAAATAAACATTGCTCAAGGGCGTCTGCAGTAGTGGTAGCTGGGGGCGGTGCAGGAGAATCCATTTCAGAGCCTCCCAACATCAGAACAATTAGAAACATGCCCAAATCTCTGCAGCCTTAGCAGGGCAGATGGCTTCGTTCTTGGAACAAACTTTCCACGCCATCAGATCCTTGAGCTTTCCAGTTGGGGGGCACTGGTGGAGCCTCTCCCCGGTTTTCCATCTAAGCCGAATAGTGGCTCTTTGTAGTTTGGGGTGGAATAGACTAGGGAGCTGTCAATCTCATAATCTAGATCCTTTTTGCTACTGTCTTTGGGTTCATATTGGTGTAAGTACAGCAGACTTGTGCCACTGTAGGTCCCTGGAAGCCTTTAAGACAATAAGAGGTATGAAATGTGATGTCAAATCGCTAGGCTGTTAAATTGTTAGACTGTGACATCCCAGGCTTTCCCCCAGGGAATAATGATGTCATACTGCTTAAAGTTTAAATTTAATTGGTACTTATCTAGCCCCTGCTTTCATGCTAGGGTTCTTACATAATTTTACTTGTTTATTTTTATTTTGTTATCTTTGGAGATGGGAGTCTCACTATGAAGCCCACCCTAGGCTAGAATTCAGGATCTTCCTTCCATAACCTACTGAGTGTTGGGATTGTAGGCACGTGCCACCATATCCAGCTTTGGAAGAGCACATTCTTACAGTTCTTTTAATCGTGTAAATTATGAGTAATTACTAGTTCTCATGACTGTAATGTTAGCAAGTCTGATTGGAAAATATTTTAAAGTATTTAACCACATGGCACATTAGGCAAAATGATAGTTTTTTGTTTTGTTTTTAAAGAGGAGAAATAGTTCTCTGTAGTCTTGGGGTGGGCCCTGAGCCAGGTGGACCCAATGCTTATCATGTGTTGAAATAGCTTCTGCTAAAAGCCAAGGAAGATGAGTTGGCTGAGGGTAGAGAAGCAGAGGCCTCTAGACTCCCCACGTCCTTGGACTTCGTGTGGTCTACTGAAAGCAGTGTCCTAAACTTCTTCCCCATGAGCACTACTTTTTGAACCTCACTCTCCCAACTTTTAATGGAGCACATGGACATCATCAGTGCCTGAAGGCCATTCCGCATCCTGTCTTGCAGGGTATAAGTTGTTGCTCCTTCTCCTGGGGAGCAGTGTGAAGAGCTATCCAGATCTTCTCTGCAGAGCAGTTTTCTTCTGACCAATTCTACCTGGAGTGCCTCTGTCTTTGAACATCCCCCACCTCTGCTCAGTGAGCTCAGCTGTAACCACTTTCCAAATGCCCTCTGCACTCCTGTCCCCCTTCTGATAACCATATTTCCTTCCCATTGTTTTTGGACCTGGCTGCTGCTGTAGTGTCTGCTGTCTTCCTGCGCCTTCTCCTCCTATGCCACCTTCAGTTAACAATGAGGCTGACAATCAGCACTTAGCTGTCTCAGAACCATCAGCATTCATCACCAATGGACTACACCTGAGTAATCTTCTTACTCAGTTCAAATTGGTGTTCAGTGTGAGATTAAGGTCACTCAAATGAATAAGACCAAGCCTTAAATATTGCAAGTAAGTTCTAAGAACTGAAGGTGATGGAAAAAGTGTCCAAGAGGTCACCGAGAGACCTGTTAGCAAGTGAAGAAAGGGGGGTTCGAGACAACTCAGACCAACTAACTTCCTTGTTGATGGATGGAGACTCCTCAATAGCCAGCTGCAGTTGGAGTTGACATAATGATGTCTTCTAAAGGGTTGTTGAGCGTTCCTTCTCCTTTCTTCTGGAAACAGGTCTTTGGTCTTGCCCTGGGGGAGTGTTCCTCGCCCCCATACACTCAGAGGTGGAGCTGTAGTTAAGGCAGTGACTTGTCTAAAGCAGGGCACATGACCCAAGTAGGGCTAAATTCTTTTTTTGGTGAACTGGATGAGAAGAAGTATAGCCCAAGCCTGAAAAAAGCTTGGAACTTGTTTATGTGTCCTCCTCTCCCAGCCTGTACTCTTAGCTCCCATTCCAGATCCCGAGTGATAGTCATTCCTGTGTCCCAGAAGTCCTGTTCACTAATTCATTTAACGACAATGAGGTAATAACACATAACAACTTTGTACATGACATAATAGGAAATATCTCATTTTTGTTCCAGGTTCTAATTCTTGGCACAGAGCTTCTAAAACGCTTGGAATTTCTGGATTGGTAGGTGTCTTTTGATAATTTGATCTGACCCAAATTTATGCAAATAAGGTTACTTGGCATGGGGCTTGTAGCTAGGCTCAGGGTATTTCTTTTTGTAAGAAAGGCACAGAGATCAGAGCGTTGGAACATTCTGTGACATCACTGACCTCCCCTGAGAAGGAGATGCGCAGTGATCTCGGGGTTAGGTTTTTTGAAAACTCTTAAACTTCAGCTTTGGTATGCACAGGTGTTAGGAAGGAAGGATGCTTAGAAAGCCACGCAAGTTGTGTCCTCACGTCTCATACTTCGCCCTATGCATCTTTCATTGGTCTATTTCTAAACTGTATCCTTCATAACATTTGTTAAATAAGACTAACATGACATTCTGAGTTCCATGGGCCATTATGGAACCTGAAGAGGGGAACCGATCAAGAAAATTATCCATTTCACTTAGATTTTCTAATTTTGTGGCATATATGACTTTGAAGTAGGATCTTATAATTCTTTGTATTTCTTCAGTGCCTGTTGTTATGTCTCCCTTTTCATTTCTGATTTTGTTGATTTGGATAGTGTCTCTCTGCCTTTTAGTTGATTTGTCTATCTTGTTGATTTCCTCAAAGAACCAGCTTCTTGTTTTGTTGACTCTGAATTGTTCTCTTTGTTTCTAATTTATTGATTTCATCCCTGAGTTTGATTATTTCCAGATGTCTACTCCTCTCGGGTATTTCAGCTTCTTTTTTTTTCTGGAGTTTCCAGGTGTGTCATTAAGCTGCTTATATGGGATGTTTCCAATTTCTTTATAAAGGCACTTAATGCTATGAAGTTTCCTCTTAGCACTGCTTTCATGTGCCCCACAAATTTGGGTATGTTGTTCTTTCATTTTCATTGAATTTTCAGGAAGTCCTTAATTTCTTTCTTTATTTCTTCCTTGATGCAGGTGTCATTAAGTAGAGAGTTGTTTAGTTTCCATGTGTGTGTAGGCTTTTGTTATTTCTGTTGTTGTTGAAGTCCAGTCTTATACTATGGTGATCTGAGGGTACAAGGTATTATTTCAATCTTCTTGTATCTATTGAGGCTTGCTTTGTGACCTACTATGTGATCAATTTTGGAGAAGGTTCTATGGGGTGCTGAGAAGAAGGTATAATCCTTTGTGTTTGGGTGAAAAATTCTGTAGATATTTGTTAGATCCATTTGATTCATGATGTTGGTTTGTGGCATTATTTCTCAGTTTAGTTTCTGTTTCAGTGACCTATCCTTCAGTGAAAATGGGGTGTTGAAGTCTCCCACTATTAATGTGTGGAGATCGATGTGCAGTTTAAGCTTTGTTAATAGTTCTTTTACAAATATGGGTGCCCTTGTATTGGGGGTGTAGATATTCAGAATTGTGATGTCATCTTGGTTGACTTTATCTTTGATGAGTATGAAGTGTCCTTCCTCATCCATTTTGATTAATTTTGGTTGAAATGTCTATTTTATTAGATATTATAATGGGTACACCAGCTTGCTTTTGTGTCCATTTGCTTGGAATACCTTTTTCCAGCCTTTTACCCTGAGATAATGTCTATCCTTGTATCTGAGATATATTTCTTGAATACAGAAGAATGTTGGATCTTGTTTATGCATCCATTCAGCTAGTCTGTGTCTTTTTATTGGATAATTGAGAGCTTTGATGTTGAGAGCTATCAATGACCTATTAAGTCCCTTGATTTTGATGTTGGCTGCAGTAGAGAGTTTGTGTGGTTGTGTGCTCGCGATTGTGTAGTTATCTATTTCCTGTGTAATTTTTGTTGTAGCTTGTCCCTTTGGGGTGGAGTTTTCCTTCTAGTAACTTCTATAAAGCCAGATTTGTGGATAGGTACTGTTTGAATTTGTTTTTGTCACATAATATCTTGTTTTCTCCATCAATGGGTATTGATAGTTTTGCTTGATATAGTAGTTCAGCAGGGCATCTGTGGACTCTTAGGATTTTCAGGACCTCTGTCCAGGCCCTTCAGGCTTTTATGGTCTCTGATGAGAAGTCAGGTATAATTATATGTTACTTGCCCCTTTTCTTTTGCTGCTTTTAATATGTTTTCTTTGTTTCGTATATTTTGTGTTTGGATTATTATGTGGCAGGAAGTTTTTCTTTTCTAGTCTGTACTATTTGATGTTCTGTAGGCCTCTTGTGTGTTTATAAACATCTCCTTTAAATTGGGAAAATTTTCTTTTATGATTTTGTTGAAAATATTTTCTGGGCCTTGGAGTCAGGCATCTTCTCTTTCCTCAATGCCTATTATCTTCAGGTTTTGTCTTTTCATAATGTCCTTGATTTCTTAGATGTTTTCTTTCAGGAAAATTTTCAGATTTAGCCTTTTCTTTGATGGTTGCTTGAAGATCTATGATTCTATCTTCTAGTCCTGAGATTCATTCCTCCAGTTCTTGAATTCTGTTAGAGAAGCTTGCCTCTGTGTTGCTTTCTTTCTTCTCTAAGCTCTCTCGTTCTCATTTTTCTTCTGTCTGTGCCTTTATCATTGTTTCCATTTTCATCTTCAGATCTTGAACTGTTTTATTGATTTCCTTCATCTGGTTGTTTGTATTTTCCTGAATTTCCTCCAGTGCCTCTCTATAGACCTCTTTAATGTCTTCAACCTGCATCTATTTGCATTTGTTTACGGATTTTATTCATATCCTCCATTATCATCTTCATTACTAAGGATTTGAGATCATTTTCTTGTATTTCAATTGTGTTTGAGTTCTCAGGGTTGTTTTCTTTGGGATAGCTGGGATCTGAAGATGCATATTATTTTGTTTTTTTGTTGTTTATGTTTTTTTGTGCTGGCCTTTACTCATCTTGCTGTCTCTGATGTTTGGAGGTAGCTTCTGGTGTCCTTCACTAGTCATTGAGAGCAGTTTGTTGGTGAGTGATTATAGGTTGAGGGCCTTTCCCTGTTGTGATCAGGGAACTCTTACCTGGAACAGGCAGGTGACCTGGTTTCAGCTCCAGGAGACTTTGCTCCACATCCTGGGCTCCCCACTGCGTCAGCTGAGGTAGGTGCTGGTGTGCTTCAGCTCCAATATCAGTTTGAGGTAGTGTATGTAGAGCTGGTTATCCTGTCTTTGGCTGGGCTTTAAATACCCTGCCCTCGGGCCCTGGGGCTTTGAGTCCTAGGCGCAGATCACTTTAGAGTGCCTGAACCCCTGCTGGGTTCTAGTAGTTGTTTAGGTTCTGCCTGATACATCCAGGTAGTGGGGCCTAGGTTCTGCCTGCCAGGGAGAGAGTAGCTACTGCCTTCTGATTGTTGTTGGTTGGCCTGATTTCTGCCCTATACCCTCCCCAGCCTCTCCCAAGAATGTGTGAGTCCCTGCTAGGCTGTGGAGCCTGGCTAGGCTGGGTCTGTTGTGACCAGTGTGCCGGGACTGTCCTCTGGGGCTGGCAGCTAGGCTTCGGCCCAGCCCTGCTCCAACAGCTGCTGCAGTCAATGGCTCCCAGTAGCATCTCTGGTCTCAGACCATGCTGCTGTGGCAGGGCAATGTGCTCACCAGTCTCTGGGCCTGAGTGGCACCTTGGCTTTGTGTGGACTGGTGCCGGGTGGATGGGGGGCGTCTGAGGACAGATCTACCATTTCCCTGAGATTTCCCTAGGCCAGGAGCTCTGATGCTTCCCTGCCAGGATCTCAGTCCCAAATATGGAATTTGTGCTGCCAAGAAGGACACAGCTCACCACAGCTTGCAGACAGGGTCTGGTCTAGACTCTGAGGAATGGGCTGCCATCCTCCGTGGGCCACTGGATGACCAGAGGTCAGACCTGCCCATGATCTGCACTATGAGACTCTGTCTCAACCAGTGATCCCCAGCTCCCCCGGTCTGTGGCTCCCCATAGCAACTGTGGTCTCCTCCCTGCAGATCAGACACCATGCTGCCGCCATCTTAGAATTGGAGTGTCATGGACTTTTTAAAAAAAATCTTCTTTTTGACAGAATAAGGGAGAAAGACATCTTGAGGGCTGATGTATCTAAGACCTAGAAAGGTGCAGATGAGAGTTTGTGGGGATAGACTTAATGTCTTTCTCAGCGAGATGCTAAGCACAACCATGCTGTTCACATCCTTATTTTCATTTTGAACTCAAGTATGGCATAGGGCCAGCCTTATTTGGTAATTTACGTAGGACAGAGTTCTATTCTGAGATGTTTCAGAGTTCTGTTTTTTTTTTTTTCTGCTATTTTAAGATAATTAGGATTTTTTCATCTGCTGACATTCTAGTGATAAGAACACTTTCCTAAGACTTTCCCCGCCCCAAACAGACATTTCCTCTCAGTACACAGCCTGGCCTGGCTTTTGTCTAGAAATGACAACCCACTGTAGCTCTCGCTAACTGAGAGAGAAGTGTGACTGATTTTATGCCCCTGGGAGGAAGCACAGAAAAAGCGCTTGGGTGAGGAAGGGCGATGCAAGTGCTTGCAAGATCTCTGGTCTCTACATTTCTTTTGAAACTCATACCATCTGTGTTGGGGAATAGATGCCACATTTCCTGGTTCACCCACAGCCAGTGAAACACATGAAGTCACAGCCAAGAACACAGGGTCCCAGCACTGGTGACAATGTGGGGACAGGTGGATGTCTGACTCCCAGCATGCCTGCTGCACACTGGTGGGCAAAGGAGTGAAGATGAATGATTCATTGCTTTGAGAAATGTTGGGGCATGAACTCTTTCTCACAGTGGACAGCAAAGGTCTGGTCTTTGTTGTAAAAATGACTTTCAGCCTAGGCTCTTTCACATACTAGCAGAATGACTTTGGACAGCACCCCCTCCCTTCTCAGGTTTACTTCCTCGTAAGTACAAAGGCACCATAGTACCTACCTCACAGGTTGGAAGCGACATTTATCTGTGGCCTGGCCTATAGAAAGGGTTGTATGTGCCGTAACTTCTCTTTTACCACCATATTTCACTGGCTATCTCTTCAAAGATTTGGTGAAGGAAAACACACAATGAGATGGGACCATTTTTAGACACAAGGAGACTGATTCTGGACATATGCTCCTAAATAATCTCAAAGTTTCTTCTCCTTGAACTTGATGTATCCTGTCTTGAAGAAGATAGTTTTAATGAGATGCTAAAAAGTTTGTCTATGCCAAAGGAAGGGTGGGGGAGGAGGGGGAGGAGAGACATTTGGACATGTACATAAAATTATGAGTTTATTCTAAATAGGTCCAAATAGGATACTTTTTCAGAAAACCGAAAATAACCAAATACTACATGGAAAGTATAAATATGTATATTGCCATGTTCATTTTCTAATTAAAAATTAATTTACTCACTTTACATCCTGATTTTGTAGCCCCTTCCCTCATCTGCTCCTGATCCTTCCCTCCCTCCCTCATCCCCACTCTACCTTCCCCTAGTCCTCAGAAAGGGGGCGCCCCCCTCTCCCATCATCAGACCCAAGCCTATTAAGTCTCATCTGGACTGTCTATATCCTCTTCCTCTGTGGGCTGGCATGGTCACCCTGCCAAGAGGAAGTGATCCCATGTATTTTCTTAAATCATTTTAAACTTATATTTTAATTCAGTGTGTGTGTGTGTGTGTGTGTGTGTGTGTGTGTGTTAGAGGATGGCATGTGTATGTCATGGTACATGTGGAAGTCAGAGGACAATTTTCAGCAATTCTCTCTTTTCACGATGTGTGATATTTCTGGATATTTCTTATTGTGTGCTCTTATTTTGTCAAAAATGTTGGTTAAAACTTAATTAATTAGGCTGGGTGTGGTGGCACATGCCTTTAATCCCAGCACTTGGGAGGCAGAGGCTGGTGGATTGATGTGAGTTCGAGGCCAGCCTCGTCTACAAAATGAGTCCAGGACAGCCAAGGCAACACAGAGAGACCCTGTCTCGAAAAACCAAAAAACACAAAACTTAATTAATTGATGTTATAACTCTCTAAGGTATAGTAGCTAATTACATTTTGAAAAACATTGCTCTATATTTTAAGCTTTCCCCAGTGGATATGAAGATTCCAAGAGCACGCAAACACAGTCAGAATCACATATCTAGGACATGTCTACATGGGAGTTCAATGTGGAATCTGAATTCTCATGCTGTCTGTACCTGCTTTCTCAGAGCTTTCATACCCACTGTCTCTCTAAGCAACCTTAGATATTCAGAGGCCATAAAACTATTGGCTAGGCCCAAGCCTGAGACAACTAAAATAGCTACAGTGGTTAAAAAAAAAAAAAAAAAAAAAAAAAAAAAGTGCAAACTCTTGTGTGCCTCTCCTTTGTGGATCCTCACAGCAGGATTCTTCTTGAGTGTTTGAAAGACATAGGAAATTCTGTCATGGACTGCCTGGAAATATGGCTCAGCAGTTAAGGGTACTTGCTGCTTTTCCAGAAGACCTAAGTTCTGTTCCCAGAATCCATATCAGGTGCCTTGTGATCACTTTAACTCCAGCTCCATGGGATCTGATACCCTCTTCCGGCTTCCATGAGAATACACACAAGTGGTATACATTACACACAAACACACACACACGCACGCACGCACGCACATAAAAGCAAATCTTTAAAATTGGGAGAATCATTGCTTTCTTACTTGTATTTGAAAATACAAGTTTGTCTTTTACAAAACAAAACAAAACACAACAAAACAAAACAAAACAAAAAAAGCACAAGTTCCTGGTTAAAACCAAAGGAGAAATGGGAGAAACGCCTACTATGTACTTTCCATTCTGTGGACTTGAGAGAGAACAAAGCAAAGAGCAAAGGGGACACACTTGCACTCCGAGGGCTCATTTTGACATTCTGAATGTAAATATCTTAAAGCAAGCCGGAAGGTACCCTGTATCCACATTTGCTATGTAGCATGTTTTTCCAGTGACATGTTACTTTCTGGAATTCGTTAAAACAATAAGCTTTGAAAATCTAATATAAAAACATAGTTAGTGTGTTTATAAAACAAAACAATAAAAATAAATTTTACTGATAACAGTCTGGAAAGATTATTAATGTGACCTGGTCTCCATGGAGACCCTGACCTTATCCATGAAATCTCCCACCAATGAGCTCAGAGAGTCTGACCAGCAGGAACCCCCAGTCCCTCCCTGAGAGCAGCATTCAGCTTACACATCTGTGTCCAGCAGTAGCACAACCTGGCTAAGTGAGGCTTCTTTTTTGACATTCAAATTGTCATCTTCCCAAATCACATTTCCTGAATGCAAAATAGCTTAAAAGAAAAGAAAGGGAGAAAAAGCAAAGAAAAAGTGAAGAAAGACTGGGGGCTCTGACAGAGCACTACTGAAAATGGAACCAGTGCTCAGGTGACAGTCGAGGACCCCTTAGGACAGGGCAGGGACAGCCAACAAATGCCTAGACGATATTTACCACATGGAGGAAACCAGTGTGGGTCAGTCCTTACCCTGCCCTCACCACGCCTATGCCTCTGGATTTGACCCAGTGGCATCATGGGTAGGGGAGCAGTGTCATAGACATTAACAGTGTTTGATGTGGTAGTCTCTGGATTCTTGCGGTTTAGAGATGCCCATAGTTCCTTCTCACTTAAGGCTAAGAGGAGTGACTACTGAACATTACCTTGATGTGTAGCAGGAAGTTTAGAGTTCAGAGTAACGAGCAATAGAGCTGTAATCACATATGGCCAGTAGGGTCTGTGTGCATGTGCACACATATGAACACGAGTGTGAATATATGCCTTCATTCATTTATTTAGCACTCCCCCTTCAAACCTAACAACCAAGGCAAACATTTCTGCCACCAAGGAACATTCACTGTGCTTCTGCACAGCGAATATAATTATAGTTCCTGACCCAGGTCCATGTTCCTTGGAAAACTAATTGCTTTCTTGGCTTCTTTATTGACTTATGTTCTCTTGAATGTGAGAGTCTGGAGACTCCCAGGCTGTATGTCCAGCCCCAGCCACTTTTTAAAGGTTTTCGAACTAGCCATCATGTTACAATTGAGTTTTAGATTAAGGAGTCAAGCACTTTTATTTTAAATAAATCATCTGTTTTATCTGATATAATTTCATGGGGCACAGTGCTTGGCACCCATAGAAAGCCAAGGTAGAAGTATGCTTTTGAGAAAGTCACTCTTGCTCCATGTCACTGACACTCAGTGACTTGTTTATTCCACGGATACTTACAAAGTGTCCACCGGTGACAGATGCTATCCTGGTCAGGGTCACTATTGCTGTAATGAAACACCATGGCCAGAGAGCACTGTGAGTAGGAATGGGTCTGTTTATTTGGCTGACAGTTCCACATTACTGTTCATCATTGAAGGACGTCAGGACAGGAACTCCAACAGGGCAGGAACCTGGAGGCAGGAGCTGATGCAGAGGCCGTGTATGGAGAAGCACTGCTTCCTTACTAGCTTGCCTTTTATGGCTTAAAGAGCTGCTTTCTTGTCATGCCAATGGTCAGAACATCCTCCACAGTTGAGTGGAGAGAGAGATATGACTTTCTCATGTACTCTGGTGCCTCACATTTGACCATGTCCTCTGGAGGGGGAGACCTGGTGGCACTCAGAGGAAGGACAGCAGGTTGGCAAGAAGAGACTTGATATCCTATGAGCATATACAGGGGGAGGTAATCTCCCTCAGAAACAGTCATAGGAGAGGGGAATAAGGGGAAAATGGGAGAGAGGAGAATGGGAGGATACAAGGGATGGGATAACCATTGAGATGTAACAAGAATAAATTAATAAAAAAATATTATATAAAAAGAGCTGCTTTCTTATAGAAGCCAGGACCACCAGCCCTTGGGTGGTACCACACATAACACACTAGGCTCTCCTACATCAGTCACTAATTCAGACAATGCCATGCAGCCTGCAGCCTGATATGATGAAGGCGTTTTCTCATTTGAGGTTTCTTCCTTCAAATGACTCTAGCTTGTGTCAAGTTTACATGAAACTAGCCAGCATAGGTACTTTCCTGGATTTCAGGCAACAAGATAATATTGATTAAGGAAAGATACTCTGATTATTGGTGCACTGGAATGGTATCTTGAAATCTGTGTCACAGTGAGGACCATGATATAACTTTTAATACTTGATGCTTACTCTACTTTTATGTGATATCACTTATATTATCATCTCATTTTTACTGTCGAGGAATCTGAGGCTTCAGGAAAATGACATACCTTGTCAAGGTCATAAAATGAGAAAGCAGAGAAGGGAGAGTTTTAATCTTTGAGACTTTTGCATGGTTAATATTTTTTTTTTTTACCTTAAAATTAACAATAATGCTTCACAAAATTTAAAAATCATATTTAGTTATTGTGTGTATGTTTGTGGGCACAAGTGAGCCAAGACATACATGTGGAGGTCAGAGACAAGTTACAGGACTCGGTTTTCTCTTTTCACCATGTGGCCTCCCAGGATTGAATTCAGGTGATCAAGCTTGGTGGCACCACATTTACCCACTGGGTCATCTTGATGGCCCAGTCAGGGCTCTCTCCCCCGCCCCTCAAAATTTATTTTTAATTTGTTCGATTTACATCCTGATTGTAGCGCCCTCTCATCTCCTTCAGTTGCATCCTCTCTTCCTCATCCATCCTCCCCCTTCCCCTCGTCCTCAGAAAGGGGGCGGCCTTCCTCCCCTATCATCTGACCCCAGCCTATCAAGTCTCACCTGGACTGCCTATATCCTCTTTCTCTGTGGCCTGGCAAGGCTGCCCTGCCGGAGGGACATGATCAATGAGTGGGCACCAGAGTCCAGGTCAGAAGTAACCCCTACTCCCCATATTATGGGACCCACAAGGAGACTGTGCTGTCTATCGACTACATCTGAGCAGGAGATCTAGGTCCTCACCATGCATGGTCCTTGGTTGGTGCATCAGTCTCTGTAGCACCCCACCCCTCCTTGATTTGTTGGCTCCTTGGGTCTCCTTGTGGAGCTCCTGTCCCATCTAGGCCCTTCTATCCCCCAACTCTTCCATAAGACTCCCTGCTCTCCACCCCAAAGTTTGGCTGTGAGTCTCGGCATCTCCTTTGATCCTCAGCTGGGTGGAGTCTTTCAGAGGACCTGTATGGTAGGCTCCCATCCTGTTTCTTTTCTTCAACCCTTCTGGTGTCTATACTATTTGCCCTTCTGAATGAGAGTTAAACATTCTCCCTGGTGTCCTCCTTTCAAGCTATGCCACCACTAACTTGAAATTCCTAATCCACATTTTCCCTCTCCATTGGTTTCTGCAAATGCTGGAGCCCAGAGCTTAAACTTCTTCCTCTCATAATCCCTTTATGCCTGAGAAATTTTCATGTAAATCTAGTATATAGGCATGTAAATAGGTATACAAACTAAACATTTACTCATAATAAATCATAAAGTAACTTACTTAACAAACTTTTGGTATATATTTATAGACATTTATGCTTTATTAAAGACAAAAGAAAATTGCATGTTAATAAGATGAAATGCTATTTATTTTATGTAAATGATTAAATCTTGGCCCAATATTTGACACAACAGGATATACGGTTCATCAATATTTTGATTTACTATCATAAATGTCAAGAATCCAGCTTCACACAAATATGATATAAATTGGCAAAAGCATGCATAAGGCCATTTCAGAAATGATTGAAAAGTCTGTCCTAAACCCAGACAAATTTATCTAACAATTAAAAAAATAAAAAAGAGTCAGCACAAATGGTATATACTCACTTATATCTGCATACTAGCCCAAGGGGCATGTCCCACGAAAGCCTTCACTTACCAGGAAACTGGGACAGAGGGGAGGACGTCCTATTGGGACTCTAGATGAGTGAAGCATGGGAGAATAGCAAAGGATCCAGAGGGTCCTAGAAACCTACAAGTAGAACATTATGATAGGCAGATTTGGGCCCAGGGGTCCCGCTCAAACTAAGGCACCAGCCAAGGACAATACAGGAGGTAAACTTTAAACCCCTACCCAGATCTAGCCAATGGTCAGAACATTCTCCACAGTCGAGTGGAGAGTGGGATATGACTTTCTCACGTACTCTGGTGCCTCACATTTGACCATGTCCCCTGGAGGGGGAGACCTGGTGGCACTCAGAGGAAGGACAGCAGGTTACCAAGAAGAGACTTGATACCCTATGAGCATATACAGGGGGAGGTAATCTCCCTCAGGAACAGTCATAGGGGAGGGGAATAAGGGAATAAGGGAATAAGGGGAAAATGGGAGAGAGGGAAGAATGGGAGGATACAAGGGATGGGATAACCATTGAGATGTAACAAGAATAAATTAATTAAAAAAAAAAGTGAGTCAGCAACTCAAACAACTATTTACTTTTATTCATTTATTTTTGTTTTGTTCCTTGGGGCAGTTGTGGCTGGTCTTTGCTACTTTGTGGGTTCTTATTTTCTCCACCCTTTATGCCCCAGTTTCACCCCTAATACTAGATAGGAGAGAAATAGTCATAGAGGAGAGAGAGGAATTTTGAAAATTCCTGAATCTAATTTCTTTTTTGTTTCTTCTTTGACCATGGATATTAGCAAACCACAACCAACCTCCCTAGACAGCTAACAACCACTGACCCTGCCTCTCAGGGATCTCACATTTATGTACCCTCTGAAAAGTTCCCAGGATTCCAATTGTCACACAATCACAGAAATTATCTGCAAGCCTCTGCTAGAGCATGAGGCAAATCATAGTCAGCTACTGTGTGCAGTCAGAAACAGCACCACATCCCCACATCTGGGATTAAAACAAAGGCACATTCTTATAATATTTCTGTGTTTAAAAAAAAAACTAAAATTCCAAACTTGTCACTATAGACAGTGTCTCTCAATGTAGCCCTGGTTGGCTTAGCACTTGACATTCACCAGGCTGGCCTTGAACTTGTGCCATTTCTCCTGTCTCTGTCTCTTGATTGCTAGGATTTCTAGAGTATGCCACCATGTCTGGTTCTCCAAGCAATTTTGTAATTCCAATATTCAGTAAGATGCCACCAATCCCGATGGCCTGATTTAGATCCTCTGAATTAATATACAATGGTTCTATAATGCCAGGACAAATATTGCAAGATGTACAATGTCCCCACAGTTTATACATTTTAGCACTTGGTCCTTGGCAAATGGCACTGATTTGGGAGGTTGTAGAACCTTTAGAGGGTGGGGCCTCACCGCAGGAAGTGGGTCTGTGAGGTAGATTTTGAGGTTTGTAGACCAGTCAGGCTTCCTGTTTTGTTTGTTTCTTGGCCCACAGAGATATGCTGTGAGAGTATGCCAGAGTCTGTCAGCAAGTCTTTCCTCCCAAGTGAGCTCTTGTTGGGTGTTTTGTTACAGTGATCAGAATAGTAACTGATGTCTCTTCTGTGTTGCCATTCTGTTTAGATCCTCAGGGGCTTGGATATTATCTGCTCACATTGATGACTGGGACTTTTTAAACTCTGACCGGAGTCAGTCCTTCTGGAAACAACTTTATACACACACCCAGAAGTAATGATTTACAAGCTATTTGGTCATCTCTTAGCCCACTCAAGTTGGTAGATAAAATTAATTAAGTGTGGTGGAGTGTCTTCTTCCTTCATGAACCCATGTGTCTCACAAATATGTCTGTGTGCTTATGAACCACAGTATTATCTACATGGATCTTTTGAACTGGACTATTGTGCTTTGTCTGTGGCCTTATGGCTAAATGCTTGGTCTTCAGATGGTGGTGTAGAACTTGGGAGGGTATAGAAACTTGAGGGATTGAGGAAGAGGAAGGGGACTACTTGAGGTGGGTCCATGTGAGTATTCTGCCCTTTGACCCTCCCTGTCTTGTCCTGTGTTGTTTGCCATGATGATGTCAGCTGCTTCCTTGCCTGAACCCTCAAAAACTGTGAGCTCAAATAGCCCTTTCCTTCCTCACCTTGCAGGTATTTTGGTCATGTGATATAAGGTGACCAATACAAGGACAGAGTCTCCCCGCCCCTTCCTGAACTCATAGGAAGAGATTAGATGTTCTAGGTGGTATTGGGAAACAGGTGCTGAGGATTCTAGATGAGGAAATGTCTAAGTTGGCCCCCAAAGAAGGCATATCTATTGGGAGCTGGCTGTAGTTGTTTGGTTCAAAAAGAAATTGCATTTCCCCGAAATCCAAAATGGCTATCTATGGTGTTTATTTGCATACCAAAGTGCAGGCCTCCAGGCTCCCTCAGCATCACAAGTACCTGTTACATATTTCAGAGTCTGTGCTAGCATTCTAGTCTTTCTCACCTCCCCCTTACCCTAATCTTCTCCAGCTCATGAGCTTCCCTCCCACAGCAACTCATTCTCCTTATAGCCCTGCTATGCTCGAGAAGTGTGCTTTTTTTGTCTTCATCTCTCATACCCCTCACCCCCACCCCATCTCTTTGCTCTGTTCCTACTTCTCTCATGGCCAGGTCCAGTTCACTGGCCACGTTCCATCTACTGCTTTCTCTCTCTGCTCTGGACTCTCCCAGATGCCTCTAGCTGCTCTCTCCCTCTATTTACAATGAAAAAACCTTCCCCTTAACCATACTGTGGGGTGGTCATGTGCTCATCAGTTTATACATTAGCGATGGTTGGATTAAGGGAATGAACACAACTGTGCAGAGAAAGTAAGAAGGCTTTGCAGTTGGGCTGACTGAGTCTGACTTAATGTTGTTAAATAGCGATATGACTCAAAAAAAGAAGTGGCAATAATGCTACAACTGGTCTCACTGGTTGCAGTGAGGATTAAAGTTAATTTTGTGGAAACCTTGCACCATTCTTGGCAAATGCTATAAAACAAATATGAGCTACTGTTATCTGAAGAAACATCTGTCTTCCCAGAATAGCAATGGCTAATTTTATGAATAAAACAAGATATGAAGGAACACTTCAAAGGTCACATCAAATTACAAAAATCTGATTTCTCATCACTTCCAGATTTATCCACAAATCTATTACCATTTAGTACCATCTCTCAATGCCCTTTTTACCCTGAGACATTTTTGTCAGAGTGGAGGCAAGATAGCTGTCACACACCCCGCTCCCCTGGCAATTTTTTAAAACATGAGAGCTGCTATTGCTGGCAGTCAGCATTCTGTTCCCCATTCAGTGTTCGGCTCCCTTACAAACAGGAAACAATGTGGTCAGCTCATAGGATTAGAGCCAGAGATGCTTATTGCTATGGATAGTCAATATGTTGACATCATGGCCCTAAGGACCGACTTGGGACTGCTCATCACTCCTTTGTCCGCATATGTATTTGACATTGTTGCAGATAGCATCTAGAGGGGGCCCAAACCAGGGGGGACCTCTGGATTCACCCATCTCACAGTCTCCTAATCAATGCCATATGTCCTCATTTCACTGCGTGCCCTGTGATAGGGTCCTTCAGGCTCCATGATGGCCTGACCAGGTCAGTCTGATGTCAACAGACCCATGACTGTTGATGGAGGTGATCTGATGGCCTATCTCCCACAGTGCTGACTTGCTGACTTCCCACACACTCAGGACTGTTTGATTTTTTTTCTTCTTCTTTTCTATCTGAAAATGTTTTGAAGGGCCGAGAGAGCAGGGAGCCAGCGCCTTTGGTTCTGCTTTGGATCCCCACATAGAATTCTTTCTGAAATTGAAGCAGGATTGGTTTCCTGGACCCCTTTGGACTTTCTGTCTGTGACGGACTTTTCTTGTTTATTACTCCTCCATTAACTAACATTCAAACCTTGTACCCAGAGCACTCTAGAAATAGAAGCTATAGTTCCTGCCATTAGGGACTGACAATCTATTGCAGAGTGGAAAGGCTGAATGACACAAGGTCTGTACATCATCAAGCTCTGTTACATGTACTAGATTAATATATAATTCATATATCCAACAGTCTGGAATATCCAAGGGTTTATTGAGAAGGCAGATTCACCATCTTCCTGAGTTGATACGAGTGGTTTAACAGCAGATAACAATAATCTCAACCCTCAGGGGGTGAGGTAGGAAAATCATGAGTTCAAGACCAGCCTGGGCTACAGAGGAAGGTCCTGTTAAAAACAAAATCAACAGCACCAACAAAAAGCCCAGACAAACGATGATAATAATGATTGTGTTGTCTTCCATTTATGAAGTGTACCTGTCAGATATCATTTGCATAATCTTTTTACTCTTTCCAACATGTTTATTAACTATTAGCTTTCTTTTTCCTTTTAACAGTGAAGAAATCATTTCAGAAAAGCTAAGTAGTTTGCCCAACACCACACAGCAAGAAAGTGGCAAATGCGGTGTTGGAGCTGGTTCCTGCCAGACAGTGATTTAGATGTGCTTGCCCCCACCCCATCTGCTCGATGGTAGAGTTTGAATCTGAAATGTTCCTCTAGAAACTCTTGTTTTAAATGCTGGGTCTCTGGCCTGTGCAGTGCCTTTAGGAGGTGAGGTCTGGCCAATGGAAGAAAGAAGGTGCTTAGAGATAGTCTGGCCCTGCTCTTGTCCAACTCTGCTTCCTGGAGACCCACAACAAGGCCCTGGCACCACTGTGCCCTCCCCTTCATTACAGACTGAAATGACCTAAAACAGTGGGCTGAAGTGACCCTCTCCTCATGCAAGTTGCCGTCAGGTATTTGGCCACAGAAATGTGGAATTAAGAGCTCAGGCTTGCTGCAGCCATTTTGGAGTTCACTGCCTAGTCTAAAAGACAGGGTCAAAGGTTACTGAGGAGCGATGAAAACAAACACTATTCAGACAGAAACGAGACCTTAGGAGACTGCTGTGTGCCACCAACGTGTCATTTACATGTGTGAGGCATATTTGCAGTTAGTTTCTCAAACTCCTTCTGTGCCATTTTATGCCAAAGCACACTGGGGTTCCCCAGATAGGACTCAGTGACAGACACACTTCTCCTGGGGCTCCCTGTGTTAGGACCTGGTGACACTCCTTGCCTTATCTGCAGTCTGTGGACATTCATTGGGAATGGTCATTGGCTCATTTGCATCAGATGGTGCACCATCACCCTGGGTTGGGCAGACACAGCATGGTTTCTGCCTTCATGGGGCTCTCAGCTGTGGGGAGAGGTGTACAGGACTCGTCCTGTCGTTCTGATATTTCCATCCCCTCATGCCCACCCTGCTCCTTGGCTACAAACTGTACCCCCATTCTGTACAGGAATTGGGCTTACTTCTGTGTCTGCATTTGCCTTCCACTGCAATACTGTTAAATAGGTTTCTTTCTTTTTCATCACTTGACTGTCATTCTGGTCCCCCCCTCTTTGGCAAGTACAGGGAAGTGTGAGGGGGTGTATTGTTGCATGGAGAGTATGGTTTTGTTGGTTTTTTTTTTTTTTCCAAGACAGGGTTTCTCTGTGTAGCTCTGGCTGTTCTGGAACTCGTTATGTAGACCAGGCTGGACTCTAACTCAGAGATGTACCTGTCTCTGCCTCCCAAGTGCAGGGATTAAAGGCGGGTGCCACCACTGCTCTACTGAAAGGTTGTTTTTTTGTTTTTTGTTTTTTTTAAGAAAAAAATTAGACTCGGATTTGATGGAAAAAATAAGGTCACTAGTTGTTTCTGGTGATTTGGAGAAAGCAAAAGAGCAATTTGGAGATGGGGGCTGCAGAAAAGCTGTAAAGGCAAACAGCTTTTATCTTCAGTTTGTGAGGGGCTGGTGTTGGTCTGATAACGGTGCGTGCGAATAGCTCATCTCTTCAGTGTTTATCATCTTGCTTTGGTAGCCTGCGTCTCCAGTGTTCGCCTTTATTTACAAAGACAAGACATTTTCTTTGAAGACAGTGAACTAAGGTTAGCGAGGATATCTATGTGCTCTGACTGGAGAATGGCAGTCATTGAGGATAACAGATGAAGTGTGCTTAGGGGTAGCGAGGTCACTGTGGAGTTACTTTCAAGCGTGTTTTGAGAGGCGATGTCAGAACATATCTCCAGGCAGAGGAATGATACTGCAGGAAGGAAAGGTTTCTTGCTTTGTTTTGTTTTGTTTTTTTCCATCAGTGTTGAACCACAAACTAAAGAAATGTCTCGGAGGGGAAAGGAGTTTTGATGCCTGAAGTGTGAAGTGCTCTTTGAGTCTCTTCCCAGGAAAGAAGGAACAAAGAAGCCCAGACTCTGGCTGGAAGCTGGGTGGTGACAAGATGCTGGACAGCGTTGTGGTTAGCTTCTGTTTTGTCCTAAAACCTGAGGTAGGGCTGGGCTATCCATTGAGTTGAGGGCACCTGTGCCTCTGTCTGCAAAGTCAGAGCAGGGGCCTGCTGCTTCCACCCTCCCAGAAACTTGCAGGGCTCTTGCTTATTATCTGGGTAACTAATGGACTGCTGGGATGCCTGGTGCTTGGAATGCTGGGATGCCTGGCTCATGGACTGCTGGGATGCCTGGCTCAGATGAAAGCATTTCTGTCCTCACATGAGTTATCTTTCCCACTACTAGAAAACAGATCACCCAGCAAAACCCAAACATTTGTTTCCATGGTCTAACTCAGGAATTTAGGTTTCTCTGCACCACGTGTGCATGCCAGTACACGATTACTATATATTACTGAGCAACTAGGAGTTAGACAGGCTCCCTGGTAGGCAGACAGACAGAGAGAGGGGCCATGACTGGGTAAAAAAAAAGTGGCAGCTATCCAAGATGGCTGGCTTCTTCCTCACCCTCCTGACTGGAGACAAAAGCCTGGCAGTTTAAAAGAAAAACCTTGTAGGCATTTGTCTCCCACCAGCAGGCCCTGCTCATGGACTGGCTCAGCAAGTTCAAAGCCAGATCAGAACAAGTTACAGAACATCCGGGGGCCAGTCAGTTTGCATGAATCTGCCTTTCTAGGGGTAGTCCCTTGCCTAGCTGATGGCCTGCCCAACTAGAATGTTAGGTCTTCAACCAGGCCCAAGAGTCAAGTCTCTTGACCAGAGGAGTATTTTCCATTCTGTGACAAGCAGCCTCATGTGCCCTTTATTGTAGTCAAGAGCCATGCTTCTCCTGACAAGATGAAGTTTACCTTCAGACCATGAGCTAAGATAAATACTTCCTCCCTTAAGATTCAGGGGTCTGGTCACAGGAACAAGAGAAATGGTCACTAAAGTGGCAATGCTTTGTTCTAACAATGGCTCTAACTGTTCTTTTAAATGCCTCTGTCCAACCCTAAGCATTTCTTTGATGAATCAGAATAGGAGCCCCCTGTAACTGAAGATTTCCTTTAGCACAAAGAATGGAGGAGCTCTGGTTATCAAGAAGATAGTACCTTCTTTGAATCAAAGACTATTCTTAAAAGCTAATCAGGAGGTTAAGTTGTTGCAGCGCTGTGAGCTTTTGTTTGACTGTGGCAGGCATGAGAAGACTGTCAGTTCTCTCTGATCTCCCAGTTCAGAGATTCAGATAAAAGAAGAATGTAAAAGTCATTAAACATATATGTAAACAAAACAGAAATGAATCTCCCAGGACTTGCTTTTTGTAGAGCAGCATCTCTCTGTAGAGATCAAAGTTGTTTTGCTAGGGTAAAGAGAACTGTATTAGGCCCAAACTGACTGACACGCCTTTCCTCTCGACTCCTCTAGGCCTGAAGATGGGTAAGGACGCTTTTCCGCTATGGAAGCTCCTTCTTGTTTATTTTCAGTGAGATTCTCTGGCAGCATCATTCCTTTCCTTGCCTATCCCACTTTTTTTGTGGCTACTCTTCCCCCACTAGGAGCCCGTCCATTTAGTCCTTCATGGTGATGTCCTGGAGAACATGGGAAGAGAAGGATGTGGACCCATCTGTAGGCTACCACGTTAATGACTTCAGTGGCTGAGTCACAGAGAGAGGAGACCCTAAGACTGTCCTCTGAGCTAAGCACAGGAAAGCTCACCTGCCAGCCTCCTTAGGAATACAAGGACTGAGGTGAAAGTAGAAAATATTCTCCACCGTGGATAAGGGAGATAACATATGGTTTCTCCATGTGGCCCTCAATCGATAGCTGAGACATTTATGCTCTGCCGAAGAAGGGTACACTCAAGTCTTCTGAGACACCACTTCTGGTCTGTAGTGATCTGTCTGCTTAGGGTATAGAGTTGTATCTGTTCAGAGTCTCGCAGCAGCTCTGCATTGCTCTTCAGTTGCCCCTAACAAGGTAAAAGAAAGAGGGATGTCCTAGAGACACCTCAGAAGGGAGGACATCAAATGAGAAGTATGAAGGATCTGTTCCCCTATGTGTCCTGAGCCTTTTTAATTGGTCCAGGAAAGCCCATGAATCATGATATTTGATATGTTTCTCAGTTCCACACCCAGAAAGATGGTCTGCAGGGTCTTCAAGCCCTAGTCTGCTTGGCTGGTCGTGCCGGTTTTTTTTTTTTTTTTTTTTGAACCACGTGTTCTAATCTTCATGGGACTTCACAGTCTGTGATAGTTAAGCGCGATGTCAGCTTGATTTGATTTGAAATCAACTAAGAGATGTACTTCTCTGTGGGTTAGTGAGGGCATTTATAGGAAGGTTTAACTAGGGTTTTGATGAAACCCTCCACCAGAGTGAGTACCACCTTCTAGCATTAGGCCAGATACAGACAGGCCTGAGGGGGAGAATACAGTGTTACTTGCCCGTGTGCCTTTGCTTCTCGCTGCTGAGGTCTCCCCTACTGTTCCTGTTGCTGCAGCTGCAGTCCTGTGGCATCAGTCTCAGCATCCTTAGCCTTCCAGCCCAGCTTCCTCCTTCTGTTGTGGTTTGGTACCCATTGTCCAACCTCCCTTTATTCTCCTTTCCTCCCTCCTCCCTCTCCCCAAGCCTCTAGAAACCACGATCCTACATTTGAATTGACTTTTTAGGCTTTCATTTGTGAGAAAGAACATAAAATATTCGACCATTGGTGTCTGGAATATTTCAGTTCTGTTAAGCTCACTGCAAATGACAGGATTTTGTTCTTTGTGGCTAAATCAATCCCCCGCCCCAAGCACATCTTCTTTATTCATTTGTTGATGGTCATTTTGTTCAACTCCATTACGTAGCTACTAGGATAATAATTCTTACACATTTCCCAACTCCTTCAAAAGATTATTTTCTTCCATAGTCAGCATTTCCAACACTTCTCACCTGTTCAACTTTCTGTGCACTTTCCTTAGAAAGACAAAACAGTTTTTGTTTCCAGGATAGTAAGTAAGAAGATGTAGGTATGGTTGTGACAGTGCCCTGGGTTGGGAATGGAAGTAAATATTTGCAGGTTGTGAAAAGAACTAAAACAGAGTTGCTTTTGTGCAGATGGAGAAATGTCATGGATGCCTTAAATTCTTGCTGGAAGAGGACGGACATGCATATGCACACACAAACGTGCTTCCACACTGAGTGGGGAAGCAGGGAGTTCTGGCAAGCCCGCGTTTTGTTTTCTGACTCACTTAGACAGTGCACAGACGCTGTTTTATAATGAAAAGTATCCATCCAGATCTTATCAAACACAGGCCTGGGTGCCCAGAATTCCTTTTCTTAAACGAAGCTGGGTAAGATGGGGAAGGCAGTAGACAGCTCTTTATAGCATTTGGCTGGTGTGGCATTTATATATTTATTTATTTATCTATAAAAAGATGGTTCCATTTTTACTGAACAGCAAAACACCTTGAAGAGTTGGAGGCCCCACCACAAAAACGAAGGTCTGTCTTGTGGTAGGGACCCTGAGCCAAGTTCACATCTGTGATTGTGCATGCAAGGTCTTTGGCATCATCTGGTAATTCCCTTTCCAGTAATGACCTCCAGGACTTTATGATATCTGGACATCTAATTATAATTGTTGGGTAAATGCTGGTCTGGACCTTCATGAGCAATGAAGTGTAAGGTTTGTGACTTGAGAATTGCAAACTGCATCTACCATACAAGTAGTTATTTCAGTGCAGTGGCTCAGGGCTGAGTAGATGGAGCAGGTGAAATTCATTTTTCTTCATATTTGCCAAGTAGACAATTGTTAGTCCTTTTAGAAAGAAGTAATTCTATCTATATTACAAGAACATTTAAATTTCTTTAATTTTTAATTTGTTCACTTTACATCTTGATTATAGCCCCATTCCCTCGTTGCCTCCCGATCCCACTCTCCCTCCCTCTCCCACAATGTTTACGGCTCCATAATTTTGTTGTGGCTTATTTTTCAGTACAAAGTTATTCAATGTGTAGATGATGTCTGTCTGTGCTCATTCAACAAACAGAATAGTCACGACTGCCATTAAGCAGGGCCTTCTTGGCTTAACTGAGCAAGTCTGTAGGCTGTACTGCCGGATCCCTCTGTAAAACCAGGATGTGTCCACCACTGTGACAGTGGGCTTGGGCTGAAAAAGAGCTTTAAGGACTATGTGAGGCAATCGGAAGCAAGGGGACTAGAAAGGGGCCTTTGGGTGGCGTGTTAAGGCAGAGCAGACAGTAGACTGTAGGTAAAACAAAAGCAGGAAAGTGGGATACTGGATCAGAAAGGCTGAGGCCGAAGGGATGTAGAAATGGTGGAGAAATCAGCGGGTGAAGGGGGTGGGGTGATGCTAACCCAAAGGAATGGGTACGAAAACATGGAAACCTAACACCTCGCAACTCAACTTAAAAAAAAGGGAGGGGGGAGGCGGGAGCTGCCAGATAGTAGAACACATTAGATCAAAGAGGGAGGGATAGCAAGTGTTACAGGACCAATCAGAGATGGAGAAATGGCGGAGAGAAGGGTGGTGGGCGGGTTGATCAAAACTGAGGACCTGTGAGGAAGGCTTTATGGAGAACCACTACTCAGTACACTAATTTCAAAATGCAGCTGAGAAAGAAAAGCGTTTGAGTGAATTATTCAGACCTACTAGTGGGTGGTCAGCATCACTCCAGGGGACATGGATAGTAAGTGAAAATCAAAGTTCTATGCATAGGGTACCTCCCTATGTGTTGCTAAGAGGCCCCAGAGGTTTCCAGAACAACACAAAATATTGGTATCGCCCTTGATTACCAACCGTAACTCTGTGGTAAGATCCTACTGTTAAAAGCATCACACACTTTGGCTACAGGGCATAGAGAATGCAACCTCAAACTGACCAGAAAACTTCCTCCCTCCCTGATGTCTCGCTTCCATAGCCTCAGACGATGCTATGAGGTCTGCTGAGCCACAAGCTCAGTGAAATAATCCAGATACCACAAGGCAAATACGGCATGCTCGCTCTCACGGATGAAAGCTTTAAAAAGTCAATTTGAATGTAGCCATTGACAGGTGTCCCGTGCTCCAGTGAAAGTCACCATTCCCCCCCGCCCCCCCTCCCCACCGCACATCTGGGCAGCACTAACTGGATTTATCTGGTTATAAAAGTAAGAGCAAGCATGACGTTGATTGGGATGTGACTTGTTAGAGGGGACATAGGGAGAGGGGACATGAAATTTACACATGATCATATTTCATTGTACACATGTGTGAACTTCTCCGACTTAAAAATTCTGTGAGGCATTACTGTAATGAACAAGAAAAGCTCAGAAAGTCAGCAGAGCTCTCTCCGATGAGGCCACAAAAACCATGTTAGCTCTTTCAGAGATTTTCTGTGGATTTGAGAAATTATGTGGGGGGAAAATGTTCCCTAAAAAAAATTGCAAAAGTAATAAAAGAAACAAAAAAAAAAAAAATTGCACACTTCTCCAACTCCAAAAGGGATGAACCATACTGTATCGCAGTATTTCTTCACATAAGGGGGAACAGCACTTCTCGAGAGCAGAACAGGGGGGCGTCACCCAGTACTGACCACAGCCTAAGTCCTCCCACGTTTGCAGTGCTGCCGAGGGATGATGGCTGGGTCAGCCCTGCGAGCCTGTGCCACAGCGGCCAGATGTACACTTCCGTTCTCCGCACCGGTCGGTCGGGTCCAGCTAGTCTGACTGACTCTGGTTGTGTCCTGTGCGTCTTAACTATAGTCCATGAACCTTCTTTTGGGATTTTACTCAGTTGCCGTACTTTATATTTCCTACCATTCCTTCCTGCTTTTTTTTTTTTTTTTTTTTTTTTTTAACAGATGTGGTTTTGTCATTATGTCTTAGCAGTTTTGGCCTCTAGTTCACTTGCACAGCACAGTGAGGCCCGCAAGGCAGGGTCATCAGGAGGCAGGAGTCTGGAATGACTGTGTGGGCAGTTGTGTTTTCCTTGGCTGCAGCTGCCGCCCCGGAAGGAGTGTCTAACATCCCATGTGCACGACATTTCCACTCCTGGTTCTGGCGAGTCAGTTATCCTGTGCACATTTGTTTTCCTCTTCTCGGTGTGTTTATCTCTCATCTGCTGATAGCCTGTAGGAAGCTGAGATAACATTTATGTAAAAGCAAATTAATCTTACAAAGTGCAAAGCAGCCTTTTCACTGCACTTACACTGATGTGTACACACCACTTCTGTTCGATGCAGCCTTTGCCCACACCATCACCAAGACTCCTGCATGTGCTAAGCATTTGTTTTGCCATATTCTTTCACTTGCACCTTCCTTCTAGCAGCTACTCATCTGCTTTGTCTCTTTATGGATTTGCCTATCCTGGCTGTTTCCTATAAATGGAATCAGAAAACATGACTGGGTTTGCCAGCTTATACTTGCAGCCCATCTCCAGGGAAGTCAGGGCAGGGATTTAAGGCAGAAACCTAGAGGCATGCAGGAACGCACAGGCCATGCAGGAATGCTTCTTCCTTGCATGCTCCTCAAGGCTTGCCTGCTACCTTCTTAGACCAGGGCCACCTGCCCAGCCATGGCACTGCTGAGTGACTGGGCCCTCCCAAGTCAGCCATCAATCAAGAAAAGGTACCATAAGCTTGCCGACAGGCCAATCTGGTTTGGGGGGCATTTCTCAACTGAGGTTTTCTCTTCCTAAATTACTCTAGCTTGTGTCAAGTTGACATAAAGCTAGGCAGAATAATGACTTTTGAGTAGGGCTTTTTTTCAGCCCTCTTCAAAATTCATTTATGTTGTAGCCCCTTCTGGAATTTCATTTCTCTTCATGGCTGAAAGAGGTTCTATGGCACAAACATATATTACGTATGCATTTTCCTGTGAGGCTCCTCTGCTGTAGTCTTTCTGTAGACTTCTACAATTGCATCCCTTCATTTTCTGTAAGATTTGGGAAAGAAAGAAAGAGAAATACACATTCAATTGCTCTATTTAAGACACTTTAAAATTGAACAATATAAATACAATGTATTTCTGCTCGACAAGTAAATACACACTTGAGCTTATATGATAAAGAAAACTGACCTTGCTTTGTAGCAACCAAATCCAAATCAATAAACAACAGCTTACATTGGTATCTCTTATTTCAATGACATGTGTCTATATAGTCTTTACTAACCTGAAATAGTGCTTTAAACTATTTGACTCACTCATCTTCTCTTACTTACTAGTTTGAAATAATCATGTTTATTATTATTATTATTATTATTATTATTATTATTATTATTATTATCATCATCATCATCATCAGCAGCAGCAGCAGCAGCAGCAGCAGTAGTATTAACAGAAATGAAAAAGAATTGTCTCTAAAACTCACCCCATCCAAGTGCTTCAGGCACTGGAAGGTGTGGGCCTGTGGGTCAACAGCTCACTTAGCCTCCAGCTTGACTCTGGATGGTGCATTAAGAGTGGCTGCTAGGGCCAGGCACATGCCTTTAATCCCAGCTCTTGGGAGGCAGAGGCAGGTGGATCGCTGTGAGTTTGAGGCCAGCCTGGTCTACAAAGTGAGTCCAGGATGGCCAAGGCTACACAGAGAAACCCTGTGTCGAAAAACAAAACAAAACAAAACAAAAGAGTGGCTGCTAGACAGACACAGCTTAGCCCAGGTCATTGGAACATCACCTATGATGATTTTGAAGACCTCACATTTATTCCCTTTTAATTCACCAATATATTCACAATATAACATTGTAGCAAATACAAAATGTCATCTATGATCTCTTGGTTATGACAAATTAGGAATTTTTAATGCCCCATGGGTCCTTCTGTGTTTACATTTCTAATGTTTTCATAATCATAATCATTTACATAGGTACATTATAATATTCTACTTTGTTTCACTTATATCATAAGCATTTAGTTTTATTGCTTTAAATGCTTCATAATTACTATCTAGAGGCCAGATTACATTTCATTATGTGTACATACTATGATTTTTTAATAGTTCTCCTAAGGTTGTTTTCAGTTATGTTGAGTAATTGTGATAGTTGAATGGGGTCAATTAATACACATTTAGATGAAATGGCCTTAATTATAAATCATAGGAATCATTGACTTTTATCTCAGGCAAACCTAATTTTATTCTCTGTTGACCACTAGTTTTGTGGCATTGGGTAAATTGCTTTAAATTTATTTTTAATTACAACACTTGGTTGAGGTCTCATTTATATATAGTAAGATGCACAAATTTCAAAAGTATGACAATATGTTTTTATATGTGCTATACCTCTGTGGCCAAATACATACCTTCAAACACAGTAAGAATTCCAAGTTCAATCACTGTAAACTACTGTTGTGTTTTTAAAAATGGTGCAAATGAAATGATTCTTCACACTCACTTTTGTCTGTCTTCTTGGTTCTGTGAAGTGTTTTGTTGCCTCCTCTGTTCCCTGTGTGTGTATCTTCTAAATCCTACTCTAGGCATTTAGTGATGTGTTTACGACACCAAACTGCTGCCTGATTTCAGCACACGGTATCAAGTCTTTTCAACTGTCACCTTTTAAATATCGTCTCCTTTGTTTTTATGTTTTCATCGAAAATAAAACAAATCTGGCCAACTCCTACAGCCTCTGGCAGCTGGTACTGGCATGCTTGGCTGATCTTACCTTCAAGGTGCAGCTGATACTGGCAGACTGTTGAAAGTTGTGACTTAAGGAGCTGCTGGCTTTTCTTTTTTGTCTCTGTTTCTCGGTTTCTCTTTCTCTCCAAATTTTATCTTCCTTATTAGTTATCAAAATAAAATATGCATACTGAGATGGGAAGTGTGAAGAGGCGTATATAGTGACCCAAGACACCAACAATTGGTTTTGTGTGTGTAATTCTCTCTTTATTAGTCAATACACTTTTTCAGCCCCAGAAGTTTCTACAAGAATGGCCCTGTTTACTCTGCTGTTAAAGTCTGTTCTCATATTGCTAAGAAAGCATGATCAAAACTCGTTAGAAAAAAAAAAATGGACAAAAAGTGAAAATGTCCATTGGACATACAAAATGCAAATAAGTATTTAATAATGTAAATAAGCAATTAAAAAGCTTGGAAACGTGTTTTCCAAGAGAGGCAGAGGAGTGACAGGCTGGCTCTACATTGCTAATGAAAGCATAAAGTGGCACACTGTACAGATGGGATGTGGAGACGCCCAGACACACTACAGATGTGTTCATAGTTTAAACAATAAGCCCACTGCAAAAAGTTTAAAGACAGCCTGGTTCTATACAGTGAGTCTAGGACAGCCAAGACTACATAGAGAAACCCTGTCTCTAAACAAACAAACGAACAACAACATCAAAAGAAAAGATTAAAGGTTTATCTTAGCAACAAGAAGACATATGTGCATGAGGTTATTCCCTGAGGCATTATTCATAAGCATGAAATATTGGAAATATCCAAACACCATAAACCACAGAACACAGACCCATATCATTAGTTCTTTCATCTACCACAAAGAGCTCTATTACTATAAAGAAAGAAAGACATCTTCATTGGTGGAGGGTAGTAATTTCCTTGGAAAAAAGTAACATGCAAAGAAAGGCATATAGTGTGTTACACACACATACGTGTTACATAATAACAGATAGAGGAAGGCTAAGTCAGAAGGCGATGGGATTCGTTACCCTCAGGAGTCGGTATGAACAACATGGGAAGTATCAGAGTGGATGACGTGTCACGGAGGTTACTCTTCTGGGTAGTTTTAATTCCTAGTATCATGATAGAATTTTTATTTACTTTCAAAAAGTTAAATCAACAAAGATGTGGAGAAGGCAATGGCCAAGTTGTGTTTGGAGCTGGACTGTATTTGGAGATATTGGTGTGAATATTAATACCAATATATCACTATACATACTGTTTGCACACTCATTCACACTACATATGCAGATTGATACACACATGTATATATATATACACATATATATGTATATATATGGATCTATCTGCATACAAATATGTGAACAGGTACATACACTTCTTAACTGATCACTGAAAAGAGCAAACCATAAAAACAATATATTAATATCTATTATTGCAGCAAATTATTTTATTAAAGCATATTGCTTAATTATTTATTATTTGAGAACTTCATATATACATACAATGTATTTTGATTGAATCCACTCCTGTCTTATTTAGGTTGCTGTTGCTATGATGAAAAACCATGACCAAGTAAGTAGGGGAGGGAACTCAAATAGGGCAGGAACCTGGAGGCAGGAGCTGATGCAGAGGCCATGGAGGGGTGCTGCTTACTGGCTTGCTCTCCATTGTTTGCTCAGCCTGCTTTCATATACCTAGGCCCAACAGCCCAGGGTCCAGCACCACCCACAATGGGCTGGGCCCTCCCCCATCAATCTCTAATCAAGAAAATGCTGTACAGGCCTGCTTACAGCACAATCTTATGGAGGAATTTCTTTTTTAAAAAAATATTTTATTTAGTTTTAATCTATGTGCATTGGTGTGAAAGTGCCAGATCTTGGAGTTACAGACTGTTGTGAGCTGCCATGTGGGTGCTGGGAATTGAACCCGGGTCCTTTGGAAGATCAGGCAGTGTTCTTAAGCACTGAGCCATCTCTCCAGCCCCTGTGGAGGAATTTCTTAATTGAAGTTCCCTTCTTTCCTTTCTTTAGCTTATGTTGACATAGACTATCCATCCCTTCTCTGGTTCTTCTTTTATCCCCCCTTTATAAACCCACTTAGTATTTATTGCCCGTGTGTGCATGGGTGTAGAGCGTCTACCAGAGCATGGAAAACTTGTAAGGAGCCACATCCCTGAAGAAAACTGACGGTCCCTACTCAACAACCACCGGTTGCTAATAGCTCCTCAGGTAGGCGGGGACTTCATGATCCCTTCTGCCTCCATGCTGTTATTTTGGCTGCCTTAGTCCTGTGCATGAAGTCACAGCTGCTGTGAGTTTGTGAGAACAACAGCCCTGTCACGTCTGGCAAACACATGTTTTGCTGCAGTCCCTCACTACCTCAGTCTCTTACAATATTTCTGCTCCCTCTTCGACTACGATCCCTGAGCCTTGGAGGGGAAGGAGTAAGACATGGGGGTCCTGTTTAGGCCCGAGAAGTGCAAAGTTTCTATTCTCTTCACATCGAGAGGTTGTAGGTATCTGTATTAATCATCATCTACTGCAAAATGAAGCTTTCTAATGAAAGTTGAAAATGCAGGAATCTGTGGGTATGAAGATGAGCGCTTACAGGGTGCAGCTTATTACTAGGGACATTGAGCATAGTATAGTATAGTATTTGCTCTCATCTAGGGCCTATGGCTTAGCCAGCCATAGTTTTGTACCAGGCATGAGTTTCATCTTATAGAGTGGGCCTTATAGCCAAGCAGAGAGTAGTTGGCTCTTCCCATAACATTTGTGCCACTATTGCTCCAGTGAGCATGTCTTGCCGAGCCAGATGCTATTCTTAGGGTTCAGAGCTGAGCAAGACTGTTTTCTACTTTTCTAGTAATCGTTGTAGTAGTGTGCATAGTACTTTCTAGAATCATGAAAGCTAGCCAGTAGAGATAAAGCTTCTAGTTGGTACCAGCTTGATTTCTCCATGTCCTATGACCCAAGCATGTGGTGTCTTCAGCAAAAGGATCTTGCCATTAAGTTTTGGAGAGTATCCAAGAACAATGGGAACAGCCATGATGTTTGAGAGTTCTAAGGGACCCCCACCCACAGGCCAACAACTCCAAAAGAGATAAGTCATACCTTGCGCTGGGCTTTTTATTTGATGTCCTATCAGTGTCTGGAAGAGGCACCATCCTTGTATTGGAGGGTAATTCCCTTTGAACTCCCTTTTTCTCCCATAGGTCTGAGTTCTGTGCCCAAAATCCATAAAGTAGGAGGAATGATCTGACCACCACAAGTTGCCATCTGCCCTTAATATAATCACCATAGCACAAATGCTCATGTGCCTACATACATATACATATAAATAAATTAAAATAATTTTTTTTGGAGATTCAAGGCATGATCATTTATTTGTTACTCTTAAAGACATTTTTGACTGGACTCAGACTTAGAAGTAGAAGCTCTCAGCGAGGACAGCCTACATCTCATCTCTTGGCAATCTGTTCCTGGCGTTTTTCTTTGGCTTCCTAAAGAAAAAAAAAAAAGCAGTTAAGGTCTGGGTTTAAAATGCAAATGCAAGCTGGGCGTGGTGGCGCACGCCTTTAATCCTGGATGGCCAAGGCTACACAGAGAAACCCTGCCTTGAAACCCCCGCCCCCAAATGCAATGGCATTCCTGCATTCTTGTTAAGCCGTCTTACCTTCATTCTCTTAGCCAAAAGTTTAGCGTATTCTGCAGCCTCCTCCTTGTTTTTCTTAGTACGCTGTTTCTTCAGAGCTATGCGTCGGCGTTTGTGTTGCAGGACTCGGGGAGTGACAAGACGCTGAATCTTGGGTGCTTTGGTCCTGCGTTTCTTACCTTCTTTGTAAGGGCTTTCTGGCAACATATATTGGTGAACATCATCTTCATTAGAGAGATTGAAGAACCTTTGGATTCTGCTAGCTCTCTTAGGTCCCAGCCGGTGAGGCGCAGAGGCACAGTAGTGTCTGTCAGTCCAGGAATATTCTTCTCTCCCTTTTTTTTTTTTTTTTTTTTTTTTACAATAACCAAGTTGAGAACACTCAGGTTGGCATCCACAATGCATCCACGAACAGACTTGCGCTTCCTCTCTCCAGTTCTCCTTGGTCTATAACAAGAATGCCCCTTACTCAAGAGCAGGCGCACTCTGCCATGGGTCAAAACGCCCTGCTTCATGGGAAACCCTTGTTTGTCTTTCCCACCACTGATCTGGACCACATAACTCTGCGTTGAACACAAAATAGTACATTTACTAGTTCTGTTCCAATCTACAAAAAACAAAACAAAACAAACAAACAAAACAAAACAAACAAAAAACAGGCGCTTAGCCTCACTAGGGAAGAGTAACTGAGACCAGTTTCAACCTCTCACGTTTTCTCTTCATTTCCAATTAAGTTCTACTAGAAAATCCTCCTTTTCGAGTTCCACTCCTCACCATCACCCAGGTTTTACAACGAACACGAAGGTCTTTTAAGACCCTGAATTACAACAAGCGAGACCGGAACCGTGATTCAAGCAGCAACTCCTCTTGGCTCTCCACCCCCGCCGCCCCCCTCCCCCGCCCCCGGCTGTTTGGACCTCAAGTCCACAAACTGACCCTATTAACGTAACTTTAGCGAACACGAACAGCGACTCTACCTTCCACTCTTCACCCAGAGCATCAGCAGCTACTTCCGTGGCCTTCCGCTTCTCATAGAATGTTCGAAGCTTGCGCTCATCGTCCACTTCAGTAAGTTTCTGGCAGACGGTGGCAGGGAAGGAGGTGTTCAGCTTCATCTTGACATGGCTGACCGCCTAGGAGGCGCCACGAAAAAGAGCAAACAAAACAATTTTATTAAAAAAAAAAACAAAGTGTGACAGTTTGTTATTTGCATATATTAAAATTTATTTTCTCTATTTTAGTTGTTTATGCTCTTTGTAATTTTGTTTTAATAAGTGAATAATATCCTCATGGAAACACTATACGTAAAATTGCTTACACAATTTTGCCTCTTTTAATAGTGGATGTAAAACAGGTCCTGGAAGTGATTTGGATAGATCAGAGAAAGGTACAGAGGATTTAAGAAATCTGTAGTCAGTGCCAGAGTCAAGCGTGTCCCCTGAGGGGTTTCTGGTTTGCCCTTATCTCTCAGGACACTGGCATGTCTGTTATCTCCTTGCACCAACACTGTTAACTGCCAGTGCACTCTTCTAAAGATTATGGTTTTCAGAAATTAAACAGTGCCTGAGTAGAAGAATTTTGTAGATGCCTAAAGCAAAGAAAAGCAGAATTTAAGTTAAGCTGGTGAGTATCAGCCAGCAAGCACCATTATGTGAAGAGGTTTTCCTGATGCAGACACAGCAACACGCTGCGCCGGATCAAAAGCTTGATTTGCTTTCCTCTCCCATGACGTCACAAAGGCCCCCTCCACCTCTCATGTTTCTTCCCTTGAACTTGCCTGATTGATGGATCACTGTTTGCATAGGCAATCTCTTAAAAACAAAACAAAACAAAACAAAACAAAAAAACCTTGCTGCGCCTCAGTTTATCTTTCCAGTACACATGAGATTTTCATATATGAAATGCTTAAGATATAGGAGTTTGCAATGTATTGCTGCTATTAACAGTAGTTCCAAAAACTTCAATTGCGTGACAAACAAAATGATGTGTGTTTGATTACACACAGTAGCCCTTCAGGTAAATCGGGCGAGTGTTGTCCACGTTCAGAAAGTCAGCTTCCGGGGACGTTGTGCATTGTCCTAGGATGAGAATCCACGGCCTCAATGACTGCAGCTTCCTGAGGAACAGAAGGAAAGGTCGGCTTGCCAGATGGATGCGCGCCGGATGCTGACTGCTTTTCTGCATGTGCCCAGAGGCCACCAAAGAGCAGCTCCTGCCTGGCAGAGTGGGAGCGAAGACTGAGATCGGAAGGCCATTGATTAGATTCTGAAATAACCAGAACTTTGAATGTTTGAAAAGATGTGGCGGTTTCAAGTTTCTTTAAATCAACTCTGCCTTGGTTGAGAGGCGCTCTGGTACACTAACCGCTCAGGAAATCAATAGTGCACTTTAAAGATGTTAATGGAAAGTCATCTTCCCCAGCGCAAACTCCTCATTGGAAAGTGGGACCAATAGTTGTAAACTTTCTAGTAATGTAAAGTTTCAAAGAATGGCTATTGAAAAATTAAGGAGGCTTTTTTTTTTTTTTTTTTTTTCAAGGCGGGTATCTATTTATCTGTCCAAGAAGTAGTTACCATAAAATACTTGATGGAGAGCAGATGCTGTGCTCCTCCCAGACATACTCAGGAAGTGTCAGCCTATGGGGCAGACTCTTCCATAAACGTCTGAAATGTTTACTCAGCCAAGATTTATGTTACAGTCAAATTAAGCCTGATTTTAACGCGCCCCACTATTTAATCAGTATTTATGCATACTAGTAAATAACCCAAAATTTCAAATATGGATTGAAAGACAGTCACTGCACTGATTCCTAGACAGAGACCAGACATGGATGGAAGAAAAAGAAATCCCAACCCTCCCTGGATAGCAGCTCTTTTCTTAGTTTTCAGGTTTTATTTTGTGAAACGGGAACAATCAACAGTCATGGACACTGACCACTGCCTTCTTTTTTGTCTCTCCTTCCTTCCCTTCCTTCTTCCTCTCTGTCTCTGTCTGTCTGCCTATCTGTTTGTCTGTCTTTCTTCCTTTCCCCCCCTTTTCTTTCCTCCTCCATTTTGCTATTCAGAGCAAACACTAAAAAGGGACACACAAATATTTGCATCCCAAACACAGTCCAGCCGGTTAGCTGGGGCACAGACCAATTGCTACTCCACTTCTTTAGGTCAATTTTTTTGTCTGTAAATATCAGAAAAATAATGCCATTTCTGTCTACGTTAGAGGTGAGCATTCAGTAAATTCATGAACACAAACATGAAATCACAAACCATGATGCAATATGTGAAATAAAAAATATATATACTCAAAATTCTCTGAAGGAAAGTAAAACCCCTCCTTTGAGTCTTGGTCTGTGAACACATTTTGTTTTCATTTTGTCTTAGCTTGCAGTTATGACTAAGAAAGAGACTGTTGATCCAGCAGTTGACAACACGAGTAAACTGTAAGATGTACTTCTTTACACCAAGTCCTCAAGCATGTTGACCTCAGTGCTGCTCTTTACCCTAAACAACCATGCAGGTCTCTGAAGACCTTTTGTTTATTCAGTTATGTCGATTCCTATCTGCTATATTAGAAAAGAAATCAATATTTAAAGTGTGTATTAATTTCAAAGGGCCAACACATTGATTGCCTGCAAATATAAATGTTTTAACAAACAATAATTTTTGAATGAAGCTATTAAAAGTGGCATTTTACATTTCTGCCAATCTCTTTAATGTTTGTCTTAATTAGAAACAGCTGGATCTTCACATCTGCTTCTGCTTTCACTCTCTCATGGTATCACATGTCACATAGATTCTGGAAAATCACATTCTATACTCCTGAGAGAATGGGAACAAGGGCGAGAATATCTTAGTTTTAAAATGAAAATAACGTTGTCCCCGTGGACCTCTAACTGGCCTTGGAGAACCCTGGGTGTGTGACGCTGTAGCAAATCTACAGAATCAGAGTCAGACCAAGCTGGGTTGAACTTGGAAGTATTTTCTTTTTTTAATCCTCTTTCAAAATGTTGAAGCCAAAACTTGTGATCAGCTTATAGCAAGGCAGTTTTAGTCTTGAATATACACCCAGGAGAAATTAGCGCATGAGGATAAAAAAATGTTCAGAATAAGTTTACTCACCATGGCTATAAACTACAGCAACACAAACGGCCATCAACAGAAAATGCATAATAAACTATTGACTATACAGTAATATTCTACACAGTAACAAGAAACCATTTGTTTGTGAAAAACATGGATGACTCTCATGGATCTTATGTTAATTGAAAGAAGCTGGATAGAGGAAACCCATGCTGCATGGTTGCATGTACACAAGGTTCAAGACTGGACAAGAGTAATCTACTGTGCTTGAAGCCAGAAGCGTGGTCACCTCTGAGAGTATGTCTGAGGGTATTGTCTTAGTTACGCTGTTGCTGTGAAGAGACACAATGGCCAAGGCAACTCTTAGGAAGGAGCACATTGAATTGGGGCTGGCTTACAGTTTCAGAGGTTCAGTCCATTCTTATCATGGCGGGGAGCACGGCAGTGCACAGGCAGACATGGTGCTGGAGGTGGCCATGAGTTCTACATCTTGATCTACAGGCATCAAGGGGACTGTCCCACACTGGGCACTAGGAGACTGACCTCAAAGCCCGCCCCTACTGTGACACACTTCTTCCAAGAAGTCCACACCTACTCCAACAAGTCCATACCTCTCCATTCCGTCTGTGGGGGCCATTCCTAGTCAAACCACCATAGGTGTCAACCAGACAGGGAAACGAGGGAACCTTCTGGGTTGCTGGAACTGTCCCAGAAATTGACCTGGGTGGTGCTTATGTGACTACAGAGCAGCGTGTAAATGCATCAGTCTCCGCCCTTGAGATTAGCATGCTTCGCCTTATACACATTGCATATCAAAATATGCATTTAGAAACCCTGTAGGAGATTTCAAGCTTGCAGTATTTAGGAGGTCTTGCTCCTCGGAATCTCAAGTGTCCATTTCCTCTCTAATGAATATGACTACTGTTGATAATTTATGTTTGTAACATATTTATTCTGCTGCATCTTTGATCACTTTACATATGTCAACTAGTCAAAGACCATTTTGGTCCCCATTCCAGAGGTTACAAAGGACCATTTAGTCATTTTGTTCCATTTGCAGTTTGTGTCAAGTCCTGGAGACATACAAAGGAATAACCACATTGTCCATGCCAGGGAATCGAGTTTCTGAAAGCCAGAAGCACAAATTGCAAACGCCCAAGTTCTCCCTCCACCCCAGGCCCTCTGACCTGCGCTACTTCTGCTGCCATGCATGGTGAACTTGCTCAAACTATTGATCTTTTTAGGCTCCTCAGTTATCAGCAAGTGATATTTTATGCTGAAGATAGACCCAACCAAGAGAATCAACCTCAGAGACCTGGGTAGATCTGGGCCGCAGTGCACAGCTGCCCGTGGCTTAACGTGTTAGAGTTCTAGAGGTCTTGCGCCCATGGAAGGCTCCTGGACATCACTCCAGATGGGAATGCTAAGGCTGGACAGTTCCTCCCCCTGTCCTACCACAGGGAAATGAGAAATGCCTTGCAAAGGTGCATTCCAGAAATATCACCAATGGGATCTTGTATCAGATGAATGGGCTAGAATTTATATTCTGATTCTGTCATCAGTTCTGAGAATACAAGCATATTTCTGAGGTTTGAACTGCTTTCCTTTAAAATGAACACCCATGTGACCATCTCATTGTCAACGGCCCCTGAGAATCTGAATGCATTGAAAATAAGCCTCAACAGGCAGCCCCTTGTAGAAATACAGGCATGTTATTGATTTTCCTGTTTGCAATGAAGTCAATAACTGTAGTATTTTAGAAAGACCAAACAAGACAATGTCAATGAAATAGCATTGAAAATGGAAGCAGAAATGGAAAATTGTATGTGTACTATTTGCAACAAGCACCATTATGTACACTATCTACAATAAGCTAATTTATGTGTGCTATTTGCAATAAGCACTATTACATATACTATTTATAGCAAGCAGTTTGAGCAAGCACCTACCTAAGACAGGTCACACAGGCATCCATCAGACCACTTAAATCCTTTGTGCTATGCACTGAGTTAACAGTATTGCTCACTGGATGCTGTTGCTCGCACATCTAAAATGCCAAGTAAAGGGCTAGGTGTGGTACCATATAACTTGGGAGGTGTGGTAGTCAGATCAATTGTTTGAGGCTGACTTGGAATTCTGTCTCAAAATATAAATAAAAATATAAATCAAACTCTAAGTAAGGACAATTATAAGAATCCAGACTTAACATTTGCTATTCTGCTAACAACAGCGAAGAATCAATTCTAGAGGTTTGACTATTTAAGAATATTAAAGCACAGGACAAACCCTCATTTGTTCAAATGTACTGTGTCAGAAATTGAGTGAAGTAATAGTCTGAGAGAAAAACATGGGCTAGGCCATACACCATGGCAGTGGACGATCTTTTAAAAACTAGGACAACACTGTTCTCATGTGGCACAGAAAGACAATTTTGTAAAGCTAGATTTTGTCTTGAATTCTGTCCCTCAAAATCCCATGAGTAATCATAACTGATGATGAGAAGGGTCCACAACATATTTTAGTCCAAACGACTGCTAGTGATAGGAAGCTAAAAATCCCACTGGACCGGAGTCCAAGAATTCTACGGGGCCTCTTTCCTTTCCTGGTAGAAGGATGACTCAGGGCTGCACACTGTGGTGTCAGCACATTTCCCAGGCCTCCAGTGAGCCCATCACCAACACCTGCTGAAATGCCCTGGGGACTCTAGAATAAAGGAAACAGAAGGTGTCGGGAGATCTCCGTCATTTCTCAGTGACAGTGTTTGTTAGAGGAGGAAATTGGATGCTAAGAAAATGCTGACCATAAACCTCCAAAAGAAAAGATGAAGCTACTCAGAAAACAATAGGTTCCATGGGTGTGCTGGAAGGAGCCCAGGTACAGTGCACTGTGGCAGACTGAATCTGGTTATGAGAGCGAGTGTTTATCAGGACTGAGACAGCTGAGCGAGCAGCCCCGAGAATGACCAGGGAAGCATATATAAGGATGGTGTTGTGTGTCACTAGATATTGCTGCAGAACACAGGAACCTGCCGCGTTACACCAAAGTCACCACCATAAGTCATAGACGTGGGTCTTGCTCTATTTTGAGTGGTCTACACAATGAAGAACCAGCTATAGGCTTACACCCTCTAGTGGCTTTCTTGTGCCAACAGGGGAAAGACTAAGCTTTGTGACAAGTCATCAAAGACCCTCCATGTGGTGGTTTGGGTAAGAATGTCTTCCATTGGTTCAGGTTCTTGTATACTTGGTCCCTTGTAGGTAACACTGTTTGGGTTTTAAAAGTGTGGCCTTGGGCTAGAGAGATGGCTCAACGGTTAGGAGCACTGTCTGCTCTTCCAGAGGTCCTGAGTTCAATTCCCAGCAACCACATGGTGGTTCATAACCATCTATAATGAGATCTGGTGCCCTCTTCTGGCCTGCAGGGGTACATGCAAGCAAAACATTGTATAATAAATAAATAAATAAATAAATAAACAAACAAACAAACAAAATCTTTTAAAAAACTCTTTTTAAAAAGATTTATTTATTATTTATACAGTATTCTGCCCCACACGTGTGCCTGCCCACCAGAAGAAGGCACCAGATCTCATTACAGGTGGTTGTAAGCCACCATGTGGTTGCTGGGAATTGAACTCGGGACCTTCGGAAGAACAGATGGTGCTCTTAACCTCTGAGCCATCTCTCCAGGCCATAAATAATTAAAATCTTAAAAAAAAAAAAAAAAAAAAGGAAGAAGTGTGGCCTTGCTGGAGGATTGTGTCACTGGGGGCTGGTTTCCAGCTCTTAAAAGCCTCTTTTTGTGCCAGTTCACTCTCTTTGCTTCCTGCTGTGGTTTGAGCTGTGAGCTCTCAGCTGTTCCAGCTGCTTGCCATGCCTGCTGCCCGATGCCACAATGCCACGATAGACTCTCATCCCTATGGAACCATAAACCCAAATAACTCCTTTCTATAAGTGGCCTTGGTCACGGTGTTTTATTACAACAATAGAAAAGTAGCTAATCTACTCCCTAAATCTAAATTTTGCTTCTCTCTCGTCACTTTTTGCTTTAAGCTCCAGTGTCACACACAAATCCTTGTGGTTTTCTCCTGGTAGCAAATTGCAGGCGTCTCAATTCTTTTGTCTTTGCAGACACTATTAGTTAAATAACTTTTCTCTCTTTCTATGTTTTCCTCTCTCTTTCTTGCCTCCGGATGAGTCCTAGCAATTGGGGCCTTCTGGAAGTCATCTCTGGGTGTTCTTCTTCTAGTGTGTTGGTTACCTAAAGGTCTATCTTTGTTCCTCCTGTGCTGTCTGTACTCACACTACTGTGCTGTTATGCAAGGTTTCATGAGGCCATTTTCTTGCAAGTGTGAGATATACTGTGAACGTACCTTCCTCACTACGCCACTGTATGCCTCTTCCTAAAGGCATATGGGTAGAGTCTATGACTAGTCCCATTTTGCAGCTAAGGGACTAGAGAAGCAATTTGCTAAGGTTCCAATCCCAGAAGGAAGGCCAGCAGTCCAGAAGCCTGAAAACGTGCGTGTGACTTTGTGCTCCAGCATGCAGGGATTCACGTGAGGAAGTGGGACTTAAGGATCAGTTCCAGTGTTTTTATTTTTATTTTTATTTTTATTTTTCACTAGGTTTCACTAGTCTCACTTGTTCTCCAGACACTTCACTCTTCATGAAGAAGCAAGCAATTTAGGGATAGTGGCCTCCAGTCCTGTCCTTGGCCAGAAGCCTTGCTTCTTTCCTGGCTAAATGCCAGAAATATTGGGGGCTCTGGTCCCTGATGGGGTTCCCAAATAATTTAGGGTCTCAGTTATTGAGAGGGAGCGTTACGGTAGCCATAGATGCCATTGAGGCTCTGTACTCCCATTTTTCTGTTAACACTAAAAAAGTAAACAGCACCTTTGTTCCTCCTTGGGCCTCCTGGTCAAATAGTCATATGATCTGCTCTGAGTATCAGAACATTATGTACTATCATCTCCTCACTTAAGAGTTAATCCAACTGAGCTTGGAAATCCCCCAGTAAAGAAGATCACCCTTGGAAGGCTGGTTAATCTAGTGGCCTGCTACAGACATGGGAGGAGTAATTATCCCTTTAATGAGATAATCCACTCAACCTTTCCAGAACCACCCCCTCACACCCTTACAGACTCTTGTAGAGCTTTCATCATTCAGCATGTCTTACTTAGGGTTTCTATTGCTTTTGTATTGAAAAAATATAGAGATGCCATTCCATACATCTGATATGAAGAGGTTTATTTGGGGGAAGAAAAAGGGAGAGGCGCTTGGGCTTGAGTGGGCCATGAAGGTACAGAGAGACACAGGGAGAACAACCTGGAGAGAAAGAGCAGGACAGAGAAAGATTGGGGAAGGGGGTCCCCAGACACAAGGAAGGAGGGAGAAACCTAGGGAGGGAGGGAGGGAAGGAGAGAGGGAGGGAGAGAGAGAGGGAGGGAGGGAAAGGAAGAGAGGGAGAGAGGAAGAGAGAGGGAGAGAGAGAGGGAGAGGGAAAGGGAGAGAGAGGGAGAGGGAGAGGGAGGGAGGGAGGGAGGGGGAGAGAGAGAGAGAGAGGGAGAGGGAGAGAGAGAGAGAGAGAGAGAGAGAGCGCTCAGTGATGGGTCAATCCTTTATATCTGGTGCGCAGCTGAAATGCATCTGGCACACACCTGGTAGTGGCAGGTGATGATGTCAGAGGTTGCTAAGCAACCTAGAGGCAGGCTATCTGGGGCTGCCTATATGCTAATAAGTGCCACAATGAAACACCATGACCAAAAGGCAGGATGAGGAGGGAAGGGTTTATTTGCCTCATACTTCCATATTGCTGTTCATCATTGAAAGAATTCAGAACAGAAACTCAAAGAGGACAGGAACCTGGAGACAGGAGCTGATGCAGGCACCACGGAAGAGTGCTACTTATTGACTTGCCCTTTGCGGCTTTCTTAGCCTGCTTTCTTATAGAACCCAGGACCACCAGCCCAGGGATTGCACTGCCTACAATGGGCTGGGCCCTCCCCCACCAATCAGTAATAAAGAAAATGCCTTTCAGCTGGATCTTATGGAGGTGTCTTCTCAAATGAGGTTTTCTCCTTTCAGATGACTCTGGTTTGTGTGTCAAGTTGACATAAGACCAGCCAGAATACAGCACTACAGAGCTTGGTAACTCTAAATTACTTAGAAAAAATGTACTTTTTTTCATTTCTTTTTAAATCTTTTCTTTTGGATACTGACCAAATTCTAAGCATGTTGTTTCCTGACACTCTGGGCTTTCTCATCCTTTTTCTAGACTACCCCTACTTCCACCAGTGGCTGCTCACCAGTCTTCATTGCTGAGCTTTCTGGATTTCTTGGACAATAACTAAAAAGACATGACTTTCTCTTTTCTGCTTAACCATCTCCTTCCTTCTGGCTGCTGAAAATTACAGCTGGTCTGTGTTGTTGTTATTTCAAACCAAATAAAATCGTATTCAGTTCCTCTGAATTCATTCTGTGAATGAATTTCTAGATTATTTTATTAATAAATAATATTTGCAAAAACATTTATGCATCTATAAAGTTTAAGACTTACAAGTGGGAGAAAACATTTGATTTTTGTCAGTGACTGTCTTAATACACTTAAGGTAATTATCTTCAGTTACATCCATTTTCCCTGAAAATATTATATCTTCACTCTTCTCTATGTCTGAAAAATTCCATTTTGTGTATATATATATATCTCACAGTTTTGTGTGTGTATATATGTGTGTGTGTGTGTGTATATATCACAGTTTCCTTACACTTTACTCCATTGTTGGACACCTAGGTTGGTTCCATAATGAGTACTGTCAACAGCGTGTTACAGTAAATATTGATAGGCAACTATCTCTGGATATGCTGACTTGGAGTCTTTTGCCACTACCCAGTAGTGGCACAGCTGGGTAGCTGGGTCACATGGGAAATCTATTGTTAGTTTTTGTGTAGAACCTCCATACTGATTTCCATATAGGCCGGACTACTTTGCAGTCCCAGGCGCCATGTGCGTGTCCTTTTTGTCTGCGTTCTCACCAGCAATTATCCTTATTTGTTTCCTTGATGTTTGCTAGTCTGGCTGGGTTTAAAAGAAACCTCAATGTAGTTTTAATTTACATTTTTTTTCCCTGCTGGCTAATGAGATTAACATTTTAAATATGCTTATTAGTCATTTGCACTTCATCCTTTGGGTGCTGTCTGTTCATTTTATTAGTCCATTTCTTGTTTGTTTGTTTGTTTGTTTGAGGTTTTGGTGGTTACTTTTTAAAAAAAGATTTATTTTTCATGTGTGTGTGTGTGTGTGTGTGTGTGTGTGTGTGTGTGTGTGTGTGTGTTAGGGCAAGTACATGTGAATACAGTTGCTGATGGAAGCCAAAAGAGGGTAGGATATCAGATCCTTTGAACCACATGCTTTATCACCAAGCTACATCTGTCCCAACTTGCTCTGTAGTCTTAAGCTAAACTCTTGCCTGGTTTATAAGATTCTTGAGAGCTGACACTGGTCTCAGTCATCCCTGCTGCTCCAGCTATCAGCAATCCCTGGCTTAATGCTCATGAACCCTCACAATTGGATTATTGGAAGGCATAGCCAATGTCTGGCTTCAGCCTCATTTCTTCAAATAAGTCCATGGCTTTGTCAATAGCCATGAAAGTCTAAGATACTAAAAGCATTACTTGTTTGTGGGTATGCTTTAGGGTGTTTTGGTTCATTGTTAGCTGCTGTGAATTTTCTTTTTTACTTCGAGAAATAAACTCTGTTTTCCTAGAAACTCATTTAAAAAGCATCAAGAGCCAGTACCCTGACTCCCCGCTTTATGAGGTGCACTAAGTGTCCTGGGAAACTATACAGCTCCTCCTTGTAAGCGCTGGGAACAGCAGATCGCTTCCATGCTACACAAGCCTGGTCAAAATGAAAGACATCTTCATGTTGCCTTTGGTACTATTTTCCTGTGAAAATGAAGATAAAAAGGATTCCTGATGGGGTTTTTATATTTCTTTTTTAAAAAATCAGCTCAATGCTAGGATTTTAAGCTATGCTCAAGTTAATTACTAATGAGAGAAATCCTCATGCTGTTTGACTGCAGTTTTGATGGCACATGTGTATGAGTGAGTGTTGTCTGCACATGTGTGTGAGTGTTGTCTGCACATGTGTGTGAGTGTTGTCTGCACATGTGTGTGAGTGTTGTCTGCACATGTGTGAGAATGAGTGTCATCTGCATATGTGTGTGAGTGTCATCTGCATCTATCATCCATTTTCCTTGTTTTTCTTTTTTCTGCTAGTGTCAATACCATAATTATGTATTTACTAAAAATACTACCATGTAAAATAGCAGTTCTCAACCTGTGGGGAGCAATACCCTTGGGGTCACAAATCAACTATTCTGCATATCAGATATTTATATTATGATTCATAAGAGTAGTAAAATTACAGTTATGAGGTAACAACAAAATAATTTTATGGTTGTGGTTCACCACAACATGAGGGATTGTGTTAAAGTGTTGCAGTGTTAGGAAGGTTGAGAACCAGTGGTGTAAAACATTAGTATTAAGTATTATTTCTCTGGGGCTGGTTGTTACAGGTATATATTAGTACCATGGGCTTTTTCATGTTGCTCTTGTAGCTGATAAATTTACTAAAATAGTTTATTAGACATCAGTGATTCTTAAAGTATTTTACATAAACACTCAATTATTTCCCCAGTTGTTTTCTTATGTTGTTTATGCTCTTCTAGCCTGTGTTGAATGGTAGAAGTTGTAGCAATTCTTGATAAGGTATGCAAACCCTCCTTGTACTCTTGGTTGGTTGATGGTATTTCTGGGTTTTGTTGACTTCAGAGGAATCACCGTTGATTTCTTTGGCATGTCTCTTTTCACTATTGATGTGTTAGCATTCTCTTGGTGACAAGATACCCAGGATAAACAGCTTCAGGGAAGAGGCTCCTAATCTTAGCACTTTCAGCCCATGACTGTTGAGCTCCACTGATTTTAGACAAGGCAGAGTATCAGAGTGGGACAGAAAAGAAGAGAAAGCAGGGTTAGATATGGGCTCAATATCCCCTTCAAGAACATTCCCCTACAGACCTAACGCCCTCCAGTTGGCACCCTCCCTGAAAGGCTCCAATACCTGTCAATAGTGCCATATGTTGGCCACCAAACATTTAACACAGGATCTGGCAAGTGTTTCCTTGTGGTCAACACACAGAACTGTGGTCTAGAAGGGGTCAAGGCTGCATCTCAAACTGGAGGCTAAATTTGAAGATATGGAGGAGTCTCCCACATAATGCTAGTTTGGGAGGCATGAAAGCTGGAGGATTGAAAACTTCATGGAGATTGGCTGAGATGTGTGACGCTGTGACAGAGTCACAGTCTCCAAAGAAGGCCTAGAAGAAGCCATTGATGAAGGTACAATCTCAGTTGCAGTGTAGATTGCAGCATATTTGGAAGTGTAGGATGACCATCAAGGACAGTGGCAGGTTTGGAGTGGAGCCTCCCTGAATCCTAAAAAGTTACTATGTACTGTGGGTAGTAGAGCCCGAGAAGAGAAGCTGCCTAAGCTCTTTGAAGCCCTGAAGATTATGAGTTAGTCCAAAAAGTTAGACACTGAGTTATTCACACTGTTAAAGTTTGCATTTGATTTGATTTGTCACTGTGCCCTGGTTATTTTTGTTGGACTTCAGACCATACCAGAGAGGACCTGGCCTGCAGGTTCTCTCAGCATGCCTTGGTCCTTTCCTGCTGCAGGGCATAGCTGGCATATTCCTGCCTTCTATCCTGAACTGTCCAGCCCTGGGGTGGGAGCGTGTGTGTGTGTTTTTCTTCCCCTTCACTATATAATCCAGACATTTTGGTTCCCCTCCTCTCTTCTCTCAATTTCCTCTCTCTTTTTCTGCATATCTCTCCCTCCCCCCTCTCTCTGTCTCTCTTTCTCTGTCTCTGTCTGTCTGTCTCTCTTTCTCTGTCTGTCTCTGTCTCTCTTTCTCCCTCCTTCCTTCCCCCTCCCTCTCCCTGCATGGCAGCTGAGAGCTGCTTCCAATAAACCTGCATTTATATACTATAAATTCATCTTGCAGTTACCCCATTCCAGCATTTCAATCAATTCCTTCTTAGAGAAAAAAAAGTGTTTAACTTGTTTTTATTTAAAAGGAGCCACTGACTTGGCACTTTTAAAGAGACCACTGACTTTTCTTAAAAAGAGAATTAGACTTTTAAAATGTTGAAAATGTAAAGACTCTGAGACTTTTAAAAATTGAAATATTTTAAAATATTAGTATTATTGTAAGATCTTAGAAAAAAGAAAGGGAAGATTATGACTGAATAGTAATGAGCGTGGATGTCAAGTTGAGAACAGGTCAGTTGTACTGTTTGGTGCATTGTCCTTTTGACATGAGCTAGATTAATCAGGGAAAAGGGAACCTCAATTGAGAAAATGCCTCCACCAGATTTTCCTGTTGGCAAGTCTATGTGGCATTTTCTAGATTAATAATTGGTGAGGAGGACCCTCCCCCCACTGATGGTGGTAACTTGAAGGAGAGATAAACACAGTTTTTGTTTAGATCATAAGTGGGGGAAGAGAAAAAGACTTGTGAGAGAGCAGGTGATGTTTATCCCCTTAAAAGTCAAACCACCATGTGGGGGAGATTGCTTGTTAACCAGCTAAAAAATATCCTTGAATAAATTCTAAGAGGAGGTATAAATGTGAGCCCAAAACAAGAGGCGGGGCCTTTGGAGACTTGGGATAGTTTTGGCTGTTCATCGCTCCACTTTGGGTGCCATCCGTATGCTCAATTTTCTTAACAGTTACTCACCTGGGCAAGTGGTGCTTGGGGGTATAAGAAAGGCAGCCAAACATGAACCCAGGGATAAGGAAGCATCCTTCCTGGCTTCTGCTGCAGTTCCTGTCTCCAGGTTCCTGCCATGATTTTCCTTCACGATGGACTATAGGCTGTAAGATGAAATAAACATTTTCCTCCCCAAGTTCCAATAGAAAGCGAAGTATAATACCTGCTTGTCCTATATTAAAATTTCTTCAGCAAAATCTTCAGCTACTGTCTCATAAAGCTGTCTAGTCCTAAAATTCTTTCTGGTATTGAAACAAGGAGTCCTGTCTAGACCTGACCTTAAAAGTCTAGAAGAACTTCTCACAGTGCTGAGGGTGGAGGGTGACCAAGTGGCGCTGTGCCTCTGTCCCTCACCACTGACACGGCACTCTCCTGGAAGTGTCATTCTAGCCAAGGCTGGAAACACAATGTGTCTGTTCTGACATTAAGTTAGCAGCCCATCTTTCAGAGGAACTCCATGCTGTTTTCTTAGGTGTTTTAGTAAACATCTAGGTTTTGCATTTTAACTTGTTCAAAGAATGCCAACTCGTTAAGATGGCTGATATTCTTATTTCTACCGACCCCTATTCTTTGGTGGATGGTTAAAAAAGTGTGTGCAGGGGGGTGATGAGGGCTGGAGAGATGGCTCAGAATTTAAGAGCACTGACTATTCTTCCAGAGGTCCTGAGTTCAATTCCCAGCAACCACATGGTGGCTCTCAACTATCTATAATGTGATTTGATGCCTCTTCTGGCCTGCGGTGTACATGCAGGAAGAGCACTGTATACATAATAATAAATAAATCTTAAAAAAAAAAACCAACAGAAGGATTGTTCTCTTTCTTCTTTTGCATTATTTTTTTATACTGTCTTCTTTATCACCCTGCCTATCACTCCTTTACTCCTCTGATTATGTAATCTCCTCTCTTCTTCTCCACCCCTGCTCCCCAAATTGGGAAGAGACGTGGCTTGGTAATGTTGTCTGCACATCCGTGTGAAATTGGAGTCATCTATTTTTAATTTTGCACATTTTTTGTCACAATAAACAACCGGGTTCACGATTACACGGTCGTACATGTATACCATGTGCTCTGGGTTCGTTCCTTCCCATACCCTCTCTGCTCTTCCCCCCACCTCCCCCACCCCACCCCACCCCGCCTGCATCCTCAAGCCACCCCTTGTGTTCCTGTGTCCTTTGGGTTTGCAGTGCCTTTTGTTTTGGGCTAAAGTTTCCACATGCGGCTTCCCATCGGGAGGTCCTGCTCCAACTTCTCAATTACGGCTCCTTGAGAAGTTCAGTCAGAGAGCAGGCTGCTTTCCCTTCTGGTGGGAGACAGTTTCTTATAGAGCTGTTAAGCCCTTTACCCACTGGATCCTGAGATTCGCTGAACGAATCGCTGTTGGGACGGTACCTCTTGACGCTTACCTGACTTGGCAGGCACATGGAAAACTTCATAAAGGAAGAGCTAAGTGGGTTTTCAAAGTTGGACTCGTAGAATTTAGATCCATTCTTACATTTCTTCCTTTAAATACTATGACAAAAGTTCAAATGGCCAGTTCCCTCCCCCACCCCTTCACAAAGCGGAGCGTGCGTGACCTCTGAATTTGAATGGAGACCTTTTCGAGCCAAAACTGCCTCCAGGAAAAAAAGGTGCAAGGAAAGGTGTGTTTGAAGAGTCTGTATGAGTGTGTTTGTTCCTGCAAGCACGAGCCTTCGTGCACGGTGTCAGAATGAATTCCTACCTGTGTGTGTGTGTGTGTGTGTGTGTGTGTGTGTGCGTGTGCGCGCGCGCACGCGCGCGCATGCTGCTGTCAGGAGAGACTGCTTCAGCTCAGCCAGCGGTAATAGTGAGGAAGGAAGCTGAGAAGAAAAACACCCGACCTATTAACAAAAGCTCAGTTTTGTCCCCGCTGACCAACCAGCAGAAGGGACGGGAGCTGAGGCTCCCGGGAGCCAGGGAGGTCGGGCTCCCTGCCTGCAAACAGTTGCAGGCATCTTTACCACGCCTTCCTTAACACGCCCTTCTCTGGGGAGTCCAGAAACTTGGCACTGGGGAAAGTAAGTTCTCAGAGCCACAGCAGCAGCTTTGGAGGAGACCAGCAGACTCTGTGTGTGTGTGTGTGTGTGTGTGTGTGTGTGTGTGTGTGTGTGTGTGTGTAAACTTCAGTTCTCCACTTATTTGTGTTGTGTGGGATGATGGACTTCTAGTACAAAGAAAGCCTAACCTCAGCTGACTTGAAAGACTGGATTTTCAGCTCTCCTCGTTTGCTGGGATGTTTTGCTTTTTTTTTTCCCCCTCCCTCTTCCTCTGACAACTGTCGAAGCCTGACTCCCAGGTTAGTGACCAGCCCTCCACTTCCAGGGTGTCCACTAGCTGTGTAAGTACCTGCTTTCCGCGCTTGTTCGCTCTGGACTGTGAATGTTCAGTCAGCAGAGTGCCCCAGAGGTGGGCAGCTGTGAGCAGCAGTGTGCTAAGGCTGCCTGGCAGCTTGCAGAACTTTAATTCTGTTAACTCAGAAGGCGGGCGCTTGCGTGTTACCAAACCAAATGCCGGGATGGAATTGGCCTCCACGCCTCCTCATAATTCTTCTGAGTCCACCCCTAGGGGCACTCATCAACGAAAGAACCGCTTTACATTTCTGTAAAAATTTCCCTCAAGTTAGAGTGTTGTTTTCTTTTCAGCTAAAGGAGATGGCAAAGAGAAAAGATGTTAGCAACGTTCGGATAATATCCCCAGGGTCTAAAGATCTAGAACACACGGGTGGTCCCTGGGAACCTTGTGTGGTCTCATTATATTTGGCTAAGCTGTTTTAAACTGTGAGTCTTGTTTTGTGGTGATGAAATGCAGTGTGGGGGAGGCAAAGAAAACGTTGTTTTGAAGTGCGGGTCCATGTTTAGGCTTTCAGCTCCTGACTGAGCTGTGGTCCAGGGACTTAAGTAAATAATTTCTGGGAGTCTTCATCTGGGTCACAGAAATCATTCTCAAGGCATTTCATTTTAGTTTCTGGGCTCAGCTTTGCTTATTATGGCATTCAGTGTTGATGGGTGATGTAAATTACAAAGCTTAGAGCGAGCATTTCGAGGGCGAGCTAGTGTGGACTGGTAGGGATGTTGCTGGAGAGAGTAACCTCTTCAGGGCTGCTTTGCAGATCCAAGGAGGGACCCAGCTGATCTTTAAGCTCTGCTCTGCAAAGTCCTGACCTGCCTGGGTCTCCCCGCAAAGCCTGAGAAGTTTTATGCTGGCAGCTCCCTGTCTGCTTGACAAAAAGCCTTCTGGGTAATTCCAGCTGCATCTGTTCTTTCTCTTCATTCTGGATTCTCAAAATGTACTGTAGATAAGAGTCTAAGCTAGATGGGACCTATGTCTGATCTCTGCACTCAGAAGGCTATGGCAGGTCAAGGCTAGCTTGGGCAGCATAGAAAGACTGTCTTAGGAAGAGGGAGGGAGGGAGGGAAGGAGGGAAGGAGGAAGGGAGGGAGAGAGGGAAAGAGAGAGAGAGAGTCCTTTGGGACTCTATAAAAAGAAGTCAGCCTTTAATCCCAGCACTCGGGAGGTAGAGGCAGGCGGATCACTGTGAGTTCGAGGCCAGCCTGGTCTACAAAGTGAGTCCAGGATGGCCAAGGCTACACAGAGAAACCCTGTCTCGAAAAACAAACAAACAAACAAACAAACAAATAAACAAAAAAAGAAGTCAGATTTTTAATCCTTATCACCAAAGGTTATTAGACCCAATGTAGGGCCAGGAATCGTCACAGGTCAGTCTGGTGTAGGTGGCACTGTACTCGAGTAATCAATGCTGTTCTTGGCAGCTCAGTTCTTGTCATGCACTTGGTTAATGTCAAACTTCATGTCTAAGTAATAAGCCTGAGCTAAAGTTGATGCTAAGCAAGACTCGGGTGCAGCCTAAGCATGCATTCCTGGCTGCCAAAGCGGGGCTTTCTAATCTGCCTCTCTGTTGTCACCAGAGAAAGGGATTTGTGCACAGGTCCTGGGGTACCACGTTGTCAGGTGTTGGCCCTCACAGCCTGACTGTCCCCTCAGAGCTAAGTAAGGCTGGTCTTGGAATTTTTATTTCTGGGGGTGTTATTCACTACCTTGGGGTGCTCTGATGCTGGGTCTGGGCTGAATGAAGCTGGATTTCTTTGAAGAGTGCAGGAGTCTATTCCTAGAAATGGAATTGTCTCAGGCCAACCCTCAGTGACTGAACAGGATGTGGCTCTTCATGCTGCCGTCCTCATATGAAAGCCAGAATGGCCTCTAACCTCATGCCTACATTTTATAGCGCTTGGTGTTTACAGCAGGGTGTGCTCATGGGGCTTGCTAGTTTCTAAGTATTTCAATAGGATGAGCATAGGAGGCTTGGTCAGTGCCCTTGTCCTCACTGAGTTTCCAGTCTCAGCTGTTGCCAGCCAGCCCCAGACTAAGCACCTGAATGCTCTAAGCTCTCTTTCCTCTGTTAGTTAAAAAAAAAAAAAAAAAAAAGTTAGGACCACTGAGTTTCCCCTCTCAAAGGCCAACCTTGTTTCTGAGCTGCACTTCCAGCCCTGAGTTTGGATATCGTTTTAACATTGATGGCTCTGTCTTCTAAATGCAGATATGGAGTAAGAAATCTCGTTGTGGGGTGGGCGAAAAGCTTTATTTTCCTGCCTCTCTGAAAAAAATCTTCACTGTATCTTCTGAAGTTTACTCTCACAAAGACCAGGATGACTAGTGTGACAGAGTTAGACAGTTGTCACCATATCAGAGCACACAGCTAGTCCTCACAACAGGATCAAGTAACTCCCTAGAAAGGCTGTCTCTCTGGGCCAGGTCACCCAGGAGGGCACTCTCTTATCTTGTCTGAATCTGATGTCAGCTCCCTCTTTGGAGAGAGCTGGGTGGTCTCAACAGGGCTTGTGGCTTCCATGGCACACAGCTTGCAACCTGACCCTGCCTTTTAAGTGACTCCAAGTCTTTTGTGCAACTTGGTGAGAGGCTCAGTCAGAGGCCTTTGAGGTGCCTGGAGAAAACAAAAAGCAAACCAAACCCCAACTCCCAGATGGAACCGTGGCTTATCTATCCATAATTTGTCTGTCTGTGCTGGGACTCCTTATACCTTCGTGACTACAGCGCTATTTCGAAGAGCTTTAAAACGTGGCCATCAAGATAGGAGAGAGCTGTGTCTTTTCCAGCAAATGCAGCCTCCAGCTGCCTGAGACACTCTGTCTATCAGCAGAGCACTGACTTCAGGCTGAGGACTGGCATCTCGCAAAGGAAGCACACACTTAGCACAGTGTCCCGGCCCCTTGTTGTTGGGAAGATTTTGCAGAAGGCGAACACAGTTGGCTATTTGTTGGTTTGTTTGTTGTTTCCTTTAGGCTTGGCTGTTTTGCGTAGGGTTGCTGATATTTAGGAATGTATATTAAGAGATGCATAGAAACGCTCCTTTCGGGCATCATTCGAAGGCTGCTCAGATTGCATGTCACATTGCAGTCTCTACTTCATTTTCCTGCCTGGCCCCTAGAGACGAGGGGCAGATAAACACTCTAGGAATAACCCTGGGCCTGCACCCTGGGTTTCCGCTCTGCTTTCCATCAAACGTTATCTGGCTGCTCAGTGCTTACAGATGCTCTGCTGTCTTCACTTAGAACAAGGAATCCCACCTTTGTCTCCGGAGACTCAGGCCCTGGCGTCTCATCTCTGCTTTACTGCAAGCAACTGCATCAGTTGCAGAGAGAAGGGCTTGTTTTAGAATTTGGGAACTCTGGGGCCCCACAGCCTCGTGAGTCTGAACTATCAGTAAATGGAAAGACAAAGCCACTGGATGCACAGAGCACTGTCTTCCCTCCTCCCCTCCCCCACTGACACTTCCACAGCCCTGATGCTTCTTTGGAGTCAGTGATTCGGCTGGTACTTGTTGACTTCCGGTGTACACCACCCAGTGCCAGCCCTGGGGAAACGTGAGTGAGCGGAAGAGACCTGGTTTTATCTTGAAGATGCTCACAGGCCAGGGGAGAAGACAGCCACTGTTAAAAAGACGATAGTGGCCCAGCACTGCTGGACTTCACGTGAGCAGATAAAGTTGCACCGGGACAGTGAGATCTGGAAGGAAACAGGGAAGGATGCAGCCAAGGGCGGAGGCACTGGGGAATTGGGAGGTTGGGAAGAGAGGCTTCACAGACGAGAGAGACTCAGGAGCTGACATGGTGAGTTTAAGGAAGGACGGAAGTCATGCTTGACCAGCGTGTCAGTGGCCAGAAGATGGTGGTATGAAAGCCTGGGGAGGGAACCAATCTTACCCTCAAAGGGAATCCAAAGAAGTGCACAATCCCTACCCCTTCCCCCTGGCAAAGAATTGAGTCCTTCTCATTGCTGGGAAACACTGACAGAAGTAAGTGGAGCCTTCCCTTGCTTCTCCCCGCTTCTCCATGTTTCTCTACCCTACGGCTATGGTGAGGTTGCTTTCCTCAAATAATTGAAGGCACCCCCCCCACCCCTTCCTCCAATTACTGCCAAGACAGGTCTGCTTTTTCTCATACACGTGCAGTTAATTTTGGAGCTATAGAATTACACATTTCTGCATACTGAAAGCTAATGCCCTGGCTCGAGTCCATCGTTCCAACCTCAGATTATCAAGGCTGTGAATCTAGATTATGTCCTCAGTGACAGCAGTCAGCCCTCATGGATTGCTGCTGTCGGTGAGTTGCGTAAGTTTGTCTTCTATAGCTTTGTTTGGAGAGTTAGCCAGAGGACGTGCAAAACGGTGCTATGAGGCACAGAGATGACCTCTCTCTCTCTCTCTGTCTCTCTCTCTCCCCACCTTCTCTCTTCCTTTAAAGAAGAAAATAGTTACAGTGTTTTTTGTAACCTGTAATTATGGCAGTATCTAAGTTGTCATGCATTTTCTGTTTTGACAAAAATGCAGTAACTATTATTTTCACTTTGTAATCCATTCATTGAACTACTATCTGCCACAGACAGCTTACTGCTCCTGCCTTCAAAACTCATAGACAAATACATAGCACAGGGCAAACACCTTGCAATGGGTTTAAGTAAATTTATGGTCTTTTACAGTGGCAGAGAGAAATCTTTCCAAAGGGGACAGTCAGGTCTTAGAGCATCCTAGGGCAGGCATTTCACTGGTGTTAACAAATGTGAAGGATTCAGTGAGGGTGGAAGCAATAGTGTCACAGGTGGTATACAACTGACCTGTTCACATGAACTTAGCATCACTTAAGGCCGTGTGGCATGAGGACCAGTCCCCCAGCAAGCAGTTAAAGCCATAACGATCCATTTCAAGTTGCAGGACCAATAGCCTTTCCCCTGCTTTCTTTAGCCTCATTCACTTGGCCTTCTCTTCTGTCAGTGTTGTCTTCTTCTTGAGGAATGGGACAAGTGCTCACCACATGTCTCGGAGCGTGACTTGGATCTGCTGTCTGTGCCTTCTGCTGACTCGGTGTCTGCTTTCATACAATAGATCTGCATGAACCACACAGTGTTTATTGAAATGACTTGACTTAAATGTGAAAGCAGCTGGTCCGCTAAGCCTTTAGACACTGCAGGATGAGAAGCCACTGCTGGAGGCAGTGATTATTGACTGACTCAAAATTGACTGGGATGCTCTGCCTCGGTAGCATGACAGGAATTAAGTGGCCATTTGACTATTTTTAAGTAGCAAACAAGGAGCCTGACATGATGTCGGACCTGCTATTAAGGCCATGTTTGCCGTGAAGCCAGGCCAGCACCACCACCTTTTAGTGTTAGCTGGTCTTCCAGATTATTGAGACACTATGGAGAAATAAACTAGAATGAAACCCATACTGTGGCGGTTTGAACAGGAATGGCTCCCATAGACTCAGGTGTTTGAGTACTTGGCCCATAGGGAGTGGCACTATTAGGAGGTGTGGCCTTGGAGTGGGTGTGGCTTCATTGGAGGAAGTGTGTCACTGTGGAGGCGGGCTTTAAGGGTCTCCTATGCTTAAGCTACAGCTACCCTCCGTGTGTCACATAGTGCCCTTCTGAGACCTGTGGATCAAGATGTAGAACTCTTGGCTCCGTCCCTAACTCCAATTTGGTCTGGACACTACCATGCTTTCTGCCATGACGATAACGGACAAAACCTCTGAAACTGTAAGCCAGCCCCAGTTAATTGTTTTCCTTCATAAGAGTTGCCTTGGTTGTGGTGTCTCATCACAGCAATAAAAACGCTAAGAAAGACACAATGCTCCATTTGCAAAAATCAGCTCATAGTGCGTTCTGGACTTGGTATTTGGCTGCAGGCTGGGGTCACAGGGAAATTTCCTCAAGCATGATTTCTGACTAGCTTTGTACTTTTGTATTATCTTTCAAAAGCCCCAGATGGAACCCATTCTATCTTTCTCATTGCCATAAATCCCATGTGGTGCTGATTTGATGGCTCCGGCTAGGAGGGAGGAGCGTGTGGTGCCTCAGTGTGTGGCGCCCTGTGTACTATTTTGTGTTACAGATGGTCTGCGGCCTCACTCACTGATGGTTGATGAATTGCTGTAGTAGGGACTCTGGTCTTCCGTTTACTCCCAGAGAAGAGACATTTCCTGACCTGTAGCTGTGTAAGTTCCTTTGGTGTTAGGGCCCATATAGAGTGTAGAAATCACAGCCCATGGGAGCCGTTGGCAGGAGCATGCTGGATCCTAACTCCTAGCTTTCCGACTTTAGTATTTCCCTATAGCGAGCAAAGCATTGTGTATGACTGAATTGTGAGTCCTGGGACCCGAGAGATCTCAAACTGGGACTTTAAGACAGAAGGCTTTAGGACAAGGCCTCAGTGAGGAGCATTGGGTGCTAGGGGTATGAACAGTTGAGAATTTCTGTTCATTGAAACAGCAATCGCTACAACCAAAGCTGGACATTGAGGCCGTGAAAGCTCAAATGACACATTAATTTATATTACAGCTTGAAATTCTTTCCACAGACAAAAAGTGAGGAGCTTAGCATCTACTTAGTGCTTACTCGTTCACACATGAAATCTGTCTGCAGAGAGGGATGAGCAAATGGCTTGAGATGTCCACATCCTTATGGGTTGTCTTAAGAAACCCATTTTATTAAAACTAGGGATTAACCCTCTTTCCCTTCAAAAGATTTGCCTTGTTGTTGAATAGAACAGAACAGGTTACTTTCCTGGAGCAGAAGTCTGGACTTAGGTGAGTTATGACTGAGGAGCACAAGCAAGTTAAAAGTTTGTTGTAAGGGAGTATGGGGAAATTCCATCATTTCATTGAAGAATATACAGGAAGTAATTCGTACCTAAGAGGCACAGGGTAATTACACTGTGTGTGCTTTTTAATTGTAGACCCAAGGGTCTTAGGTTCATTTTTTTGTGTGTGTGTGGCTGGCAACAAAGCAAATAGGTTTTTATCTCCTAAACTCTTCAATAATTATTTTGTAAGAAATGGTTACAAGAGCTGGTACTAAACTCAAATATAGCCATTTCTATTTCATCTTTAAAAATTACAGCTTGCAATTCTCTTTACAGAGAAAAAGGAAGGAGCATGGCTAACACGTCATACTTGGTACATATTTGTACACAAAATCTGCCCACGGAGAGAGATGAGCTGAAGTGTGTGATGTGTTACACATTACCACCATGGTTTATACATTACCATCATGGTTAGATTATTGTTTTTAAAAATTATCTGTATTATCTGTAGGCCTGGCTAGTGATTAATCAAGACACAGACATTTGTTATATTTTAAAATAACCTTAGTTAACCCGGGGCAGGGCAGATATCAATCCTCTAAACTACCTTCCATAGTGGGGCAGGCATGGGATCCTTGCCTCAATCCCATGCCATCTGCTTCCAACAACTTCTATCAAGCTACCTCCCATCCATGTTCCCAAATACTTGCTGGTGTTCATCCAGATTTTCCATCCACACCACTGGCCATGTGCTTCTCTTCCAACTAACCCATGATGGCTTTCTTCTCTTCACTTTAGGTCTCCCCTTTCTCCTGATGGCAATCTTTTTTCTTCCCAGAATTTCTCTCTCTCTTAGCCCTACCTATCTCCTTTGCCCTGCCCAGGTGAGATGACTTTTTATTAAGCAAAAGGTCAGTCACACACAGCAAGCAGTAATTAGCATCAAAATACATCAGACCATCCCCCAATATTAGATCATCCCATATACTGTGGGATAATAAAGCATGAGAAACACTAGCCTTGTGTGTAATTGTGCTAACTGTGTGTGTGTGTGTGTGCCTGTGTACATGCACGCACATGTGTGGACACATATATCCTTTATCTTTCGAGATTCACAGAGAGAGACTGAGATAAATAAACTACTAGTAACATAAAATTCCAATTAAACATCAGGCCGATTTCTTTCCTTTTAGATTTCTTTCTTTCTATTTGCTCATCCCAGAAGCCACCGGCTCTGTATGTACATCTCCCACAGGGAATGGCTAGCCGCACACTCAGTGACAGGTAACCCTGTGATGTCAGCTCTGGGGCTTCCTGCCTTCCCTCGCCTCTCTGTCCAAGCCCTTCTTCTCCCAGTCTTCTGTGCACCGGCCCTGCCAGGCAGCTCACACTGGCTCTGTTGCTGGTGCTGATGCTACAGGTAACATCCTCAGCTGCAGTCCCACCTGCTTTCTTTGTTCTGACCCAGAGACTCCCTACTTCAGACCGTTTTTTCTCAGACCCAAGAACCCGACTTTTGGATGACGCTATAGATGCGTTTGCCTCTTCTTAGGCTTTCTGAAGAGGAAGATACTGTTTTCAGTTATCCATAGCCACAGTTCTCCAGCCCAGTGTCTTCATTAGAGTCACCTGGAGATCTTTTAAATTAAAGATGACTGAGCTGCACCCAGAAAAATCAAATCAGAAACACTGACAAATGATGCTTGGGCCATTTGTTTGTTTGTTTTTTTTCATTACAGAGTATCTCTGTAGCCTTGGCTGTCCTGGACTTGCTTTGTAGACCAGGCTGTCCTCAAAGTGGGGGTTAGCTGTTGGCAGTGTTCTTTTTTATTTTTATTTATTTATTTATTTATTTTGCAAAATCTTAGTGTGCTTCTGCTGTCATTAATAATGCAGGCTCACATAAGCTTTCACAGAATGGTTTGCTTTCTTCAGGGCAGAGGTACGGGACTGAGGCTCAGACAGTGATGCCTGTTCACAGCGTGGTCTGCCTACCTGATGTCTTCGGTGAGTGACTGGTGTCCTGGCATTGAGCAGAACAGAGCAAAACCCAACAAAAGAGCCTCAACATCATTGGCTGACTCTTGGCCAGACAGGCGTGCATCAGCACTTTTCTCACAGAAGGGTCTTTCATCCAGGGCTCATCTATCCCATGGTGTGAACTGCATTTGTGTGCATTGTGCCTAGAGTGAATATGCTGCTCTTGCTAGGCAAACTGCAAGTGGACGTTCATTTTACTTAATGATTTATTTTATTTTAAACTGTGTGTATGGATGTGCATCTGTGTGGAGGCATGTGCATGGCATGTGAGTGCAGTTGTCAGTGGAAGCTAAAAGAAATCACTGGGTCTTCTAGAACTGGAGTTACAGGTGATTGTGAGCACCCCAATGTGGGTCTGGGAACTCAACGTGGGTCCTCTGGAAGAGAAGCCAGTGCTCTGAAGCACTGAGCAACCTCTCCTGCCCTCTGTTTTAGTGTGCATGTGTGTGTACAGGTACAGGTGTGGAGGTCAGAGGTCAACCTTAGATGTTAGTTCTTACCTTCCACTGTATTTGAGACAGAGTCTAACTCAGCCCTGACTAGCTGCCCCACATGTTTCTGGGTGGTCTTCTGCCTCTGCCTGGTGTATCTCACAGTGAGAGTTCCGGGACTACTGACATCACTGTGCTGAGCTTTACATGGGTTCTGGGGATTTGTGCGGCAGGTGCTTTATCCATTGAGCCATCTAGATCCTAACCTGAAATTTGCATATAGTCTACATGTATCCCAAAGATGCCCAAAATGTGTTGGGCCAAAACATATTTCCTCTTAAAATATTTGTCTGATTTGCAGTCGTTGTATGTTATTCTGACACAGTACACCATCCTCCTGCATATCTTTATTCAAGCAGACATCAAATCAGACACTTGGGTTATTTTAGGCTTGTGACGTTTGGGAGATTGACATTGAAGATGTTGATTTTAAGCAAGAAATCCTTTTGAACTATGCTCCCCAACACACTGCACCCCGCGCTCTCTACAGCCAGACTCTGTGCAAGGAAGCAGGTTAAGTTTTACTTTTCCTAACGCCATTAGGCTTGGTGAGACACACTGCATGCTGTGGCCGGGCCTGCGTTGACCGATACTGACATGGCTGTGCACTCCAGCGGGGGTCAGCATGGGACACAACCTAGGGGCCAGTGAGACCTCATGGTGCTTGCCAGGTACTTAGGTGCAGATCCCTGGCCTGGAGGGAGCTTGGAAACCTGCTAAGGCCTGAGCTGGCCCACACACCCAGGAGTGAGACGGCCCAGCCTGCTCTGTCTTGCCTTTCTTCTATATGGCTGACGGTCCAGTGTTACAACGTAGACAGTGTCCTGGTTCTACTCGGGGGGGGGGGGGGGGGGGGGGGGGGGGGGGGGGGGGGGGGGGGGGGGGGGGGGGGGAACAGAGGAGAATCCATTCAACCTAACTCACGAGACCTGTTTAAGGATGGCCTAGTGCATAAGTTTTAAAGGCTACTAAGGGCTGGATAGATAGCCTGATGGCTAAGAACGTTTGTTGCTCTTGCAGAGGACCAGGGTTCAGTTCCCAGCCCTATGGGGTAGCTCACACCCATCCCTAACTTCAGTTCCAGGGGATCTGTTGCTCTCCCCAGACAGCAGGCACACACATACATGGTCCACATACAGACAAGCGAGAAAAACACTCATATGCGTAAAGAAAAAATCTATTAGAATAATAAACTTTAGGTTTCGATAAATGTTAGGGTAAAAAAGTGAATGGACAATGAAAGCTCACTTGTATCTCCTTACCCCTCACCTGGATTCCCATATTATTAACCTCTTGGGTTAGTGTGAGTAGATGTTGACACATGACCAAACCACTCTTGTGAAGCCAGACCCATAGTTTACTTTTGGGTTCATTCTTAATGTATATCCTGTGACTGTTGACAAATGTTCAATGACATGCATCTATCTCAACACAGTGCTTTTTTTTTTTTTTTTTTTTTTTTTTTAAGTCAGGGTCTTATGTATCCCAGGCTGGCTTTGTAGTCACTGTGATGCTACAGATGGTGACCATGAACTTCTGATCCTCCTGGATCAGCCTCCCAAATGCTGGAATTACCAGTGTGTGTCACGACACCTAATTGATGGCTTCCTGGGAATTGAACCCAGCGCTTCCTTCATATTAAGCAAGCACTAGGCCAACTGAGCTACATTCCTAGTGCTACAGCGCTAATTTTAAAACTAACTTTTGGAAAACTTCCTTTAAGGGTTTGGGACAGAAAGGAGAAGAAAAAGAATGAATCTTTATTGAGCCTTGACATATTTGCGTACACGTGTATGTGTGTGTGTGTGCGCGCGCGCATGCCCGCGCACATGCGTGCATGTGGGCTATATAGGCTTTGATTGACATATATACATATTATGATTGTGTCATAATTTTATAATGAGGAACAAATTCCAAGGAAGAATAAGGCTTTGATTGGGGACATGGTGGCCTTACCAGAGGCTCACAGGCCTTTGGCTGGTTACCATGTTTTCTTTCTCCTTGATTTGTTGCATCAGAGGGGGGAAATACTCTCTCACTTCCAGGTTTTAGGAATGTCAAGTCAGAAGTTTATTTACAATTTCCTTAATTATTAAAAACAGTTAGCAGAGCGTGGGGGTGCACATCTCATAGTCTCAGCTCACAGGAGCCTATGGCACGGGAACGGTAAGTTTGAGAGCAGTTGGGCTGCATACTGAGACTCTCATGGGGAAAAAGAGAGAGCAAAAGAAATAAAATTGTAGCTGAAGACTTCTTCCAAATTGCTCAGACCTTCAGCAGGGAAGAACACCTCACTAGCATTCTGTTGAGTTTGTCAGTTTAAGGACCGTGGCTCCTTTGCTCTCTCGCCACCATCATGTCACAGGTGGCGCTGGCTTCGCTTCCATACTTTATTGCACCAGAGAATAAAACAGTGGGGCTGCTCCTTATGCCCTGGCAAACTCCTGAGCCTCCTTAGGCCCCACTTCCTTATGCAGACTACCGTGTGCTAGAGCACAAAATCCCAGGTTTTTAGGCTTCTGGGCTGTTGGCCTTCCTGCTGGGATTGGAAACCCAGCTACACTGTAAGCATTTAGTTTAACAAATTGCTTCTCTGTTGCTTTAGCGGCAAAATGGGACTAATACTAGACTCTATCCATATGTTGTTATGAAGGTTAAACGTGTTTAAACAGTGCCAGGTGCAAGTGAATAATACATGCTTGTTTATTATGATGACGATTATGTGTAAAATTTGGAGACGTTTCTTCTAGTCTTGGAATTCTGTTAACATTTTTTAATAGCATATGTTAATTACCCACAACAATAGATTTCCCTATGACATTTTAAAAATCTATTTTATTAATTTATTCATATTACATCTCAATTGTTATCCCATCCCTTGTATCCTCCCATTCCTCCTTCCCTCCCATTTTCCCCTTACTCCCCTGTGACTGAGGGGGACCTCCTCCCCCTGTATATGCTCATAGGGTATCAAGTCTCTTCTTGGTCCCTATGACATTTTTATCTGTGAACAATCATCTTCACTCCTGCATTACCCTATCTTGTCCTCCTCCCTGCTCGCTGACCCTCTTCCCTTTCTACCTAGCCACCTCTGTTCTGTTTTGTTGCCCCAGTGAGCATCATGAGACTTGCTTATGAGAGCATGGAAGAGGGTTTGTCCACAGAAGCAAGGGCATCCTACCAGTGGCTACACCACTGAAGGAAATGTCTCTCCTTCCCTTGTCAGTCATTAATACACATAAATCCTCAAGGAAGAAGGGACCCTGTAATCTCTCCTCCTTCCATGACAGGATGCTGATAGGCCCAACACCCTTGTGCAGGTGCTGGTCTGGTAGTCACAGCAGCCAGGACCTTAAGCATGGAATAGGCATGTCATGCCTGGAAATTAGTGTTCCATGACACACCATCTCTTCCTCAGCTTCTTACAGTCTTTCCATCCTGTTATATTCTAGGAGCCTTGAGAGAGTGATATAAATGTCCCACTTATGTCTGGGCATCAGCTATGCATTTCTACAGCTACTACTGACAGTGGCAAACAGAAGCTTCTCTGAGCCAAGCTGATGGCAGCACTAGTCTATGGCCATAAACAGTTGCTGAGAAGGCAACTTGGCAGCCACACCATGTCCTTTAGCAAAATGCCAGTGATTTTCCCAGTAGGGCTGATGACCACCCTAGCCACAGGCTGTTGACTGGGTTTGCAGGAAGATCCAAATTCCTTGCTGTGGAGCAGGCCCCAAATCCAATCAAACTCTGCAATTTTGTCATACTATGACCAGGGATCAAATCACATCACAGTTTCTGCTATTTATGAATAGGTTTTTTAAGTCACCAGAAGCACTCCTTTCATACCAGATCTCTTGAGGAAGGCATTTGCGGTGACACCTGTGAGTTTGAGCATTACCATTGATGGGATGAAAGTAAGACATTGCAGGTTGCACAGCAGAGCCGAGGAAGTGCTGGACAGCTGCCTGCATCTGTGAGCAGTCTTCCTCCTGTGAGGTTGCTTAAAGTGTATTCTGATGGGTTTGGTGGAACCATTAGGGGCACTGTACTCTTACAGCTAACTGTATGACAAATGCCATCTTATAGTATCAAGTTCCTGAGACTAAATCTCCTCCATAAAGCCTTTGTCTCCCAAGAAGCCAGGTTAACTCTTACTTCTTTTGATTGCCTCACATCTCTGTTTTCTTTCACACAATGATTGTTTGCTTCAGACATAACATCTACTTATGGTTTCTTTAACTGTATTTCCTTCTTTATCTTCAAGCATAGCCTTGGGAGGAGGGGTCCATCTCTATAGTTCTGAGGTCAATGCTTTCTTGTGGGGGGGTGGGAAATGGTCCAGAAAGGCTGATGAGAGGGACATTTCTGGACTAAGCACTTGTGATTTCTGGAAGCTGCAGAGTGATGATTAGAGCACTGGACTGAGGGTCAGGAGTCTCAGTCCAAGACTGGATGCAGGGAGCCATGTGGTGTTGGCAGCCACACGAGTGCCACAGGACTTCTGCTCTTCTTCACCCTTTTGTAGGGTGAAGGGGCTTCTAGGAGAGAAAACACTGGTGACAACTCATTAAAAAAGAAGTGATGAGAAGGAGGGAGGAATGGGAAGATACAAGTGAAGGGATAACAATTTAGATATAAGCTGAATAAATTAATTAAAAAAAAAAAAGAAGAAGAAGAAGTGATGCTCTCAACCCAAGCCAGGAAACACAAATTGAACAGTGATAAGAAAGGGATGGCATTACCACCTGTGAGGAGAGCTGTACCAGCCGGTCTTCTTTGCAGAAAGTATGGGGATAATAGTCTCAATAAGTTCACACCTGTTGGCCATATAATTCTACCCCTAGGAGCCATTAAAAGTAAAAGCCTCAGGTTTTTATTTATAATTTATAATTAGGGGATTTTCATTATCTATTGGTATAGAGTTTTAGGCAGAGACCTGGCTCAGGTGACCCCCAATAAGCCAGACGTGACCACCCAACTGAAGGAATCAGTAACAGTGGAAAATGGAAAAAGGAGATTTAATCAACACACTGGAAACTGGAACAAGTAAAGGGGTCCAGTGACTCTGAGCTTGCCTATGGGGCTATGACATGAACTTAAGGACAGCTGGGGCGAAGGGCAAGAGGTGTGAGTAACCAGGCACCCTGATCAAGATGTGGTCAAGGCTGCTTCTGCAATGGCGTGATGCAAATCACACTTATAAATGGCCGCTTCTACTCCAGGGTGCAGCCTGGCTATCGTGGGTGATCACCTTGATGGGGGTGGCAAACCTAGCCTTCCAGGGTTTGTTCTGACTATAGTGTTAGGAGAATGACAACTCTGTGCCTTCCCACCTCAAAGGCAGAAGAGATTGGTTAGGTCCCAACACTTACACAGACACTCCCAGAGTGAGTAAACACACACGCAGATGAAGTCGGCCAGTTAATACCTAAACAGACACTCCTAGAGAGTACATAGTTAATGTCAGGGATCTGACAAAAGTAAAAGAGAAATACCAAGTAAAGGCAGAGATGACGTTTTTATTGTGGTTATATTTACCTTGTGGGTGCAAGGCAGGAGCCAGTGCTTTTTAACAGACTCCGTTTCTACGTGTCTGTTATAGTACCTATGTGAGTGCAGCAGTGGAGTGAATATAGAAACTACAAGGCATCCTTGCAGTGCACATACTGCACAGGGTAAAAGACAGCAATGGATGTTTAATAGTAAGCAAAGTGCTTGTGATAGAACGGCATGCTGATGGAAAAGAATGATAGCATCTCTTTACAGTATGGTTCCAATTAAAGATAAAACAGTGTGTACAAATACATACATATGCTGCCTCTTCCTCCTCCTACACACACATACACACACACACACACATACACACACACACACACACACACACCACCACCACCACCAAAAAGATGAGTTTTTTTTCTGTGGGTGGTATGGGTTATATTTTTAATCTTTTCTAAGTTTCCTTTACATCATTAATAAATGAGCATATATTTATTTTATTTTTAAAAACCCTATTTTCAGAGAAAGCAAATAAACTGATACATAAAGTAAAATATATGGGCTAGTTGATTTTCAAGATCCTCAAATGATATATTCTCTATTTTAAGCTAGTTTACTTAAAAATTTCCACAGAGGAAGCAATGTTATAGGACGAACCAATCTGTATTTTATTCATTTAAGAGGCTGTAATTATGAAGGGGCTCATTGGCTTCAAGGCCTTTAAACTTTGCTCACAGTGTAAGGGGTCAGACACTAAGATGGGGTGGCCAGGCACCTTCATTAATTAATGCTGTTAAATAACAGTGGGTGCCTTCTGCCATCACTGCCTCTAGTGAAACTGGCTCAGCAAGTCATCCATTGCTGTTGGCAACCATAAGGGGGATCCTTAAAGGGTTAAGTGTTGGAGATAAAAGACCCCTAGAGCTGGTGAAGCACGTGGGAAGAATGAAAAGGCTTGCTTCGGTGTGGATCAGTGTAGCACAGCAGCTAAGCTCTATAGAGTTCTGATTTGGGCAGAAGGGGCTACACTGGTGAGTACAAGGTCAGGCTGAAGACCTTGGACAGTTGCCTACTCTGTAGTTCCCCAATACATAGAAATCACTTTCTACTTCCTAAAACAGCTGTATGGAGAAAAGCAAGGTAGTGTGTGTAGAGCACTCTGAACAACTCCAGCCTTAAAGTATGTGCTTAACAAGTGTTGTTGTGGTTGTTGTTATTTTACTGCTTAAGAAGTGCTAGTTTTATTATGATTATTAGGTCACTTTTTAAAGTCATAGTTTATAAAATCAGAATAATAGTATAGAATATTTTATAGGCATGCTAGGTAAAAATAAATGAAAAGATACATATAAGCAATAGAGCTCAGCCAGGTAAAGGCCTCGAAGCCAACGAGCCCCTTCATAATTGTATACTATGAGACGAATACAATATAGGTTGGTTCATCCTGTAACGTTGCTTCCTCTATGAATTTTTAGTAAATTAATTAAAAAATACAGAACATGTAATATAAATATCTTAAAAATCAACATAGGAAGAAAATGCTATTAGCAAAAAGCACACAAAGATGTACATTGGCGTACTAAAAAAAATCTTTAAAGAAGGGGGAAAAAAAAAAACCTTAGAAGTTTCAGGCTATTTCTTTCCCCATTATTCTAGTCTTTGTAAGGAAATCACTTTGCAAATCCCATGTTTGGTGAGACCGTAGAGCTTTTCTACCCCTGGTGCTACCGGAACAGTTGAGGCCCCATAGGAGCTTGAAGAGTCTGCTTCTTGTTGCCTCGTTAGAATATGGCTCAAGGCTGAAAGGGAGGGAGGAGTGAGATCCTTACTATGAAGAAAGAAAGAGCTGAGTTGAGCACTTGTCCCATCATGCTGCTGTGACCTTTAGACCTTGGGAGATTTACGATGCTCACTCCTGGTGGCTTGTAACAAGGGGCAATTAGACTTCCCTACCTCAGGGGTAGGGGAGAGTGAACCCAAAGCCCCTGGCAAAGGTCTGTTAAACCTTCATTCCCTCAGTGACACACAGAGGACTTTGTCTACCAGGGGTGACCAGATGGCCAGCTCTTCCCCGGAATTCTTCCTGATTTACATTTCAATGCCCTTGGTGGCCAATCCATACCACATGTGATTTGAACTCAATTCAGTTGTCCCATGGGCGATTATATTCATCCACAGGTTTATACAACCTTGCAATTTGATTTATATAAATTATTTTGGAAAATACATACAATTTTTTTCTCATTAAAAAAAAATCATAAAAATCCCAAGGCTGCTTTGAAGCTTACTCTAATTGGAACTTGCAAGGTTTTAATGCGGAAAAGAGTAAAAAGGTTGTGTTGACTTCCTTCCCCATTCTCACCAAGGAGCTAAGAGTCTCGGGATATTTGAGTGGGTGGGATGGGCTGATAATGAGCTGGCTGTTTTTTACACATAATTCTATATTTTGTTTATTGGTTTTTTTTCTTCCTTGGGGCTCTTAGGGCACATGTAATAACGTAGCTGTGAGTCAGAGCCAGGCATGGTGGTGCACGGTGGTGCGTGGTCCTAATCTCAGTCACTCGGAAGCTGAAGCAGGTGTTTGCCATGTGTGTGATGGCAGGCTGTGCAGCATCATGAGACTCTCAGTCAAAATAAGCAACTAACTAAATAAATAGATAGATAATGGACCGATGTAGGTGATAGGTATAGAAAGAGGATAGATAGGGTCACCATCGATAAAGTTGTGAGCCAGGCAGGCTCACCCTGACAGAAGATAAAAAGGACTATTTATCATCTTCAATCAAGGGCTAATAACTACTTGGTGTGCTGCTGAGAAGAATAATAGCACAGATTCTGCAAAGTACAAACCAAATTAACAAGACCATGTGATAGATAATTGGTGGTTTGGTGTCTGTGATGGACCCAGGCAGAGGAGGGGCAGAGAACGCTGCTCTCATCAGCGAGCATCATTGGTATTGGCAAGTGGGAGTGTCCATGTCCGTGAGAAGCCGGAGGGTGCAGGGATCCACTGCTGCTCTCTCTGTGCCAAGGTCATTGCGCGGAAGCCCCCACCCACACAGAGAATACCTCTGTTAGGACTTGGCCATACATGATTAGGAAAGAGACACAAGTACACAGGCCTCCCCTATCAATGAGACAATACTAAATTAGTTTCTTCTGTTCAGGACAGTTTACGAAAAACAAAGTTGAGATAAAGAAACCTTTGTGGGGATGGAGAGATGGCTCAGAGGTTAAAAGCACTGTCTGCTTTTCCTAAAGGTTCTGAGTTCAATTCCCAGAAAACACATGGTGGCTCCAAACCATCTCTAATGATGTCTGGTGCCCTTTTCTGGTGTGCAGGTGTGCATGCAAGCAGAACACTGTTACATACTAATAAATACATCTTTTTGTGAGAATTTTTGCATTTTTATTTCTTTTTAAAAATTAAACATCTTTTACACACACACACACACACACACACACACACACACACACACACACACACATATATATATATATATATATATGTATGTATATTACCTATAGCAAGAAGAACCATGACACAACCAGGTCATGACACATAATAATAAATAAATGAATCTTAAGAAAAAAAAAGAAAGAAACTTTTGTGGCTTTTATAAGAAAGAGTCCAACACAGGGTGGTTTTGCGCTTTGAGAACATTTTCACACATTTGAAACTGCTTGTACAGGAATATTTAGAATACGTGATATTCACATGCAGGACAAGCGATGGTGGGAAATGGTCAGGAAAAGCAGAATTGATTTGCAGGCGAGACACGAGGAGTTTGAAACACTGAGCAACAGCTGAACTTAGAGAGCAAGCTGACAGAATTTGCTTCCATTGCAAAAGCAAAGTTAAGTCTGATATGTCTCGGAGCCATTTTCTAAGCTCCTTCAAGGGATCTAGCCCAGTGTCCTTTCTACTTCAACCCTCTGATCCAGGGGTACCTAGAACAGTCACCTAAGCAAGCAAGCGGATTCTGAGGAGATGACTTGATCCTATGTTGAGAACAAGAAAACGAAATTCTCAAGATGGGTGAAGGCTTCCCATGAGAGTGTTGGCAGTACTGGCTGCCATCAGATGCTGTCACTGAGCCAGAGACAGGACAATCACCATCATCTTGTCTGTGGAGAAAAAAAAAAAAAAAGACCCTTTATCACTTACAAAGTCTTACTGTTTCAGAGTCTCTGCTATTTTTCTGTTTTTCCTTTTGTCCCATTTTTATCTTTTCCCTTCTCCACTTGGCCATGTCTTAAAGTGGAAGAAAGACCAAATGAAACGGAGAGTGTTTTCCATACATAAGCTAATTGAAATATAAATAAACTACAAAAGCATCCATATATATCTATAGCTCCCAATTCCGCAGCCATCTGTCGGCCCTGTTGATTAAAGGATGTGTTTTATTTGTTGTTGAGTTTGTAAATTGTTACTCTTATTCTTTTTTCCCCCTTTCAATTGCATAGCCTCAGGGTGGTTTTGAAATGCTATAAATCAGCTTCTTTTTATGCATTCTGCGCTAAGACTGTTAGGGAAAAATGAAAATATATTCCAACATTTATTGAACTTACTTCTGCTATGTACCCAGGATCCCATTCCCTCATTCTGATTTCCTGAGAAAGATTAACTTTCTTATTCTGTTCCCACATTTTTTTTGTATTGCTGTGTTGGTTAGAGTTCTGATTTTTGCCAACCTAACACAAGCTGGGATCATCTGGGAAGATGAAACCTCAATTGAGGAAAATGCCTCCATCAGATTGGCAAGGCTGTGGGGCATTTTCTTGATTGATGGTTGATGTGAGAGAGCCCAACTCACTGTGACTAGGTCCACCCAGGGGCAGGTGGTCCTGGCTTGTATATAAGAAAGCAACTGGAACAAGCCATGTGGCACAGCTGTAGGCAGGGTTCCCTCATGGCTTCTGCCTCCAGATTCCTGCCCTAACTTCCATTCATGATGGATGAAGGCTGTAATATGAAATAAACCCTTTCTTTTCAAAGTTGCCTTTGGTCATGCCATGGTGATTATCACAGCAGTAGGAAGTAAGCTACGACAATTGATAACTTACATTCATGTGGGCTTATGACTAAAGTTCATCCATACCAATTGTCATTTGGTCTAATGGAGAAACAAAGTGCATGACCCCGTTTTCAGAAGAGGAGGCTAAAGTTTGCAGAGTCAGGTTTGGAGTTCACAGACGTCAGAGGCTGACCTGTTCCTTCCAGAACATTGGCAGTGGAGCTTTCAGGAATGAGATCAGTTTTCTCTTTCTTCTCTTGTCTCTTTATGTTAGATGGACATTAAGGCTTGGACTAGATCTTATTCCCCATAAGGATCTACCATGATATGATGGAGAGTGGACTACTGGCCCATTCTCAGGCTCTGGGGTAGTTTGAATAAAGTTGGTTCCCATAGGCCCAAAGGGAGTGGCACTATTAGGAGGTGTGGCCTTGCTGGAGTGGGTGTGGCCTTGCTGGAGGAGGTGTGGCCTTGCTGGAGTAGGTGTGGCCTTGTAGGAGGAAGTGTGTTACTCTCTCTTCCTGCTCCCTGTAGATCTCGATATAGAATTCTCAGCTCCTTTTCCAGCACCATGTCTGCCTGTATGCTGCTATGTTCTCTCCATGATGATAATGGACTAAACCTCTGAACTGTAAGCTAGCTCCAATTCAATATTTTCCTTTATAAGAGCTGCAGTGGTCATGGTGTCTCTTTGCAGCAATAAAACCCTAATTAGGACAGGCTCTGCAGTAAAAAGTTACAGTCTCTATTTGATTTTTCCAGCTAAGATAAACACTTGAATAATACAGCTAGTATTTGTGTGTACAGTTAATGTTAGTGTTTAAAAGTCAGTCTTAAGTAACAACAGAACCCAAAATAATACCAACAAACCAGGAAGTGTACATTTTTGTCTTGTAAAATTCTAGGAAGATGGTGTAGTATGGGAACTATTTTGGAAACACCCCAGGGGCTCATCCTTACTCACAATTCTGCCAGTCTGGGGCATTGTGTCCTTAAAAATCTGCCATGACTGGCCAGCAGGCTGGACAAAGGCAGGAAAACAAAATGACAAGAGACTGTTATGGTTAGCTTCGGCTGTCCAGTTGACACAACTCAGAGTTGTCTGGGAAGAGGAAATCTCAAGTAAGGAATTGCCTCCATCAGATTGGCCTGTGGGGCATTTTCTTATTAATGTAGGAGGGCCCAGCCCACTGTGAGTGGGCAGTGCCAATCCTGGTCAGGGGAGCCTGGACGGTATAAGAAAGGTACTTGAGAAAGCCAGGGGAGCAAGCCATTGAGTAGCATCCTCCCTGATTCTGCCTTAGTTCCTGCCACTAGGTTCCTGTCTTGAGTTTCTGCCCTGACTTTTCTTGACGACAGACTGTGACTTGCAAGGTAAAATAAACTCTTTCTACCCAAGTTGCTTCTGGCCATAGTTTTTATCACAGCAACATAAAGCAAACTAGGATAGGGCCTCTTAAAGAAAGATGCTCAGGATACCATGTGCCACTTCTTTTATCCCATTGGCTGGAATTTGGCCACATAGCCATATCTACCTGCAAGGCAGACATGTTCTCTGTGACTATGTGTCTATCTGAAGTTTCTATTTCTATAAAAGAAGATAAGTATGGGTACTGTGAAGCAAATGGACTTAAAAAGGGTATTTATTCATTTTCTTGAGAATTTCATACCAAGTATTTTGACCATATTCACCCCAATCTTCTTCCCTTAACTGTTTTAAAATCAGCTTCAAGTTCCCTATCCCCCAACTTTATGATTTGTTTTAACTTTATGTATGCATGCATGTATGTATACATATATACATATATCATACGTACAAACACACACACACACACACACAGACACACACACACACACACACACACACACACACACACTTCCTGCATTTATGTCCATGCACTCTGGAGGCCAACGGAGGGAATCAGATTTCCTAGAAGCAGAGTCACAGAGGTTGTGAGCTACCTTGTAGGTGCTGAGAATTGAACTCTGGTCCTCTGAAAGAAAAGTCAGTGCTCTTAACCACTGAGTCATTCATCCAACTCCAGTATCTATTTTTCTTTCTTTCTTTCTTTCTTTCTTTCTTTCTTTCTTTCTTTCTTTCTTTCTTTCTTTCTTTCTTTCTTTCTTTCTTTCTTTCTTTCTTTCTCTTTTTCCTAATTCAAAATGTGCTGCCCATATACTTCAGCGTATGGGGTCATCCACCAGAGTGTGGTCAACCTACTAGGAGCCACACCCTTAAAGGAAATGGACTCCCCTTCCCTAGAAGCCACCAACTGCTCATACCTTCTCAATTAGGGGTATAGGCCTATGAGCTTATCCTTGTTAGAATGCTGATGACTGGCTTGATCTTGTACAGGTTTTATGCAGGTAACTACAATTGCTATTAGGTCATGAGTGCAGTGGTCCTGCCATGTCCAGAGACACTGTTTTGCTCTAATCCTTCTCGACTTCTTCCTCTTATAGTCTTTCCACCCCATCTTCCATGATGGCCCCTGAGCCTTGGGGAAGAGTGTGCTATAGATGTCTCATGAGAACTCAGTCATTGATTCTCTGCATTAACCACTGTCGTCAACGATGATGACGACTACTGCTACTACTGTTCACACACACACACACACACACACACACACACACACACACATGCACGCACAACTTCTCCTATGAGATCTGACAGCGTCACAATCTTGCTTCAGGGCTGGCCCACCTCCTGGGTCTGCAACAACTGTTGGAGCTGCTGGTAGACATATAATTTCCCAAGCCACAAATGACAGTCTCATCACAGATGGATGCTGGACATGTGATAGTAAGTTATCATAAGAGAAATGAAGGAAATGTTTGCTATTGTATCTTAAAATGTATCAGAGAGGAGTTTAATTTGGCTTTCTAAAGTTATATATATATCTATATATATATATAAAGTAAAACTTTTGTTGGTTTATTTTATATTAGACCTTGCATTTCTTATTAAGACATTGCTAACCAAAATATAAAGTCATCAAACACAAATTTGTGAAATATGACAATAACCCCGTGCTGGGGGAATCTCAACCGAGAAAATGCCTCCATCATCTTGGCTTGTGGGCAAGTCTGTGGGTTCACTTTCTTGATTGCTGATTGCTGTGGAAGGCTGAGCCCAGTGCGGTCCTGGATGGGATATGAATGCAAACTGGGCAAGCCAGGGAGAGTAAGCTAGTAACAGCATTTCTCTGCTTCAGTCCTGCCGTGGCTTCCTCTGACAATAGACTGTGGTTGAGATATATAAGCCAAATAAACCCTTTACTCCCCAAGTTGCTTTTGGTCACTAATACCGGCCTTTCAGATACTAGAAGGCCAGAATTATCATATTTGCTCAGGGACCTATGTAGCACAAAGAACGAACAGGAACCAGCAGGCTTTTGCCTGGGTCTTAAGAGTAAAACAAGAAAGGAAGCAGCCAAAAAGTTAGTATTGCCATTGATTAGTCAGAATGGGGTGGCCAGGAGCTTCATTTGGCTACTTAGGGAAGGGGATGCTTGCTACCCGCTTAGGTGGAAATGACAAGAAATACTTAATGTCTCTGAAAGTCAGGGCTTAGGGAGGAGTCATTAGCATATAAATGGTATTCAGTTCCAAGAAATATTCCTGGGGATCAAGGACAGACACAAATAGTCCCAAGAAATGGACCCTAGTTACCAACATTAAGACGTCAGGTTGGGGCTAGTGAGATGGCTCAGAGAGAAAAGGCGAGCCCGAGGACCAGATTTCAACCCAGGGACCTTCATAGTGGAAGGACAGAACCAAGTCCCATAGACTGTGTTCTGCTATGCATACACCCACATAGACACAAATAACTTTATGTGTGGTTATTTTAAAAAGCTGAGTGTTAGCTGGGCAGTGGTGGTGCACGCCTTTAATCGCAGCATGTGGGAAGCAGAGGCAGGCGGATCTTTGAGTTCAAGCCCAGCCTGGTCTACATAGTGAGTTCCAGGACAGCCAAGGCTACACAGAGGAGGAAAAAGGGCTGAATGGTATAGAAAGAGGACATAGAAGAGGCTAAGCAGGATGCTGGGGTGAGGGAGCCTTGCAGCCTTGATGCATTGACTCTGCTAACCCAAATCCCAGAAGGCAGTTTTCTCCTTCAGCCCTCACTCCCTTCTCTGAATGGCTTGCTTTTCTGTGTGCTCTTGGATGACAAATGGAAACGGTAAAAAAAGATTTGACTTTGTTGTGAAAAATTCCACAACCAAATTTGCATTTTTACACAAATAGGCCAATTCAGCTTGAGTGTGGACAGCATGGTCAGTGGGAGTCTGTGAACAGCTTTATTTTAGGACTGACATCATTCAAAACAGGCCAATCTGTAAAACTTACACCCCCTCAGGTGACAAGGACAGATGCCATCTGTGAAAGGTTTCAAATAACGATGTGGGACAAATTTCCATTTAGTGTGTCAGAGGTGGGCCCCACAAGGCATTTGTAAACTCAACACAAACACATTTCATTATTGAGCAAAGACATGACCTATGGAAACCAACGCTTTGAAACCATTTCATTTCAAAATGTCTGTGATAAAGGTAACAAGAAACACGACGATTTAAAAAAGAAAAGAAAAGAAAAGAAGCTGCTGTTTGGAGAGATGCTTATTGTGCCCAACTTGCCCACTGGATTAATGAATCCTGCCCCAGGATAAGGATGGGGCTTTCATTCCGCTTTTCCATAGCTCTGCATACAGGAGGCATTGTTGCCCATGCTTCCTCCTCCTGGCCCAGCTTCCTTGCTGTGCACAAACATCCCTTCCCGTTCCTTATGTGGAACCATGCACCATCTGCACCATTGCCAACAGGCTGAGTTCTCCTACCAGTGGCTGTAATTTCTTCAGACTTCTCTCACAGGTTAGAAGAAAACTACTTGTCAAAGTGTTCTGCATTCTTGTGATGAGCTTTTTGCTGTCACAAGAGGTGACCTAAACTTCTTGGCCGTTGCATCCATGTCTTGCAAAACCATCCTTCCTTTGTTTATTTGTTTGTTTCTTTTTCGAGACAGGGTTTCTCTGTGTAGCCTTGACTGTCCTGGACTCGCTTTGTAGACCAGGCTAGCCTTGTGCAAAACCATCCTTATTTTTACTTCCTGGAGGTACTTATCAAAGCCTTTAGGGTCACTCGGTGCTCTGCTTCCTGGACTGCTTGGGGTGGCTTCAGAAGGTATGAGCTGGTGTGCAGAGCAGGCATGAAGCTATGCGAGGGAAAGTGGTGCCACAGGCGTTCTTGTGACGTTTATTTCGTTTCCACTCGTTTATTCTATAGTTCCCCTGTAGGAAAAGGTTGAATTATGAAGATAGGCACCTTTAAAGCATGCACTCTAGCACTAAAGCCCTGTCCTTGGCTTGCTGTGAGGCCTTTCCATGGGCACAGCCGACTGCCACTACTCATCTAAATGTACTCTGGATGTAGAGACATGTTGTAATCCATTTATTTTAAAGTCTTTTCAGTTCTTATAGAAGAGAAAAAATAATCGTGGTATTGTGGAAAGAAAATCAACCCCATCTGAGGCAATCAAGCACATTATGGCAGAATTAGCCTTGCAGATGAGGCTATCAAAGCAAGCTCATACACTGCCATTACTTGCGCACTTTGAGCTATGTCACTCTTTCTTCACAGTTCCTTTTGTGTTTAAACAATAGCTTGAATGCCTGTTTAGGAAAAAAAATCATTTCTACCATTTCCACTATAGAGTCTCTTAGGTGACCTTGTTGCACATCTAAGTTCATTGGGCCAATTGTTAGCAATTGTTAGGCATACTTCTTGGCTGGATCCTATTGATTTTGAATTATCCGTGCTCTAAAATGATGTGTAAATAAAGCTATTGGGTTTCTGACACACATTAGAGCGTGAGCTGTATTTAACAAATACGGAAGTGAAAGCAGGGAGTGCACCACTTGTACTGAGCTCAGTGGACCTGCCCGCTGGCTGTGCTCTCTAGCCATGAGGCTGGCGGCGGGGATCCTGCAGGACCACACAGCTGACATCCCAGTTAAGGTCCATTGCATCCGGAAGCAACATCTACAAGCAGAGGAATGAAATGGCTTCCTTGTCTTTTGGATGGGCCTGAAGGTCAAGTTAGTTTATTTGCTTTTAATTTAGCTGAAATTATAGGCTGGCTGAAAGATCCCTTTGTAGGGAGCAGTTCTTTAAATAGCCACACAAACCTTTGGTCTCTCTCATTTTCCTCCAACCTCTTCTCCCGTTTGCAGGATTAGGAAAGCACTTGGGAGGGACATTAATCTTGCCAGTGTTGTCAGGAGTGATCAGCGAGTTTTATTAAAAAGCCCGGATTGCCTGAAAGGCCTCCTTGTCTGAGTCTGAATGGCAGGGACATGGTAAGATCTTGGGGCATGCTGTCAGGACCCCTGATCTCGCCCTCTGGACTGCGAGCTGACACTCCGGGAGGAAGTGAAGGAACCCTGCTTTGTTGAACAGACTGTGCCTGTAGGCAGAGCTGGCCCTGGCATCATGAGGTCTCCAGGCTGCACTGGGCCCAAGGCCCTGCTGTTCTTACTGCTGCCGCTGCTTCTGCTGCACCAGGAACCCGTGAATGCCACCTTCATCAGCTTCAACCAGGGCCTGAGGGTGATGAAGGGCAGTTCTGCCTTCCTGTCTGCAGATCACCTGAGGTTTGCCATCCCTAAAGAGAAGGATGCCTGTAGAGTGGAGGTCGTGACGAATGAGCCGATAACCCAGAGGGTTGGGACACTCACTCCACAGGTAGGTCACATTTCACTTCTGTTCAGAAGTGTGTGTGTATGTGTGTGTGTGTGTGTGTGTGTGTGTGTGTGTGTGTGTGTGTGTGTGTGTGTGCAGTGTGGGAAGGCAGAGGGATAGGTAAAGGGTTTCTTAAGGCATTGTTACAAGTATGTATCATATTTGAAACCAAGGCATTGAAAGCCACAGGCATGGGATCCTATTCCTTTTTTCAAGGAGGTTAAACATATTTTTGAATACTTTAAAATACTTATTTATTTATGTATTTAGTGTCTGGACATGGGCATGTACAGCATGCTTGTGGAAGCCAAAGAACAAATTTCAGGAGTTGGTTTTCTCCTTGACCTAGGGAGATTGAACAGGTCATCGGGCTTGGTGGCAAATGCCTTTACCCTCTGACTTATCTTGCCAGCCCTATTTTTGAATATTCTTGACTGGATTTAGATAATCAGCCTGGCACTGACACAATTTGATCTAAATTATATTAACACGTTGCAGGAATGAAGGGTTAAGCCCATACTGTTATGTGTACACTTTTTCTTAACAGAGCATTGTTATCCAGAAACCTTTCTAGTTTCTCTTCTCAGTGCAGGGAATGTCCGTGTCTTGCGAGGTGCTTGACCTTAGAGGGTAGCCATTCAATCTGTCAGAAAAAAAGGAGAATGTGAGAAAATCACAGGTTTCTTGGTCTTTCATGTTAGGGGCGTGGGAGAGGAAAAGGGAGAGAGAAGGAGGAAAGAGGGAGATTGAGAGAGAGAAAACTATTGCAAGATTGAACGAGACAGAGAGAGACAGACTGTAGTGAGCAGTCACTTGGAGGGTGTGCTATGGCCAGGGTTACAGGATATTCTGTCCCGAAGCTCTCTCACTCATTGCCAGTGAAGTAACTTCAGAGAGGACAGCAAGGTTACTAGGCCAATTTCTTAGTTGGGTCTTGTTAGTCTTGAGACATTTTTAGGTCCTACCCAGACCCCAGAATAACAAAGTAAATCACGATGACTAAGTCTTCCAAGTCATCTCTGTTATGAAATTTTCTGATTTTAAGGAAAAAAATCTAGTTATCAGGAGGACATTATGCGACAGAGACAACAAAACACCCAACTAGATTGGGAAATTCTTGACTAGTTTAGAACACCTCCAAGTGACCACGTGATCTAGTGTCTGCTAATTGTTTGAAAAAAAGTCCACTCTGGCACTGAATGTATGTATGTGTATGTTTCTAGGAGTAAATATGACACAAAAAAAAATGGATTTACAGCATCTCAAGTGGACATGCGATGTGTACATTATAAAATGTATTTCCTGGTAACCCATTAAGATCTCTAAGCATTATGGTTTGTCATGTGCCATAGGCATGTTTATAGGAACACTGTTTCTCACCAGTTTTTTCCTAATTTTAAATTCTGATAATTTCAGCAAAAACAAGATTGCCAGGTAAAGTCTAGTTTGAGGAAAATTTATGCTTTTTAAAATCCAGAGTGGTTCAGCCCCTCCCAGGGACTTATTACTATGACTTTTTGAATTAAGCATAAGTAAGTACATAAGTGTATGTGTACACACACACACACACACACATACACACACATACACTCACACACACACACACACACACACAGAGAGAGAGAGAGAGAGAGAGAGAGAGAGAGAGAGAGAGAGCTAAACAAACATTATTCCTTAATAGAGCTTAACAGTAAGCTTCAAGCTAGGCTTATGTGAATCCATTCGTAGTAAGACTATTGTATTAGGAGCCCCCTGCTGTGTAATGAACAGTTTTGTGGGATTTGTACAGAAATGCTTTATTTAACATCTGTTCAATTAGTGTTTTCATTTCATTACTGAAGTTTGTCTTAGAACCAACAGGTTTACTCCCATTGCGTATTTGGAAAGCCACATGCGTGGGTTCATGCTAGTGCCTTCTGTCTCTCTCATCTCCTAGAGAGCCAGTTAGACAGGTCAATGGCTGTGTGCTCTCGGATTCCCCGGGCAGGACTTCCTTAGTGCTAGCACTCCACACCTGGACCAAAGCATAACGTTTCCTGGGTGGAAAATCACCTTGCTTTGGTGTTGAGTTTGCTGTTTTTGAATCTGAAATACAGCATTAAGAAAACATCTCTAGTTTGAACCACTTCGCTGTCATTAAAGTGAGTAATGAGTCAGGAATGTGTGACAATTTAATTATAAATTGTAATTGAAAAGCAGTTGAAGTGGAAAAAAACAAAGCTAGACAGTAATTAGAAAAGGATTTAGCTCTCCTTTGTTTTAGTTAGTAAATTTATGGTCAATCATGGTTGTCGCCTTTTATAAAAGGAAAACATATTAGGAAACACGGAACAGATGTTTCTTTTAACAAAGCAGATTGTCTCTTTATTACCGTGGCTATTTGTCAGTGATATGGGGAGGGGTCCCCTTTATCTTCCTCCTGGTTCTCAATTCAAAAGAGGACTAGAAACTCATTCTTACTCTTCCCAGGGTGGGCTTTGTCTCCTGAAATGTCTGAGGCCATAAAAAGTGCTAAGCACACACACCACAACAGCTACGCGGACACACGGATGGTCCTCAGAACTTTGCCACCTTGGGTCAGGGCAAGGGGAGGATTATGACATGTGCAGGAGTCTTAAAACCAAATCCCCAGGGTCCTAATATAAAACAGTCATTTCTTTATTGATTCTCTGGGAGATGATGCTGTTAATTATAACTTTATCAAAGGAGAGTAAATCGTCTTTGATTCTCATTGGCCATTTGTTTGTTTGTTTTTTTTTTTTCCATAACTCCCAAGCTGTCATTTGCAAGTGTATGAGAAACAGCTGTAGGTCCTGGGTGGCTCTCATCAGTACAGCAGTGCACACAACCAGTGTCTCCACCTTTGAACATAAAGACTTTATTTGAGAAGGAAAGAAAGAATAAAACCACACAGAAGTGGGTAAATGTGTTGTCCAGACACCCAAACAGACCTCTTAATTCAGTTGCTACAAGCTCCTGAAGGGGTAAATAATCTTTTTGATGACTAGCAGATATTTAAAAACATTACAGCGTATAGGCATATAGTTATTTAGAGACTTAACATCCATTACTTTGTTTGTTTGACCTGCTTGGATTATGATAATTTGGACATAGCAAAACGAGGCACAACAAAACCAAGACGATGAGTGGGCACAGGGGTGGGGAAGAAGAGGTTGTTGGTGATAAAAAGATACTTGTACTCACACTGCTAGTAGAACATAGGCACCCCCAACCCCTTCCCCCCTTTTATTTTGAGACAGAATCTCACTAAATAGCCCAGGCTGGTGTGAACAAGAATCTTGGGAAGAAACTGTGTCTGCCAAGACTGATTGACTGTTTAAGGCTTCAGTGATGTGGAAGGGTTGGAATGTTGTCAGTCCAGAGACTAAACAGCCATTCCTTGCCCACCTCTGTGTGGGAGCTAGCAACCTGTGACTGAGAGATAAAAATCTTTTGAAATATGTTAATTTAGCAGACCACTGGCTTCTACCAACCCCAAAGCTATGGCTGCCATCACATGACATCTAAAACTAAAAACAAACAGCCTCCTCGCATCTTGCTATAACCACCCTCTGATGTGCCATCAATGTATTTTAAGCTTGCTTTGATTTAATGACTTTTTTGTTCTGTAAAACTATGAAACTCCATGAAACTGCTTCCTCGTGGGAACATGGAATTTAGGATTGCCCAAATCTGTGCTCCCAGGCCATGCTCACTCAACATGGCTCTAGAATACATAATCTTTTACTTCCTTTTCGGAGCTTTGTTTTTGTTTGCTTGTTCTGTATGAGACTATGTTTTGTATGACTCACTATGTAGCCCAAGCCGAACTTGAACTCATGAAAATCTTTCTGCACCAGTTTTCCAAGTGCTGGGATGGCAAGTGTGTGTTGCCACAACCAGCTAGCACATGGTTCTTCAGGCAGTACCATAGAGCCAGAGAAATCAGACTTTGCACTGGGTTTTCTCATTGACATTTCCTTCTTTGTGTGAACCAGGTCTTTGATTGCCATTTCCTTCCCAACGAAGTCAAGTACGTCCACAATGGATGCCCGATTCTTGATGAGGACTCTGTAAAGCTTAGACTTTACAGGTAAATGGCACAGAATCCTTTCTTATTGTTTATTTTGTTTTATTCTTGCCAGATAGGCATTAATGTACCCCTTGGGCATTTTCTAGGACTATATTGTTTCCATGGGGGAGTCATTAGAATGCAATTAGAAAGTGACCATCAGAAATTAGAGATCTGAGTGAGTGAGGCAACAGTGCAGCCAGTTTCCGGTTCTTTTCCACAGGTTACTAACTTCATGTTGTTTCCCTCCAGTCTTAGGCAGAGGGTTCTGTTGCTCCATTCCATTACTTTGCTTTGACGGAAGACTCAAAAACACAAGTTCCTTATGAGAATCCGATATTACAAAATCAAATGAAATCCTTTGATTGGATTGCCAGCTGCTTAGTTACAGGAAATGCATTTTCCATTTTTGAAAATTAAATAATACAAGTATGTTTAGAATCAATTATGGAAGCCGGGCGTGGTGGCGGTGGCGCACGCCTTTAATCCCAGCACTGGGGAGGCAGAGGCAGGTGGACCACTGTGAGTTCGAGGCCAGCTGGGACTACAAAGGGAGTCCAGGACAGCCAAGACTACACAGAGAAACCCTGTCTCAAACAAAACAAAACAAAACAAAACAAACAAACAAACAAACAACAAAAAAAACCCACCAAACCAAACCAAAACAAAAAACAAAAACAGAATCAATTATGAAATTAAGCATAGAGTGACCATTTAATCCTTTAAGACACCTCCCATGTATAGACACAGAGAAAAGCTATGCTAACACAAAAGCTTGCACAGACTTTTAACTCTGAAGCCTTATTCGTAGCTGAAATGCTGGATGGCTTGAACTGATGAGTGGCATAACCATACAATGAAATATTAGTGAGCCACAAAAGCTAATGAAGTCCTGATTTGTACAACAAGAATTAACCTAAAGACATCATGTCAAATGAAAGCAGCCAGACACAACAGAACAAGTAGCATTTGGTTCCACTCATATGAAACACCTTAATAGGCAGGTTGATAGAAACAGAAAGCAGATTAGTTGTTACCAGAATATGGAGGAGGGACAATAGGGAAGCGACTACACTTATAACCACCAAAAGAAAGTCACAAACAAAATGCTGTGCTCAAAGAGTGAAATGGCGCCAAGGATTCCCTAGGAAGCTATAACATCAACACAAAGGGGCTTGATCCTTTCAAACCTGAGTCAAAACCAAATCAAGCTCAAAGAGATTGCCAAGAAGGCTAGGAAAACAGATGTAGTGTGCTTCCAGACCCTTTGGCTTTCTAGCATGTAGGAAGAGTGGGAAAGGGCTCGTACAAGGCAGCATTAGAGGAGCTGTCATGCACTTGGTTTTAAGGACATCAGTAATAGAGCATTCAGAAGGGATGGAGCCAGGGGACCAGGGAGCAGTTTATTCCCCTTGAATCTCCTCCTCAGCTTCTTAGTCAAGCTATTTGACTTTTCTGTGCCTCAGTTTCCTCATTAGTGAAAGGGGATGGAAAATGCCTTTTACAGGGTCCTATGAAGTTGTGGTGAAGGTCTTATTAAAACACCTAGACCATATTACAAATGCATCTGTTCGGAGTTGTGTGGTCAGGACGCACTCATCAATTATGCAGCATGAAGATCCCTCTCCAGTCACCTCTACAAACGCCCTGGACCACAATCACTATGGCAACAACAATTACTCATTTAGTTTACATGGCAAATGCTGAACTGAGCATCCAAATTGGCATTTCTGAAGGGCAAAAGTTCTTGACGCTGAATACTTCACTCCTCAGTTGAAACCCTTAAGCTCTTCAATTATTCATGTGCTGGAAGTGGGACTCTGAGATCTCAGCAGTCATTAGGCAGTGGCATGGATGGTGAATTTGAGAGCAGGGTCCTCATGAGAGATGCTTAAGGAGGGAAGTGGCAAGAAAAACCACTGACACAAAGGTAGAGATGAAACCATGGAGACAGGGAGGCCAAAAGTAGAGGAGAAAATGGAACTCAAACTCCACATGAAATACACATTTTGTGAAGGATAATTTTTGTTGTTATTTTGCTTTGGCTTTGATTTTCTTGGGGCTCAGTAAGTTGCCCAGGCTAGCTTCAAATGCGGTCTGTATCCCAGGCTAAGATCTTGGGGGCACACTATCAGAACCTGTGGTCTTGTCTGGACTTCAAGCTGACACTCCGGGAGGAAGTGGCTCAGCTGGGATTAAAGGCAGACATCACCATACCCTGCCCGTGAGGGGCAATCTGAGCACCAATAAACATTGCCTTTATTCTGTTCTCTCTCCAGATTTACTGAAACAGACACCTTCATGGAAACCTTTCTCTTGCGGATCTACCTTGTGGAACCAGACTGTAACATCATCCGTCTGAGCAGCAACGCACTGGAAGTGACTGAATTCTATGGCTTATCCCAGGCCATCGATAAGAACTTGCTCCACTTTGATTATGATAGGGCAGCCAGCCTGGACTGCACCATCAGACTGGACCCAGCGAGGACTCAGCTGCCAGCCCACGGCAGGCTGGTTGTGGTGAATCGTAAGCCAGAGGGACCGCGTGGAGATCAGCCACATAGCTTTTTCGCTGAGGCCCATATGTACCTCTTACTAGTTAAGCTTACTAAAACCGACCCAAATGTCTAAATGGTCATTTTTCACATTGACAAAGAGTTCTACTTAACAAATATAGTTTTACCTTGTTGAAAACTATGTACTAGGGTTAGTGAGATGGCTTTATGGAGAAAGTCACTTGTCACCAAGCCTGACGCCGAGTTCAATGCCTATAACCCACATGGTGTAAGGAGAGACGCTCTCCTCCAAATTGTCTTCTGACCTCCAAACTTACACTGAGGTTCGAGTTCTTTTGGGGACATGTATGCACACATGCCGATGGGATGGTTCAATTGGTTTGGATACTGGCCTCTAAGCCTGATGGCCTAAATTTGATCATCTGGTCTATATGGTGGAGGGGGGGAAACTGACTTCCACAAAATAAATAAAATTAAAATGAAACTAAAAATACATTAAAAAAAACCCCCAAAAGTAACATGTAGGGTAGCTAAAGCTGTGAATTTGGAATCAGAATCAGGAATACCTGGGTTTGATGTTTATATTTTCCTTTATTTATTTGCTTATCAATGGATCCAAGCCTCTGTTGGGTGGGAAAAGTGGACAGCCATTCCAGAGGGTTGTGTAAAGGAGTAAGGACACTGTGTGCTTGTTCAGGTCTGGCCCATTATAGTGCTCGTGAGTTTCTAGCTATGATTATAGCAGGGGACAGAAGTGGCAAGAACAGTGTGCTCTTTACTGAGCACAGCGGGGTTGTGTTCTAGTAGAGACTGCAGGTAGCAGCCAGGCTTGAAATCCAGATGTTGACTGTAAACGCCCCTCGTGGTATTCAATTAGTTACTATATTCCACAGTGTTCCCTGTGTTAGTCGTGCAAGCAGTGCATTTTGAACACTTGAGTTTATACAATCATTGTATTCAACTGGCTGTCTGAAGACAGTGCTGTGCGTTCTAGAGCTGGGGCCAGCCCTGAAGTGTCCGGATGGAAGCTGTGCCCTGGAAGTGAAGAGAGTGGCAAGTCTGACCTTGAGCTGTGAGGAGTTCCTGCTGTCGGGATTTCACTACCAACACACACAGCCCCCTTCACCCAACGTTGACTACATCCCCATCCATGTGGATCTCACTGACAGAAGGAGTGGAATCCTATACAAGGTAGGGAAGGCTTCCTGTCCTCTTGAGGACACAGCTGCAGGCTTGTGGGTGTGCCTCCTAGTCCTCCAATCAGCAGCTTGGGGAGTATAAAATTAGCATGTCATTTGCATCTTTGTGTCTTCTGTAGTTCCACACTATGAGGAAGGGTCTGGGTCTGTTTCCATGTTAACCTCTTCTGCTGCCTACATCGTGTGTGTGTGTGTGTGTGTGTGTGTGTGCGCGCGCTTGCACATGCTTTGAGGAATGAACCTGAAACCGTGTGTTTCAGACTCAACCACATACCCACACCCCAGCCCCTCTCCAAAATTTCAGTTATGGGTTGGCCCTTTGTAATTACCTTTTTTTCCCCTTCCTTGACAACAAGGCTTCTGCTCCGTAAGGCCACAATGTACTGAGAGTCAAGACACCTAGTGCCTTGGCTGCCGCAGACTGTATCATTTGTGCACTACCAGACCCTTGGTTCACTGAGGGGATGGGTTCCCAAAGGCTCAGATCTTTCCATGTGTTCATATTTTTTTGCCCTCCTCATTTTTTTCACATTGAATTGATAGCCAAAAGTGGACAAAGCTTTATGAACTACTTAGCATGTTACTCTAGTGTTCACATATTCTACAGTTTGTTTGGGAACCTGGGCAAACAGTGCCCTGGCTGACACAGCCCAGATTTATGCCACTATGATGATCCAAGGGGATTTTGGGTAAGACCCCCCCCCCCCCAGCATTACTATCTGCCTTCCCACTAGCCTTTCTTCTAATAAACCCAGTCTAATGGTGAACATCATTACCCAAGGAATTGGTGATTCCATAAATAATTACAAATGGTGAAACCAGACCACAGAATCTTTTGTTTGTTTTTTGTTGTTTATTTTTAAATTTAATTTTATTAATTTATTCAGATTACAACTCAATTGTTATCCCATCACTGTGTCCTCCCATTCCTCCCTCCTGCTTTCCCCCTATTCCCCTCCTCTAGGTTAAGATTGAGGGGGACCTCCTCCCCCACTATATGCAGACCACAGAATCTTATAGTTGAGATCTAGAAATAAAACTCAGAAGAAATCTTGTTTAACTGATCAGCTGAACCAGCCAGGAAGCTTTTTGAAAGGACAGGTTTCCCTGCCTGTAGCTGACAGTTGTGAGAGCTGGTACCCAGGCTGCCTGGGTTCAGGTATATTTTTAACTAGCCATCTGATTTTGGAGTTTATATCTCATCTTCTTCATCTTAACTGAGGCTGCTGGAACCTACCTCTTAGTGCTTAGTGCTTGCTACAAAGCTTGGAGCATGTTAAGCATGCGCATATTGTTGTTGGTTTAAATAGCCACCAGCAGGTTTGAAACAATAGTGTAGCCTAGCCTCTTGTTTCGCAGCGGTGGCCTTGCTATTTATATGTGGCTGTCTTATGGCTACAGACTCAACACTGGATTCTAGTGTACTAACACATAGTGTCCGTTTGGCTTGTCACAAAGCTTCTTTCACTATCAATGACTTTTTACCTCTATTAAAAAAGTTAAGACATTTTTCTTTCTGAATTATTTTTCATAATTGTCCCCTCACTGTGTCAAAGGCTGTATTTGTGGTTTTAGGTCAGTTTCACTGTGAGACTTCTAAATGAGCTTCTTGCTTATTTAAGCCTTCACCTACTGTGTAGTCATTTTGACAAGTCATAGATTCATTTATAAATATAAAGACAATGTGCTCATTGAGGAAAACATTAACAACATTGGAATATAAGAAGAAAATGAGACTGATTTTATTGAGAACCATTTTCTTACATACAGATGCACAGTAGGGGCCGTGTACACCAAAGCTCATTTTCTTTCATGGCATCAATTTCTCTGTGAAGCTTTTTATAAAAAAATTATTTTTATTATAATTTATTCACATTACATCCTGATTGTAATCCCTTTGCTCTTATCTTCCTGTTCCCACCCTCCCTCCCTTTTTCACCCTATTCCCCTCCCTTAGACCTCTGACAAGTGGAGACCTCCTTCCCCACCATCTGACCACAGCCTATCAGGACTTGTCTGGATAGCCTGCATCCCCTTCCTCTCCCAGGGCCTCTCAGCCAAGAGACAGTGTTCAAATGTGAGCACCAGAGTCCCTGTCAGTTTCCCCTTCCCCCGCTACTCTCCGTTCCCTTCCCCATGTGGAGAATGAGCTGTCCATTTGTTATTATCTGAACAGGGGTTCTAGATTCTCTGCATGCAAAGTCCTTGGTTGGTGCATCAGTTTATGCAGGCCCCCTCTGGGTCCAGATCTGCCAGCCTTGATTGTCTCTTTGTGGAGCTCCTGACAACCCTACCTCCCTACCCTACCCTTGTCCTTCAATCCCCCAACCCTTCCATACCACTAGCAGCTCTTCACCCAGAGTCTGAATGTGAGTCCCAGCATCTGTCCCAATCTCCAGCTGGGTGGAGTCTTTCAGAGAGCATCTATGTTGGTCTAATATCCACTTATAAGTGAGTATATACCATGCGTGTCTTTCTGGGTCTTGGTTCTCTCACTCAGGATGGTCCTTTCTAGTTCATCCATTTGCCTGCAAATTTCAAGATTTTCTTGTTTTTAATAGCTGAGTAGTATTCCACTGTATAAATGTACCACAGTTTCTTTATCCATTCTTCGGTTCAGGAACATCTAGGTTGTCTCCAGATTCTGGCTATTACGAATAAGGCTGCTATGAACATAGTAGAGCAAATGTCTTTGTTGAGCATCTTTCGAGTATATTCCCAGGAGTGGAATAAGCTGGGTCTTGTTCTTTGGTTACTTTTATGGCTTTATAGACCATTCTTGCCAAGGAACCAAATACCCTATCACTCATAATTTTTTTCTTCTAAATTAGTTAATATCAGTCCTGGAGGTCATATGAGGTGCTCATGTGTGCTAGGCACATGCTTTACCTGCTGACAAACACCCCCAAGCCAATTTCGTCTATGCCTTTAAAGGTCATTCTCTTCATGTTTGTCTTTGTAACCCAAGGTTAAGTTTTATTGCATGGAGAAGTTCAAGAAACTGTTTCTCTCCATATAGCCAAAATTTACAGAACTATTTATTAAAAATATGCACTTGTTTCCCATGGTTTGTAGAAAAGCCTTCTGTTGTATAAGAAGAACAACAGGCTCATTTTTTGTTCTCTAGTTTCCCCTGCTTCTTACTCCACTGGTACCACACCACTCTACATGCCTGTTTCGTGGCCAGTTTCGTGGCCTGTTTCGTGGCTGCGTGGCCTTGGCACTGCTCATCCTTCCAATTTTCTTAGCCATTCTTACCTAATGTTTGGTTCCAGATAAATAATTTAATAGGTAATTTTTTAAAAAGCCCCTAGATTTCTTTAAACCAATGCTGGATTTGGTGGTGTGTCAAAACTTTGCCACTCCCAGTCTTCTCATTCAGAATCAGCAGCTCACTTCTCTTCTCTGGGCAAATGTCACTTTACACATCTATAGAAAGGAACCTTTTCTCCGTGGGAGTCGGACACACTTACTAGATCCAATCCCTAGAAGTTTTTGTGAAACTACAAGGAATAGAATGGCGCCTTTTCATTGGTTATTGATGATAAATAGAAAAGCAACTTTTTGGTATAATTTCCTTTTATCTGGCTTCTTTCCTAAATTCAATTATTTTAAGAAATTTTCGGTTCTCTGGGCTTCAAAAGACCATAATTATATCTTTACTAATGACGATAATTTGGGCCTTTCTTTTTTCTGTAATTATTCCCTTTACTTCTACTCTCTTCCCCACTGGTTTGACCAGAACAATACTAAATATAATGTTGCTTATAGGCACTTTTTGTCTCGAGGAGTCTATCTATTTCAGCTGTACACATTGTCCTTTTTAATGCATCTTGCCTTGATTCCATCTATTTGAAGTGATTGTGACCACTCTGGTCGTTTTTCACATCATAAACTTGGGTTACACATTTATTTTCAATCTTTTTATGAATCCCAAGTGTCTTTTCTGTGAGATCCATATAACTGGACTTTTTCTCAATATTTTATGATTTTTTTCTTGATTAAGAAAATGTAAACTATATTATGGTGAATTTTCCCATCATCTTATTCATGTATACTTGTCAGTTAAAAAGGAAATGTCTTCCTAGCATGTGGAAAGCCTTGGATTTGATTCTCAGTAACACACACACATATACACACACTCACACATACACACTCACATACACATACATACACACACACACTCACATACACATGTCTTACAGAATACAATATATTTCATGACCTTATTTTTACATATTTGAAAGTCCTTTCTTCTACTCTATGTTTTATTTAAATTAAAAAAGTATTCCACAGGCTGGAAACAATCACTCAGTGTGAGAGTGCTTTTCCAGCATGCACAAATTATGGGCTCCAGCCTCCAGCACCCCAAAACAGCAAATGAATACTATTTAACTTAGATTAATATTATTTAAAGTCCAGAATTGCAGGGGGTTCTTTTGGGTCTTTCTATGCTTGGTGAAGTCTGATCAAACCTATCTTCTCTTCTGGCAACTTCCAGGCTCTCCTAACACCACTGGCAATGTCATTTCTGATGTAAGGCTGTGTGTCCTATTATTTCTCACATCTATCTTTTAAGTTAGTAAATACTATTGATGTTTTGTGTAATATACATACATACATACACACATATATTTGCATTTCAAAGGATATATTTATTTATATATAGCTCTACACTTAATTGGTCTCGCTGTTCAGTCAGTTCCAGCCCTTTAAAACCACAATTTATCTTTATTGTCCCTTCCCAGTGACACATCATGAGCAGTTACTTTGGTCTCTGGGGTACCTCAGAATCTCCCTCTTCTTTGTCACTGTGCTGTGGGGAAAAGAGGACTGTCTGCTCTGGTTCTCTTTTGAGTGCCTCCTCTTCCAGATGTTGTTGGCTCCTTTCTTAACCTTTGAGCTGGCTCTTGGGCTGGGACATTGAGAGGGAAGGGTACTGGGGAGAGAGGTCTTTCTTGCTCAGGAACTGATGAATGTGAGTTCACGCTCTCTGAGCTTGGCAGATGTCTCAAGCTGCTTTGCGGTCTCAGGGACAGTTTCCCGATTTCTCTAGAAAGCTCTATCTCAGAGCCTCTGCCTCTGTCTTAGAAGGGAGGGTTCAATCTCACCTACTCTGAGCCACCCACCACCTGCACTTTTTTTCTGCAAACAGTAGAATATGATTTATCTCTCCAGTTTAATGCTGCTAGACTCTTGACCTCTGAAATATGGCCTCATAGGTCAGGATCCAGGATGACCCCAAAGCAGTCTTCTGCCCCATATGGCATGGGAATACTCACATGTCACTGGCTGACACACAAAAGGAAAGGTTGAAGATCTCTAACTCTTAAGTCTCAGGGTCCTCCCACTTATAAATGGGAATTCTGGACTCCTAAGGATTAAGTGAGGATTAGCCACCATTATTATGCCTCTGGTAATTTAGCTTTCTTGGGGTTGGACTCTGAAGCAGCCTTCTGCATGTACTACCTGTGAGACTCTCCAAGGAACGTTCTCTCCTGATGACTGAGACAAGGGACATGGCATTACCCCAGACTCAGCCTTCATGGGTTTGGGGGACTTGGTTGGGGACTCAGAACAGCACCCTTCTTTCCACTTAACTCTTTTCTCATCTCTCTAAATATTTTTATATTCCTCTAGTGAACAAGGGAATCCCAGAGTCTGGAACCAACAGACGCACATACATTTTGAATATAGCATCTTTCTTACTTTTGTAATCTGATGCCTCTTTTTTATTTTTTATTTATTATTTTTCTTTTCATTAAACTTATTTTAATGGTTCTGTGACAGATTCTTGATCAAGTTGCTTCCATTAAAAAGTACTGATTCTGAGAACTAGTAACTATCTATTTGTTTTTGCGAACTTCAGTTGAGACCGATGCAGGGTATCACCTGTCACTCTTCCAGCTAAGATAAAGTGAAAAGGAACTTGAGCATCCCTGTCCTACTCCAGGCCCACTAGTCAGAGTTCAGGTGTGTGGGACAAATGAGCCTTGGGTCACTGCGCCTGCTTCTCTCAACAGTGGGTCACGTCAGTCCCATAACAGACAGGTCTACTGCTCTCAGGGTTCTTCCTGCCCGTACCCCTCATGGGGACCTCAGATGCCGTGGTGCCCTTCCGGGTATAGAAGGTCTCACACGCGAGGCTTCCTCATCTGGGAAAGTGTATTTCTAGTTTGAGCGGTGACTTGCTGTTCCCTTGTTCTGTTGGGCAAGTGGACAATCCTCCCTCAGTTGCACAGGTGCGCAGGCACGAAGGCCCTTCTTCCTTAGCCTTTCCTTGTCCTCTTTGAGACCACATGGTCCGGGGGGATTAGTGCTGCCTTTACCAGACACTGCCTGATGCTCTACTTACACAGTTCTGTTCACACACAGGAGTCTGGAGTTTTCATTTACAGGTGACAGGAGCACGGGATTTAGCAATTGTAGAACTCGTCTAACATCATACAAACAGCAAGAACTGAGGACACACTCATGGGGCTGGAGAGACAGCTGAGCACTTGCAGAGAACAGTGTTCGGCTCCCAGCACTCACATTGCGGCTCAAAACCACCTATACCTCCAGTCAAGGGGTCCAATGCCCTTTTCTGACCTCCTTATTTCTTTCTGATATCAAAGTAGGTGCCCCATTCCGATCCTTTCCTGCGCGATGGAGTCCCTGGGGAACTCTACAGTGTCAGCTTTCTAGTTCTCTCCTTGGAATAGTTAAGTGAACATCTGGATGTAGCTTCTGGTGGTCGGTAAGGGATTCTGACATGTCGCTGGCGGTCATGGCTGGAGCATCCTGTGGTCTGCAGCTTCAGTACAGACCATGATGTTAGCCACGCACAGTACGGCTTTACTCATTTCATTCTCTCCTTATTTTTTTCTCTCCTTCCAAAGTCAGAGAGTGCGTGGCTGCCTGTCTCTATCAGAGTTGGCATTCCTAACCAGGCCCCAAGGCCTGCGTTCATGGCCATGTTTGTTCTGGAGGTGGACCAGTTCATACTGACCCCCCTGACAACCTCAGTCCTGGACTGTGAGGAAGATGAGACACCGAAACCCTTGTTAGTGTTCAACATCACAAAAGCCCCACTCCAGGGCTATGTGACCCACCTGCTGGATCACACCAGGCCCATCTCTTCGTTCACCTGGAAAGATCTCAGTGACATGCAAGTCGCCTACCAGCCACCAAATGGCAGCTATCCTGAGAGGAGACATTACAAGGTCAGGAGGAAGGGAGGGAAACGTCTAGCTGGATGGATTTCAAATAAGTATTTGAAAGTCTGCTTCCATTAACCTTGGGCCTGCTAGTATACTCAGCTTTTTAGAGGAGACATGGTTGCTTCAAGTCACAGTGTAACACAGTTCAGGGCTGCCTGAAGAGACACTGGTGTGGCCGATTAAAGGAAAGTATTTTATCTCTCTGAGTAGTAGCCTCAGTTCCAGCCCATGGCTGCCGTGTTGAGATCTAGGCGTATTGCATGAGGCTGTAGCTCTCAGTTGGCCAGAGAAATCCACACTGGGGTTATGTTCCTGAGGGGCATGCGGAGGGTGGAGATAGGAGAGTGCTGGCTGCTCCAGGGGAACAAGACAGATAACAGAACAGGACACAAAGCATCCATCCTCTGACCATCCTCCTAGGACCTTGTGCAGACTCAGCCTTGTGCCGCAGAAGTGTAGATGTTCAACCTATACTGTATTCTTACATACATGCATACATACACACAAAAATAATAAATAATAACACTAAAGTATATATTTCAAAATAGCTAGTAGAAAGGATTTCTATGTCTCCTACATAGGAAAATGATACATACAAGAGATGATAATATACATATGTCAATTAACCTGATCTGATTAGGGAACAGTGTGTAGGCATGCATATCTGTGTGATACTATGCCCTACAAATATATACAATCATGATCAACTAAAGAATTAAAAACAACCAAATAATAATACCTAGGAATGAAATGAGTGACCTAACAAGAATAAGTTACTTCCTATAATAAAATAACACCCTTTTCACATGAATGTTTTAGTGAAATAGTTCATAATAGACCCCAGTGAGATTCTATTTAAGTGAAATTTCGGGAGAGGGCAACTGTCTAGAGACATGGAACAGATATTGGCACTTGGGTAGGAGAAGGCATGCTAATGGCCGTGAGGGCCTTTGGCCTAATGGAAAAGCCGTGAAGAAGTTCACTCAGGAGATTGGTTATGCAACTTGGTAAATGTATGTGTACTTTAAAAGGGTGATTTACAAAATATCATTTTCCCAGCTGGTTTTATAATTAATTTTGAAAATAGAATTAATTTAAAACAAGAGATAATAGCAACACCAAACCTGAATCCATTTTTGCTTTGCTTTGTGTGTGTGTGGTGGGGGGTGGGGGGTGGGGTGGCAACACTGATGGGATTTTATGCCTGAATTGTCTGTGTGTGACTTATGCAGATTTGTTGGTTTCCAGGTGGAGCTGGAGGTACATGATTTCTTCTTTGAGAAGAGTGCCCCTATCACAGTCCACATCTCCATCAGGACAGCAGACACAAATGCGCCCCGGGTGTCCTGGAATACAGGTGTGGGTGAAGGCCTGAGGGAAATACAGTGAGGTGGATGGGTCATGAGCAATCCTTTTATTCCGTTACATCCACGAGGCAGTGGCAAGCCAGGCAGACTAAGGACAGCAGACAGTTATCTATCGCTGCTCTGCTTTTCTGGTACCTGGTGAGACACTGAAACCCAGCATCCTTGACTCCTCAGCATCCTTGACTCCTCAGCATCCTTGAGTCCTCAGACTATATTTCATCTTTGAAAGAGAGACCATAAAAGTGGTCTCTTTCAACTGAATGGAGAAATAAAGTGGCTGCTTGTGAGAGAGACGTCTCCAACTCAGCTTTTGCAGAGGGGTAGGAGCAAGGTGCAGCCTGGAATCCATCGTCCTATTTTTTTGTTGGGTTACGTGGAAACCAAAATAAGTACATAAGATCTTAAGCAGCTTTAAAAGAAGAAAGACAGAAAGAAAATGGCTTTACATTGTTACTCAATTCCAAATAGACTGAGAATGTGATTTATATATTTATACCAGATGCAAATGTGCAATACAAAGAAATGGCTTTTCCTTTCTCACTAATACATCAATGACATTCAAAAACATACTTCCAATCAGTGCTATAGGTTGTGTTAAGAAGTAGATATTCATGGCTCTTCTAACGTCTCATCTGAGGCTGATAATTCTATCAGTTTGAGGAATAATGAGAGAAATGAAGGAACTGGTCAACCGACGTTGAGTATCAGGGCTATTTTCATATAGGCTACTGTGTTCTAGTAAGGAGGAGGAATCAACTGGATGTACGATACATGATGCTCAGATGCATCAAGGGAGATTCAGGTCTGCGTCTGGCTGCTGTAGACTTTATAATCCTTTTTAAAATGGAGTTTTGCTTATTATGAACTTGGTATCTGCTGTCATTGAAAAGTTAGAGAATATGCTAAACAGAATAACACTTTGTTTTCCACTATATAGAATATAGTTATAAATGCCGTTAGCATTTTGATGTGTTGATTGACTTCTAGTCTTCCTGGATGCTCCTCTGAGGTATCCCATGATGCCTTGGATGTCCTATGTGGTGTGTATGCACACATCCCTAGCACCACCCCCAAGAATCCAGGGGGCTTCTCAGCAGCCATGGAGCTCATTTGCATGTGCTTGTTTTTCTCTTATCTCCACCCTTCCTTTCTCTCTGGCCCTTTCCCTTTCTTTTTAGCTCCCCCTTTTCTCTCTTCCTCTGCTTTCCTCCTGCTTCTCACTTCTTCCTTTCTGGTTATTTTTTTTCCCTTACACCCATAGATGTCTTAGCCCAATTTTTGCAGGAAACAGAAGAGCAAGGTGCATTAGTTTCTGGAACAAACACCCAAGACAGTCAATTTATACAAAGGACAGGTTAGCACAGTTCTATAAAGTCCAGTCCATGGTTAGTTGGCCCTGTCACTTTGGGGACCGTGATGAGACAGCTCAAAGATGCTCACCTCATGGCCAAGAAGCAGCAAGACAGAGGGAAAGGAAGAGGCTGAAATCTACAGTTACCATCAAGGGCATGCTTGTGGTGACTTAAGGAAGATTTGCCCCTAGGCCTGTTAAAAGCACTGTCACCTCTCTCAGTACTGCCACCCTGGAGACCAAGCCTGTAACATGTACTCCTTTTGGTGACAATTCACAGTTCAAGCTGCAGCTGGGGATATTTGCTGAGCTGGTCACAACTATATGGATTACTCTGTTGTCCCGGTGTCTCTATGAAGCAATGCAGCCACTGTATCTGAGCAGAGTTTGAGGTGGATAAGGAGAGGGTAAGCTGTCTACTGAGAGATAAGAATATTTGATGGTGAGAGATAGCTTCAACCAAAGTCTCTTGGTTTTCCTCTTACTACTAAGAGAAACTCTATAGAGCTCCTCTGGCATACTGAGTCTGAGGAGAGGTTTTATTTCATTCTTTTAGTCTTATAAATTCACCGCTAATTAGAGTTTAAATGAATGTACTTTTTATTTTGCAAAGTGCCAAGTACTTTCCATTTAACCTCCTTAAACATTGCCAAGGATAGTAGCTCTGTATAAGGGTGTTGAAGTGCTATGCATTCCCCAGCCTATGGGATATATATGCTCTCATAAGTCATAAGCAAAACCCCTTCTGAGTGTTGTCCCCCTAATCCATATAGGTATAACCTTTGACAAGTTCCCCATGGACCCATTCCAACTAGGGACCTCTATGAGCCTAACTTCTGCTCTTTCCTTCAGTATGGTTCTTAAGGGTGCATCTTGAAACAATTGATGTTCGACAACTTCAAATGTTCATAAGTGAAAACTCACTAACCTTAAAGAGCCATGTTGGATGCAGAGAACTGTGTAGGACATGTTTCTGTCTTTTCTTGTAGGTTTGAATCTCCTGGAGGGGCAGTCTCGGCCCATTACTTGGGAACAATTTCAGATCGTTGACAATGATGACATCGGTGCTGTGCAGTTGGTCACCATTGGTGGCCTGCAGCATGGACGGCTTACAGTAAGAGGTGAGTGATCTACCTGTTCAACCCAAAATTGAACCCAGGGACTATTTTCTTCAAATGCAAATCACGGGCCTAGGGAGAGAACTCAGTTGGTACTGTGCTTACTGTGCAAGTGCAAACAGCTGAGTTCAATCCTCAGAGCTGCATAAAAGTCTTGTGGGGGTAGTGTGTGCCCTTAATCCCAGCACTGGGACTTTCTAGCTAATGACCTTAGTCAAATCCATGAGCTCCAGATCTCAATGACAGGCTCTTCTCCAAAAACAAAGTAGAAGGTACTAGAGAAATGGCTCAGTGATAAGAGCAAAGGCTGCTCTTGAGGAGGACCAGGTTTGATTCCCAATACCCACACCGGGGCTCACGGTGTCTTTAATTCCTGTTCCAGGGGTTCTGATGCTCTCTTCTGACCTCCATGGGGACAAGGCGCACATGAGGCAAACAGATATGCATGAAGCAAAAACATTCACACAGCAAAAATAAAGATAACAAAACAAAACAACAACTACAAGAGCAAATTGGAAGAGGTTAGCCAGGTGGCTCAATGCTATAAGCACTTGCTGCTCTTCTAGAAGGCTTGGCTTCAATTTTCAACACCCACCTGGCAGCTCATAACACATCCTTAACTTCAGCTCTGGGGGCTTCTGACTCCCTCTCTGGGCTTCCACAGGCACCAGACATGTATGTGATACATAGACATATAAGCAACCAAAACACTCATCTACATAACATTTAAAAAATCTTTCTTTAAAAAGGTGTAGGGCTCCTGAGAAATGACAGTTGGGAATGACCTCTGCCATGTGCACTCCCTGATACATGTGGGTGCTCACCTACACACACACACACACACACACACACACACACACACACACACACGCACATGCACATGCACACGCACACTCAGGCACACATGCATACACTCAGGTCATATATAACAAGATATGTGTATCACTTGTTGGATGTCTTTCCAACTGAAATGATCAAAGTCAGGTGATGTGGAGATGTGAGACTCAATCCAGTGTAGGATGCTGGCATCACTTATGCTAGGCTCATCACTCAAATTTCAGGTTTGCTCTGTAATTGTACCCAGTTAGAGGGCAAAATATTTCTCTCTCATTTCTCTGTTTCAAAAAAAATATTCAGAAAAACAGGAGAAAAAACTTTTAAAAATGCTTCAATAATAATGACGTGACTGTTGTTATTAGTTGCCATAGTTGAAAAAACAGGAATATGTAAGGACAAGGATGGGAGATGAGAAGGAAATAGGCCTCATAAGAATGGTTGGTGTTCACTTCGTGGTCAAAGTCTGTTCCTATATTGTGCTAAGAATATTTAATTCAACTATCTTCTTATTTCATTTAACAGTAAAGAAAAGGAAAAACTTTTACTTATCATCAGTCATAGTTGGGGGATTCAGAATTGAAAACATAACAAATTACAGTAAGTTCTGCTTACTATCCAGACGACAATGGGAGACAGCTCGGGTTCTGAAACTTTAGCACATAGGCACTCTCAGGGTGGGGCTCAGCAATGCAGGTTTTCGAGTCCAATCTCCAGAATTTCTGATTAAGAAGGCTCATGGAAAAAAAAAAAAAAAAGAAAGAAAGAAAGAAAGAAAGACAGACAGACAGACAGACAGAAAGAAAGAAAGAAAGGAGACTCATGCAAGAGTCGAAGACATTACATGTTTAATAATTTCCCATTTGGTGCTGATGCTCCTAGCTGGAAAGGTTGCTTCCCTAGGCTTGCTGCCATGCCATGGCAGTGACCTGAGCATTAACTCATATTTATCAGAGGCTACTGTTGTCCAAATTCTCTCATGTTGTCATGGGCATAGCTGCGTCCATAGATATTTGTATGTACTTATGTTTGGCAGGATTTGCCAGAGAAACAAAAGCATTAAGACGCATACAAATACATAAGGGTGATTTAGTGTGGTGTGTGTGTGTGTGTGTGTGTGTGTGTGTGTGTGTGTAGACTGAGAAGCCTCATGATGTGTTTCTGGAAAGAATTACTCTTTATGTCCAGAAATGCCCACCTAGTAATTCAGTCCTATGCCAAGCCTGTAGAACTAGGGTAGCTGATGAAATAATTCTCGGTCCAGACTAAGGTCAAAGCCCCGAGAAACAAGGTGGGCAACTGTCAGAGAGGTACAAGTCTAAGAGTCCAAAGGCCTACAAAGTTTGGGGATGGGGAGAAGATGACTCAGTGAGAGCTAGAGATAAAGAGAGAGTGCTAGAGATGGATAGATAGCTATATAAATAGATGATAGACAGATGATAAGATAGATAGATCGATAGATGATAGATACATAGATAGGTAACATAGATAGATGATAGAGTGTCCACCGTTCCCTTGAATTTTTCCTTAGTTCCATAGCTGTCTGGTATCTCTTATTTAACACCTAAAATGAACTATAAACTTATTACTTTCCCTGTTTTACAGAGTTTCAAATACTTGTCTCAAGCCCACACAGGTAGTATTCAGTATCAGCTGCTTTAGCTTAGAGCTCACTAACTGCACAGTCTAAAGACTGTCCTTGACTTATGTTTCGGTTTTACATTTCTCAGGGTGTCATAGGGACTACTCCATATGTGTTTGATTTAGAACCTTTCTGGCTCATGATGGTTTCTGGAGCATAACCCCATGGTGGGTTTAGGAGCATCTGTATTGCCACTCCTTTCCATAGCCTGCTGTCCTGTAGTGATGCCTTGCTAAGACATTGCCTTGGCTCCCTATCTCAAATCAGTACCATCTCTGCTCTCTACATCAGAGGGGAAAGGATTTCTCTTCACCGTGGCTGACCTGCAGGCTGGAGTTGTACGTTATCATCACGATGACAGTGACACCACCAAAGACTTTGTGGCTTTCAGGATATTTGATGGTCAGCACAGCAGCCATCACAAGTTTCCTATCAACATCTTACCTAAAGATGATAGTCCTCCATTCCTCATAACCAATGTTGTTATTGAGCTAGAAGAGGGCCAGACTGTCTTGATCCAAGGGTCCACGCTGAGAGCTTCAGACATGGACTCCAGCGATGATTACATCTTCTTTGACATTACGAAGCCCCCCCAGGCTGGGGAGATCATGAAGAAGCCAGGGCCAGGACTGCTAGGTAAGTTCTGGGCAGGTAAGATAGCTTGAATGGGATTGAACATTTCTTTGTTTCTGCGAGAAGGTTCCTCTGTGTAGCCTTGGCTGTCGTGGACTTCCTTTGTAGACCAGGCAAGCCTCGGACTCACAGAGATCTGCCTGCCTCTGCTTCCCCAAGTGCTGGGATCACAGGAGTGTGCCACTGTGCCCGGTATTGAATCTTTGTGAAATAACTTTGTGTTGTGTTCAAATCACAACTAGGAAGCAAAGTATTATTTTATAATTATATATATTATATATACATATATATGTATATAGTTTATTTTATAGTTTTCCTATCTTATACAGTAGAAGCTTAAGACTCACATTGTCACCTCCTGCCTAAGATTATACATCTAGAAAGCTCTGTTGCTAGGCCTCAACATAACTATCATGCCATTAAAAGTTAAATCACCCAAGGAAGACACCAGAATAAATAAGTCTGAAGGAAACTATTTGGCTTATTCTAAACGATTATTCAAATAATTTCATTAATACATTTGCTTACATTTTGGTGTCTGGAGTTTGACAGTGTAGATCAAATAATTAGAGTTCCTCAGTATATTTGAAATAAAAGCTATTCCTTGGAAATAGTTTCCCATTGTTAATCTCCACATTGACATAGGGCAGTTTTAACTGATGCTCTAGGTTTTGTTAAATGCATTTAGTGCAAATCCTTGGCTATATACAGCACACTAGGCAGAGCAGACATTAGGAGGCAAGACCAGTTTCACTGCATGCTAACACCTCAAATTGTGTGGTATTTTGTGGCCCCCTAGGGTATCCTGTCCCTGGCTTCTTTCAGAGGGACCTGTTCAATGGGATCATTTCCTATCGTCACTTTGGTGGAGAAATATTTGAAGATTCTTTTGAATTTGTCCTGTGGGACAGCCATGAACCCCCAAATCTCTCAGTGCCACAGGTGAGAGATCATTTTCAGAACATCTTCCCAAAGTTTTACATGCCAGTAGTAGCTCTACAAGCTGTTATTAAAAGGTACGTGAAAATGGGTTTTGAGATTCAAAGTTTGAAAAGCAACGAATTAGGCAAAAAATAAGCATGTGGCGCGTGTCACACTCCACCCCCTGCACACCCCAGACTATGTCTACACTTTGCAAGTTTCCACATGGCAACTGTTTCTAAGGTTACTTAGCCATAGTATATACATAGACAACCTCATAAATGTGCTTACTTCTCAACACCCTAGAAGACATTTTTTTTTTTTTTTTAAAGCTAGTGTTTAAATTACAGTCTAGGGTGAGACTTTCTGGAGTTATCCTCCTGTTCATGATACTAACTAATCTGCCTTTGTTCCTCTTTACTTATCTTTCAAGCAAGTGATAGAAGGAAGTTTCTGAACAGTGTTATTGTGGGAATAGGAACAAATTACTGGAAAAGTACTGAATACCTAGTAAACACTCAAAAAGTAAATGGATTTACTCATTGTTTGTAAGATCTCAGATCTGACTGGTTCTAGAGGATGTAATTAAGTCTACAGTAAGCAAGAATAAGATGAAGCAAACATTGTCACATAGACATCATAAAAGATGGCATCAGTGTAGCGTACAGACAGCAATGGAAGTGTGTACTCCACAAGGAAGTGGTGATGAGGAAGAGGCATCACATTTCTTTTTCTTTTTTTTTTTTTATTAATTTATTATATGTAATTATTTGTTACATCTCAATGTTTATCCCATCCCTTGTATCCTCCCATTCCCCCCCCCCATTTTCCCATTATTCCCCTCCCCTATGACTGTTCCTGAGGGGGATTACGTCCCCCTATATATTCTCATAGGGTATCAAGTCTCTTCTTGGCTACTTGCTGTCCTTCCTCTGAGTGCCACCAGGTCTCCCCCTCCAGGGGACATGGTCAAATGTGAGGCACCAGAGTACGTGAGAAAGTCGTATCACACTCTCCACTCAACTGTGGAGAATATTCTGACCATTGGCTAGATCTGGGAAGGGGTTTAAAGTTTACCTCCTGTATTGTCCTTGGCTGGTGCCTTAGTTTGAGCGGGACCCCTGGGCCCAAATCGAGGCATCACATTTCAAAGGGAGCAATTGAAGTGAAGTGATCGTGGGCTTTGTATGACATTGTTGTTGGCTGTTTTATACGTGTTATCTTCAAAGGTAGCATATGCGTGGTCACAGGCAAATCTTAAGCCTAGTCAAGAAAGGATACTTAAAGCTTGCGCTTTGTTGCTATGATGGGTTCCTGGAATGCTACAGCCATGGGTGTTAGCCAGTGCACGAAAAGACCAAGTTGAACACCGTTTTGGTGACATGGATATACTGAAGGGGAGGGGCTGAAAGAATAATGTCTCAGGGCTTGGGACCCGAAGAAGTCAGTGCTGTCCTTTAGGATAGGATGGGGAGTGAGTTGTTAAAAAATAAAACCTCTGGGACTGGAGAGATGTTTTAGAGGTTAAGAACACTAACTGTTCTTCCAGAGGTTCTGAGTTCCATTCCCACAACCACATGGTGGCTCACAACCATTTATAATGTGACCTGATGCCCTCATCTGGTATGCAGGTGCATGTGCAGGCAGAACACTGTATATGCAGTCCATACATCCTCTGAATACATCTGCCTTTTTACTGACAAGTCAATTCCTTTTAAAGTAATCATCCCCTCCTCTTATTTCACCAATGTATCATACCTGTCATTTCTGGGCTAAGCTTTTACAGGAGACTGTGGTTGACTTAGTAGTTCAGAATAGTAACCACCAGCAGGATCTATTTCTGAATCTGTGCATCCGTTGGAGCTGTTCCTAGAACATCATACCATGTTTAGAAGTCTCTATGTCTTTTCCGAAGTAAAGATTTCAGGGTTTCTTTTTTTTTTTTTCTTCTTAAACATATAGGAAATCAAGAGAAATATGATATCTCTCTATAATATAGACTAAGTTAGTGAAAACTCTTAAGACAATTATTTCTAAATATAGGCAAGTAAATCAGTCTAAATTCTATGGATCTCGTTATAAATTCATTTTATATCATGGATGGGTTCTTTTATTTTGATTTATTTCTATTTATTTGTGTGTTGTGTACACATACATGTGTGCATGCATGTTTGGGTGCTTGTGGAGGCCAGAAGAGGGCATCAGATCTCCTAGATCTAAAGATTAAGACAATTGTGAGCTGCCATGTGGATGCTGGGAATGGAACCTAGGTCCTCTGTAAGAGCAGTAAGTGCTCTTAACCAGTGTAGAGAGAATATCTTGTATTTTGTATAGATGTATCTCCTGTCAATTAAAAAAATTCATGGCCTGTAGGAAAGGGTAGAATAAAAGATGGGACATCCAGTAGGCAGAAATAATTCTGAGATAGAATTCTGAGGGAGATTTATCCAGGAAGGCAAACACACGTTGAGGAGGACAAATGCATGATACCTGAGCAGAGGTAAGCAGCCATGTGGCAGAATGTAGATTAGTATAAATGGGTTATTTTAAGTTATGAGCTAGTCAGACAAGAGCCTAGCTATATGGCCTAGGTATTTGTAAATGTATTTTTGAGTCTTATAAATCATTATTCTGGGAGCTTGGGGCTGGGAGGAAAAACACTCACAGTCTACTATACACCAGGGAAGCATCTATCCAGCCCCAAGATGTTTTTATTGGTATGTTTTAAGGACCACATTTAACATATGTCCCTGCTTTGGTGTTCTTATATTTATGAGCTAGGGAAGAAAGACTAAGTGAAAAGGCTATAAAGTTATCATGTGTTTATGCAGTATGTGGTTTGGATTTTTGTTTTTTTGTTTGTTTTTTCTCTTAAACACAGCTGCCCTCTCTGTATATCTGTAGATTTCCCATCAATGATTCAACAAACTGATGGTAGATAATATTTTTTAAATTGCCTCTGTTCTGAACCTGCACATGCTGTTTTACTTGTCTTTATTCCCTAAGCCATATGGACCATACTGCTTATATCACATTTGCCTTATATTAAACACAAGCACTGTGGATGTAATTTGAAGTATACAAGGGGATACATGGCGGCTTTATGCAAATACACCACCTTTTATATAAGGACTGGAACACCCACAGATTCACAGGTCCATTGTGGTGCAGTGCAGCTCCTGGAACCTATTTCCTGACGACACCAAGGGATGACTCTTTTGCTAGTTCAGATTGTGTGTTTACCCCAACTCTTTACCCAGCATCTCCACTTGCCTCTGCCATCAGCATTTAAAAGGTATCTTGTTCAACAAACATTTAGTGTGTTTTCCTAAAAGCTTGCACAAAACTACTATAGTCAATAGAGTGACCAGCTCTAACAGTGGAAGTCATTCTTGGTACCCAGAGATGACACTGGGCATTCTCAAACAAAGAAAAACAATAAGCAGAATCAGAGCTCAGGACACACGAAGGATCAAGAATTCAAGACACAAGAAAGTCAGACACCACCTGGGGAAATGTAATGACAGAGCTTGAATCTGAAGGGTCAGGGTCTGACCCAGTTTTTTGGCATGCCAGCCTTTCACTTCTTATTCTAAATCTGTGTAAGTCTGTCTGTGTGTCCTGCTGCCACACGGACAGTGGAGGACTTGAGGGAAGCTGGAGTCGAGAGGCTGGTGACTGGTTTGAAAACTGGTTCCCACTCTGTGTGAGAATGGGTTCTTAATAATATCTTTGTTATGAACAGATTTCAGCACAATGAGAATGCTTTTATTTCTCTGTGGAGTTTGCTGAAATGGAATTTCTCTTGCCCACAGACACACACACTAATTGTCTGAGCATGCATAAATATGTAAAGACACATCAACTTAGGCGATCATAAAGCATGTTGAAAAATGCGCCCACCAAGAATTACTACAGGGGATAAAAAGCATGCTCTTCCATTCTTCTTTCATAAAGAACACACTGGAGAATAAATTAGCATGGAAAATGGTCTCTTTGAAGGCACAATAACTATTGTTTTCTTATTAAATCCAGTTTTTCAATTAAGGAGAGACTCACTGATCCACACTATGGCTGTGAGGGCCCATAGAGGATTTCTGAACTTTGTAGATTAGAAAAATACTGTAGGTGGAGGGAAATCATGACACAGATTTGGGAGACCAGAATTATCATTGTCTTTGTATTCTTTTATTTTGGTAACTGGCCTTAGTTTTTAATCACTCTAATAAAATAAGTTAATGATTTATAGACAAGAGAAACCATTTTTTTTAACCATCAGAAGACTGCAAAACCCAGGGTCAAGGGAGCATCCAGTTCACTGTGTGGTGAGGGTGGCTCTTTGTGGGTGGTACCTTGCTGCTGTGTCCTCCTAAGAGGACAAACTCTGTGCCAATACAAGGCAGAACAGGATGGAAGGACAAGATTACTCCTTTAACTACTTTTATAGGGATCTGACCCGTTCGTGGGGACAGGTGCCTCCTGACCTAATCACCTCAGCACTGCTGTACTGCTGGTGACAGTCCAAGACAGATCTTGGAGCAGGACACAAACACTCAGTGGAACTGCAAGGAATAAGCTGAGTTCAGAAACAGTTCCAACTGAGAAACTGGACGATGAACCTAGAAGATCCTGTAAGAGTGAAAATGGTTGGCTTCCTAGAGGCAGCAAGAGATAAGCATTAGGTTGAAGAAACAATATGATATGAATCCAAGGGAGGGGAAGGTGGTCTACCACGTGATAGTAGAATGCTGAATCTATGTTGACAGGCAACAAAACATGAAGTTGAAAAGTACAGGATGTGTAAGTCCTGAAAGATCTTGGATGGCATGTGAAGGAGTTTGAATAATGTTACTTCCTGAATGGTTGTTTTAAGGTTTGGGGCAGGGGGAGGAAGTAATTTAACTAATTTGACATGTATGCGTGTGTGTGTGTGTGTTTAAGTTAATGCAAGTTAGTAAAAAGTAAAGACTAGGAAGGTGGGGTTAGGGCTGTTGCAATAGCAAAAGGAAAAAATTTTACATGAATAGCAGAGTAAACTTGCAAGTAGAAACTTGGCAATGGGTGGGGTGGGGTGGGAGTGGGGAAGGAGAAGCCAAGAGTGACGGCAAGATGTCTAAGATTGAAACCAAGAGCAAGAGCAAGGCGGCTAGGATTAATGATGGAGTAGGGGGGGAGCAAAGAAACACAGCTAATTTCTAGAAAGGAGATGGAAAAATAAAATCAGGGTTGTAGTTTGGGTTCTACATGCCTGTTTCCTGACACTCCCAATTGATTTGCTAGAGCTGTGATTAATATATATATATATATATATATATATATATATATATATATATATATATATTCATATATATATGTATATATGTCTATGTGTATATATACATATAAATAGTATATGTATATATACACACACATATACACACACACATATATACGTATATAGTCTCTCTCTCTCTACGTATCTCTCTCTCTCTCTCTGGAATTTTTATGTAGACCATACTAGCCTTGAACTCACAGAGTTCCTCCACCCCTGCTTTTTGAGTGTGGGATTAAAGGTGTTCTCTACCACATCTGGCACAATGATTATATTTTTAAAATCAGATGAGTAAAGCTTTAGTAGTGTTTAAATCATTTGACAGAAGTTTTTTTTTGTTTTGTTTTGTTTTTTATCAATGCCAGTTTGGAGAAGTTGTCTTAACTGTTCCTAGGTAATCATGGAGCAATCTCTTTGGTGTTTTTCTTGTATTTCAATTTAATAGAAACGTGTGTTTCATTCCAGGTAGTGACTATCCACATCACTCCAGTAGATGACCAGCTTCCAAAAGAAGCTCCTGGCATTTCCCGGCATTTGGTTGTCAAGGAAACGGAGGTGGCCTACATCACTAAAAAGCACCTACATTTCCTAGACATGGAATCACATGATGGGGAGCTTATCTACACAGTAACACGTCCTCCATGTTTCTCCTTCAGCCACAGGTGTCTTTGTAAAGCTACTGCATGGCCCACTGGTTTGTAGAGCATCAGCAGTGTGTATCAGTGTAATTCAGTTGCTTCATTGGTTAGACATCCAATTCAGTGTCCATTTTCATCACAAATTTGTCCTTACCTTCAGAGAGTGAGAGACAATTGGTGACTGACATGCAGCTTGTAGTTTTCAGCACAGTGAGGCTTAAACTAAACAGCCTAAGTCCCATTTTTCTAGAGTAAATTCTCATTTTTCTTTTTAATGGTGTCTGAAAAGTATCATTTGTCGATATGGCAGGCCATTAGGTGTTCATGTGTTATAATCTCAGTTTGAAACAGTGGCATAAGTATTCCTTAGGCTGGTGTCATATCCACAACAGGGAGAAAACACTTGGGATGAGACTCGTGATTTCTTGTCACCATAAGACAGCAAAAAAGCTTTGTTCTGCCACGATGAGGGTGGCATGTATGATGCTGAACTTAATGCCTCAAACTCTCAACATCAAGAGACTAAAAAGAAAAATGGGAGGGAGGGAGGAATGGGAGGATACAAGGGATGGGATAACAATTGAGATGTAATATGAATAAATTAATAAAATATATCTAAAAAGAGAGAGATTAAAAAGATGGACCCTCTGCTTTCTACCCACAATGAAAGTTTTAAAAAATTGATTGTGGTGCAGAGGGGTCCCTGCAAGCATCATGACAGACAGGAACACGAACCACGCCACGATGCTTGCTGGGCATGAATCACGAAGAAGTGAGAATCAAAACTCGTGTTAGCCTGACTTAGCTGGTCTGTACCAAACTTCTAGAGGCTGAGGCCAGTGGTTTACTACCAGAATATTTAAACACAGTACACTTTGGAGAAAAGTTTCTTGGTATAATACAATCCCCAGTGCACAAGGAGGCATACTTACATTGAAACTCCATGGGTTCTGGAGATAAGCTACCTGTATTAGTTTAAGGGACTAGGGGAGGATCTGGCATGTTCTTGATCATACAGTTAGTGTGGAGGTCATTTGAGATCTTAGTGACCGCTGGTCCTGGTTGAGGGAGCTGGATATGGCCTGGCCCTACAGATACAGATCACCAGGCTGTTCATCACTCCGACTCTCAGCCTTCTGGATGGAAGCACACACTATATGTCCTTTCCTTTAAGAGGATAAGACTGTGTACTTAATGTCCCTAGTTACTCTGGTGGTCTGTGGGCACCAGAACCTTCATACTTCCAACAATTGTGCATGATTTGATTTAATTTTTCTTAGCTGAAAAAATAAGCTGACATGATTTGTATTTCTCTTAGACACTTGGATGCTGGGAAGTTGTTCATGGTGGACAGCATACCAAAGCTAACCAAAAATCCTTCAGCCCCGGGGCTGAGGTCATTTACTCAGGTATGAAAATTTGTTAAAAAAAAAAAAAGTATATATATATATATATATATATATATATATATATATATATATATATATATATATATCAGCACAATATGTAATGTGTGGTATAGTCCAGTGTTGTGTCTGAGATACTGCCCAGTCACTTCTGCCATAGTGCCTCACGTCTTTATCCTTGTGCTTGAACACTTCTGGTAAACAGGTGACATCTGCTTGAGAGACCTCCATCAAATTGAATGTAATTTCCAACCTTATAAATGCACAAGCCTTTGACATGCTGCCAATGGCACGACACTGATTTCAGGCCACATGCCCATGTTCTTATTCTGCCTATGGCAGGTCACTCATCTTCTCCTGTTTTAGTTTCTCATGGTAGCCAGTACCAAGGACCACATACTCTGTACTTCAAAACAAGAGCCCTGTTTTCCCTGTACCTCCAGAAGCTAGAGGTGTGGCGATTGTGGAGTTGGCAGGTTGTGCTCGTCCGAGCCCTGCAGACAACCCTCCCTCCCTGTGCTGTAGCAGCGAGTGTTTGTTAGCGGCTTTTAATATTCCTTGGCTTGTAGATGCATTGTTTTTTCAGCCTTGCTGCCTGTCAGTCAAGTCTCCCCCCATCAGTCTCTTCCTGTTACAGGGAGACCAGTTGTATTGGATTGAGGACCCATGCTACTTAAGTATTTCCACTATGTACATATTCCTTTTTCTCTTTCTTTTCTTTTTTCTTTTTATTTCTTTTCTTTCTTTCTTTTTTGTTTGTTTGTTTGCTTGTTTGTTTGTTGAGACAGAGTTTCTCTTGGCTATCCTGGAACTTGCTTTGTAGACCAGGCTGGCCTTGAACTCATAGTGATCCGCCTGCCTCTGCCTCCCTCTGCCTCTCTCTGCCTCCCTGAGTGCTGGGATTAAAAGTGTGCATCACCACAACCTGGCTGGCCCCATTTCTAAACAAATTCACAGTCTAAGGTTCTAAGGATTAGAATTTCAGTATGTCATTTTATAGGGGTGCAGCTTATCCCATAATACTTACCTCAGATCATTCCTATGAGCTTTCCTCTGCAGAGCCCATGGGGTCTGGTATATGGGTGCTCAGGCACCAGACATCTGTGGTTTGGGGCTAGTTATGTCTGCCTTCTTCATGATTAGAAGCTGTAAATGTGTTCAGTGTTACTGTTTCACCAACTTGACAAATGTGGGACTGGGTTTTGTAGGCTTGCACGGCTTATATTCGTGTGGTGACTGCATGGCAAGATAGGGTAAAGCCCGCCCTTCGGAGAGGTGCTTGGACTCCATCATTTGACATACTGCCTGACTTCATCCATCCTTCCTCTTACATGTAGACAACGTGGTTTACAAAGTAGAGACCTGGGCATCTTTCCATCTATGGTGACACTTACCGCACTCCAGATCAATTCACGTTGCGGGGTGGGGGTGGGGGGTTTGGTTTGGACTTTAGGTTGCTAAAGGATTCTGGTCTCTGCAAATCAACACGTGTCCATCTCAATTTGCTTTGCAGCATGCCGTGAACCATATGAAAGTGGCCTACATGCCACCCATGCAAGACATAGGTCCTACGCCTCGACATGTGCAGTTCACGGTGTCTGTCAGTAACCAACATGGAGGTACTTTGCCTGGAATCTGCTTCAACATCACGATTCTCCCAGTGGACAATCAGGTTCCTGAGGTATGCAGAGTTTGAGATGGAGGGCCAAGAGGGGGGAGAGAGAGGAAGAAGTAATGTTTGTATTTCCCAGCTGCAGTATAGGAAGAAAGCAGGGGTGAGTGTGGGTGGGAGACTATTTCCCGCGGGACTTCCTGTCTGAAAGGTGAGAATTTTTCAGTGTTGAATTTGGCATTGTTTTCAAAGCCTTTCATTCTGCCACGATCAGGAGAAGATTAAATGATGGGTCTCTTAGCAACCAGAAGAACCTATTTGCTCTCACCACAGGCCAGCTATGCTGCTGTGTGATCCACAGAAGCTTTTTAATTTTCCACAATGAATTAGGATGGAACCTTTTGTCTCACCCTGTGCCATTGCTCAATGTTTATGGACGTCTTAAGGGGCCTGAGTTTTTCTTAAACCCAAACTACAAAGGTGTTGCTACCTGTTGTCGTCTCTCTGAGGCTGTTTTGCTGTGCGAGGTTTTGTTTTGTTTTGTTTCTGGACTACCCTTCCTTAAGACTACTATACTTGATTAGTGTGACTATTATTAGGATTTTTTTTCTTCTTAAAAGTAGAAGGACAAAGGAATATTATTCCCCATTTGTTATAGACCAGAGGCCTCTAGACCTTCCCATCTTCATTCCTAAGAAAAAGGGTGAATTTCTCAAGCATCTACCCACCTGAACATAGCCAGCCCTCATACCTTCTTTCCTGGTCACTCAGCCTTGCGGCACCTGCCTCAGGTCAGCCAACAGACTTCTTAACGGAAGGCCCAAAGGACGGCACTTCCTCAATATGCAGAAATGGCTCGATGGGTCTAAATGATATTTTAAGTTGTTAGGTTGAACACCTTTAAGGGGCAGGGGGTTTCCTAACCAGGCTGACTTGGAGTTTCTCTGGACAATACAGAGCTGTAACAGCACTGAGCCCACAGCCTCCACGGCTGGAAGGGAGGGTGCACTGTGCATTTACAGAGCTCCCACTGGTGACAGTGGCCCAGCCTCTCCAGCTGGAGGCCTTGCCATCTGTGGTGGACAAGTGTTGCAGAGCTGCAGCTAAGATGTCTGTGCTAACCCAATCTGGGACCCCTTCCCTTCTGAGAACCCAGCCTAATGCTTGTGGTGAAAACAAGTCGATTCCATTTCAGTTAGGCCATCCTTTTCCATATATGAAATTCAGGTCTTGAACCACCTGAAAGCATCCCCTACAACACTTGCTGAGGAATCTTCTTTTATGCAAAGAAGTCTAATCTTAGAGAAAGATGATCTTTGCAGGAAATGGTGAGGTGTTGGCTCCATGCAAACCTGGAGCCTCCTAAGTGCTACTCATTAAGCCCTGGGTTTGTACTGTTTGAACTTGCTCTAAAATAAAGTATTTTGAAAATCATCTCATGTAGTAAAACATATTTCCCGATTTTGGATACTAACTTGATGCCACCAGGAAAACAGGGTTGATGTGCATGGCCCTTGGTGCATATCTCCTCTGGAAAAGAGTTCCATGTGTGCCTTATCAATGGTTGTAGATTACAGTTTTCTGTACTTGCTTAATCATAATACATGTCTTGCCTGCTCTTAGCCTGGTAATAAAATATACCAAGCTGCTCTATCTAACTTGCTTTGTGCTTATGATTAAATTGTTGGTCAAGTGAACACTGAGTTTTTTTTTTTTTTTTTAATATCGAAATTGCCCTTGTATGTCTTAATTTTTAAGTCTAGCGTTTGAATAAGTTTACTTCCCATGGAATTGTAACTCATATCTTCATTTTTCACTCTGTCTGCAAAACACACAGTGGAGTTTTCATCATATTCCTATACCTTAAAAACATATTAGGGCTCTAAAAAAGAGAGATGGATCTCTTCCTTCATAGGGACTTGGCAAAGACTGAGTGAGCGAAGGTGGGAGTCACTCTTGGGTTCATGACTGCAGCAGCCACTCCTTTGCTGATTCTGCTACAGAGGCTCTGGACACTTGCAGCATGTGTGCTTTCAAGTTAGAGACCTGCCTTTGAGTCTTTGTATCTATCAATACTTGGAATTAACAATATTCAGCTAAAAATTCTTTAGCCAAATTAGCTCTGAATGCATCTGTTTACAAGCATTCCTAAACAGTTGATTGACATGGAAAAATGGTACCAGGAGGTCTCTGGGATCAATGCTTGTGTTCAGGGATGCCTCATGGAACATGGCCCTGAGCATCTCCTTCCTTCTTTCTAGGTATTCACCAACACCCTGCGCGTGGTGGAGGGCAGTCAGTGTACCATCAGCACGGAGTACATTTCAGTTTCTGATGTGGACACCCCACTGGACAGCATCTGCCTCTCTCTTCAGGAGAGGCCTCTGCATGGCAGGATAGAGCTGGATGGATTTCCTCTAAACCCAGGAGACACATTTTCTTGGCGAGATCTCCATACCTTAAGAGTTAGGTTAGAAGATTTTGTGGCCTTTCTTATCTATGCAGCGGCTCTCTGTCTAGGTCAATGGTGGAACACAGCGAAGGGAAAGAAGCCTGTCGAATTCTCTCCAGAACAGCATGCCACTTCATATTGTTAAGGGTCAATTGAAAATCAAACAAGTAAAAAGAAAAATTCACTTTCCTCCAGACATTTTTTTTCTCTCTGCCTTACTGTAGTAGAGGGAATGAGTTTATGAATATTTGTGCAACAAAAATTAATTGCCATGAATATTAATTTTGCTACAATGGCACTTATCACAAACTCAGCTGGGACTGAAATACTCTGTGCAGCTAATTGAAGTTGGCTCTGAGCAAAGGCAGTTTCATAACCTTGGGAACCCAGGGCTAGGACGTTATTGATCAGCCAGATATGGTAGCCTACACTTCTAATCCCAATGCTTGGGATACTGAGCCAGGAGGATTGTGAGTTCAAAGCCAGCCTGGTAAGAACAGAGGGAAGGAGGAATGGGGCTGGGGGCGGGGCCAGCTTTGTCCAACTATAGTTTAAATGTAAGCTTTTATATTTATTCTATTGGGTACCGGCTTGCAGGTAAGCAAATAGGGCATACTGGTGGGTGGGTGGGCTCTGGAGCCAGACTCAGGTCTCTGGAGCCAGAGATGGAGAAACCCTGCCTCTTGGCCTCACAGTAGCTCCTGTTTGAGATCTTCACTTTCTCTACCTGATAGAGTTACAAGACTCCTTTTTCACAAAATCAAGTAAAGCATCTCTGGGAAACAATTCAGACTACTTAAAAGTAATGCCAGGCAGACAGGCATACTAATTTTTACCTACAAAATCTGACAAAATGGACATCTCATCCATTTCTAGTGACACATGGTAGCGAGTGTTTGTTGCCAAATGTTTAGTTTTGAGCCAGGAAGTTCGCTAGGGACGGAAAGCTTTGTACAAGATCACATAAATCTTCGCTGCCCAGTTACACCACAGACTTACAACATTTTGTGACCTCTACCAGCATTTACCAATTCCTATCAAGATTCTCCTGTTTTGTTTATAGTTTGGATTTTGAAATCTCAGCTCTTACCTACATGTTAGAAAAGACTTTTGTTTAGGCAGCTCTGGGATGAATGGTGAAGAAGAAAGGAGAAGGTATTTGTTAGAATTCTGCGTATGATCACTTTTCTAGAGAATTGCAGTTAAGATTTTTTAAAAGTCATTTAGCCTCAGTCATCAAGACTGACATTCTGACATTCCGTTCTCAGCATTGCTGACCTAAGCACAAAGATGCGGCTGCATTAATACCAAAGACCTGCTTGCTTCCACCACCACACTTCACATGCGCACCCTCAGGTACACTTAGCTGTTTTCGAGATAGCAGCATTGTAATATGGGTCAGCACATTATAATTTGTAATTATTTTTTAACAAAACAGTAAGCGGCATGGGAAAGCTAAGCACAGAGAGTAGTGTGTATGAGAGTCAAGTGTGTGGCAGTGTGTGCCTCCCTTGACCCTGGAATGAAACCCGTTACCACTCTATGGTCACCCATTTTGAATAGGATATAGTCCCCTTTGTCTATATAGCAGTATCATACAGGTTCAATATACTATACTGTTTTGTTGAAACTTTTGTATTCAAATTGTAGGGTGTAATTCCATCTGTTAATATGAACAAATCATTGCTATGCTTTAAAAAAAAAGGCTACTTAGAATTAATTGAGCATCATTTTAATGGGCTAAAGAGTATGTGAAAAGCCTATAATTATATACTTTCTTAAAAAAACATCACTTGACTAAGAGGAAGATAGGGCCAAAGTCAGACCAAATAAAGGTATTTTAAACCCGAGGAGATGTGAGACTCTTTGGCTGAGCTAAGGAGCTTATAAATGGAACATGGACCATGGTGGAGGAAGGTGACACCTAATTCATAGATCAAGGTTTCAGGGAGGAGTGGGACAGCTTGAGAGTGCAGGAGGGGAACTGGGAGGCACAGAGGTCATGGAGTCCTCAAAGCGATCCACTGTTACATAGATACCAGGCCAAGGACTTCCCATCGTCATAGGGGCCATCGAAAGACTGCTTTCTGAAATTAGTTTTCAAGGTTCTTTTACGTTATGCGTGTTTTTGTGCATGCATGTCCATACTGTAAGGGCAGTGCAGGGTTTAACTGTTAAGCTGTCCCTCCAGCCTCCATAAGGCTGTTCTTTGTTTGGGGAACACATTACCAATGCATACACAATGTTTTTCCCAGGCAGAGCAATTTTACATTTAGGGATCATGAGTGGCTACACATGTTTTCATTCAGAGTTAAATTACTTCTTTTCTTATTTACTCATTTAAATATTTATTTATTTAGTGAAGTCACCACCCTGGTTATGGAGGGGTGCTTGTGATGTACAGCTCTGTTTACACCCATGTATTTTTTGAGAACTTAGCTTCCGTCTTGTCCCTGCAGGTATCAACACGACGGATCTGAGGTTCTTCGGGATGAGATATTCTTGGAGGTCACAGATGGCACAAACTCAGCAGAATTTGTTGTACACGTTGAGGTAGGCAGAAAGTTTCATCCGAGTCATTTGAATGTCAAGTACCTGTCAGGGTCCCAAAAGAATATGAAATACACAGATTCCAAAGCAAAAGGTTGCCAGCTACACCTGTGTGAATCTGGAGCCAGCCTGGAGTCTGGAAACAGCCATATTCATCCTCTCTCCTTCCTCTCCCTCCTCAGTTCATCTCAAGCTAGAATTACTCTAAGCTTAAATCTGTCAGATTCGCCATCCTACTGACCACATTCCCCCAAGTTCAGAGTCTACAGACTTTATAGCAGGTGGTATCCTCTTGCAAGGAGAATTGCATTATTCATGTCATCCTGGAGCAAAGACAAAGCTGGAAGCTGGCAGGACTCTGGTGGTATGGTGATTCCTCCAGGGGCCTCCAGCTCCTAGTTCTCCCACTGATCCGGCAGCTTTCTGAAACTGAAGGTGCTGCCCACCGTCACTGCCACTGGCATCTTCCTGGATGCTCTTGCTGCTGCTGTCACTGCCAGACTAAAGCCCAAGCGGTCCCTCGTACCCCTGATAAAATTTCTTAGAGTGAAGAAAGATGATGTAAGTCTTTTATGAATTCATACAGAAGACATGAACAGAGATAGGTATTTTTCTTCATGGACCAAAAGGAAAGCAGATGGTTGCATGTCTAAAGCATTGACTAGATAACTGAGCTGGAGCATCTTTGCACTCATCCCTGAGCCCTTTATAAGAAAGCCCCAACATGGAGCTCTGGGCATTTGTCTTAAAGAGTTATATCCACTCATTTATTCATTCAACAAACATTTAATAGGTACGTCCTATAATATATGCGGGACCCTAGAGAGAGGCTTGTAGGACAATTATGGACAAGATAATTGAGGTTCCTGCTCCTGAGGTTATTGACCACAGATGATGACAACCACTAACTGAAGAATCACAAAGATAATTGATTAAAACATGTATGTGTGTTATGAACAGGAGCATAAGTAATAGAAACTTCTTAATTAGCCTCAGCGATCAGGAAACCTTCCTTGAAAAATGCACACAGGATCTGAGGTAAAAATTAGTTGCACAAAGAAAGGGAGACAGGATGTACTGGACAGGCTCAAGGGATGAGGCTGAGGCCATAAGAGATGCTGAAGAGTGTGTGCTCCGTTAAAAAAAAAATTGAAGTCAGGGTGCTGAAGCACCTACAGCAGGTTGCCCCAGAGACCTCTAGAAACATGGAGGGAGGTATGAACAGACAGGACACAGAAGGTCTCTGCAGGCCGGCAACTTGATGTTTTATGGAGCTCAGTTTGGCTGAAGTATATGAAAAGTTGTGTTGGGCTGAAAGAGTACACAGGTTCATGGGCCAGATTTGACCAAACCAACCAACCAACCAACCAACCAACCAACCAACCAACCAGAAACCCTTTCAGCATACGTCAGGCTGTGACTGTGAACTCCAAGGAGGAATTTCCTCCGTTCTCATCTCACTGATGTACATTTTCTGATTTCCGCATGGTCTTTTGTTTGTCAATCCGGAGAGCCAATTCAATCCCATGTTGCTTTGTTTTCCTTTCTACTTGAAGCTTCATGTTCATGAATGTGAGAGAGAAACACTTTGCCAAGCTCAGACCTGGAGCTGACTGACTGATTATGGAATTTAACCTATCACTCAAGCCATTTGACATGCTGCTAGGAACTTACTGTGGACCCAAGGAAACTTTATGGGCAGGCAGAAGCTGAAGGTGGCAGAAAGTTTCGAATCACCACGATTGATACTGTGAATGTGCGTATATCAGACGACTGGGCCCAGAATTCATCTGGAATGTGTGTGCACATAAGGAAAGAGGCTTCGTGTTAAAGTGCGAGATGCTTTCTATTGCATTTCTGCTTTGTCTTCTGAAGACAGCGAATGTTCTTAGTTTCCTGGCTATCACCACAGGCTCTCATTCCTGCCTAAACGTCTCTCACGTGGAGCATCCTCAACCGATGGAGACAGTCAAAAGACTCAGGCTGCTTTGGCCAAATTCCATGGCTATTGTTCCATGTGTCCAGAAGATGAAAAATGCCTGTCACTGTGACTATGAGCTATGGTGTACCAGCTGGGACATTTGTCATTTCTTTCTTTCTCTTGAAAATGTGTTCTTTTGTTCGTGCTTAGGTATTCCCTGTGAACGATGAGCCACCTGTTCTAAAGGCTGACCTCATTCCCATGATGCACTGCTCAGAGGGTGGAGAGGTGGCCATCACCCCTGAATACATTTTTGCTACTGATGCAGACAATGATGACTCACAACTGCTGTTTCTGATTGCCCAAGAACCTCAGCATGGGGTGGTGACAAAGGCTGGGATCCATGTGGACAGGTTCTCTCAGGGAGATGTCATCTCAGGGGCTGTGATGTACAAACACACAGGTAAGTGACAACCTTAAGACTAGTAGAGGCACTTGAAAGGGTCTTAACTCCACGCCTTGTCATGGGCTCCCATTACATTACAATCTTACTACCTTCTTCTACTTAAAGATAAAGCCTGCACTCCAATTAGTAAAGATGGTCACCATGGATGAGATACGTCTGACCTGAGGATGATAGTGATTTTGGAGAGTAGAGAAAGAGCAGCTGCCACTTGCTTCCCCTACCCCAAGTCCTTCTTTTTTAGTGAACTTGAAGACTTTTGGCATTTTATTCCGATTTCTAAATTACACTGAAATTACCAAAGCAAGTCACCTAAAGCAACGGCATTATTACTTTTAAAAGTTGAACAACCACCAGCCAGCTCCCTAGAAATAACTAGGCACCTTTCTAAGTACCTGAAGAGCAAGATGATGTCTTGTACTTTGTTTAACCTACTCATGACGCATTTGTAAGGTTGGGGCTCCCACTGATGTTATCTCAATATACTGTTATTCAGTTGGCATTTCTTCCCACCATACGAGTGTTCAACTAGAGAAAAGATTAACTCTAAACCATGTGTGATGGCACATGCCTTTAATCTCAGCACTGGGGAAGCAGAGACAGGCAGATCTTTGTGAGTTTGAGGCCATCTGGTCTAGAGTGAGTTCCAAGACAGCCAAGGCTACACAGAGAAGCCTTGTCTCAAAAATGAAAGAGAAAGAAAATATTAACTCAGCATCTAGTATTTGCAAGGCACAGCACTGAGCCCCTCAGGACACAGTGGAGTATAATCCAAGCTGTGCCAAAGGACTGTTCGCTAAGTGTGCACATGGGAGGATGGCCACGACACAGTGGCAGGTCATATTGTTCTTTCTTTCATATCTTCGTTCCTGCCTAATCTTTTTTTGTCAGTTTGACATAAGCTAGAGTCATCTTGGGAAAATGCTCGTAAAATGAGGCTGTAGGCAAGCCTACAGGGCATTTTCTTAATTAGTGATTGATGTGGGCAGTACCACCTCTGGACTGGTAGTCCTGGGTTCTATAAAAAAGCAGGATGAGCAAGCCATGAGGAACAAACCAGTAGCAACACACTGTGGCCTCTGCATCAGCCCCTGACTCTAGGTTCCTGCCCTGTTTGAGTTATTTTCCTGAATGCTTTGATGATGGAGTGTTATAGGGGAGTGTAATAGAAATAAACCCTTTCTTCTCAACTTGCTTTTGGTCATGGTGTTTCCTCACAACAGCAGAAACCCTAAGTCATCTACTTAGATCCAAGTTAGTAGCATTTGCCCAGAAATAGCATCACATATTTCCTCTTGCTGGAGTTAATCACAGGCCCTCACAATTTTCCTGGTAACAGTCTCTTTAGACTGAAAATTCCACGGGGGAAATAAGAGGGTGTGGAAAAGCTGGATGTGTGGGACATTACAGTATTTACATTTGTGTCACTGTGGCAAATACCTGACAGAAACAATTGATGAGAAGGAAGACATTTTGTGCATTGATTTCTGAGAGTGTTCAGCTATTCACAGCCACAGAAGTACAACAGAGAATCTCATTTCATGGCACGGGCATGAGGAAGAATCTGTCACATGACAACAGCTCAAGAAGCAAAGAACCAGACTGGAGCCAGGGGCTGGGCTGTCACCTTCAAAAGCCCGCTATAGTTATCCTACAGCGGCATCTGCCTCATAAGATCCCTTTGGCTCCCAAGTACTGCCTCAAACTAGGAGACATGTCTCATGGGCTGTCCTCTAAAATTAGAGTGCATGCCTCCTTGACAACTTAACTGTTGAATTGTGTGTGCCAGTAAGACCAGCACCATATGGACAAAACCAGGGTTGGCCACCATCTTAAGTAGCCTGGTGGTCCTGCACCATGATGAAGGCAGCCTTTGAGTGACTATGTGGAAGGATCTTGGAAAACATCTTCCAGGGCAGTCCTGCTCAATGATGGCATCCCTTGGTTCGCTCTGTGTGTCTGTGTCTCTGTCTCTGTCTATGTCTATTTTTTTCTCTCTCTGTTTATCTCTCTCTGTCAAAAAGACTTTCAGACGAGCTTACTGTTATATGCGCTGGATCCTTCCATCCATGAAGTCTTATTACTCCCTCAAGTGTCATATCATCCGGTCACACCCCTCTCTTTCTCGTCCAAGTGTGCTGCTACATTTTAAAATGGAAGCCGCTACTCACACTTGTTTTGTTCATAGTTTACAGCATATTCTTTTCCTTGACAAACTACACATTTCACATCTTCCTCCTCTTCATTTTGTTCCTAATTCTCATGATAAACCTGGGTAAAGTCAGCCAGTGAAAATCACGCTGTAGCCTGAATGCTATGTTAAAATCTCTTCCACCAATGATATGAGTGCATTATTTTTTGAATTCAGCCTCACTCAGACTTTAAGACATGGCAGAACATTATGATAGGCAGATTTGGGCCCAGGGGTCCCGCTCAAACTAAGGCACCAGCCAAGGACAATACAGGCGGTAATCTTTAAACCCCTACCCAGATCTAGCCAATGGTCAGAACATTCTCCACAGTTGAGTGGAGAGTGGGATATGACTTTCTCACGTACTCTGGTGCCTCACATTTGACCATGTCCCCTGGAGGTGGAGACCTGGTGGCACTCAGAGGAAGGACAGAAGGTTACCAAGAAGAGACTTGATATCCTATGAGTAATCCCCTTCAGGAACAGTCATAGGGGAGGGGAATAATGGGAAAATGGGAGGGAAGGAAGAATGGGAGGATACAAGGGATAGGATAACCATTGAGATGTAACAAGAATAAATTAATAATAATAATTTTAAAAAGACATGGCAAAATGTGAACAAGATTGCTATGTAGGGCAGGCTGGCCTCAGGCTTATGTACTTCCCACGCCCCATTGTAGATCACAGATAGTCTTACAGGAAAGAGACAACAATGGTTATTGTTGATTGAATGCTTCCAACATGTTTAGCAGGCTCTCAAAGCATGGGAAATTATGGTAAGATGACCCATGTTCTCTTACACTGCCTTGCAAATCCTAAAAGGCAGATTTACAAATATCTGAATCTCTTCTTATGTGATGCCCATATAGAGAACTGTTAATTAATAAGGCCTAGAAGGACACTGGGGGAAATTATTTCACATAGATTTTTCTTTAGGTTATATTACATTAGAATGACTACTAGATTCAAATGATGTTTTGAATGTTTCATTTCCTTAGGATGTTGACTTCTTTACTCCGCTGGTACTCACTTATCACTGTTCAGATTGATATCAAGAGCCCTGACATTAAAACTCTGATGTCTCAGTGACTTACCGGTTGCAATCCTTGCTTTAGTGTTTTCATTACTATTATTACATGTACTGATTAATTTTAACTTTTGGTTTGACACAACTTAGAATCACTTGAGAAAGAAGCCTCAGTGAGGAATTATTTATACTGAATTGGCCTGCAGGCATGACTATGGGGAATTGTTCACCCTCATAGGTAAGTCTGCACAGCTGAAGACACCATGCTCTTCAGACATAGAACCCAAAGCCCTGAACTGGAATTCACCTGAAAGCCTCCTCTGAGAGGACTATCTTTCATGGTACACACCAGAAGGCGCCATGCAAGCTTCTGGAGGAGGGAAGTAACCAACAGTTCTACCCAGCTATGACTTCTATAAACAAGAACCATGACCAGCATGATACAACATGATAACCGTAATGGTGTAGTAATGGCGCACATACCTTGATGGTAACCAACAACTCTCTAATTGGACTTAACAACAGGGAAATAATGCCTGGTATGGGAGACCTAGCCAACTACCTAGGACACTACTTCACTAAACCAGCACAATCCCTAACAATAATCTAAACATTTGTCCTTATGCCCACACATAAGTGTAGTCCTCTCCCCTCACTGGGGAGACTTCTCTTTGTAACAGATAGGGGCCATTACATAAAACGACAACAAATTAAAATGCGCAGTTCTGGAGCCCAATCCCAACTAATGCATCTACCACATAACTCTGGCACCTAAGGCTCAGAGATCATTGTGGAAGAGGAAAATGAAAGCTTATAACAGAAAGTCTGCTGTGAAATGTTATAGAAGGCACACCTATGATGTCTCAATCCCACAGTTACCTAAACTTGACCTGGACAAGGATAATTCGTGTAAACATGTTAACTTGGAAGGGAGAAGGCTCAAGTGGCCTCAACTTTAGACAAAGATGATGACCTCAATCCTAGACAAAGAACTACAGACAACCAAGGAATGCTGAAAGCGGGAGAAATGGTCTTCCCCAGGGAAGAGTATGCCAATTGGTTGTCTAATACCAAACGGTCAACCCTGAAAACATAGGCATACAAATAATATTATACAGGCTGAGCAGGTTGTATTTATGTATTTAGGAACACACACACACACACACACACACACACACACACACACACACGCCATGCAATTGAAAGAGAGCATGGAGGGGTATATAGGAGGAAAGGAAAAATGGAAATAATGCAATTGTATTACAATCATGCATTGGCCATATCCATTTATCCTCTTCCACAAAGGATCTTTCTCTCATCCTTCTTCCTACTCCTGCCCCCAATACACTTCTCTGGCTGTAAAAATCTCTTTTACTTTGTTGTTTTTTTTTTTTTCCTTTCTCCTCTGCCTACTATCCAAAAGTCCATTTTTTACTTAAACAAAACTGAGTTATCGTTTTCCATATCTGTCTTGTTTCACTTAACATAATTTTTTTTTTAGTTCTACCCATGTTGTTGTGACTGTCATAGCATAAACACACCACATTTTCTTTATCTATGCACCCATTGAAGGGCATCTCGGTGGTCGCACATTTTGACTATCATGACTAATGCTGCAGTAGACGTGAGGAAACAAGTATCTTTTTGATATAAAAATTTCATCTCCTTTGGGTAGCTAATGAAGAGTAGGGTTGTTGAAGCCTATGTAATTTTTTTGAGGAATCTGCATAATGTTCCCCATAAAACTCCTATTACTTTATATTTCCAGTGATTGTGTTTCTCTGTATTTGTTATTTATTGTCTTTCTGGTGATGGATGTTCAGCTGAGTAAGATGGTAACTCCCTGTGGTTTTGACTAACATTCTTCTCATGATTAATAAAATTGCACACTTTTTGATGGGAGTTGGATCAAGTCTCCCCATTACTTTGGGTAGTGTGATCATCAGATAGCTTTTTATATTTTATGTTCCTATCATTTCTTTCATCTGTGTTTTATAATTTTGTTGTGGAGTTCTGCTTTTTATTGATTTATTTTTAAATATTGTGAGTGTGATTGCTTTCCTAATTTTCATTTCACCGGGTTTACTATTTGTGATTAGAAATGCTACTTTAAAAAGGAAAGGAAAGGCATGTTACGTGTGTGTGTGTGTGTGTGTGCACGCGCGTGCGCATGCACACATAGGTGTTGGTTTTGTTTTTGTCTAATTTACTGAGCTCATGTCTAAGTTCTAAATATGTTTGATGGGCCTTCTTAGAGACTGGATGATCAGCGTGTTTTTATTTCTACCAAAATTGAAGGATAATGCTTTCTTTTACTGAGTAATAGTTTAATAATTCTTTCAAACTCTCATAGAGTATATTTTAAGCATATTTGCCTCCTCTCCTTTCAGATCCACTCCTACCTCTCTACCCACCTATATCTATCTATCTATCTATCTATCTATCTATCTATCTATCTATCTATCTATCTGCACATATATTATGTATGCATGCATGTATGTATGAATCATCTATTTATCTGTCATCTATCTATCTATCTATCTATCTATCTATCTATCTATCTATCTAAACCCATCAAGTCTAATTTGTGCTGTTCAAATACTCCTGGATGTGGGACATACCCTGGACTCTCTTACACCTACCAAGGATCATGCTCTTAACGAAAACAGTCTTCTTTTACCAGGAGCTATCAGACTAATAGTTTCTATAGAACTCTCTAAACTTCAACTTGGATTTCCTCTTCCTGTCCCTTCCCTTCCCTTCCCTTCCCTTTCCTTCCTTTCACTTTTTTTCCTTTCCTTTCCCCTTTCTTCAGTGCTGCCAGCATTGTTTTCCTCTTGGCTCTTTAAGAATTGCCAATAACCCATATTCAGGGCTTTTCAGTTATCTGGCATGGACTGTCCTGTTCACTGATAAGTGGTTGGCTAGAGCATAGTAAAAGAAAGAAATGACCAAGATGTGGATTGCCTTACACTTACCCGGTGTTCTCTGTGTCTCACGGCTGCTGTGCAGTTGCTGTGTATTCATTTCTGGTGGTAAATGCACAGGGAGAGGTAATTAAGAGGGGGAAAAGGGCACTTTCTGCCTTTTCCTGAAGTTGTTGCTAGCATCAAATGATTAAGAGGAAAGAATGAAACCTTCCCCAGTCAAGCTCTGGGCCTCCCCCTTGTTCATTTGTGAACTGTCAGACCCTTGTGAGCCCTGCTTTGCTCCTCCATCTGGTGGTCCATGGCTGGCAGGGAATTCCCAAGAAGCAACAAATGGACAAGCATTTTTATATTATTTTCCCAACTATATTTAATTTTATGGTGATAAAATTGAGTTCATACTTTATCCCCATGAATTCCTTTCCTTTCCATACAATGCTCACAGAAAAGGTAGGGGTGAGGTTGGTCTTGGTGTTCTTTATTTTCAAAGGTCAGGATCCAGCATAGTTGTGTCTTCCAGGTGGTGAGATTGGCCTCGCACCTTGTTTCGACACTGTTACATTGGTGGTTTCGGATGGTGAAGCTGGCCCTTTGGTGAATGGCTGTTGCTACGATGGACCCGATCCATCTGTCCCTCTACACAAGTCTTTTCCCACGTATGAGCTCAACATCACAGTGCATCCAGTGGACAACCAGCCACCTTCGATTATAACAGGTGACTGTGTTATTTCTACAAGTGTAACTGCCAGTGTCACACCCAAGGCTCAGTGAAATAATTCTCTTTACTTAGATTAGAAAGCTACCAAATGCAGTTGACATCTTGTGACCATCTTAACAGAGGCATTTAATAAACCCCAAATCTGTTATAAAAAGATCACAGAGCGAAAGCATCTATTTATCTGCTTGAGAATGAATATCTATATATAAAGAGAATACAACAGTGTGTGTGTGAGTGTGTGTGTGTGTGTGTGTGTGTTACAACAGGAACATTGGGATCTTCACATGGGAAAATGTCATTTCCCTTCTGGAGAGAGAATAATTTATTTTATCCATAATAATTTCTATTAGAACAGAATGCGTTCACCACAGAGACCATTTATATACATTTAACCTTATGTGATTTTCAGAAAGTCCTCTCTTCATAAGCATTATGTATATGTTCTGTCTCACAGAAAAAAATAAGCATATGTATGAATGTTCTTGTAATTGCAAACTATCTCCCAAGTAATGTTCTGGAAAGGAAGCATTATCCCAGCAGAATAATTAAGCACCAAGGCATGAGAAAATGTTCGCTATGAGCAATTCATAATCGCTCTCAGGCAATTAACGCTCTGACAAACAGAGGTAATGACTGATCTTGAGGAGTACATAAACTACATTTAGTGGCTTATCATTAAAACGGTTTGGCAATTCTTATTTTCATTTGTCACTTCCTCAGAGGCACAAGGGAAATCAGAGCTCCTTGAGAATGGCTGGAGGGCTGAGGCAGAGCATCTAGCATTGCTGTCGCCTTCCCGTTGTCATCTGGCTGGCTTGTGTGAGAAAAAGCATACAATTCCATACGTCAGATTAAATCCTTCTTGCTACCCCTGAATATTTTCACTGAGAAGAGAATTTATGCCCAAGAAAATGAGCATCCCCCATGGAAGCATATTTGCCTGTGGGATTTTGTGTGTGTGTGTGTGTGTGTGTGTGTGTGTGTGTGTGTGTGTGTGTGTGTGTATTTACTCTACTTGGGATTGCAATCACACCCTTTAGTTCTCATTATTCTCATGGAAGAGTTCGGGCTAAGACATGTGTGTATCTTTCGATTTGATTACATTTTTATTTACTTGTTTTATGGACCACTGTACACAGGTGGATGTGAGAGCAGGAACTGGTTCTATCCTCCCATCCTTACATTGATTCCAGGGATTGAACTCATGTCATCAGGCTTGGCAGCCAGCACATTTACCCACTGAACCATCACACTGGCCTGTGACTGTTGTTTATTTGCACACAGGCAAGATGTTCGTGGTGGATGAGGGATTCTCAGCAGCCCTTACTACTCATCATTTGATGGCCACTGACCCGGATACTGCCCCAGATGGCTTAGAATTTGTCTTGGTTTCGCATCCCCAGTTCGGCTACCTAGAAAACACACTCCCTTCTGCTGGTTTTGAGAAAAGTAATATGGGCATAAGCATAGGTAAGGCATGGTTTCCTGACCCACATTGTCTTGCCACTGTCTTTGGATGTGACTAGCTAGACCATGCTTAAAAAATGGGTAAGGACTCAAAACTATTCAAGGCACTGTATGCAGTCAAAGGATTATTATTATTATTATTATTATTATTATTATTATTATTATTATTCGGATACATTGAATATTAATTGTTTTTCATCTTAACTTTTATCTTGATGTTTTTATGTATGAACATTTATATGTGCAGTAAGTGGAAACTAGTTTCAAAAATATATGAATAAACACCCAAGTGCTCACCATTTCCAAGGCCTTCCTAGCAACACAGCCCTGTCATGTAATTAATCTGGTGGGATCCACGGGGTCTCATTCTCAGAGTTTTCCAGCATGTTTAATACATATTATGGAAAAATACTGAGAAAGATGCTATGAGTTGTCCTGAAAGAGAAACCTGAAATGTGTAAGTAGAGTACATTAATTTTCAAAAGCAAAATGTTTCTGGGTGACCAGAATAGCCCTTAGTAAAACAAAACAGAAATAAGAAGAAACTCAAATCCTCCAAGGATAACACTTCATAAGTAAATTATTTTTCAAGCTCCTTTTAAGACATTTCTATTTTTAAATATGAGCAAGATTACATTTAAAATGAATCAAATGAAAGGCTATTCATTTTTTCTTGTGATTTAATTTACAGTATAGGACAATTTTCTTCTTCTGATTTAAGGCTCGCTGAACATCAGGTCAACTAATTCTACTCAGTGCAATGAATTTCTTAATGTATGTTAGGTAGACATCAGTCTCCACTCATTTTATGTTTATGTCAAAGAGATGGTGTCCTTCTTAACCCAGTATGGTAAGAGCCATGTGTCAGAAGGACAGTGTAGCCAAGGACAGTTCTCCCTGACTTTCAGTCCACGCGTCTGGAGAGTGACCACGAAGTTGCCTGCATCCTGATTAGTGGTTATCACCAGTCCATTATTCAGGCAGCTTTGAGTCTATCTTAAGACCTGTGATACCTCCCATTATGTTGATGGTTGGTAGGCGTCCCACCAGTCCTGGCTATGATCATGTATCTACTTTGCAGACAAGCAGCTGTTAAAGGGAAGTGCTGTTTATCATTCCCTGTTCTGTCTTGGTGTGTACTAGCTTCACTCCAGTGGAGAGACATGAAGGCTTTGCACATTAACTATGTGCAGTCCAGGCACCTGAGGGTGGAACCAACTGCTGACCAGTTCGTGGTATATGCCACAGATGGGAAACAACGCTCCTTGGAGACAACATTTCATGTTATCATCAATCCCACAAATGATGAAGCTCCTGACTTCATGGTACAGAATATCACTGTAAGAAACATACTAGAATTTTCTCTTATTATTTTCTGGTTTTATTTCTGCCTAGCTAAGCCTTTTATGTTGGTCCAGGTGTCCTTAATAATGTTAACTTGGTGAAGGGTGAGGAAGGCAGACTCATGTCATATACGTAATCACTTGTGAACCATTAGCTTAATAGAATTGATAATGTGAGTGTGTGTGTGTGTATGTGTGTGCGTGTCTCTGTGTAATAGAATACTTATCGGGATGTAGATTCCAAGTCCTTTAGTGGTATTCATAGTTAGTTCTCATAATAGGCTTTAGGGTGTTTTTTATTGTAATTTCATTACTGAAGAAATGAGGCATAAACAGGTTAACTAAGTAACTCAAGATATGTATGGACATGGCAGAATTATGTCTATTATACTATAATTTTTCTGTATGTTTTATTTACAAATAAGAAAATCATACCCACTACTCTATGCTTTGCTTTATAAACCAAAACATACACACACACACACACACACACACACACACACACACACACACACACACACACACACCTTTTCTTATCACTTTGAAGTTCCTTTTAAATCACATTTAATTCATGCATATGCCCTAACAAGTCAAACAAAACACAGGCTTTGGCCTCAAAGAGACTTGAGTATTTAAGTATTTTTGCATCTTGGGCAGATTATTTGTCTTCAAGCTTCTGTTTTCCCGTCTTTGAAAATATATATGTAATTTTCTTTGAGAGTTAGTCATGATAATCAAGTTGGCCAAACACAGTAGGTCCTTAATGAGAAAATGCCTTCCGTACTATTTAGTGTGTCATCTTTTCTCTAATATTGACCGAAGTCATTATTTCCGCTCATTATTTTTGCTAAAAATAATCACATTCTAAATGTGAAAGTCTTTATTTGATTTTAATTTTCTACCGATTTTTAACGGCACATGAGTGTCACCTCAGCGTGAAATTTAAGAGCCAACTCCTTCCTCTTCTCTTCTTTTGGCTCGAGGCTTACTCTGGAGAGCCCTACAGTTACCAAGTGAGGGGAAAAACCCTACAAATGAGCCCATCCTCGCCTATTTCCACTGCCTTTATCTGCCCGAGGCAAGGGCTTCTGGGATAATTAGGCCTCAGGGAAGTTGCCCTTACTCCTTTGTGGAAGTAATCATGTCTTTCAGGCATGCTTCCTCATACATGCAAATCACACACAGACCCTCGGGGCATTGGCAGACAGAACTTTTAAGAGCCAAGAATTCTTTTTTTCATATAACCACATTTATCTTTCCTGTTAGGAAATTTCCTCATTGTATAAATAGTTGGGCTTCCATAAGAACTTTTTAGTTTACTATAATTCTTTGCAAACCCATGTTGAGTTAAATAACTTCTTTTTATGTCAATGCATTTCGATTTTCATAGTCTCATAATGTCAAGAAACAGTTTGATTTCCAAAAAAATAATCCCGTAGGTTTTTTTTGTTTGTTTGTTTTAGAAAACTCCCTGGTAATCTTGTGGCTGGATTTACCATTCTGTAAATCAGATACATTATCATACAGTCCAAGAGGAAACACTTCATGATTAAGATGGAGAATTACAACATGCTTTTAAGATGCTTTAAAGTCCTTAGGACTGGGAAACTATTGGGATACAGGCTCAAGTGTTTCAATAGGTATACCGTTATGAACTAATCTAGGATGCTTTTTTGGTCTTTAATTTAAAAAAGATCAGATAAGAGCAGCAATGGTTTTTTCCAAATATCACAGTGCAGCTGCAGGAAGGTCCCTTTGGAGCCAGTGGGAGGAGCTAAACTCCCCCACCACCACCTACCGCCCCCCCAGCCCCAGCTCTATTATGCTTCTTGTTTCCTGGTATCCGGCAGCTCTTGATGGTCCTTCTCTGACCTCTGACCACGTTATTGATGGACAGGCCTTCCCAGTCCCTCCTGACTTTGATTCCTGAGAATATCTGCACTACCTCCAGAATGTAGCTCAGTGCCCGCGCAGATCCCCAGGAAGCATGTGTAGACTCTGTCTACTTTTATTGCTTAGATCTTGCTGTATTTCAGAACAGAAAACAAATATTTTCTTGTTCTATCCTCTCTCTGTGGGGGGGGGGGGTGCAGGAAGAGGGAAAAACAGCTAGGTACCAGATAGCCAGTGATCTTCTTGAGCCAGTAAGTATTCCACTGTATGTATGTGTGTTTGTGTGTGTGTGTGTGTGTGTGTGTGTGTGTGTGTGTGTGTGTGTGTGTGTGTCCTTGTTCTACCACTCTGCGCCTTATTCCCTTTAGACAAAGTCTTCCACTGAATCTGGAGCCAGTAGGCCCCCAAGCTCTAACTTCTCAGCCCTCCCCAGCCCCCACAGCACTTAGGTTAGAGGTGTTCTCACAGCCACACCCAACTTTTTATTAGGTGCAGGAGAGATGAACTCAGCTCCTCAAAGTCTCACTGTAAGAACTCATATCTGCTGAGCTATCCACAGCACCCAAAATAAAAAAAGTACTTACTATGATAATAAAAATTTGAAACCTCAGTTACAATATTTGAGCGGTTACTAAAATTATAAAGGCCATGAAGTTGAGAAGGAGTTGGAAGGGCCTTAGGGTGAGTGGGAGGGAGTAATGATGGACGAGTGTGGTCAAAATAAACTGTATAAATGTTTGACATTTTAAAAGAATAAATAAAAATATTTTCAAAAAGAAACACCAAATTGGCTCTGTGTATGCAATGTGTATTTGCTACTTCCAAAGAAAACAGACACCTAAAAATTGTAGAAACAAGGAGTTCTGAGATAACTAATGGATCGGTGTTGAGAGTAAAAATTCCAGATCCACTTTTACATTGAACTTCCCTGACTTCCAGAGAGGAAGCTTGCCTCCCCATGACCAACCGTTGCATTATTAACAAGATAAGATGCTCTACACTTTTTAAATCAAGTTTTTGATCATATGTGTTTTTTTCCTTTGCTATTTTTTTTATTAATTTATTATTGTTACATCTCAATGTTTATCCCATCCCTTGTATCCTCCCATTCTTCCCTCCCCCCATTTTCCCCTTATTCCCCTCCCCTATGACTGTTCCTGAGGGGGATTACCTCTCCCTGTATATGCTCATAGGGTGTCAAGTCTCTTCTTGGCAACCTGCTGTCCTTCCTCTGAGTGCCACCAGGTCTCCCCCTTCAGGGGACATGGTCAAATGTGAGGCACCAGAGTACATGAGAAAGTCATATCCCACTCTCCACTCGACTGTGGAGAATGTTCTGCCCATTGGCTAGATCTGGGAAGGGGTTTAAAGTTTACCGCCTGTATTGTCCTTGGCTGGTGCCTTAGTTTGAGCGAGACCCCTGGGCCCAAATCTGCCTATCATAATTTTCTACTTGTAGGTTTCTAGGACCCTCTGGATCCTTTTATTTTGCTATTATCCCATGCGTCTCTCATTTAGAGTCCCAGTAGGATGTCCTCCCTTCTGTCCCAGTTTCCTGGTAAGTGAAGGCTTTCGTGGGACATGCCCCTTGGGCTAGTATGCAGATATAAGTGAGTATATTGTGTGCATCAATGTGAGTGATGAGGAGACACACACACCATAGCCCAAATGTTGAGGTTGGAGGACAACTTTGTGGACTCAGCTCTCTCCACTTTTATGTGAGTTTCAGGAGTTGAACTCAGGTTGCCAAGGCTTGTGTGGCAGGCACCTTTACCTACATGCCTTCTCACCAGCCTCACACAGATGTTTTAATTGTACATCCTACATTGTACATGGAGCACACTGAAATCTTAAGGAAAGAAGTGACCAAGACGAATAGACTTCTTTTTACATTCTCGTTATGCAGAAATGTTTTTTCCCCCTAGAACCCAGTATCTGAAGATGCCATGAGAAATTTGAAATGGGATATTTTTACATAAGTGGGGTGGATTTTTAAGCAGCCCTTTCAAAAGAAATGAGTAGAGAAGAGGTTCTATTTCCTATTGCTGACTGACTGTGCTGACCTACTCCTGCTCAGGTGTGTGAGGGTCACATGACAGAGCTCGATTCTTCCATCATCAGTGCTGCTGACAGGGATGTTCCCAAGGACTCCTTGCTCTTCAGCATCACCCAGAAGCCCCAGCATGGCCTCCTCATCAGTGTGGCGATCAGCAAAGACTCTCCTCAGATCCAGGAGCTGAAACGTGAAATTCACAACTTCTCCATGGACCATCTCAGGAATGGTAGGTAGATCATGTTTCATTTCTACTTACCTGCTGTTGCTGATGTAAGAACCTAGCTCACCCAGGTGTAGGCTCTAAACAAGTTGTAATAGCAGAAACAGAAATTAGGTTGTTGGGTACCGGAGGCTAGGGGTACTAGGGAAAACTAGGAGCTGTGGATGGAAAGGGACAATGCAAGGTCCCACAAGACAAAGTTCGAGGCATCTGTTGTACACTGTGGTGGCTATGGTTAGTAATACGCAGTGTAGCTGAACGTTACTAAGAGAACACACATGACAGTGCAATAACAAGAGAAGGCTGTGCACCTAAATGTAATTTGAGCATGCCACAAGTTGTATGTATATCAAAATGTCATGTTGTGTTTCATGCTTACAAAGTTTTGTTAATTAATACATAAATATAAAAACTGTTTTGCTCTACTAAAGATACTAAGGTCATAGAGATGCGGAGAAAGGAAGAGTCTGTACTTATCTCTTCAGTCAGAATTATGGACCAATGGGGGGGAGGCATACAGCCCAGCCACACATTGGATGTGGTCGGTCAAAGATGTAATGGCACGTTTTATTTGAATTTTAGAATAGCATTAACAACTATATTTGTGATTTTTGGTATTTTAACACAGAATTTTAATTATAATTTAAAATTTTCTCTTCAGACAATTCAGATCACGGCTTGTCTGCCAAAATTCCCACAGTTGAAACAAATATAGAGCCACGTATAATGGCCACTCATCAGTCTCTGGAGACAGTGTATTCTTTAGGGAAATGACACACTGGAAGAGCCTGAAGTGACTTTTAGTTACCTTTTAAAAGACCTTATCTCATTTTCAGTGTATAAAAATACTTTCAAAAAATTTAAAAAGTATGCAGTTCTAGAAAGGTGCCTAATCTCATACTCCTTTCTTCTCTATGTCTTGTTTTTCCTCACCTTGGGTTGGTCAAGGCAGCGCCTTCCGGACATTGGGGATGGGGGGATGTAGGGGAAGGGAGGGGAATCTCTGTGTTCCTCCCACAGGAAGCCCACCTCCTCTCCAGACCTGTCTCCTCCCTGCCTAGTTTGTCTTAGTACTTTTTGGCTTTTTTCCTACTGTCTTTTAAGTACTTATTTCTCTAATTAGAATGTAGTCTCTTTGTCCCAAAGGTTATTTTGTAATAATTGCCAGTGTCACATGTTTGAATCTGAAAAACCAATTCATTGTCTCAATTTTTCGTGGATTGTAAAGAAATAAATTCTGGAACTTCAAGGCTGATAAGACCAAATCAGTCCCCACATGTGGCAAATAATATTGTTACAAACTTAAGGAAAGGGAATAATACCTTAAAATGTACTCTCAGGAAAGTCTGATTTTTGTTGATATTTCTTTCTTTTCTTTTTTGGGGGGCTGGGTTAGATGATGGATACCTGTATTCCCAGCACCTCAGGAGCCTGAGGCAGGAGGATCAAGAGTTTAAGGCTTTCAGAGCTTGCCTTAGCTACAGAGGGAAACTTTATCTAAAGGAAAATAAAACATACAGTTTAATTTTTTACATTTATTTATTTATTTTGTGCATTTGAGGGAAATTGTGGGGGTGCCTGTTTGCCATAGCTGATATGTGAAGGTCAGAGGATAACTTGTGGGATTCAGTTCATTCTTTCTACCACGTGGATTCTGGGGCTCAAACTCAGGTGTGAAGATAAGAGCCTTTACTTCCTGAGCCATTCAAAGGCCTAAGACAGTTTTTTAAAAGTGATATTATTGAGATTATTGTTATCAGATTAAATAAGTATCATGTACTCATTGTCTGCATTTGGGTAGTATAGTCAATTTGAACAGAAATTTAAAATTTGTTACATAAGTGTATATTTTGATGACAATTTCAGATGTCAGGTTTTACTGATATTTTATTTTGATTAATTTATGGCTATGTTAAAAGTTACAGACAATTTGAATATATTCTTACAAATATCCCACCCCTAAACACACAGAACTCACCGACTCTTGCCATGTCAGGTGACTCACATTATAATCATCATTTCATGTACATTCTAAATAGTACCTGGCATAGCTTTGGCAGCTACAATGTTTTACTATATGGGTGTACTACAATTTTTCATAGCTGTTTCCTATTTTAAATAATCATTTTTCACTTCTTGCCATTAATGGTCATATGAAGCAAATATTTTACGTAAACCTCAGTATTTCTAGAGCTTTGTAGCAAGTTTTGAAAATAGTAAATTAAAGTTTTTAACTGAATATCTAAAGGACCATTAGGTAGGCTTAGGAAGCATGACTAAGGGTAGTTTTTTTGTTTTTTGTTTTTGTTTTGTTTTTTGTTTATTCACCCTACATCCTAGTCCAATCACAGCCCTCTCCCCATCTCTCCTCCCAGTCCCAACCTCCCACCCTCTTTTCCCTCCCCCCTTCTCCTCAGAAAAGGGAACTCCTGCCCTATACCAAGCCACTCAGGCATATCAAATCACGTAAGGCTAAACACATCCTCTTCCACTGAGGCCAGATAAGGCAGCCCAGCTAGAGGAAGTGATCCAAAAAGACACTTTCCTTGTGCTTTTGCAAGCAATAAAGAAATAGTAATATGTTCTATCTTCTGTTCGTTTTTCCTTGCCTGTTTTACTCCATAAAGGTAGTTTTTTTTGTTTTGTTTTGCTTTTTGTTTTGTTTTTTTGTTTTTTTTATAGTGAAGTTGGAAATACGATTCATTTTTGTTATGGCTCAAGTCAGATTTTACTTTAATTTCCTACAAGAACACATTTTCTCAGATTCACTTAAACACCATAATGTGTTTGTTCTTATATGGTTTCTGCATTTTCCTTATTTAAATAAGGAAATTTAATAGACTATTGCCACGCCGTGTCTGCTTCCCCCTTGGGGTATCCAGACTTGTTGGGTGCCTGGCTGGACCGGAGGGAGTGACACTTAATCGGGGTGGGTGAGTGCAATGCAGGATCACAGTGGATGGTGAGTGTGGGAGAAACAGATTTCTTAGGAGGTAGGCTTCAGTGGGGCAGCTTGTTTAATCGCGGGGGAGGGGCAACAGCTTTTAAACCTTTGGGGAGTGGCTTTTGGGGTGAGTGTACATCATTGGCTAGGGCTAGGGTACTAAGGATGTCTCATTTGCAAAAGGAGCAATACCAGATGCTGCTAGACATGACCTTTTAAGGGGAGAGGAAGTTTCACCTGGCTGTCAGACTGTGTGACCTTCTCAGGAGGGTAAGGGTGAGGACACAGGGCTATGCAGGCTCGGGGCAGAGAGGGAGCTGTCCTACTCCTGCGATCTCGGGACAAGACTTCCTGTGTTTGGACATGTCCATACCCTACTCTTGCTCCAGACCAGCTCCTCTGGTTCCACAGCGCCCCCTACCCACAGACTATGAATGACTTCATGTCACTCTAATGCACTGATTTTTGAACTATAAAGACTGATATTAAAACAGAGTATCTGTGGCATGCGGATGGCTCAACAAGAAGAAAGACCCTGTCCTTTTTCATCTTCCAGGAATGAAGCTGGCCTATGCCCACGATGACTCGGAGAGCTCTGCTGATGACTTTGTGGTCCAGTTGTCAGATGGGAAACATACAACACTTAGAACCATTTCCGTAAATATCACTCCCGTGAATGATGAGACGCCAACACTAAGCAAGTAAGCGGACAGCTTCCCATCAGCTCCACAGGGAGAAGCAAGATTTCCATCTATCCACCTCCTACAACTGCCCTACCACTCAGGCATCAGGAACTTCTTCCAGGGCAAATGCTAGGAAGCCAAACCAGTTAGTTGTTAAGTGATGTGATCTTTTCCTAAAAGTTCAAGTTTATTGTAAAAATAAAATAACTGAGCACATAGTACTAAAATGCACGTGTGCATGCACGTATGCATGCTCTCGCATACTTGTGCACACATGTGCAAAGTGCAATTTATAACTCTAGTTACAATGGTGACAGGCAACAGTCCTCATGATAGATTTCATCAAATTTCTAACTAAAAGCAATAGAGGGAAATACTCAGTCCCACTTTGTTCATCTTCTTGGTTCTTCACTGTCTGCCAATCGGTTCTGCATCCCATAGTGGGGATGGTGGGATCAATAACTCACTATCCATATCAAATGCTACTTCTTATAATTCTAGTATTATGAACTGCACAACTTGCTGGCAGTTCTCTACATGGGGTTGCATTTCTGTAGTGCCAGCAGTTTCTTCTGCGATTGTCAACTGTCATAGTCCATAGACTCCAGAGACCTTTATGAGGCCCAGCAGGCCTTTAGGGCTAGCTCCAGACATGGGTCTGGTTCTTGGGATCTCCACTGAGACTCCCCCTTATTTAATGCTGTAGCCATTAAGCATTAAATAGGTCATCTGTGTTTCACATGATAGAAACACCTTCCTAGAACCCTCTGAACTCCAAAAGGCTCCTGGACTATGTAGGGGAAAAGAGACTAGACAAGTCCCCACCTTACCCCGTCAGATTGTCATTGTTCCTTACTGGTTGCCAAATGCTCTGAAGAAAGTGTTTTGGGAAATGCTGATGAGAGTGTTTTGGAAGACCGATTCTCAGACATCAGTTGCTTCCGTGAAGAACATATATGAAATGCCTGTGTCCTTATTTCAATGCTGGGATGTCAGATTGGCTTGACATTGATTTATAAAAGTAGAAGATGCTGAAATTCTGGAACCCAAGAGAAAGCAGGATGAATTTGGGGCTAGCCTGGGGTGACACAGTGACTTTCAGGTCACTCTTGACTATATAGGAAAACCTGTGACTAGGGGAGGAGGTGGGAGGATTCTATACTGTTCCAAATCTCCTTGTAATCATCGCTTGAGGAATGCAAAGAGATGAAAAACTGGTGTTTATTAGGTACTTGCTAAGTGGCAGACACTTTGCTAATTCCTTTATACACATGATTTTTTTTTTTTAAACTCCTAGGCCATTCACTGACCAAGACCAGAGAAGGCTAGCCTCGTTGCTAACCTCCTGGCAACAGCTACAGCTATAAAATCCCCAAATTGTTTTCAATCTTGCTTCAGAATCCATCCTTTGCTTAAAAAATTAATTAGCATAACTATTGATCATATTCATGGGCCACAATGTGACATTTCAATACTAATGTGTGAACTTCAGTGATGAGATCTGGTCGACTGGCCTGTCTGTCACCAGACATTTGTCACATCCCTTTCCTTCTTGTCTCCTGCAGAAGGAAGCAGTAGGTCCCACTTTCTCTTACACGTCTTTACTTCATCCCAGAATATCTTCCTCTATTCTTTGTTTCCTCTTGCATCTCCAACTTCTGTTTCTTTCCTTCTGTTTTTAAGACCCAGGGCATAACTAGTGGTTAAGAAGTCCTGAGTCACAGCGACTCAGACAGCCACTGTCACATGTGTGACCTTAAATACTCTATCTCTCTTTAAGTGGATAAGGATGAGGCTAACACTCTTTTCACAGGATTGTACAAGTAAGATATATAAAAGTCCTCCAAAGATTGTACATAGTGAGTGGTCACAAATAGTCTTTGTCACCATTAGAACAAGCAGTTCTCCCTGTTCTAGAAACATGAAGACAAGTCTGACCCCCTGTTCATTTCTCTGCAGAAGACGTTGTCTTTGCTGATGTCAGCTGTGAGGCTTGGTGTCCTTAGTCCCAAGGCTAAGGACTTCAGGCATCCCCATCTTTCTCAGAAGCAAATCTTCAAAGACAGATGAAAGTAATCACATGATTTCACTATGATCACAGAGGAGAGCCAGAATACTGGTGGGAAGAGAGCCCTTCCTTACTTGATGAGGCTGGGGAAGCCCACCGTGTCCACATGGAAGTGGCATCTGCTCACTACCACATCTGGTCCTGCTCCCAGCTAGCTGTCTAGACTCCAGGAGCCAACCTGGCAGCCCTGTTTCTTTAGGACGATGAGCCTCTATAAAGACCACATGCACCAGGGCCTTTTCAGGAGGAGAAGAGATTAAAGGACCAGAGATAACAAAAGAGTATCAATACCTCAGGAAGGCATTCAGGAAGAGCCTTGGGACACTATATAAGTTGGTTTCAGTAGAGCTCTGTCAAGTTAGAACTATACCTAACCTACTTTCTTCATGGAGACATTGTAAGCATGAAACTAAAGAATGGAAGCAAAACCGTCATACACACTACATCTAACATAAAATTATAATGTTCTACACATGTGAGCCACATGAAGCATCTCTCACCAGCACCCTAGTCATGACTGCTGGGTCACACTCCCTTTACAGACTTTGGTCACACTCCTTTTTCAGACTTTGATACACGACTCAGTTTCCAGTACTATGGATGTTGATTATTATTTTTTAATTCTTGAGGTTGTGACCTGTGATAATCCGTGATAACCAAAGTGAGTGTCTCCTGGTGGACTATGCCTTCCATTTTCATACCAACACTGGCGTTTTCCTTCCTTTCTACAGGAAGGCTGAAATCTCAATGGCTGTGGGTGATACGCGTGTTCTGTCGAGCGCTGTTCTTTCAGCCATAGATAAAGACTCACCTAGGGAGCAGATTCACTATGTGTTTGAAAGACTTCCCAGAAATGGGAAACTTCAGCTTAAGGTAAGAGGCCCTTTAAAAACAATTCATTTATTTTTAATGTACGTGTGCCTATGTGAGCGTATATGTGTCACATGTGTGCAGGCACCCACAGAGGTGAGAGTTTTTGGAGTTGGAATTATAGGTGCTTGTGAGCTGTCTGAAGTGGTTGCTGGGAACCAAACCCTGGTCCTCTGTAAGAGTAGTGTAGGCTCTTAGCCGCCGAGCAATCTATCTAGCCCCAGAGCAGCCCTTTAAGCTTCATTTCTCAAGGCAGATATGAATCTTATCAGCATGCACACTTGTACAGTTAAATTCACTCTTGGATATGCACAGTTTTCACTCAAAAGTAGAATATTTGTTTTTTCCTGTTAAGAAACTTTTAACTCTGTTACCACTCCTTCTTTCCCTCCCTCCCCCGCTCCTTCGCTCTCTCTTCTGCTTGTACGTCTTCACTCCTTCCTAAGGTCTGTGTCCGCCTCTCTCCCTTCTCTCCCTCTCCTATTGCTCCTCTCAGTTTCTCTGCCAGGCCCTAAGCCATCCTCAGGAGCATGGCAACACTTGAAACCTGTCTTGATTGCATGTCTTTATTATGGAGTCTCTCTTCCCAGTCCCATGAAGATGTGTGTGAGAGGACAAAAATCTTGAGTCAAAAACTACACTAGGGGGAAACTTCCCGGTCACTGATGCCTGTCTCATCTTAGTGACTGCTGCATTAGGATCCAGCAGACTGTGTGACCGTAAAGCAACACTCCTGGGTTTGTACACATTCCCAAACCTAATGCTTTAATAGATGGTGAAAAGCATGGGAACGTGGAGGCACACGAAGGGTTAAGTCACTCTGCTTCTGTCTCAGGAGCTTTTTTTGCGCCCTCTTGATTTCTCTTGGTCCTGTAATAGCAAATTTCTAGGCTATTCAGATTGTAGGCACCATGGTAATGACCAATCTATCAGTGACTCATAGGTCAGCTACCGGAAAAGGTCAGCTGACTCGTGTGGGTCACATGGCTTACTTGAGTGGTGACTGGAGACCAGCAAGGACCTCTAGCCAGCCTCGGTGTGATTACCTGAATGCTTGGGTCTTAATCTAATGCAGCTCGGTTTAGAATAGGAAAGCAACCAGGATTTATTCTGTGGGGAACAGCTTGACTGTCACAGAGTGTGGGTACCATAGAGAGTCAGAGGGAAGGGCAATCACTGATTTAAATTGAGGTACAGCTGTGTCCTTATTTCATTTCCAAGCGTAATGAGGCGGAAACCCAGTGAGAGCGCACACGCTTTGGGTGGCTTGGGGCCTGAGTTGCTTCAGCTATGAGACGATCCAGATGGGTCCAGGGCCCCAACAGGCTGCACACCGTTTTCTTACACCTCCCTCGGGCTCACTGAGGCTTGCTGGCTGAGGCTAGGGACCAGGCCTCCAGGCCCCATGGACTCTCAAGGCTTCTTATTTTCTTGTTAGCTCCCCTTCATTTTTTTTTTTCATTTTGAGTTTCTCTCTCTCTCTTTTTTTTTTTCTTCCCTTTTTCTGGCATCAAATGACCCAGCCATCCCAAACTCAACGCAAAGGAAGAATTAAAAACCAGAGGGCAAAGAATACCTTCCCCTGCTGTTATTTTCTAGGACAGTATTATCAAGAGGAAAAGTTAAATAGGACCCTATGCTACCTGCTTTAAAAAAAAAGAGTCTGCTTGAAAATCTTTATTTGCAAATATATCTCATGAAAGGAAGAGGAAAAAAAGCTCAGCTTAACTACTGCACCTTAAATAACTTCACCAGCAGACTTGCAGTAAAACCTAGGGCTGCAAATGTCAAGTGGGCAAAAATATTAAAGAAGAAGGAATCCCACCAAGTAGACGAGCTCAAGAGAAGTGATGGTGTAATGGAAGGAGAGCCTAGGCCTCGCTGGGAGCTGGGCATGGATGACCAACCAAAGAAAAGACACAAGGGACTTAAACGTGTTTTAGCCTGTTAGCCAGCCAGGCACACCACAGTGTAGTTCATATTATGATTCACTGAAAATGATGTTTTCCTCCAGTTCTATTGAATGACTTTTTGTGACCTATTCTTTTTTATTTTTATTTTTATTTTTTTACATATACATTTGTATTATTACACATATATACAATAAACTACCTACAGCAATAAGAACCATGAAACAATCAGAATTTATAAAAATGTTACAGTCATAGTGTTTTGGCTATTTGTATTTGGAAACCTTGAAGAAAACATCTTTCCTATCTTGGTGAGTCTAAAATTCTGACTGTAATTCAAATCTATCATATCTCGTCATTGTCAACTTAAAACATCTATCTAGACCTAAAAACATTTTAACCGCTAAACATCTAAGCTTAATTGTAAAACTAAACTATCTGGTCTTCAACCCTGTCAGAGACTTGAGAAAGAAGAAAATGAATTATCTGAGTAGACAGGAAGTGCAGGTTAGCAGCTTCTAAAATGAGAAAAGGACAGAGACAGTTTGCTGCCTGAACAGTCACCCAAAACTCTCTATAACGTTGGAGCATCATCTTCAGCCTCTGGCCCAATATATCTGACAGACATAATGGTGAGCTACTCTTAGGGCAAGATATGCTCAGAACTTAAGAGAATCAAAGTAGGATTATTAATACAATATAGGCTTAGTATTTTATCCCCTAATACTTTCCCAGTCCACCAGCCTATAAATCTCTTCTAACCCCAACAACAACAAAAAATCTACAATTTCTGCTCCAAACTGTGCAAAACCCATGTTTAACTAGGGCTGACTTGATGTAGATACATCAACCATGTATACTTTCTACTCACTGTGTGTGTGTGTGTGTGTGTGTGTGTGTGTGTGTGTGTGTGTGTGTGTGTGATGGGAATATGACAGCTCTCTATAGGTTTTAGTAAGGCTAGACAGTGGGCTGGGAAAATGCTAATGCATTCTGGTTTTGTGTTACCCAATAAGCTCAGAAACACAAGCCATGTTAGGGGAGAAAAAGGCATTTTATTAGTTATACAAAATTTACAATTAAAATAAATAAAAAGAGGGAATTCCAAAAGAAACACATCTAATTTTTAGGCAGCCAATTCCAGCAACTGATTGCCTGCCTGGTCTCGTTAATTAGGATATTTAATCAGCATGATTACTGATGATAAATACCTCGGAAGTACCAGTGCTGGTGAATGACTTTGTCAAAAGTCCTCTGCTTGAAGCTGTTTTTCACCCAAGGTCTTTAATTATTTTAATATATTTCTTTGGAAAAAAATATAATGGCAAAAGCTAATGTAGACTTTTCCCTCAAGTGTTCCTAGCAAAGGTTTCGGGGCATGGGGAAAATATCCAGTGACAGTCAGGGAAGCCAGGGCGCTGCCTGACAGTGGTACCTTTCAGATAGGGAGGGACTGGGTCCCTCTCTCAGCTGGCATGCAGTGCACCCAGGAGGATGTGGACCTGAACGTGCTGAGATACACACACACTGCTAAAGTGGATTCCCAGGACGGAGACAGCTTCACCTTCTACCTCTGGGATGGGGACAACAGATCGCCTATGTTTGACTGTCACATCATCACGGAAGACGCTAGAAAAGGTAAGAGTGTAGTTAGTTACCTATGCTTCCCAGGACCAGTGGTTGTCAGTAGAAATTAGCTGGTGTAAGGCCACACATACAGGCCAAAAAAACTTCCTGAGTTTCTTCCACAAGCATACTCAACACAAAATAGCAAAAACCAAGAAAGAAAGGAAAACGTTTAGCCATGAAAACTGTAAGTTCTTGATACTCAGCTGCTGCCATTCTATAATTTATGATTATAACTTGTACCAGGAGATTAAGAATCACGTTTGTTTGCAATCCCAGGGTCTAAACATTTTCAGATTAAGCAGTCTTTGATCCATAATGCATGCTTCATTGACTGAACGATTCCTTGTTTTGCCTTGCTTGTCAGGATGCTCAAAATTAAGCCCAGTGATTTAAGTGCAATTTAAAAAACTCAACAACTTTATTTCATGTGTGTGGTATAATTACAATTGTCCTGTTTTTTTTTGTTTTATTTTGAGACAGGGTTTCTCTGTATAGCCGTTGGCTGTCCTGGACTCGCTTTGTAGACCAGGCTGGCCTTGAACTCACAGAAATTCACCTGCCTCTGCCTCCCCACCCCGGCCCCCACAGAGTGCTGGGATTACAGGCATGAGCTATTATGCCTGGCTCCTGAATTATTTCTTTATATGAGTTAATCTTATTTCTTTTGCCACTTATATTTCATTTTATTTACTTGGTCTCCAGTTATAAAATGTGTTCGATGATCAAGGATAGTCAGAGAGATAAGGTAGATGATTCTGAGTATATTTATTCTTCCTGTAAAAGCATGACTGTGCTGGTTGGGTTTTGGCAACTTGGCACCTGTTAAGGGGGAGCCTCAGTTGTCTCCGTCAGATTGCACTGAGGGCAATTCTGGGAGCATTTTCTTGGTTAATGGTTGATGTAGGAGGGCCCATTCCACTGTGGATGGCACCACCCCTGGGCAGGTGGTCTTGGGATGTAGAAGAAAGCAGGCTGATGATACCATGGGAACAGCTAGTAAGCAGTGTGCTCCATGGTCTCTGCTTCAGTTCCTGCCTCCAGTTCTTACCGTGGGTTCCCTTATGGATGGACTGTGTGACCTGTCAGCGGAAGCCCTTTCTCTACTCAGGTTAACTTGTTCTATAACCACAACAGAAACCTAACTATGACCATTGTGTACAGAAGATGTTCAGGCAAATGGAACACGCCATTGTTTTGGCACCGGCAGGTGACGTAGTCAGTGCAGGCTATCTTCTCACTGCCTTAGCTTCACAGCATGGGGGAAGTCATTCCACAGGCACCTGGGCCATCTCCTGTCCAGTCACCTCTTCCATAACTGCTTAGGAAATGAGAGGCTGAGGAAGAGCTCATGGACCAGGGTCTTATCGACTCTGCTTGAAGGCAGCTCACCTTTCTTATATGCCTTCCAGTGGCCGAATCCCAGTCATAGGCTGTGTTCGGGGAAGTCGGGCAATAGAAACTTCAGCATGTAGCCAGAAAAAAAAAATGATCCTTGGTTACTGAGCACGTCACCACACCCCACCATAACTGATGTGCAATTGTTTTTAAAAGGATTTATGAAACCCTGTAGACAGCTGTATTTATCCACGAACGTTTTAGGAGCTCAGAATTTCTCTTGCTTCATTGTGTGTTGTTTTGTCAGTGTGCAACATTATACCCTTTTTTCCTGTTGTTTTTTATTTATGTTACTTAATATGACATTTACAAGTTGCTTATGTTTCTCACGACTTCACAAGTATCTTTTAAAGAGATCTACTTATATTTTTTATTTAAAATTTTTTTGTATGTGTGTGAGCTTTGTTTGCCTGTATGTCTGTGTACCTCATGTGTGCCTGGTGCCCATGGAGACCAGAAAAGGGTGCCAGACATCCTGAAACTGGAATTACAAAAGGTTTTTGAGCTGCCATGTGGGTGCTGAGAATGGAATCCGGGTTCTCTGCAAAGAGCTGTCAATGGTCTTAGCTGGTGAGCCATCTCCCCAGCCCAAGCATAATTTACCTCAAGCAGAGCCATACTGAGTAGCCGGTCATACCATCTCCTCTGCACAGAACATCTGCCTAGTTCTGTCTATGGCCTGTTATAAAAACTCCTTTCATCTTCTAGCTGTGATGTGATGTGATGGGTTCTGATTTCCACAGTGGCAGAAAGGATGCCTTCAGGAGATGTTTAGGATGCACAGGTGTGCAGTTTACCCATACTCACCCTCTGCCCTCACAGCACTGGAGGGCAGCAGCAAGACAAGAGCTGGAGGTGTATGTATGGTGTAGTGTGTGAGGTATATGACTATATGTGTGAGTATGTGTATAGAATGTGCAGCATAGTGTATGAGTTTGTGTGTGTTGTGTGTTGTGTGTGTCTATGGGTGTGTTTGTGTACTAGTTGCCCTTGTTAGAAATATTCATCTAAAAATTGTACCATCTCAGGCCAACAAAATGTCTCAGTGGGTAAAGGGACTTGCCACTAAGCCTGACAACTTAATTTCAATCCAGCAAACCCACATGACCGGAAGAGAGAGTCAGTTCCTGAAAATCAAAGTGTCCTTTGACCTACACAACACACACACACACACACACACACACACACACACACACACACACTGAATAAATAAATGTAAAACTAAATTATACTGTCTTGATGTTTTATTTTCATTTTTGTTTTCTCAAGAGACTTGTCTTTGTTAGTTTCCTATTGCTGTGAGGAGATACTGTGATGAAGGCAACAGTGCGCCATTTAGCTTTAGAGGCTAGTCCACAGCCTTCATGGTGGGAAGCACAGCAGCAGACAAACAGGCATGGCTCTAGAGCTGTCGCTGAGAGCTTACATATGATCCACAAGCTAGGAACAGAGAACTGGCTGGAAATGGCCTGTATGTTTGAAACCTCAAGGCCCACCCCCAGGGACACACCTTCTTCAGCAGGCCACACCTCCTAATCCTTCCCAATCAGGTCCATCAATTGGGTACCAAGCATTAAAACATATGAGCCTACAGGGCCATTTTCAATCCCTAATAAATTTTATTGGATTTTGTGTTTTTAATCTGTTATTCCATATGTTATCCTTCTTGTTGGATATTCACCCATTTAGCACGGATTGTTGAAGGAGTGTCACAGTGCAATGCTTATGAGTTGAGCTTATAACAAATGACTTAAAGGCAATTCAACTTTCAGTAAGGGATAGTCTCTAGCATGAAGTAGTGCCTGCACACGCCGATTTTCTCAGTTGTAGTCTGGGGCTTGGGCTAAAGCTCCTGCCTGCAGTACAGCCCCACTCCTGTGCCCAACACGAAGCAGCCCTGTTCATTTTTATCGTTTACTTATTTCTTGGTGTTAAGATTTGAGTTTTAGTCTTTGCGCCTGCTAGGAAAGCACTTTATAACTGAGCTACATCTCTAACTCAAAGCTTTATGTTTTAGATATGGTCTTTTTAGTGGCGCTCTGGCAAATGAGACTGGATTATAGCTCCTGCTTTGTGGGATATCATCAGTCTACGTGCTAATCATGTGTGCTCATTTATACACTCATTTAAGCATTTTTTTTAACTTTAAAAACTAGGTATATTAAAGAACAAGTCCGTGCTTCTTCTGTGAATTGTTCTCTCGGTCCCTTTGACTCGTTCTTGTTAGTTAGAAAGGCCTTGCCAGGTGGTGGTCCCACACACCTTAATCCCAACATTTGGGAGGCAGAGGCAGGCAGATCTCTAAGTTCAAGGCCAACCTGGTCTACAGTTCTAAGAGGGCCAGAGCTACACAAAGAAACCCTGTCCCCCAAACAAAGGAAAGGCCTTTCCACAGCAGGTTAGCTTTGTCTTGAGCACAGTTTGGACATTGTATGTTACAGTCCCCATCCCTGTGATCAAATACTTAATAAGAAGCAACTTGGAGGGAGAGAACTTACCCTGGCTCATAGAGCTAAGGGGGCAGCCCATCATGGTGAGGAAGGCATGATGGTGGAAACTTGAGGCAGCTAGCTACCCACTTTGCATCCACAGTCAGGAAACAGAAAAACGAAGACTGGTCCTCAGCGTGCCTTCTCTTTTCATGTATTCTGTCCCTGTCTGTTAATGATGCTGTGTACATCCGAGGTGACTCCTTAGCAGTCACAATTTCCTGAAACACTGTAATTGACACGCCCAGAGTTGTGTTTCAGTGACTTTTCTAAAGCCAAACAAGTTAACAATGACGAGTTGCCATCACAGGGATCACATTTAAAAAAATTTTTTTTAAATATTCTGAGACTGTCATACATGAGTGCCGTATTTGCAGTGTTTCCACCCCCCTCTCTCCTCTCCAGATCCTTCCGTTTCTTCAGTGCACCTCCTACTCCCTTTCAAATCACTGGCCTCTTCTTCTCTAATTACTTATTGCTACACACACACACACACAACCCGCTGAGTCCCTTTAGAGGTGCTCATATGTACATATGTTTAGGGCTAACCCCTTGGGATTGGATAACCTAACACAGGCTCTTTCCTAGAGAAAATTAATTTTCCCTCTTTCAGCAGCCATTCATGGCCTGTTGTTCTCCATCTAAGGGTTGGTTGAGCCTTGTGAGATTTCTCTCACACATACTGGCATGTCAGCTGGTATTGTCGTTTTGTAGGCCTTGTTTAGCTAACCATATTGTTACAATGTGATGGGCGGCTTCCCTAGCCTATACGATGAGAGACATCCTGGTCCTCTGACTTCCAGTCTCTCTGGTCCTTCTTCCCCTATGTTCCCTGAGCTTTAGGTTGTGATGTAAATGTATCCGTTAGGGGTTAGGGACCCCAAAGTCAGTTGTTCTCTGCATTTTAACCTCATATGGATTTCTGTAATGGTTGCATCTCCTGCAAAAAGAACGTTCTTTGATGAGGGGTGAGAGAGCTTATAGCTGATTAGGGCTGTTGGTTGCTTTTCTTTTTCCTTTTCTTTTTTTTATTAATTCATTCATTTTACATCTCAATAGGTATCTCATCTCTTGTATCCTCCCATTCCTCCCTCCTTCCCATTTTACCCCTACTCCCCTCCCTATGACTGTGACTGAGGGGGACTTCCTCCCCCTGTATATGCTCATAGGGTATCAAGTCTCTTCTTGGTAGCCTGCTATCCTTCCTCTGAGTGCCACCAGGTCTCCTCATCAAGGGGACATGGTCAAATATGGGGCACCAGAGTTCATGTGAAAGTCAGTCCCCACTCTTTGCTCAACTGTGGAGAATGTCCTATCCATTGGCTAGATCTGGGTTGGGGTTTGATGTTTACTGCACGTATGTTCCTTGGTTGGTGCCATAGTTTGAGCAAGACCCCTGGGCCCAGATGCACCCACCATAATGTTCTTCTTGTAGGTTTCTAGGACCCTCTGGATCCTTCTATTACCCATTCTCCCATGCTTCTCTCAACTAAAGTCCCAATAGGATGTCCTCCCCTCTGTCCCACTTTCCTGATAAGTGAAGACTTTCATGGGACATGCCCCATGGTCTAGTGTCCAGATATAAGTGAGTATATACCATGTAACTCTTTCTGCTTCTGGGTTAACTCACTCATTATGATCATTTCTAGTTCAATCCATTTGTCCACAAATCTCGGAAATTCCTTGCTTTTAATAGCTGAGTAGTATTCCATAGTGTAAATGTACCACAGTTTCTTTATCCATTCTTCTACTGAGGGACACTTAGACTGTTTCCATGTTCTGGCTATTATGAATAAGGCTGCTATGAACATGGTAGAGCATATGTCACTGTTACATGCTGGAGCATCTTCTGGGTATATTCCAAGGAGTGGAATAACTGGGTCTTGTGGTAGCCCTATTGCCAGTTTTCTGAGATAGCACCAGATAGATTTCCAAAGTGGCTGTACTAGTTTGCATTCCCACCTGCAATGAAGGAATGTTCCTCTCTCTCCACATCCTCGCCAGCATGTGGTGTCACTTGAGTTTTTGATCTTGGCCATTCTGATGGGTGTAAGATGGAATCTCAGAGTTGTTTTGATTTGCATTTCCCTGATGACTAAAGATGTTGAACAGTTCTTTAAGTGTTTCTCAGCCATTCGATATTCCTCTGTTGAGAATTCTCTGTTTAGTTCTGAGCCCCTCTTCTCAATTGGGTTATTTGATTTGGTGGTGTGTTGGTTGCTTTTCTTGCTTGACAGCTTGCATAGTGCCTTCAACACTCAAGAGAGCCGATCCTCAGGGATGAGCCTTCCTGGTCTGACCCAGCTCAGCCTCTCCAAGTCCCACGTCTGCAGTGTGTGATGCCTTCAGCAACAGGGCATTGAGTGTTTTAAGTACAAATCTTAACTAAAACTCCTTGCCATACAGGTGATATTGTCATTCATGCAAAACCACTCGTGGTAGCCAAAGGCGACAGAGGTTTCTTGACAACGGCCACTCTCCTGGCTGTGGATGGAGGAGACAAGCCCGAGGAATTGCTGTACCTCGTCACTTCCCCACCACAATACGGCCAGGTGGAGTACGTTCACTATCCCGGAGTTCCCATCACCAGCTTTAGCCAAATGGACATAGCAGGACAGACAGTCTGCTACGTACACAAGAGCAGGGCGGCCATCCCCAGTGACAGCTTCAGGTAAGCCCAAGACATTTTTCTGAACCCCTTCCTTAATGCTTAGGAAGAGAAATGGAGTGAGGTTAGTGTACCCCACTGCACCAGCCATTTTACTATTGTTTCTCTAACATTGTACATAGCCCAAGGGTACATGAAACAATGTTATCTTTTAAAGAAAGGGACATTAAGTCCTATTCTGGTTCTTCTGTAGCTGTGTTTTCTTCTGTTTCCTGACTGTGAGGAAGGGAAAAACACACGATTAAAGTGGCAGACAACCAGGGCCACGGTTACAAAACTACACGTGATAAGTAGATCTGTGTGCAAGCTCTTCTCTGAAAGGAACACAAAGAATCGAGAAGGCCCTCGCTCCAGAAAGACATAGGGATGTAATTTCCCCTCTCTGAGTGCGTTTTTCTATCTGAGGAGAAGGCACATATTAGCATAATAAACTTGGCATGAGCAGACACTGCCTTTTGACACAACATGTTCCTGTAACTATGTCATAAATCACGTTGTCACAAAGTAGATCATATTTCCCCATAGAAACCGTGCTGTAATTCGGGACTGTGCACCTGCTCAAGGGTTCAGTAGCAAATAAATCATTGGGATGAATAACAATCTGGGGTGAAAAGGCATAGAGACAACGCTAATGCAAATCTGCATCCATTTAAAATGTGTAAATTTGTTTCTAGTCTCCCAAAGCAGGAGAAATTCTGACGGCTCTATCTAGTGATGGGGGAAGCTGGCTGGACATGTGGTCCTTGATGGAACTGGAGACTCTGGCCAGGGGTAAGGACCAGGCGGTCTTGCATTAACCACTGGGTGTATGATCCAGCCGTTACTTTTACCAGTGAAAGAGCATTAGTTTGTCTGCCATATATATAGGACTTTTTTTTTTTTTTTCTGAGACAGGGTTTCTCTCTGTAGCATTGGCTCTCCTGGACTTGCTTTGTAGACCAGGCTGGCTTCAAACTCACAGATATCCACCTGCCTCTGCCTCCCTGAGTGCTGGGATGACAGGTGTGTGCCACTGTGACTGGCTTATACAGGACTTCCCCAGTAAGATGTTTACCGAGTCCATTTAACCGTCCGGAGGGCACTGTCAAATAGCATAAGCATAGCAGACTTATGTATTATCCGGTGGGTAATATAACCCCCATGAGCTATAAAAGCACCTACACTTAAATGTCCTTCTTCTGGGCCATGTTTTACCTATCCAGATTCCTGCTGTGATGCACAGTCTCAATCAGCGAGGACAACATTGCTCACCATTTGAGTTTCTAAAGTGATTTCTGAGGGATGGTCTGGATTAAGTGAGGTGTTACGTAAAACAAAAACACTGACAGATATATTTCCTACCACCCTCTCTCTTTTGTATGTGTGCGCATGTGGGGGTGGCGCACATGTGTGTGCAAATGCATGTACATGCGGAGGGCAGAGAACAGCAGTGGGTGGTGGTCTTCAAATGCCATCTGTCTTGTTTTTGAGATAAGGTCTCTTAGTTAGCCTTGACCTTACTCAACAGGCCGGGCTGGCAGGCCACTGAGCCCTGGAACTCTCTTGTCTCTGCCTCTAGCATTGGACTAGCAGGCCGACTAATACACTTAGCTTTCTTATGTGGCTTCTAGGGTTCAAATCCAAGGCCTCGTGCTTTCAAATCAGGCCCGTAACTAACTGATCCATCTCTCCTGTCCCCACTTTCTCTTTATAGATGTCCTAAAACAGGCTCTTCATTGAGTTTGTGCTTGAGGCTTGTTGGGCGTTAGTGAAAACATCAGAAGGGAGAGATCCCTCTTCTAGTTGGCTTACCTGTTTAAGTGGCGTGTTGCCGTTGTCAAAATATAGGCTCAGGGTCATTTACTGCCTTTGTGACTCACAGCTCCATGAATTTCATCAAGGGACACTCCACTCATACTGTTGCTCCTTCTGTGGGGTTGAATACTAACCCCAAGTGCCTTACTTAGGACTAGCGGCTCTGTGAAATGCCTGCTTCATGTCAGTGAGAGTCACCGTAGCTGGCATTTTAAAAGCTATTTTTCCTCGGAGTGTCTACTTTATTTAGCTCTTTAGAACACTATAAAATCTAAATGCTTCGGCCTCGTGCCAGTTTTGATAGGTCCAGTCTCAGCTGGAATCTGTCTTTTGAAAGGCTCTGTAAGAATCCGTTGCCTCTGGGCCAGCATCCCTGAGCAGGTCTAGTCTGTTGCTCTTAGTGTGTTCTGAGCCTCCGTGGAATTTCCACCAGGAGGGCTGGTTCCAAGGGCCTCTCGGCCTCGCCTCAACGTAGTGACTGGACATCACTTTGTTTTGTGTCTTGACATTCTGTTCTCTGTTTGGTTTTGCATCCTCGGTTTCTTTTGAGGGTTTTCTTCAGCAGCAAATTGTGGCCTGACTTCCTGGAGCCAGGGATGTGGGTTTCTGGTGATAGGAAGATGCAAAACCATGTGGGCTGATGGAGGAAGAGGCTGTGAGGAGACAAAGGACTGGAGAGTGGGAAGCTGGCCCTGCTGCCTCACTCAGCCTTCTGAGTGGTCCCAGGAGAGGTGGTCCCAGGTTGGCATGGATGGGCTCCACCAGCTCCTCATATTTCGTTTTCTCTTTTTAAGGATACGGGCCCCTATCTCAGTCCCCTTAAGGAACATCTACCCAAGAGTTAAGAAATTGTTTTCTTGAATATATTCTTGTAGTGTTTATGGGACTGAGGTTTTAATATGTAAGTGTTTCTGGTGTTTAGAGTTGAGAGGTTTCCTTCTAAGAATATTTGTTTAAATTGAAAAGTAAACTGATATAGAGCAGTGGTTCTCAACCTGGGGGTCATGTATCAAATATCCTGCACATTAGATATTTGCTTTATGGCTTAGGGCAGTAGCAACATCACAGTTATGACGTAGCAACGAACACAATGTTATAGTTAGGAGTCAGCTCAACATGAGGAACTGTATTGAAGGGACACAGCATTTGGAAGACTGAGAACCACTGTCGTAGAGCAAAGTAGCGCATTCTAAGAGTCAAGATAGTATAGGCATGTGGCAAAGATCACCAAGATGGCCTCCGAGTGACTTGGGATTTGAAAGCAGGGCTACAGGGAGGAACACAAAAGGTCCAAAGCATTCATCCTGCCCGGTGCCTTCATCATTTAACTGCGAGCAAGCTCCTGCTGCCCAAATATTCCCCTTGTCTTGGCCATGGCACCAGACACTTTCTCTATGTCTTTCTTCCGGATCTCAAACCACAACCTTGAGAGTGATTCAGTTGTTATGGGTTTGTGCACAGAATCCTAAGGCTTTGAGCGACAAAGGCATAACCCAACGGGCATAACGACCGTGCATGGGGACCTACTTAGGGGCTGAGAGCTTATCTCAGATGAAGTATTCTTTGCGCGCTGTACCTTTTTTGTAGCAAAAAAAAAAAAATCTGTGGAGACTCTGTTTGCGCAAAGGAAGCCCCTCAATGTGTCATTCTGATCTGGGGCCAGCGGACTTGCATATTCATAATGGAAGAGCCTTGCATCTGCCCAAGATCCACATTTTAATCTTGTCATTTCGCTCACCCAATCACGGGCTACTGTGCTGTTTGTCAGGTGGCTCCAAACCAAAGCCGAGTGCCTGTTTTAATGAAAGTGTGATCATGGTGCTTTTTAAAAATTAAATATATGCAACCAATCTAATCACCCAGATTTATGTTGCTCGCTGTTAAATTTGGCAAGGAATTTGGCTGGGTAAGAGAAATGAATTTTATGGTAGAGAAATTTTCCCCTTTCGCTTTTTAATGTAAGATGTGGCAGCATTAATTAAATAGGGTTTAATGGTTGAATTTTACCTTCTGCAAAAATATTTTGTGAATCATAAATTTCCCCTGCATTGTTTGGTGCTGCTGGCCTGGAAGAGAGATTTGGCAGCCTGCTCTAGGACAGATGACATGGAGCGATTAGCAAGCTGACTTCGGCTGCTGGCGGATGGGCCCTGAAAGAACATGTTAATGTCCCCCATTTTGACATGCCGGCTGGACTTTTTTTTTTTTTTTTTTTTTTTTTCCTGAGGAGCTGGCACTATTTATGATTCCATTTTTATCTTCTAAATGCCATGACAGATGGCAGATTCTTCAGCCAACTCCATTGCCAGGAAATGCAGAAAAGCTTGACAGCACCGTGGTAGTGGTAAAATCAGACAAGGCCGACACCCCCAGACAAAACGTGAAGCCATTCCCCAAATTTCATTCGAATGCTGGTCATCCTAGTGGCATCTCTTCATGCGGGAGGGTGGGGGTTGGGAAAGTAACAAGGGAAATAGAATGACCTGTCGAAGAAGCTCATACCGCCATACAGCCAGTCTCCTCATGTCAGGATGCCCGCGGTTGACTTACAGAGTTTGTTTGTAGGGTTTTTGAGGGAGGCAGGGGCAGGTCTCTTTGCTCGCCTTTTGCAGGCAGGAGCCCTGTTGACCTTGTTTTCATCGCTGGGGCTAGCTTTATCCTGATGGGAAGCCAAGCAGAACCGTCCGCTCTGTCGCTCACCCTGGTGGTGCTGCTTTGCCACTGTGTTTCTTCCATCATTACTCACAGAAGTGGAGTGATGTATTTGCTCCAGTCACGTTTAGAAATTGCATCTTTTTTCACCCCTGACTTATTAGCTTTAGGTCAACGCAAACAGCTGCTTCAGTGTCCCAGCTGGGAGCCTCTGGCCTCAGTAAATGTATTTCTTACTCGTCCATGGTCCCTGGCCTGCTCACCCTCGTCCCCATCTGTCAGATGGCACGTTGCCTATTTCCCAGGTGGTCAGATTCCCCAGCATCAGACAGGGAGGTGTGTGAGAAGGACAGCATGGGTCAGAAGACAATTTCAGTGCCCTCAAAGAGGTCATGTTTGGCCTTGACACTGATCTTTAAAGACTTGTCTTCAAAGAACATTTTTTTCAGAACTGAGAATCCAGTCAAATATTAAAAATGGCCACCTTGGAGTAGCCAGTTACTCACTGTGGCTGACACCGAATTTTGTTGTTCCCTATTTGTCTCACCTCTTTTTTTCCTTTTCTTCTTCTTACTTTTTAGCCTATATTCGACAGCCTTTCAATGGAGGCACACATTCTTTAGCTCTGCAAGTAATGCCAATATTAAAAATATATGTCATGAGGCTCAGGATATGGCTTGCTTGGTAAAATGCTTGCAATGCAGGCATGATGGCACACATCTGTAACCTCAGAGCTGAGGGGATAGATACAGTCAGATCCCTAGGGCCTACCATCTGCCCAGTGTTGCCAAATCCATGAGCTCCAGGTTCAGTAAAAGATAATATTAAACAGCAACAACACAACAACAACAACAACGAGAGTGATTGAGGGAAATACCCGATGTCAACCTTTGGCCTACATACACATGTACACACACATACAAGTACAGACAATGGACATACACACATACATGAAATAAAGTTTAAGAAAATTATTAGACTGCGTGCCTTTTGGCCTACGTTGGTGCTACGTTATTGATGAGTAGTTTAACCTCCCCCAGAAAGCACATTTGATGCCAACGTGTGGTAAGGAATAGAGGGCCATTTCATTTAAGAAAGGGGTTGGGCAGGATGGAAAGATATAAAGCTTATTTCAGAGGAGTGAATGGGGGAAGAGGCCTTGGGGGCACAGAAAGGATGCCTCACTCCTTTCTAGGGTCACTGTGGGTCATTAGAAAGAACTGGAAGAGGGAGCATGCGCTGAAGTAACAGGGAAGAAGATCATGAAATTGGTCTTGTCAAGGTCTTTGCCAGAGAGACAGCTCAGTGCTCTACCTCAGAACGCTTCTCCATGGACCTCACAAGCTGTCAACAAAACATCCAAAGAACACACAAATAGTTTGATAAGTGTTTATCCTCAAAAGTTATTTGATAATACTTCATGGTCAGCTAAAGAAAAGTTCCAATTTGTATAGAACATATTAATCAGAGGTTTATATTTCCAAAGAAAATATGATTACTAATTTTTTATGTATAAGTCTCAGTGTCTTTTTTTTTTCAAACTGTACATTCTGATGTTCCAGAGGAAATTACACTCTTTACAAACTTAGCTTGACAAATGTGAATTTTTAAAAATTTTTATTTCATTTAGCTACTTTAACTTTGGTGACATAGATAGCTTATTCTGTGTCACATCATATTTTCCTTGTAGGCAGTCTTTGTGACTAGCTAATTAAAAAAGCAAAATCTTTAGCCTTCCCTGAATATGAGAACTACAGTAACACCTAGCTTGGCAAGATATGTCAATGGGTACAACACTGGCACAAATGTTATGGTCATACAGTTGCTTTCTGGTTGGATTTAAGTTCCATTTCACAAGTACAATTAATGGAGCCCATACTCATGGTTGGCAAGGTGATAGGCCCTGGAGGAAGAACTAAAATAATTATTCTGGTAAATGGTCATAGTATGTTTTCATCTTATTATTGATACCTGATATGAACTACCTTGAAAAGCACATTTTTATATGGGATCTTTCAGGAAGCTGAAAGCCATTGCATTTAAGAAATGGCAAACATATGGTTAGTGCATCTTTCAGTCCTCATCAGAGGCCTCCTCCCCCCATAAATGGTGATTAGTACAATCAATACAGACACACAACTGGTTGATGTGTGGGAAATAAAAAGACTGTGGAATGCTCAGTTCCAAATGGGACACTAATATCACCCTATTGCTCAGGCCTCACCATCACAGAATGGGGCAGAAAAGATGGTGAGAGCCAGCAATAGTGGAAGGTGGCAACAAAACAGCATTTTCTGGGCATGGCAGGGCCGTTGCACAGATGGACTTACGAGAGCTGTGAGTGCATGTGTAAGACCAAGCCAGCCACAACACCAGCATGGATGAAGTCCCAGCCCTAGCTAAGGAGCTGTTAGGGATTAAAAGCTGCTGAAGGATAGACAGCTACTTTTCTCTAGGGAGAGATGCTAAGGGGCTACCCATTCTTCAGATTTGATCAAAATACAATGTATGCATGGATGAAATTATCAAACAAACAAGCGAAACTTTTTAGTATAATCTTCAAAATAAAATCTGTACTCAAACAAACCTATCTCCCCTGACTTCCTTTTTGTTAAGTATGGTTTTCCCTGAGTCCTTTGCCCCTGGAAGGCTGGCTTCATAGCCTGCTTTCAGGTCCCTTCATGGTCAGGAGTAAAAACCATCAGCCCTGAAATAGCCCTAAAGCATAAGAGCCAGTATACAGAAGATAAAGAGCTTCCCAGTCAAATATGATAGGCTTGTGGAATAAATGCCGTGCTTTCTCTAGCTAAGCGAGAGACTTTTATGCGACTTAATGTTATTCTCCAGCAAAATACATTATTACAAATTTTACGTCAATCTGAACATTCTCCATATGTTTCTACCCAGTGGAGTCTACATCCCGCATATGTATCCCAGCAACCACAAGTGAACAGCCCTGAGTAACTCTTAGTTCATTCGCTCCTTTGGTCTGTGGTAAATTTGTCAGTCTCATGCGACAGCAGTAAATGTCTAACTCTCAGAGTTCTAATACTGTGTCTTATCGACAGAAATAAGTTCATATTCTCCTCCCCCTTCAGACACCATGGTCAAAAGCAGGTTAGCGGAAGAAAGGGTTGATTTGGCTTATACTCTATGATTGAGGCAAGTCAGGGCAGAAGTTTGAAGTAAAAACTGTGTATGGATGCTACTTGCTTTACTGTCTCACTCTGACAGAGTCATGCTTAGCTGGCTTTATCATATAGCCTATGGTCACCTGCTCAGGGAATGGTGCTGCCCACAGTTGGTTCAACTCTCCTACATCAATTTACAATCAAGCCAATTTCCCACAAACATACTCACAGGCCAGTCTGATCTGGACAACCCCTCAACGAAGACTCCCTTCTTAGGTAATTGTAGGCTCTGTCAAGTTGACAGTTAAAGCCAATTGAGACAGTTCATAATACTCTTAAATTTCTTTAAAATGGAAACAACAATATTACCAGAACCTTGGGCTGTTGTGCAACTGATTGCAGTGAATAGAACAGTCCTAGTGTTTGATGTAAAGGAAACATATACTCATGACTGTAAGAGGGATCAACTCATCCTGAATGTGTGTCATTTCAACTTTCTCTTCAACACTGGGCATTTGTACTTAGGGACTACAACTTAGTGTGTGTGTGTGTGTATGTGTGTGTGTGTGTGTGTGGTTGTTAAGCTATTGATTAAAAACTCTAAGAGGAGAGCATAGAATTGAATAACCTGAGTTCTAGTGCCAACTCTACCTTCCCATCTGAGCCCTCTACCAGGTTTCCAAATGTTTCTCTTTAGCAGGGAAGGGATCCTTGTCAATCGTCAACACCTATATACCTCAAATGAAGCAGGTGTAGAAAAGCACGTGCGGACTCTAGGAGGTTAGGGTCTCACAGTGATGAGGAGATGGGCGGGATCTGGTATTCATCTGCTCATCTTGTCATCTATGCTTCATCATCTTACAAAAATATGATAAGAAGGGCCCGCCCAGAGAGGAGAGTTAGATAAGATCACATGGCTGAATAATGTGATTTGTTTCTTACAAACTTTACCAATGTGATCTGCTCTTGCAGATGTAGTGATCCACATCTGTAACCACAGTATCCCTCTGGTGAGATGGCAGATAGGCACAAGAACCCCTGGAAGCTTAGGGGTGCAGAGGTGGTGGTGCAGCTAGCCTGGCATGCATACATAACTGCAAACAACAAACCTTGTTTCAAGTAAAGTGAAAGGCAAGACATAACACTGATGTGGGAGATTGTCTGCTGGCTCTAAACATGTGCTGTGGCATGTGCACACACACACACACACACACACACACACACAGAGAGAGAGAGAGAGAGAGAGAGAGAGAGAGAGAGAGAGAGAGAGAGAGAGAGACACAGAAAGACAGAGAGACAGAGACAAGAGACACAGAAGTAAAAAAAGATGTTTGAGACTATAACACAGTGGTAGGGCACTAGATTAGCACATATAAAGCTCTGCGTTCAATACCCAGTATGGGAAAAAAACACAAAAATACACGATTAAATTATCCTCTTCATTGTCTCACTATATTTCTGTGCCAATGATTAGTCTTTAAAGTTGTGTCTTCCAAATTCCAAGAAAATATATTATTGTAATATTAAAAATATATGTGTACACACTGGCTACTCACACAACGGGTCCAGTTGGACAGGAAATTCCTGCTTAGGGACAAAAGATTACACTGAGTTTGCCTGCTTCATTATAGGAGGAACACGACTGGTGTTGGGGAAATACCCTTGGGTGTATCAGGACCAACTTGTATATTAGCTAGTAACTGGTTTAATAACAGGAGGACGTTGTTCTGAAATTCCATCCTCGCGTTTTCCTTTGAGTCTCGCTCCATGCGGCTTGTCCTTTAGTAAAGGTGTGTATGTTATCGTTTCATTCCAGTCGATGGTGACACAAGAGCCCATGCTGAAGGCTGCCTTGCCTCTCTTTGCCAGATTTACCGTCAGCAACGGACTGCAGACGCAGAGCGGGGTGTTTGAGATCACACTGGAGACTGTGGACAGAGCCTTGCCTGTGGTGAGCAGGAACAAAGGGCTGAGGCTGGCCGAAGGGGCCGTTGGCCTACTCTCGGCGGACTCCCTTCAGCTGACTGACCTTGACACACCTCCAGAGAACCTAACCTTCCTTCTGGCCCAGCTCCCACGCCATGGGTACCTCTACCTGAGGGGGAAAGTGCTTCAACATAATTTCACCCAGCAAGATGTGGACAGCAGGGGCGTGGCCTATCGGCACTCAGGAGGCAGCTCTCAGGAGGACTGCTTTACTTTCCTGGTCACGGACAGGAAGAACCCAGGCTTTGTTGTGGATGGGAAAGTTCGGAAAGAGCCTGTTCTCTTCACCATCCAGGCAAGTATGGCAGGCACATACTTTGTGCCAGAGATGAGGGGAGAGCCGTTTCAGGAAGAGATGTTTCCGCGCCCCTGCCATTAAGGCCCACGCCGCAGCAGACGCCAGGCAATCCGTATGACTGTGCAAGGGGCTCACCTTAAGAACTGGCGGAAGCGGAGGAAAAAACAAACAAATAAAAAAAAAAAAAAACCCTGGGCCTTAGACACAGACACAGATTTGAATTTCCATTTTACCACTTACTTCTGTGAACCCTAAAATGATCTCTTCAGCCCCTCCTGTTTTAGTTAATATTGTTCTGTTGCTATGCGAAGAGACACCACGGTCAAGGTAGTTTCTAGAAGAAGGCATTTGATTGGGGCCTTGCTTACAGTTTCAGGGGGTTAGCCCATGGCCATCACAGTGGGGAGCATGGCAGCTGGTAGGCATGGTGCTGGACCTTACATCCCGACCCAGGGGACCAAGGCAGAGAGGGCGATACTGGGCCTGGCAGAGACTTTTGAAACCTGAAAGGCCACACCTCCAGCAAGGGCACAGCTCCTAGTCCTTCGTAAACAGCCCACCCAAACTACTGCACCTCCTAGTCTTTGAAAGTATGCCTGCAGAATTGTGGTGGTAATTAAGATTAGGTATCCAAGGCACTCACACATGGCCTGAGACATATTTAAGGCGCACACTAGACATTCGCAGTTATAACTAGGCCATAAGGATTCTGCTTAGTCATGCCTGTCGGCTACTGGCATTGTAAGTGTGGAAACTTACAAAGTTGCATCAGTACCACCCGGGAGCTGATGATGGTGGTCACAGTAGCAGCAGCTACAAACATTATTTTCTACTTTTAATTCCTAGGCAGTTTCTTTTTCTTTTCTTTCTTTCTTTCTTTTTTTTTAGGTTTTTTTTTTTTAATTTTTTTAATTAATTTATTCTTGTTACAGCTCAATGTTTATCCCATCCCTTGTATCCTCCCATTCTCCCCCCCTCCCATTTTCCCCTTATTCCCCTCCCCTATGGCTGTTCCTGAGGGGGACTTCCTCCCCCTGTTCTAGGCAGTTTCATGCGCCTGCATAAGGGTCTTAATTATTTGCATTCCCCACTCCCCCCTCTCACCCCCCGCCCCTCCCCATTGAAACCATTCTCCCATAACTCCCCTTCTACTTTCAGGTGTGTGTGTGTGTGTGTGTGTGTGTTCCACTGAGCTTGATTAGTGTTGCCTGCATGAGCAAGGATAGATTTATTCTCAGGAGCATGAGGAAATTACTAAAAGCCACACCACTGAGGAAAACAACAGTCTCTCCCCCAGCAACCGTTAGCTGCCAATAGGACTTTCAGGAGGCAGGGGTGGGGCCTTGCGGTCCTTCCCCTGCACATGATGAACTCTGCCCAATCCTGTGCAGGTAATTGGCTGCCCTGTATTCATGGGTGCTGTGGCCCTGTCATGTGTAGATGTCTTTTCTGTAGTCATATCCCTGTCCTCTGGCTCTTACATGCTTTACAGCTACATGCTTTTAAAAATGGTTATCCAAAGATCAGAGCTACTTTGCATGAGTCTCCTGGGATTCTCATAAACATTTCATGCCGTGAGCTTTATTGTCTACATTTTATGCATGAAGAGCCTGAGTATCAGAAGTTAGGTCATTTCTTTTATCAGAGACATGAAGTCTGTTTGATTCCGAATTCTGTGTCCTTCCTATGGCTCCAGACTGCCACGTTTGTTGACTCTCAACAATTCTTGGAGGCCAGAGTGTTTTTCATCTCTCAGTCAAAACACATCAAGTGTGTTCTGGCTCTGAGAGCTCCTAAAGCTACTCTTTTTGGATGGAGTTCACCCTGTTCCACACACTTCAACCAACAGCCCCAAAGACGCAATTTCATCTCTACTTCAGGATTCTCTCTGACTAATGAGATACTGTTTTCTCCTTGTTCTTTAGCCTCTGCTAAGATTCCCCCAGAGAAACGTGTGTGTGTGTGTGCGTGCACGCGCGTGGTGCATGCGCGTGCGTGTGTGTGTGCATGTGTGCGTGTGTGTGCACTGTGTTCAGTAGCCACATATCTGTGCAGACAGACAAGATCAACGGAATGTGAGAGACAGAATGTGTGTGTGTGTGTGTGTGTGTGTGTGTGTGTGTGTGTGTGTGTGACAGAGAGACACACAGGCAGAAACTGATTTTAGGAATTGCCTCACGCTATTATAGGGCCTGGCATGCCTAAGATGCATTGTGCAAGCCAGTAAACTAAAACTTGCAGCCAAGGTGATGCTGCAGCCTTGAGTCAAAAAAAAAAAAAAAAAAAAAAAAAAAAAAAAAAAGAATAGAGACAAAGCTCTCTCTTATTTCTTTGAGGGAAGCCTAGTCTTTTCTCTTTGGGCTGGCAACAGACTGGAAAAGACTCACCCAGTCTGTGGAACTAAGCATTGGCTGACCATCTCTTCCCCAAACCGTCCAGGCCTGTGGTCTAGAGCACAGAGTTAACCTGCAGGGCCTCTGGGTTTGGGTAAGTCTCTGGCACTATGAAGACTGAGAAAATGTACTGAGCAGTAGGTACCCGAGGAGACGGGCTGATGTCACTGCAGAGCCCACTGAGAAATGGTTTTCTGGATTTGTTTCCTACAAAGTTTCTAAGAGTTACAAATGCTGCATGCAGACACAGCTGCTTCCTGTACTCCAGAGATGCAAATGGGGGTAGAGTGGAGAGAATGTGCTAGAACTAAAACAGATCTCTCTCCCACCGTGCTTCTCTAAGAAGGATGCTGTTCTAACGGTCTGTTCCCTCTCTGTAGTTGCGGAAGCTGTCTGCTGGGTGTGGTAAAGCCTGGTTTCCATCACAAATGCAAGATGTCCATTGCAAAAAACAAACAAACATTGTGCTAAACTAAGGGTTTTTTTGTGTTTTTTTTTGTTTTTTTTTTTGTCCTCAAATTTCCTTGACCCCTTAGTCCCTCAGAGCAGAGAGGTCAAGCAATGTTTTATGAAGCAACTTGCCCTGCTAACAATGTAAGAGAGAAGATGCTGCTAGTGTCCTGCTTCCAAGAGCTGTTTTTGTTTGTTTGTTTGTTTGTTTGTCTGAGACAATACAGTACTTACTGACTTCCACCAGTCAGTGACACGCTGACCCAGGTAAGTGACTCAAGCATGGACTAACAGGTTCTGTGTGATTATGTAAGTAACCATGAGGCCAAAGCTGCTGAATGGAAGAACTGAAGACAAACAAACAAACAAATACTGTGTGCTTGGCTGATACCAGCAGACACACAGGACTTCCATCCTGTGGGAAATCGCATGTGCCCAAGACTGTCACAATCTGGAGTCCTTCTGTGAAGGGCACATCGAGTCTTATATGGGGACAGAAGGGCCTGCCATTACTTTCTGTGGGAGGATTTTCACTAAAACCAGCTCCAGTTATTGTAAGCTAGACAAAGCCTTCCTTAAAATTAAAGTGTCTTCCCTTTGTAATGTTTTAAAATCTTCCGGTATACCAAGTCAACCACCTGCTTTCGAAGAAACAGAATGTTTACTATATCTGAGCTTGTCGGTATGGGAGGAGGCACAAAAGGGGACCCAAGTGACTAGAATATGCAGTGATACATTTTTAAAAACACACAAAAAAAAGCTTTATTACTTTTGTAACACTTGGGTAACATCAAAATTAAAGACACAACCCTACA